>NC_134820.1:12999909-13540341 GCF_046742065.1 Oratosquilla oratoria | reverse complement strand
TGACCAGATAAAGTTGAACAAATAAGTCGATTAGTTAAAGAATAAAAGAGTATCGTTCGGACGTTTTAGTAAATGAAATCTTCAAAAATCTCGATTTTTTTTTTATAAAGCAGGATCACTTTGTTTTTATTAACTCGCTATCCTTATATACACGGTGGCCGTAAAAGACTTCAGTCATGCAGTACGTGAATCTCTGTCAAGAACAAAAATATGCTACAAAGTTGCACGCCATGTAACCCCGGAAATGAATAATAATAATAATAACGATAATAATAATAATAATAATAATGATTATGATGATGATGATAATGATTAATAATAGTTATAATGATGATGATAATAATTGAATCCAGCAGTCACTCGGACCGTGAGTCCCGTCAAGACATCTTGCCACGAAGAACGTCTAAAAGAACCATAGACACGAAGTCTTGTGTATATGTGTGTGTGTGTGTGTGTGTGTGTGTGTGTGTGTGTGTGAGATTCACCACGGTCTTGGATCACGTGTTGGACTCGTGATCGACAGCTATTTCCCTCCCGGAAGATAGCTCAGAGTTCATATATGACCGATCTATGGGTAATGCTGTGACCTTACACGCACACACACACACACAACTCCCCGCCCACGAGAGTTGGAGTAACGACTCGCAGCGCAGCGATACTGAAATTATTTCAGCCCTGGGCGGGATTCGAACCCGGACCTCCGTAGTGGCAGCCGGGAATTCTACCAACCGCATCATCGAGTGTGTGTGTGTGTCTGTGTGTGTGCGCGCGCGCGCGCGCTTGACTGCGTTCATTTCTCTCTACTTGTCCGCACAGACATCTACAAAAATTATTCAGAACGATGTGGTTTGTCTATACTCATGTCTCCAAGTTTATCCGCATTCTTCGGGTGTGCAGACACTCAACTCTCTCTTCGCGTAATGGGGGAACATTTGCTTACAAATCCAACCTATAATCTTCAAGCCACGGACACAAAGTTGGAACTACCACCCATCCGTTACCCTGACACAGTACATAAATGTGTTGTTTTATACAACTGGAGAACTTGAATGGTCGAGTGTTGTGGTTGAGTGTCAGCCACAAATTGATAGGAATCGTCTGCTGCCCACCACAGCGGAAACGGTAGCCCTAGGGGCACGACGACGCTGGAAGGCAAAAGGTCTTGGCCTCTTACGGATCAGAGGGGGATGAATCTCCCGTATTGTCGCGGGGAGTTGAATGTCCTACTGGTTCATATGATGATGATGAATCGGCTGCACGTCACAAACCCTTTTATTGAGGACATAGCGTTGCGGTGCATTACAACATGCCTTAGGATTTTTCTTTATTGTACCCTAAATCACTATTCAACATACCAACCACTCCCATCCCCTTTAATACTTTTTCTCACCCTATCTCTTAGTGAAATAGTTTCTCGCAGCTTGTTTTTTCGCAATACGCGCATGGGGTTGTGATCAATAAGCATGGCGTTGACCTATTTTAATCATCTCGAATCTTCGCTCTCTCTCTTCTGACAGCTCTAAAGAGTTTCGAACCCAGTGCGATTATGCTTGTGTACGCCAGATCGCTTAATTAGTGCTGAGTGCATTGAGTAACTCGCACACCACAATATATGTCGACAGTCGAGGCGTAGGCGGAACAGTCCCCATTAAAATTGCCACATATAATAAACACCATAAATAATACTTAATCCACAAAATAAATGACTCTCTGTATACACAAAATTTATAGACATGTGATCACAATGAGGTGAGCGCTTCGCTAGTTAGGCGGCGCTCTTTATTTTAGGCGCGATGTGTGCCACAGATGTGTTTATATGAATATGGAGCTCGTAGAGTCAATCATTTTTGTCCAACGACTACGCTCTTTCGGCATGTGTGGATGGCTTGTTTTTGATATAGAGAATGTTTTCTATCTTATTACATTAGGCTCTTCTGTTCGTTTCTGTGTGATGTATGAGTGCTCTTTTGGGGTGGGTAGAGGGTGGGTATTAGATGGCAATATGAGCAAGACAGTAAAGAGCGAGTGTTTGTTGCACTACATCTGTGATTCTTCTGGCCCCGCCCCATCACACTGCCGAAATGTGTTTTTGAGATGATTGGTGTTTGCGGATGGTTCAGTCTATCACAGTGGGCGCACTCGGTATGTCGGCAACACCGGGAATGTCCACGTCCCTCTCTCTAAACCCCGATTTCACCTGGTCACTTCTCGTTACCTGCGTTGACGGTCATAGTGGCTTGTAGCCACAGCGAAGTGCTCAAAATCCCCATCGCTCTACCCCCTCCTATCCCCCCCCCAAGTCAGGCACATTCCCCCTCTCTCTCTCTCTCTTTCTCTCTCTCTCTCTGGCTAGTATTTGTCTTTTTCTCTATGTTCCTTGATTTCGAGGGGGCGTTGTGTGTGTTTGCTAGCTCGAGACGCTCGAGCGAGCGCTAGAGAGACGACGAGATCCCTACAAGGCCATGGGTGGGAGTACCTATTGCATTAGAGAGAATACTTGTATCACGAGAGATACAGAGAGATATATATGACATACAATTATTCAAATGAAATTGCTTGGTAATAAAAATAAGATCAGTAATTGTCATGAAAAGGGGTATGACATAGTGTATGAATCACTAAGATCATTTTGATATCACCTACTCCTATCCTTTCTACTACGTTCTTAGCGCCTTCGCTGCCGCGTGTGTTTACGGAGATGAATGAATATGGCTTTCATGCAACAACCAGAATAAAGAATTAACTGCCATCCTGCACGAAAGGAATTGAACACACGCTAAATCTGGCTATACAGTAAACACAGTATGTCTCTGGAGTAAGTACCGTTTTCTAAGGATGTCTTCATCAAATAACTTATCAGCATGGTCGCTTTTGTACCATTTAGTGTTCTGATTATTTCTTGTGGATTCTACGACGACGAAAGGGTTTTTGAAGAAGTGAAATCGCCTTATGAAAACAAGAAACGACAATTGTAATGAAATAATTTTGAAAATACTTTGGATACAAGATAATTTGATTCAATTTACAATTTCGGTATTTGTGCGACTAAGATTTCGACTGAATTTTTTTTTTTTCGAATAATGTTAAATGGAAATCACGTCAAGGAAGAATTTCGTTGCAACATAAAACACAAAATGTTAATGTCAGAAATACACCATGTTGTTGTTAATGTTGTTAAGAACTCTGCAACAGAAATCATAAATAGTAAAACAAAATTATCTCTTCACCAAATGAAACGTAAATAGTGTGGAAAGGGTTAGATTTTTTTTTTTTTTTTTTTTTTTTTTTTATCAGGTAGGCGTGGAATGAAAGACCTCAGGAGAGAGTTTGATCAAGATTTGATATATTTGACGTTTCGGGTATTAACCATGGTTCAGAGATCCTCCAGAAGACTGAACGAACATGAGCTTGTATACGCAATTCGTAGTTCATATTGCCGGTCGCTGCCCCCGGTACCTTCCATCAGCTCGATAGGGTGGGGGACGCCGATTCCCCGCGCCTTAATCCATTACTCTCAACTACATTCGCTGCTGGGATCGCCCAGAAGAAACAGTTTTCTCTACTCACATTATTAACACATATTTGTACTGCTTCCATGTAATTTCTCATCCTTTTATTAAACCCTTCGTAGGTTACTAATGTGTCCTCCTAACTCATTTGGTGCGAATATAGATCTATGTGGTTCATCATGGCGTTAGATGGTGTTGTTCTAAATGGCAAAAGTTCTAGATGGAAAAATTTACTAGTGGAGTTCCTCAGGGCTCTGTTCTTTGGCCACTTCTGTTCATAGTATATATAAATGATATAGACCATGGACTGAAATCTATTGTCTCCAAATTTGCTGATATAAAACTGTGTAGAATGGCAAATGGTCACTTAAACCAGTTCGATATTCAAGAAGATTTTGATAAACTACAGGAGTGGTCTGAAAAGTGGCTAATGAAATTTAACCCAGGTAAATGTAAGGGAATGCACTTTGGTAAAACTAATAACAAGTACAATTACAAGTTATTAAGAAATTCATTAACAAAAGGATCTCAGGGTAATTATCAGTAATGATTTCAAATCGTCTAAGTAGTGTATTTCCACCTCCGAGAAAGCAAATAAGATTCTAGGACTGATTGCATGGTCTTTTGATTTTAAAAGTCCAAATGTCATTAACACTATAAATAATATGTTGTTTCTGTATGGTCACCAAATTTCATTTAACACATTGACAGATTGGAAAAAGGACTCAGGCGAATGTAAGAGGGTGGTAGAAAAACTGGTAGAAAGAGGTAGAAGATGGGTGTTTCATTTTTATGGGTTAGGTGTTTATAATCAATAGCCAACAAGCAAGGAGTTGCATATGTTTGCTCTCCATTTTGTGTTTATAAGCAATGGCCAGGGGCTTAATTGAATCGCTGACTTAAGAATTATTTGTAACCTAAGTGAGATATGCAGAGATTCGAGATCGCTTAAGTACACAATATAGCCATATAGACTTGTAACAACAGATCTGATTGGTGAAAAGGTGGGAGAAAATTCAATTGGTTCATGATTATAAGATGACACCCTTTGGGGATGATCTTAAATATATGTTAAGGATCATTGGGCCAAAGAAATCAATGCATCTCTGCAAAGCTTACTTAGCACCTTGCAAATGTGCTCCTGTGGGATTCCTTGAGTGTACCTCAGAGAAGCATACTGTATAAGAATTAATGGAAAAAAGAAAAGAAAAAAATTCTACAGTTTCATTCACCTGGACAGGAGATTATAACTAACAGTCTAAAACTTGACAAAGTGGAATGATTGAAGGCAACAGGGCCTACCGACTAAAATATGGGAATAAAGGCAGTAATAACAAAAGTGACAATATGAAGGAGAAAGTGAAGAAAGGGACAAAGGCAGATAATAGTGTAGAAAGGTGAGCGAAAGCGAGCCAGGAAATGGATTCCAAATATCAGAAATAAATCATACTAAAATCTACTAAAACATATGAATCTATTTTTTCTAAAAATGCATTGACTCGGGTGATTTGATACAGATGTAAAGAAAATTGACATCAAAAGTGATGAAATTTTCACATTGAATGTGAATCAGACAAGAAATAATGGTCTCAAATTGTCAGGAAGTAAATTTGATTGGGAAATGGGTAGAAACCACTTCATCAACTGCAGAGGCAGAGCAATGTAGTACAGTTCAACATTTTAAGATTCATTTAGATAAACACCTAAGCAATATGCCGTAATGCCTGCCATCTATTTTATTTTATTTATTATTTATTATTATTTTTTTTAGATAATCATTTGTTTTTTATTAGAATTTATTAATTTATTTACTTATCTATTCATTATTGACTTCCTTTGTTATCCTTTGTAATATTGAACAGTCTGGCAGAAGTCTATTTGGTTTGAGTTCTGGAAGGTCATAATTGTTAAACGGAGCAAAACTTTGACTTGAAAGTGATTGATGAACTGCAAGAGAGGAGTGGGTGGACTATGTGCACCTAGACTTAGAGAAGGCTTTCGATAAAGTACCTCACAATCATTTTATTTGAAAATTGGAGCACACTGGAGGACAAAGAGACAAACTACTCGAATAGCTGAAATATTTTTTTAAGTAAAGGGATGTGAAAAGAGCATTAAAAGATAAAACTTCAGAATGGAGAGCAGTGACCAGTGATGATCCACGAGGTTCACTACTAGCGCCTATAGTATTCATTATTATCTGTGGTAAGGGAGAAAAGATACTGCCAGCAATTGTTCCTACTTGAATCATAAAAGGCGACAAAAACAGGATGGGGATAGGACAAGGCACCCTATTCTCTGTAGCCCCAAAGGGGACATTCCTTAAAAAAAAAAAAAAAAGTAAAGGCATAAATGGGTCTGGGAGGAGTTTTCCAATCAAACTCTAAGGTTTGGGCCTTTTAATGTGCATGAATATGGTGCAGATGAGAGTAAAAGGGAAGAGATATGCAGTATGTTTGTGAGAAGATAGTTGTGTTGGCATTGAGTGAAACTAAGTTGAAAGGGAGGTGCAAGTTTGAGTTTGGGAGAGTGTCAGGGTGAAGAGAAAATGAGGGAGAGAAAGGGTGGCTATATTACTAAATGAAGAAATAGGTATGTGGCAGAGTGGAAGGTCTCTTCAAGATTAATGTGGATGAAGGTGAAACTGGGAAGGGAGATGTGGGTATTTGTAAGTGAATATGGGCCTGGTAGTAAGAAGAGTATATATATATATATATATATATATATATATATATATATATATATATATTTTTTTTAAGATTTAAATGAGTGCTTAGAGAGTTTAGGGAGAAATGTCACTGTAATGGTATTGAGAGATCTCCATGCTAGGGTACAAAATGAACCAGTTGGAAAGTGTGGAGTGCTAGGGAAAATCGTAGTAGAGAGTTGATGGAGATGTGTCCATAGATTTGATGAGCAAAAAAGGTGTTAAGGAAGAAAGTCAAGCCTAAGTACACAAATGAGAGAGGGTGGTGGATGGAAGGGTGCTAGATAGGGCTTAAATGGACTATATGGTTGTAATCAGGAGAAGAGTAGGAAGAGTTTTGGATGTCCATATTCTTAGGGGAGAGAGTGCGGGAGTATCAGATCATTTTTTTGGTAGAAGGTAAGTTAAGAGTGGAGGATAGAGAAAGAAGAAAAGGACAGAAGGTAGGGAAGTGCTTAGAGTAAGCTGCTTAAATGAGAAAGAGAAGGCAGAGTATAAGAAGAATCCAAGAAAAGAGTGAGAGGGAGTGAAGGAGGAATGGGGATGTTTCAAGGAGGGAGTCTCAAGGTGTACAAAGATGGTGTGTGGAACAAGGAGGACAGGAGGAAATAGAAGGAAGGATAGTGAGTGGTGAGGTGATGAAGCAAAGAAGGTTGTAGAGGAAAAGAAATGAGCATTCACAGATTGGTTGCAAAATCGGATGAGAGAATCATATGAAAGGTACAAAGAAAAGAGAAGAGAAGAGAAGTAAAGCCTAAGATAAAGGAGAGTAGATGTGAAATGGGGTAAGAGTATGATTTTTTTTTTTTTTCTTTTCTTTTTTTTAAGTAATAAAATATGATTCGGAAGGAAATTAAGAGGAAGGGGAGGTGAATCAAGTGGAGAAGAAAAGGTAAAGGATGCAGATGGAGATACGATAATGGAAGAGACAGCTGCACAGGAACATAGAGAATTTTAGGGAGTTGCTAAATGTGAAGGAGGATAGGGAGGGAAAGGTGGTTGCAGTGGGATGCGCGAAGAAAATGATAGTGGCGAATGAGGAAAGTGGAGGAGAAGTAAGGAAAGATGAGGTGAAAGCAGTTAATAAAATGATGAGAGCAAGAAAGGCACCTGGGTTAGATGGATGTCATGAAGAGTGTCTAAAAAAAAGAGAGGTACAGTGATAGTGGGCTTGCTGGTGAGGTTTATTGTTTGTCTAAAAGAGGGTAGAGTGCTGGAGGACTGGAGGAGTTTGTGTATAGCTCCATTTTACAAGGGAAAAGGGGACATGTGTGAGTGTAGTAGTTTCAATCAGTATGTTAAGTGTAGTTCGGATGACTTAGGTGAGGGTCTTGATTGAGAGGATTAGGAGAACAGGGAGTAATTGGTGAGGTCCAGTGTGGGTTTAGGACAGGTAATGGTTGTGTAGATCAGATTTTTGTGGCAAGACAGATATGTGAGAGAGCTTTCAGAAAAGGTATGTTTTTTGGGCCTTTATGGATTTGGAAAAGGCTTATGACAGGGTAGACAGGATGGCACTGTGAGAGGTATTACAGATATATGGGATAGGAGTAAAGTTGTTAAGAGCTGTCAAGAGTTTTTATGAGAGTAATAGAGCCTGTGTTAGAATTAGAAATGGATGGCTTGAGTTATAGGTGGAACTTGACCAGGGATGTGTTATGTTGCCTTGGCTGTTCAATTTATACATGGATGGGGTGGTGTGAGGTAAATGCAAGGGTAATAGGTTGGGGATTAGAGATGATTAAAGAAAATGGAGAAAAATGGGAGATAAGCCAGTTGTTGTTTGCTGACAACACTGCTTGTAGCAGGATCAGAGGAAGGATTAAGGAAGTTAGTGATGGAGTTTGGGAAGTTGTGCAAAAGAAGGAAGTTGAAGTTAAGTGTGGGTAAAAGTAAGGTGATGAGATGTACAAGGGTAGAGAATGGTAGGAAATTGGAAGTTATTATTAAGGGAGAGAAACTGGAAGAGGTGGATAGCTGTACTTGGGGGTGAATGTGGTGGGAAAGGGAGGAGTGAAGGTGGATGTTGGGAGGTTAAAAAATTGTAATGAGAAATACATTTGGTAATGGATTCTAAGAGGAGATTGTACAAAGAAGTGATTGGGCTGACAGTATTATACGAGGCAGAAACATGGAACATATGAGATGAACAGTTTAAATGTGTTTGAGATGAAATGCCTGAGAAGCACAATAGGAGTTACTAGGCTGGATATAGTGACAAATGGGGAGGTGAGGAGGAGAGCGGGGGTGGAAAGGGAGTTGAGAGATAGGGTGATGAAAGAGCATTAGGATGATTTGGACACATGGTAAAAATGAGTGAATATTAGTAAAAGAAGTGTGAAAGGCAGAAGTGGAGGGAGTGAATATGAGGGGGCCACCATGGATGGGGAGAAAGGGGTATAAGGAAAGAGGGGAATGTCTTTTGAAGAAGGAAGAGAGAAGACAGATGATAGGGGTGAGTGGAGAATGGTTGTGTATGGATGATGCTGTGAAGCATGGTGGTGAGTGGGGGATGGGGGGTGAGAGAATTTGTGTGAATGCTATTTTGACACAACCTAAAGGGATTTCTCCTCATCTTCTTTTTTCCTGCATGAGGGGATGGAGAGGGGGAGGGGTTGCTGATTAAATGAAGCTGCCTTGCTGTGGATGTGCTGTGTCTTGCTATGCTGTTTCTGACTGAGGGCAGTGGGCCAGATCCAGGGATGACCCATCATCCAAGAGGAGCCAAGATAAGAGAGAGGGAGTAGGATGAATGGGAGTGAAGTATGTGGGGATGAAATGGGTGGGAGTGGATTTATGCCTTCGACATTGGCTACCTTCCTTGTAAGGGGAGAAATGGCCTTGGGATATGTAAGCATCTCGAAAACATTGTTTCAGTCATTCTTGTAAAATCTACCTTTGGTGTCATCTGCTTTGCAGTGGCATCAGAAATTATGCTCATTCTTCATGCATCGTCATTGTCTTTAATAAATAGTGATGGTGCTGAATGCTGCAAGCTATTGTATATTGAATTATGAAAAATTGATAAAGAACTGAGGAAAATACACAATTGGGAAGAAAAGAATCAGAGGAAAGAGGTTGAGAGTAATAATATATTAATAATATATAGAACTGAGAGAAAAAGGCAGGAGAAGATAACTTGCCAGCAACAATGATATAAGTCATGTACAGAACATAACACAAGAAATTAAATGATGGGGCCACATTTTCTTATCAACTAAATGGGTTTTCTTAAAGCATTATGCAAAAACAAATTATAAGAGATACTGTTTTTGGAATTTTAGAATAAAATCATCAGATGAATAAGCTTAGAAAAATGAAACCAGGAGAAATAATAAGTGGATGACAAAATACTACATAGAATAAATATAACAAAATATAAAATAAAAAAACAAGGAGAAGGTAGGGCATGCAATGTAGGAATAAAAAAAAGTATTTTTTCTGGAATGGACTGGTATGTTCTAAGCAATACTTTCATTTTTATCCAGTGTATAAATAATCTCAAATAATGTATCTAACTTGCCATGTAAAGAAGAGTTTTATCTAGTAGTAACAAATCACAATAAGTAATCTATATATTGGCACACTTAAGCTGAGATGAAAAAATATATCTGTATTATGTTGTAGAAATGATTGTTTACTACAAAACTTTTGTGCCATCAAGGAGGTGTAGTGTGAATGTGCTATAGTACAGTATTTTGTGTAGGAGCTTACTGCAAAAATATTGAAAGTGTCACATTTACTAGACCTACCCTTGCTTTTCTGAGTGCCCAGAGACACCAGTGTAGAACCAATATGGACACAGGAAAGCACCCATCATGCACCAGTATGAAGACTTTTTCAGAGAGGTATTTTGGTTCAAATATATTTAGGGAGGCGAGACTACTCTCAAAAGATAATAAAAAACTCAATATCACTGAAAGAATTATCTGTTTTGCTACAGGATGGCATTGTTAATTGAAATGGCTTAGTTTGGTATACTAACTATATATTGTAATGCCATCAGAACTAATACTAAGAGTTGGTGCTGTATGCTATGTTTTAGAATGCAGATTAACACACAACAAATATTTTCATCAAAAAGCCAATAAAAAATGACTGTTGAGATAAGATTGATTAATTTATTGATTTATTTATTATTTTTTTAATGAATAACATTACAATTAAAAACCATGGTGACTACAGATGGAAATGTTTAAATGGTTGGTGCTGGTAGATCCAAACAGTGTAATGATTTTGGAAGAATTGTGTATGAGCTGGATAAATTGGACCAGTAAAAAACAGTATAGAACTTTGAACAAGATGGGGGGTAGGAAAGAGAGACCAGAAATTATAAAAAAAAAAAAAAAAAAAAACTCATGCAACAATTGTTTGACCACAAGGCAAAAATTGAATTAAAGGGTTAATATAACAAAAGGAAAGAAAATGAAATTACACTCAACCCTCAATCTAATGGATCCTCAACTTAGCGGACAAAAAATCCCGTCCGTTTAGAGCCAGACGATGGCCCAATCATCTGTTGCTGTGTCCAGGCCACCAACATCAGGTGTCAGACCCCATGTGAGAGGGAGGGACTGCCATTGTAAGTCCACTCTCCTCTCTCTAAGAATGTCCATTCAACAACTTTATTTCTGTTAATTTATTTCATATTTACCTGCCGTGTGTGTTAAAACTAATCAATAATAAAATATTACCATATTATTTTCAGGCACAGTAAAAGAAACCAGTAAATGTATACTGTGCCAAATTGCCAACAATATTACCATATTATTTTCAGGTACAGTGGAAGAATCCAATAGATGTATACTATACCAGATTGCCAACAACAGTTATTTGTCCATTATTTGCCAATTAGGTCCATTCTGTTTACATTTTGCAGGAACAGACCAGTCCTTGCATGCATTTGTCCGTTAAGTGGAGGGTCAAGTGTAAGGACAGTAATGAAAAACAGTGAAAAGGTAAAGAAAATGAAGAAAATATAAGAGAAATCAAATAAAGACAAAAAGGGTGGTTAAAATGATAGGTAGCCAAAAAGAGAAAGGCATAAAATCATTCCCACCCATTCCATCCCTGAATACACTGCACTCCCCTCCACCCTCCCTCTTATCTTAGCACCTCCTGGATGACAGGTCATCCCTGCACCTTGTCCACTGCCCTGGGTCAGAGGCAGTGTTGTAAGGCACATCATATGCACAGCAAGGCCGCTTTATTAAATTGGTGCCCCCCCTCTCCGCCCCCCCATGTATAAAAGGAGAAGATGGGGAGAAGTCCCTTCAGGCTGCATCAAATTTTGCTCACACATACAAAGAATTACAAAGGCGGAGCATACCGACAGGAGACCTTTTGGTCCATATCTAGGTTGGATGTGAAAAAAATTATAATAATAATTATAAAAAAAACTATAATAACGTATGCAAGAAACAAAATACATAAACAAATGCTTAGGCATAGTCGAATAACAAACAAATAGGCAAACATTAAATAATAATAAATTGACACATAACTAATAATAAATGAAAATCAAACAGACAAATGATAACAAAGCAAAAACAAATAATATAAAATAAATTATAATCATTACAGCATCTTGCTTAGGTTTTTATCTAAATGAGTCTTAAAGCTTCGAACTGAACTACATTGCACTACCTGTGCAGGAAGCATATTCCATTCATTAACTACACGGTTGGCAAAGTTGTTTCTACCCACTCCCAAATTAAATCTATTTCCTGACAGTTTAAGCCATTATCTCTTGTCTGATTCTCATTCAGTGTGAAAATTGTCACTTTTGATGTCAATTCCCTTTAGGATCTTAAAAACCTGTATCAAGTCACCTGTGAGTGTACGCTTTTAGGGAAAATATACAGTATTAATATGTTTTAGTCCATTTTCGCATTATTTAGTTTTGATATTTTGAATCAGTTTTGTGGATCGCCGTTGTATTTTTTCCAATCATTCAATCTCTTTAATGAGATTCGGTGACCATAGGGAAACAGCATATTCCAAATGTGGACAAACTAACAATTGATATAGCTTGTTAATGAGTGATGGACTTTTGAAATCAAAAGATCGCGCAATCAGTCCTAGAATCTTATTTGCTTTCTCAGAGGCTGAAATACACTGCTTGGATGATTTGAGGTCGTTACTGATAATTACACCGATATCTTTTTCACTATCTACTTTTATTAACGAATTTCCAAATAACTTGTAATCGTACTTATTGTTATTTTTACCTATGTGCATTACCTTGCATTTACTTGTGTTAAATTTCATTAGCCACTTTTCAGATCATTGCTGTAGTTTATCTAAATCCTCTTGAATATCTAATTGATAGAAGTGATCATTTGCCATTCCGTACAGTTTTGTATTATCAGCAAATTTGGAAATGTAGATTTTAGTCCGTGGTCTATATCATTTATATATAGAAGTGGCCCAAGAACGGAACCCTGAGGAACTCCACTTGTAACATTTTCCCATCTAGAAGTTTTTCCATTTAAAACAACTCTTTGTTTTCGACCATTCAACCAATTACTAGTCCAACTTAATAGGCTACCACTTATTGCGTGTAAAGCTAATTTAGTAAGTAGTCTTTCATGTGGGACGGTATCAAAAGCTTTTGCAAAGTCTAGATATATTAAATCTATATTGTTTCTTTTGTCATAATTCGATATAACTGTGTTGTAGAATTCGAGTAAGTTAGTCACGCAAGAACGTTTCCGTCTGAAACCATGCTGGCTATCATTTATCAAACGGTTACTTTCTAAATGATGTTCGATAGCATCTCTGATGATAGTTTCCATTATTTTTCCTACGATTGAAGTCCAACTTATAGGCCTATAGTTATTTGGTTTCTTTTTGTCACCTTTTTTGAATATGGGAGTAACGTTAGCTAGCTTCCATTCTCTTGGGACATCTGCGGATATGATGGATTTCTTGAAAATAATTTCTAATGGAACAACAATCTCATTCTTAATTTCCTTTAAGATTCTTGGATGCCAACCGTCAGGCCCTGGTGTTTTTTTCCTGTTTATTGTAATTTGTAGTTTATTGTGTTTTAATAAGGAATTTAAAAATAGGCAACTTTGCTATGGTGTGGAAGTATGAATTCAGGTACGTGTATTGTTATCATATTGTTAATTGTGTTAGTAATCATAATTATTACTATAGGTATTATTATTGTAAATATAAATGAATGTAATTTATAGTCATTATACAGTATGTATATAAAGATGAATAGATAAGATAAGAATGAAGGAGACTGCGAGAGACCATAAGGTCTACACTAGGCAGTTCCGAATGAATGAAAACCCGAAACGTGACTTTGGAAGAAGGCAGAGTTCGATCCCTGGCTGGGCTGGGTTGTTTCCACCACCGAACTCGCGAGACGCATTTCGCCCGGTCATCATCCTAAGGGTTTAAATGATGAACTTATATGGCAGGAAAATAAACAACATAGTGCGGTTACACCTGACGATTTTATTCAGTACAGAACGAGTTTTTCTCTCCCGCCTGGAAATCTTAATGGAGGGACGCTTTTTTTGTTTAATCAGAAAGATATTGTCTTTTTTTCAGAAGCGGTTGCAGACCATAAAGACGTATTACTTTATACGTACGTCTTTGTGGCTGTAGCCATGCGATTTTATTCAGCTGAGGGAGAACCCTTTAACTGCTGTAAGGCTCAAAGAAAAGAAGATTGGCCCTTTCCGTCTTTCTTTCGGATGCAATCACAGAACGTTACTATTTAATGTTTGACAGATGATGTGTTGGGAAAAATTGCTCAGTGCTTGTTGTGTTTGTCCTCTTTGAAGATGACTTGTTCTACCCGCCAGATGGTAGCTCTGCTGTCTGGGTTTGGGTCCAGCATGCCCCACAGAACCTTTAAGAGAGTCCTCTCGTGATGGGCTTGGAATCTTCCTGGCTTTAGGGCTTGGAGAGATGGTCGCCCTTTGTTGCAGCAGGCCAGATAGTACCTCATTTGGTCTTTCGTTTTGAGCCTTAATGTTGTGGGGTGGAAGTATGGCAGACGATCCATGCAGAGTTCGTAGAGAAGGGACCCGAGAGCCCAAACATCAGCCATTCCTCCGGCGTATGGATGTTGGGCTGTGTCCAGCACTTCGGGAGCCATATACCAAGGTGAGCCTTGCACACTCTTGATCTGCCGCTGGTAAACCTTTGAAACTCTTGCCGAGAAGCCGAAGTCGATGATTTTGACGACCTTTGAATCGGCGGTGAGGACGACGTTTTCTTGTTTGAGATCAAGATGAACAAAGTGGTGTGAGTGCATGTAGGACACTGCGGACACGATCTGCCTGAAGTAGGAAAGAATCTGACTGCCCCATGCAAGAGAAGGCGACTTGTGCCTTTCCATGGCTGCTAAGAGTGTACCACCAGGACAGTATTCGGTAAGGATGATTTTGCAGCCTACGTCGGTTGCAACGTCGACCAGTTTGATTATGTTGATATGGTCGAGGGTGGAAAGGGCCGCGATTTCATTGCAGACATCGCTTGTGCATTGATCCTTCTGGATGGGAATCTTGGCAACACTTATGGAACCCGTTGCCTTACTGGAAGCGAGGACCGTCCGTGCAAAGCCTCCATCAGCCAGGGAGCACTTTATAGTGTAATTATCCTCGAAAAGGATGCTTCTTGGCTCTTTAAGAGTTCCCGAAGAAGATCTTGATTGAGACCCACATGTTTTATATGACGACGGATGTAGTTTATCTTTTGTCGAATCGTTTGCCGTCGTTACTTTGTCTGTTGGTGGGCTCTTAGCTGGTTGAGGATCTGGTGGTGTTTTTACTTTGGATTTGTTGGTCTCCACGGGCACTTGATGGGCTGGGCGAGGAGACTTTTCAGTGGAGTCCTGTTGAGGAACGCCTTTCGTACAACAGGCGAAGAGCGAGTGGAAGCAGACGTAAAGTCTGTAAGTGCCTAGGCGCAATCGCTCGAGGTTGAGGTGACGAAGCTTGATCATCGTGTCACAACTTTGTCCAAGCCGGTCCCGGGAGGGGAACTGTCCAGGTAGTTGATCGTCGAGAACAGATTTGTTCAAATAAGGCGTGCAGGGCTATTTGCCGGTAGGTTATGATGGAAAGACATGCGGCACCACAAAAGACATACTAGTCTCTGACGAGGTCAATTGCAGAATAGGAAATGATCACATCAATAAATAAATGAATAGATAAGTAAATAAATGAATGACCAGATAAAGTTTAACAAATAAGTCGATTAGTTAAAGAATAAAAGAGTATCGTTCGGACGTTTTAGTAAATGAAATCTTCAAAAAAAAATATTTTTTTATAAGGCAAGAGCACTTTTTTTTTATTAACTCGCTATCCTTATATACACGGTGGCCGTAAAAGACTTGAGTCATGCAGTACGTGAATCTCTGTCAAGAACAAAAATATGCTACAAAGTTGCACGCCATGTAACCCCGGAAGTGAATAATAATAATAATAACGATGATAATAACGATTATAATAATAATAATAATAATGATAATAATAATAATTATGATGATGATGATAATGATTAATAATAATTATAATGATGATGATAATAATTGAATCCAGCAGTCGAGCACCCTCGATCCTGGGTCACTCTGACCGTGAGTCCCGTCAGGACAACATCTTGCCACGAAGAACGTCTAAAAGAACCATAGACACGAAGTCTTGTGTGTGTGTATTTACCTAGTTGTATTTACCTAGTTGTATTTTACGGGAAGGGGAGCTATGCTCGTGGGGTCCCGTCTTCATATCTCATTTTATCTAAACTATTTTTAAATTCGTGTATTGTTTTTGCACACACCACTTTCTCATCTAACTTGTTCCAACTGTCTATTGCTCTGTGAGGAAAGCTGTTCTTTTTCAAATCTCTTCTATAGCTGTCTTTTTTTATTTTCTTTCCGTGTCCTCTTGTATTTCTGTCATCCCATTTTATCAGATTCTCTCTATCAGTAATTTCTATGCCTTTCATGATTCTGTAAATAGTTATCAAATCTCCTCTCTCTCTTCTTTGCTCTAGTGTCTGTAGTTTAAGTTTTTGTAGTCTCTCTTCATATGATAGTTTTGAGAGTGTTGGTGCCAATTTTGTAATTGCTCTTTGTATTCTTTCAAGTTTTTTTATACATTTTTTTGTACTTGGTGACCATATCGTTGCTGCATATTCCAATCTTGGTCTTATCAGGGTGATTAGGATTTTCCTCACCATTTCTTCATCCAGGTATGTAAATGCCACTTTGATTGTTCTTATTAAATTATAGGTTTCTCCAAAAATCTTATTTATATGTTTCTCAGGTGACATATTATTCATAACAATGACTCCCAGGTCCTTCTCATTTTCTACTCTTTTTATTCCTTCTTCTCCCAAATTATATGATCCTGTTATTCTGTTTTTTGCTTTTTCCAAATTCCATTATACTACACTTTTTTGTATTGAACTCCATCTCCCACTTCCTACTCCATTCTTGTACTTTATTTAGATCTCTCTGTAGTGATTCACAATCTTCTTCAGTTTTCATTCTTTTCAGTAGTTTTGCATCATCTGCAAAGAAGCTCATATAGCTTTCAATTCCTTCATCCATATCATTAATATATATAGCAAACATTATTGGGGCCAGAACTGTTCCCTGCGGGACACCGCTTATTACTTCATTCCATTTTGAGTGCTGATCTCTTATCACTACTCTCATTTTTCTGTCTTGCAAAAAGTCTTCCATCCAATTTAGCAATTTACCTTGTATTCCTCCTTCATATTCTAATTTCTTAAGCAGCTTCTTATGTGGTACTTTGTCAAAAGCTTTTTTTAGGTCTAGAAATGCACAATCAGCCCATCCATCTCTTTCTTGTATTATATCTATTAGCCTTGAATAGAAACATATTAAATTGGTGACGCATGATCGTCCTTGTCTGAATCCAAATTGCCTTGGATTTAGTACGTTGTTTTTTTCCAAGTATTTTACCCATCTACTTTTGATAATTCTTTCACATATTTTTGCTATTGTACTTGTTAGAGAGACTGGTCTATAGTTGGTAGGTTCTTCTTTATTTCCTCCTTTATATATAGGTACTATATTTGCTTTTTTCCAATCTTCTGGAACTTTTCCTTCTTTTAAGGAACTGCTTATTATGCTATGTATTTTGTCTGCCAGTTCATTCCTGCATTCTTTCAGAATCCAGTTTGCTATTTCATCTGGCCCATGCGATTTTCTGACATCAAAATTACCCAAGTGTGTCAATATTTCATTCTTTGTTACTTCTATTTCTTCCATAGGGGGGACTTTTTTCCTTCCACTCAATCTCTTCAGGTTGTATATTTTCCCTTGTAAACACTGATTTAAAATGTTTGTTCATAATTTCTGCCATTTCCATTTCCTCAGTGTATTCAACTCCTCCTTGTCTTAATTTCTCCAAGTCTTGTTTGTTTTTCAGTTTATTGTTTACAAATCTGTAGAATAGTTTTGGTTGATCTTTACACTTTTCTATAACATTTTTTTCATATTTTCTTTTTTCCTCTCTGCACTTTTGTACATATTCATTTCTATAACCAGTATATATTTTCCATTTTTCAGGTCTTCTGTCTTTTTTCCATCTGGTCCAGGCTTTGTCTCTTTTGTCTTTTAACTCCCTACAACTTTTGTTGTACCAGCATTTTACATATTCTTTTTCTTGTTTTTGTCTTGGGACATACTTTTCCACTCCTTTTTTGTAAATTTTTGTCAAGATATTCCATTTCTCTTCCACTGATGTTTCTTCTTTGTATATTTCTTCCCAGTTTTCTTGTTGGAAGAATTCTCTTATTTTATCAAAGTTTGTTTTTTCATACATCATTCTTCCTTTTCTATATTGTTCATTTCTTTTCATATATTTTTCTTCATTAAGTTCCAGTTCAATCAATATGTGGTCACTTTTACCTATTGGTGTTTTATATTCAATCTTGTCCACTATTCTAGGTTCAGATGTAATTATTAAGTCTAGCCTCGATGGTTCTTCTTCATTTCTATACCTAGTGTTCTCTTGTATCCATTGTGTCATTGAATGGTCAGTAATCATCTCAAGTAGAGCATTTCCCCATGAGTCATCACCACTCTTTACTGTCATTTCTTCCCAGCAGATTTCTTTGCAATTAAAGTCGCCCATCATAACTATTCTTCCTCCGTCTTCCATTATTTTAGTTAATGCTAGCTTTGTGTCCTCTAACATACTTTTTATGTTCACTCTCCTCCCATGAGGCTGTTTTCGGAGGCACATAATTGATCACAAATTTTCTGCTCTTCTTATATCTGTCTTCCACTTCTATCATAATCATCTCTACTGTATTCTTTCCATATATGACACCTTTCACGTTTATATCCTTCTTAGTCAGGAACATAACTCCACCCCCTTGTTTTTTCTCTCTGTTTCTAATCCAATAATTGTATGTATCATGTCCTACACTGTTGGGTGGTAGTGGGCCTTTTAATTTTGTTTCTACAGTTCCCATTATGTCCGGTTCTTTTTCTTTCAAATAATCATTCAGTTCATTCAATCCTGTTATCAATCCATCTATATTTGTGTAAGACACTCTTAGTTTTCTGCCACTTCCATTGTGTTCTCTGTTTCCCTTATGTTTTTCTTTAGTATGTCGAACTGCTTTATTTTCATGTTCACTACTCTCCAATAGAATCTCTCTTTCTCTGACTCCGTTCTTTCCTCGTTTTTTGCCTTAGCTTCAATTCTTTTCTTCTTTTCTGCCTCTCTTTCCTCCTTATTCATTTCTCTTTTTATCCATACCTTTTTATATTGATCATTTGTTGCTAGTTTCCCTGTCTTGGATAGAATTTTCTCTGCCGTTGTTTGTGACCTGAATTTAATCTTAATTGGTCTGGTCTTATCTGTACTATATTTTCCTAGTCTGAATTTTTCCTCAATTTCCTTTATAATTTCTGGTTCATCTTCCTGGACTAATTTTAATAAACTGCTTACTCTTTCATTTTCCTCCTTGATTCTTGCGGTTCTATCTGGGTTATGTTTCTCTTCCATTCCTAATATAATTATACATTTCTTTTTGTCAGCTAATTCTCTTACTATATTCTCCTTCTGTCTCATCACTTTAATAACTGAGTCTTCATTATGTTCTTTCAATTGCTGTTTGACTATGTCAGTGAATGAAACCTTATTCCCTTCTTGAGTTATTCTCCAATTTTTAACTTCTGTAGCTATTTTCTCTCTATTTTCATTACTATTCTTCTTCAATTTCTCATTCTCCTCCTTTACATTTCCTAACTGTCTTTTTAGGTCCTCTATTTCTTCAGTTAAGTTTCTGTTAGCCTTCTCTAGTTGTTCCAACCTTTCAATTCTCTGGAAAATGGAGTCTACATTACCTAACTTACGTTCCAAGTCCTCGATCACCTTATCAACTCTCTCCTCTAGTCTTATCAGTCGGGGGGGGGGTTGTGTCCCCCCCACCCTCTTTAAATCCCTGGAACATATTCTCGTCACTTTCTTCTGTATTGCTCCTCTCTATACTTCTAATCTTTACATTTTTATTAGACATTTGATCCTCGCTAAGTCTTTTGTTTACCTTCCGCTTGTCTGGCTGGGCAAAGTCTACTCCCTCCTCATTTCCTTCCATTTCCCTCAGTAATCCCTCCCCTTTTCCTCTTTCCCTACGTTCCCACTACTCCACGAGCAATTTCCCCCCCACCCTGCAAAAACACTAGGCACTTCTCTTTGCGTTGGGATCCACAGACTTCACTTTTCTTCAGAACGTCTTCTAAGCCGTCCATTCGTTGAAGTGTGTATTTACCTAGTTGTATTTACCTAGTTGTATTTTACGGGAAGGGGAGCTATGCTCGTGGGGTCCCGTCTTCATATCTCATTTTATCTAAACTATTTTTAAATTCATGTATTGTTTTTGCACACACCACTTTCTCATCTAACTTGTTCCAACTGTCTATTGCTCTGTGAGGAAAGCTGTTCTTTTTAAAATCTCTTCTATAGCTGTCTTTTTTTATTTTCTTTCCGTGTCCTCTTGTATTTCTGTCATCCCATTTTATCAGATTCTCTCTATCAGTAATTTCTATGCCTTTCATGATTCTGTAAATAGCTATCAAATCTCCTCTCTCTCTTCTTTGCTCTAGTGTCTGTAGTTTAAGTTTTTGTAGTCTCTCTTCATATGATAGTTTTGAGAGTGTTGGTGCCAGTTTTGTAATTGCTCTTTGTATTCTTTCAAGTTTTTTTATACATTTTTTTGTACTTGGTGACCATATCGTTGCTGCATAATCCAATCTTGGTCTTATCAGGGTGATTAGGATTTTCCTCACCATTTCTTCATCCAGGTATGTAAATGCCACTTTGATTGTTCTTATTAAATTATAAGTTTCTCCAAAAATCTTATTTATATGTTTCTCAGGTGACATATTATTCATAACAATGACTCCCAGGTCCTTCTCATTTTCTACTTTTTTTATTCCTTCTTCTCCCAAATTATATGATCCTGTTATTCTGTTTTTGCTTTTTCCAAATTCCATTATACTACACTTTTTTGTATTGAACTCCATCTCCCACTTCCTACTCCATTCTTGTACTTTATTTAGATCTCTCTGTAGTGATTCACAATCTTCTTCAGTTTTCACTCTTTTCAGTAATTTTGCATCATCTGCAAAGAAGCTCATATAGCTTTCAATTCCTTCATCCATATCATTAATATATATAGCAAACATTATTGGGGCCAGAACTGTTCCCTGCGGGACACCGCTTATTACTTCATTCCATTTTGAGTGCTGATCTCTTATCACTACTCTCATTTTTCTTTCTTGCAAAAAGTCTTCCATCCAATTTAGTAATTTACCTTGTATTCCTCCTTCATATTCTAATTTCTTAAGCAACTTCTTATGTGGTACTTTGTCAAAAGCTTTTTTTAGGTCTAGAAATGCACAATCAGCCCATCCATCTCTTTCTTGTATTATATCTATTAGCCTTGAATAGAAACATATTAAATTGGTGACGCATGATCGTCCTTGTCTGAATCCAAATTGCCTTGGATTTAGTACGTTGTTTTTTTCCAAGTATTTTACCCATCTACTTTTGATAATTCTTTCACATATTTTTGCTATTGTACTTGTTAGAGAGACTGGTCTATAGTTGGTAGGTTCTTCTTTATTTCCTCCTTTATATATAGGTACTATATTTGCTTTTTTCCAATCTTCTGGAACTTTTCCTTCTTTTAAGGAACTGCTTATTATGCTATGTATTTTGTCTGCCAGTTCATTCCTGCATTCTTTCAGAATCCAGTTTGCTATTTCATCTGGCCCATGCGATTTTCTGACATCAAAATTACCCAAGTGTGTCAATATTTCATTCTTTGTTACTTCTATTTCTTCCATAGGGGGGACTTTTTCCTTCCACTCAATCTCTTCAGGTTGTATATTTTCCCTTGTAAACACTGATTTAAAATGTTTGTTCATAATTTCTGCCATTTCCATTTCCTCAGTGTATTCAACTCCTCCTTGTCTTAATTTCTCTAAGTCTTGTTTGTTTTTCAGTTTATTGTTTACAAATCTGTAGAATAGTTTTGGTTGATCTTTACACTTTTCTATAACATCTCTTTCATATTTTCTTTTTTCCTCTCTGCACTTTTGTACATATTCATTTCTATAACCAGTATATATTTTCCATTTTTCAGGTCTTCTGTCTTTTTTCCATCTGTTCCAGGCTTTGTCTCTTTTGTCCTTTAACTCCCTACAACTTTTGTTGTACCAGCATTTTACATATTCTTTTTCTTGTTTTTGTCTTGGGACATACTTTTCCACTCCTTTTTTGTAAATTTTTGTCAAAATATTCCATTTCTCTTCCACTGTTGTTTCTTCTTTGTATATTTCTTCCCAGTTTTCTTGTTGGAAGAATTCTCTTATTTTATCAAAGTTTGTTTTTTCATACATCATTCTTCCTTTTCTATATTGTTCATTTCTTTTCATATATTTTTCTTCATTAAGTTCCAGTTCAATCAATATGTGGTCACTTTTACCTATTGGTGTTTTATATTCAATCTTGTCCACTATTCTAGGTTCAGATGTAATTATTAAGTCTAGCCTCGATGGTTCTTCTTCATTTCTATACCTAGTGTTCTCTTGTATCCATTGTGTCATTGAATGGTCAGTAATCATCTCAAGTAGAGCATTTCCCCATGAGTCATCACCACTCTTTACTGTCATTTCTTCCCAGCAGATTTCTTTGCAATTAAAGTCGCCCATCATAACTATTCTTCCTCCGTCTTCCATTATTTTAGTTAATGCTATCTTTGTGTCCTCTAACATACTTTTATGTTCACTCTCCTCCCATGAGGCTGTTTTCGGAGGCACATAATTGATCACAAATTTTCTGCTCTTCTTATCTCGGTCTTCCACTTCTATCATAATCATCTCTACTGTATTCTTTCCATATATGACACCTTTCACGTTTATATCCTTCTTAGTCAGGAACATAACTCCACCCCCTTGTTTTTTCTCTCTGTTTCTAATCCAATAATTGTATGTATCATGTCCTACACTGTTGGGTGGTAGTGGGCCTTTTAATTTTGTTTCTACAATTCCCATTATGTCCGGTTCTTTTTCTTTCAAATAATCATTCAGTTCATTCAATCCTGTTATCAATCCATCTATATTTGTGTAAGACACTCTTAATTTTCTGCCACTTCCATTGTATTCTCTGTTTCCCTTATGTTTTTCTTTAGTATGTCGAACTGCTTTATTTTCATGTTCACTACTCTCCAATAGAATCTCTCTTTCTCTGACTCCGTTCTTTCCTCGTTTTTTGCCTTAGCTTCAATTCTTTTCTTCTTTTCTGCCTCTCTTTCCTCCTTATTCATTTCTCTTTTTATCCATACCTTTTTATATTGATCATTTGTTGCTAGTTTCCCTGTCTTGGATAGAATTTTCTCTGCTGTTGTTTGTATCCTGAATTTAATCTTAATTGGTCTGGTCTTATCTGTACTATATTTTCCGAGTCTGAATTTTTCCTCAATTTCCTTTATAATTTCTGGTTCATCTTCCTGGACTAATTTTAATAAACTGCTTACTCTTTCATTTTCCTCCTTGATTCTTGCAGTTCTATCTGGGTTATGTTTCTCTTCCATTCCTAATATAATTATACATTTCTTTTTGTCAGCTAATTCTCTTACTATATTCTCCTTCTGTCTCATCACTTTAATAACTGAGTCTTCATTATGTTCTTTCAATTGCTGTTTGACTATGTCAGTGAATGAAACCTTATTCCCTTCTTGAGTTATTCTCCAATTTTTAGCTTCTGTAGCTAGTTTCTCTCTGTTTTCATTACTATTCTTCTTCAATTTCTCATTCTCCTCCTTTACATTTCCTAACTGTCTTTTCAGGTCCTCTATTTCTTCAGTTAAGTTTCTGTTAGCCTTCTCTAGTTGTTCCAACCTTTCAATTCTTTGAAAAATGGAGTCTACGTTACCTAACTTACGCTCCAAGTCCTCGATCACCTTATCAACTCTCTCCTCTAGTCTTATCAGTCGGGGGGGGGGGGGTTGTGTGCCCCCCCCCCACCCTCTTTAAATCCCTGGAACATATTCTCGTCACTTTCTTCTGTATTGCTCCTCTCTATACTTCTAATCTTTACATTTTTATTAGACATTTGATCCTCGCTAAGTCTTTTGTTTACCTTCCGCTTGTCTGGCTGGTCCAAGTCTACTCCCTCCTCATTTCCTTCCATTTCCCTCAGTAATCCCTCCCCTTTTCCTCTTTCCCTACGTTCCCACTACTCCACGAGCAATTTCCCCCCCACCCTGCAAAAACACTAGGCACTTCTCTTTGCGTTGGGATCCACAGACTTCACTTTTCTTCAGAACGTCTTCTAAGCCGTCCATTCGTTGAAGTGTGTGTGTGTGTGTGTGTATATATATATATATATATATATATATATATATATGTGTGTGTGTGTGTGTGTGTGTGTGTGTGATTCACCACGGTCTTGGATCACGTGTTGGACTCGTGATCGACAGCTATTTCCCTTCCGGAAGAGAGCTCAGAGCTCATATATGACCGATCTATGGGTAATGCTGTGACCTTACACGCGCGCACACACACACACACACACACTTTCAACGAACGGACGGCTTGACGAACGCTCTGAAGAAAAGTGCAGATTGTGGATACCAACGCAAAGAGAAGTGCCTTTTTGTATTTGCAGGGGGGGGGGGAAATTGCTCGTGAGGTAGTGGGAAAGTAAGGAAAGAGGAGAGGGGAGGGATTGCTGGGGAAATGGAAGGAAATGAGGATGTGGAGGACTTGGCCCAGGCAGACGGGCGTAAGGTCAACATGAAACGACCACCGGACCAGCTCAGTGATGACGAAATGGCAAATAAAAATGTAAAGATTAGAAGTATAGAGAGGAGCAATACAGTAGAAAGTGACGAGAATATGTTCCAGGGATTTAAAGAGGGTGGGGGGGACACAACCCCCCCCCCGACTGATAAGACTAGAGGAGAGAGTTGATAAGGTGATCGAGGACTTGGAACGTAAGTTAGGTAGTGTAGACTCCATTTTCCAAAGAATTGAAAGGTTGGAACAACTAGAGAAGGCTAACAGAAACTTAACTGAAGAAGTAGAGGACCTAAAAAGACAGTTAGGAAATGTAAAGGAGGAGAATGAGAAATTGAAGAAGAATAGTAATGAAAACAGTGAGAAAATAGCTACAGAAGCTAAAAATTGGAGAATAACTCAAGAAGGGAATAAGGTTTCATTCACTGACATAGTCAAACAGCAATTGAAAGAACATAATGAAGACTCAGTTATTAAAGTGATGAGACAGAAGGAGAATATAGTAAGAGAATTAGCTGACAAAAAGAAATGTATAATTATATTAGGAATGGAAGAGAAACATAACCCAGATAGAACCGCAAGAATCAAGGAGGAAAATGAAAGGGTAAGCAGTTTATTAAAATTAGTCCAGGAAGATGAACCAGAAATTATAAAGGAAATTGAGGAAAAATTCAGACTCGGAAAATATAGTACAGATAAGACCAGACCAATTAAGATTAAATTCAGGTCACAAACAACGGCAGAGAAAATTCTATCCAAGACAGGGAAACTAGCAACAAATGATCAATATAAAAAGGTATGGATAAAAAGAGAAATGAATAAGGAGGAAAGAGAGGCAGAAAAGCAGAAAAGAATTGAAGCTAAGGCAAAAAACGAGGAAAGAACGGAGTCAGAGAAAGAGAGATTCTATTGGAGAGTAGTGAACATGAAAATAAAGCAGTTCGACATACTAAAGAAAAACATAAGGGAAACAGAGAATACAATGGAAGTGGCAGAAAACTAAGAGTGTCTTACACAAATATAGATGGATTGATAACAGGATTGAATGAACTGAATGATTATTTGAAAGAAAAAGAACCGGACATAATGGGAATTGTAGAAACAAAATTAAAAGGCCCACTACCACCCAACAGTGTAGGACATGATACATACAATTATTGGATTAGAAACAGAGAGAAAAAACAAGGGGGTGGAGTTATGTTCCTGACTAAGAAGGATATAAACGTGAAAGGTGTCATATATGGAAAGAATACAGTAGAGATGATTATGATAGAAGTGGAAGACCGAGATAAGAAGAGCAGAAAATTTGTGATCAATTATGTGCCTCCGAAAACAGCCTCATGGGAGGAGAGTGAACATAAAAGTATGTTAGAGGACACAAAGATAGCATTAACTAAAATAATGGAAGACGGAGGAAGAATAGTTATGATGGGCGACTTTAATTGCAAAGAAATCTGCTGGGAAGAAATGACAGTAAAGAGTGGTGATGACTCATGGGGAAATGCTCTACTTGAGATGATTACTGACCATTCAATGACACAATGGATACAAGAGAACACTAGGTATAGAAATGAAGAAGAACCATCGAGACTAGACTTAATAATTACATCTGAACCTAGAATAGTGGACATGATTGAATATAAAACACCAATAGGTAAAAGTGACCACATATTGATTGAACTGGAACTTAATGAAGAAAAATATATGAAAAGAAATGAACAATATAGAAAAGGAAGAATGATGTATGAAAAAACAAACTTTGATAAAATAAGAGAATTCTTCTAACAAGAAAACTGGGAAGAAATATACAAAGAAGAAACATCAGTGGAAGAGAAATGGAATATTTTGACAAAAATTTACAAAGAAGGAGTGGAAAAGTATGTCCCAAGACAAAAACAAGAAAAAGAATATGTAAAATGCTGGTACAACAAAAGTTGTAGGGAGTTAAAAGACAAAAGAGACAAAGCCTGGACCGGATGGAAAAAAGACAGAAGACCTGAAAAATGGAAAATATATACTGGTTATAGAAATGAATATGTACAAAAGTGCAGAGAGGAAAAAAGAAAATATGAAAAAGATGTTATAGAAAAGTGTAAAGATCAACCAAAACTATTCTACAGATTTGTAAACAATAAACTGAAAAACAAACAAGACTTGGAGAAATTAAGACAAGGAGGAGTTGAATACACTGAGGAAATGGAAATGGCAGAAATTATGAACAAACATTTTAAATCAGTGTTTACAAGGGAAAATATACAACCTGAAGAGATTGAGTGGAAGGAAAAAGTCCCCCCTATGGAAGAAATAGAAGTAACAAAGAATGAAATATTGACACACTTGGGTAATTTTGATGTCAGAAAATCGCATGGGCCAGATGAAATAGCAAACTGGATTCTGAAAGAATGCAGGAATGAACTGGCAGACAAAATACATAGCATAATAAGCAGTTCCTTAAAAGAAGGAAAAGTTCCAGAAGATTGGAAAAAAGCAAATATAGTACCTATATATAAAGGAGGAAATAAAGAAGAACCTACCAACTATAGACCAGTCTCTCTAACAAGTACAATAGCAAAAATATGTGAAAGAATTATCAAAAGTAGATGGGTAAAATACTTGGAAAAAAACAACGTACTAAATCCAAGGCAATTTGGATTCAGACAAGGACGATCATGCGTCACCAATTTAATATGTTTCTATTCAAGGCTAATAGATATAATACAAGAAAGAGATGGATGGGCTGATTGTGCATTTCTAGACCTAAAAAAAGCTTTTGACAAAGTACCACATAAGAAGTTGCTTAAGAAATTAGAATATGAAGGAGGAATACAAGGTAAATTGCTAAATTGGATGGAAGACTTTTTGCAAGAAAGAAAAATGAGAGTAGTGATAAGAGATCAGCACTCAAAATGGAATGAAGTAATAAGCGGTGTCCCGCAGGGAACAGTTCTGGCCCCAATAATGTTTGCTATATATATTAATGATATGGATGAAGGAATTGAAAGCTATATGAGCTTCTTTGCAGATGATGCAAAATTACTGAAAAGAGTGAAAACTGAAGAAGATTGTGAATCACTACAGAGAGATCTAAATAAAGTACAAGAATGGAGTAGGAAGTGGGAGATGGAGTTCAATACAAAAAAGTGTAGTATAATGGAATTTGGAAAAAGCAAAAACAGAATAACAGGATCATATAATTTGGGAGAAGAAGGAATAAAAAGAGTAGAAAATGAGAGGGACCTGGGAGTCATTGTTATGAATAATATGTCACCTGAGAAACATATAGATAAGATTTTTGGAGAAACTTATAATTTAATAAGAACAATCAAAGTGGCATTTACATACCTGGATGAAGAAATGGTGAGGAAAATCCTAATCACCCTGATAAGACCAAGATTAGAATATGCAGCAACGATATGGTCACCAAGTACAAAAAAATGTATAAAAAAACTTGAAAGAATACAAAGAGCAATTACAAAACTGGCACCAACACTCTCAAAACTATCATATGAAGAGAGACTACAAAAACTTAAACTACAGACACTAGAGCAAAGAAGAGAGAGAGGAGATTTGATAGCTATTTACAGAATCATGAAAGGCATAGAAATTACTGATAGAGAGAATCTGATAAAATGGGATGACAGAAATACAAGAGGACACGGAAAGAAAATAAAAAAAGACAACTATAGAAGAGATTTGAAAAAGAACAGCTTTCCTCACAGAGCAATAGACAGTTGGAACAAGTTAGATGAGAAAGTGGTGTGTGCAAAAACAATACATGAATTTAAAAATAGTTTAGATAAAATGAGATATGAAGACGGGACCTCACGAGCATAGCTCCCCTTCCCGTAAAATACAACTAGGTAAATACACACACACACACACACGCACACACACACAACTCCCCGCCCACGAGAGTTAAAGTATAAATGAAAGGTATAAATGAAAAACAAAATGATAATGCAAGATATGATATTGAAATTCAAAATGTGTCAAAAAGAAATAATCACGAGTTTCTTAAAACCATGTACTTTAATGCTCTTAGTATTAGAAAAAAAAATTCAAGAAATACAGGCGTATGTCAAAAGCGAAAATCTCGATATGATAGGAATAACTGAGACATGGTTAAATGGTACAGAGTTCGAAGCTGAATTTAATATTGCGGGATTTAAACACTTTCATCAGGATAGAAACCACAAGAAAGGTGGGGGTGTTCTATTGTACGTTAAAAACAATGTTCATGCTTTAATAACTGAGACATGGTTAAATGGTACAGAGTTCGAAGCTGAATTTAATATTGCGGGATTTAAACACTTTCATCAGGATAGAAACCACAAGAAAGGTGGGGGTGTTCTATTGTACGTTAAAAACAATGTTCATGCTTGTGTTTTAGAGAAAGTGAAACAGGATGCATACCATAGTTTGTGGGTTGAGTTAACCCAAACAAATGGACAAAAAATGAATATAGGTGTAATATATAGGCCAAAGACATTATCATTAGCAGACGACAAACTGTTATTTCAAGAACTGTCTATTTTCTGCAACCGGGATTTATTGATAATGGGTGATTTCAATTTTACTGACATTGATTGGATGACCCTTGAACATGGTCATATAGGTAGTCGCTTGTTTGATTTTCTTGGTGACAATTACTTAATTCAGCATGTAAAAGAGCCCACAAGATATGGAAACTTACTCGATCTTTTGATCACTAGCCGCGAAAGCATGGTAACTGATGTAGAAGTCGGTGAATCGTTTGCAAATAGCGATCACAACCTAGTTAGATTCAAACTCCTAAAAAAAATTAGAATAGATACTTGTGTTTCTAAAATACCCGATTTCAGTAAAGCTCAGTTCATAGGACTACGTCAGGAGCTTCAGCTTACAGATTGGGAGGCAAAATTAAACGAAAGGCCTGTAGATCAGATGTGGGAAATATTTCAAAATACGCTCACTAAGATGATTCAAACTTACATTCCTTTTAAGGACAGACGTCCCCCAAATCAGGCTCGCCCAAAGTGGCTCGACAAAGAAACTGAAAAAAGTATTACTAAAAAGAGACAGGCTTATAAGAAATATAAGTGCTCGGGTGCATCTAATGACTATGAAAGTTATGTATCAATACAGAGAGGTTTAAAAAAGACAATAAGGAAAAGAAAACAGATAAAACAGATAAAAAGGTTCTTAGGAATCACATTGGTCCACTATTATCTGCTGACGGTCAACTTGAATATTCAAATGAAGGAGTGTGTGATATCTTAAACGATTATTTTAGCTCTGTATTAGTAAACGAAACACCTCAAAGTGAGCTCCAAACTGAAACCTGTGAAAAGTCTAGGGTAAACATACTCACTACGGTAAATATAACAAAAGAAAAAAATAAAAGGTGTATAGACAAACTCAAAGTTAATAAAACACCAGGGCCTGACGGTTGGCATCCATTAGAAATTATTTTCAAGAAATCCATCATATCCGGAGATGTCCCAAGAGAATGGAAGCTACCTAACGTTACTCCCATATTCAAAAAAGGTGACATTAAGAAACCAAATAACTATAGGCCTATAAGTTTGACTTCAATCGTAGGAAAAATAATGGAAACTATCATCAGAGATGCTATCGAACATCATTTAGAAAGTAACCGTTTGATAAATGATAGCCAGCATGGTTTCAGACGGAAACGTTCTTGTGTGACTAACTTACTCGATTTCTACAACACAGTTATCTCGAATTATGACAAATGAAACAATATAGATTTAGTATATCTAGACTTTGCAAAAGCTTTTGATACCTTCCCACACGAAAGACTACTTACTGAATTAGCTTTGCATGGGATAAGTGGTAGCCTATTAGGTTGGACTAGTAATTGGTTGATTGGTCGAAAACAGAGAGTTGTTTTAAATGGAAAAACTTCTGGGTGGAAAAGTGTTGCAAGTGGAGTTCCCAAGGGTTCCGTTCTTGGGCCACTTCTATTCATAGTATATATAAATGATATAGACCATGGACTAAAATCTACTCTTTCCAAATTTGCTGATGATACAAAACTGTGCGGAGTGGCAAATGATCACTCAAACCAATTAGATATTCAAGAAGATTTAGATAAATTACAGCAATGGTCTGAAAAGTGGCTAATGAAATTTAACACAAGTAAATGCAAGGTAATGCACATAGGTAAAAATAACAGTAAGTACGATTACAAGTTATTTGGAAATTCATTAACAAAAGTGGATAGTGAAAAAGATCTTGGCGTAATTATCAGTAACGACCTCAAATCATCCAAGCAGTGTATTTCAGCCTCTGAGAAAGCAAATAAGATTCTAGGACTGATTGTGCGATCTTTTGATTTCAAAAGTCCATCACTCATTAACAAGCTATATAAATCGTTAGTTCGTCCACATTTGGAATATGCTGTTTCTGTATGGTCACCGAATCTCATTAAAGACATTGACAGACTGGAAAAAGTACAACGGCGAGCCACAAAACTGATTCCAAATATCAAAAATAAATCATACGAAAATTGACTAAAACATATCAATCTGTTTTCCCTAAAAAAGCGTACAGTAGACTCAGAGGTGACTTGATACAGGTCTTTAAGATTCTAAAGGGAATTGACAACATCAAAAATGACAAAATTTTTACATTGAATGAGAATCAGACAAGAAACAATGGTCTCAAACTGTCCGGAAATAGATTCAATTTGGAAGTAGGTAGAAACAACTTTGCCAACCGTGTAGTTAATGAATGGAATAAACTTCCTGCACAGGTAGTGCAATGTAGTTCAGTTCGAAGCTTTAAGAATCATTTAGATAAATACCTAAATAAGATGCTGTAATGATTATAATTTATCTTATATTATTTGTTTTTGTTTTGTTATCATTTGTCTGTTTGATTCTCATTTACTATTGGTTATTTGTCAATTTGTTGTTATTTACTGTTTGTTGTTTGACTATACCTATGCATTTGTTTATGTATTTTGTTGCATACATTATTATAGTTTTTATTTATTGTTTTATTATTAAAATGATTTTTTCCGCATCCGACCTAGATATGGATCAAAAGGTCTCCTGTCGGCATGCTCCGCCTTTGTAATCCTTTGTAACGACTCGCAGCGCAGCGATACTGAAATTATTTCAACCCTTTGCGGGATTCAAACCCGGACCTCCGTAGTGGCAGCCGGGAATTCTACCAACCGCGTCATCGAGTGTGTGTGTGTGTGTGTGCGCGCGCTTGACTGCGTTCATTTCTCTCTACTTGTCCGCACAGACATCTACAAAAATGATTCAGAACGATGTGGTTTGTCTATACTCATGTTTCCAAGTTTATCCGCATTCTTCGGGTGTGCAGACACTCTCAACTCTCTCTTCGCGTAATGGGGGAACATTTGCTTACAAATCCAACCTATAATCTTGAACCCACGGACACAGAGTTGGAACCACCACCCATCCGTTACCCTGACACAGTACATTAATCTGTTGTTTTGTACAACTGGAGAACTTGAATGGTTGTGTGTTGTGGTTGAGCGTCAGCCACAAATTGATAGGAATCGTCTGCTTCCCACCACAGCGGAAACGGTAGCCCTAGGGGCACGGCACTGGAAGGCAAAAGGTCTTGGCCTCTTACGGATCAGAGGGGGATGAATCTCCCGTATTGTCGCGGGGAGTTGAATGTCCTACTGGTTCATATGATGATGATGATGATGAATCGGCTGCACGTCACAAACTCCTTTATTCAGGACATAGCGGTGCGGTGCATTACAAAAAGACTGTTAGATCTTGAACCCGATCCGGGAACAGAATGCCAGCCTATAGGGGCTGTGTCTTCAGATAGAAGTGAGGTTGGTGATGGTCTTTAAAGACGAGCGGCTGGCAGATGCTCTTCGAGCTCTGTCTTGCTAAACCATCTGGTAGAGGCTTCATCGTTGATCACAGGAAAAGTATCAGAGTAAGATTATAATCAGATGATTTAGATATACTGTACATGGATGGTTATGGTGGCGGAAGTAAAAGGGAATTTTAAAACAGCACACCGGGTAATGGGTAGAAGATAGGTAGCTGGAACAATAGAATTAATACGGTAACGAAGAAAGATCTCAATGAAAATCCATGTGAACAAGTTGTATAGACACGGTAAAGGAAACATGGACTGGAGGTGAAGCTTTTATTCCTGACGTTTCATCTTTGAGAAAGTCGATAGACGAAACGTCAGGAATAAAAGCTTCACCTCCAGTCCATGTTTCCTTTACCGTGTCTATACAAAGATCTCAATAAATGTGAAAATGGGTTTGCAAGAGAATATATCAATGACTGTTTTTATATGGGAGTGAATTGCACCCGAAATTATGACCTTCCTAGCCCCTGCGCCGTAGGCTAGATTGGAACCCGTGCGCTTGGCTTCACTAGTGGCTATAGCACAGCGAGCCTCGCTCCCCCCCGTCCCCCCGCCTCTCTCTCTCTCTCTCTCTCTCTCTCTCTCTCTCTCTCTCTCTCTCTCTCTCTCTCTCTCCCTCTCCTTTTTCTTCTTTTTTTCCTAACAAAGTCCATGGGTCACTGTCGAGCGCGCGTCTTTGGATTCGTCTCCTTGTAAGTAAGCAACCCTCAGGTTTGATCCTCAAGGAGGGACTGTCACTTGCCCTGGCTTCCCAGAAGGATATGGCATAGATGAAGTCTCTGGCCGTAACTGAGCGCCTCCTGGCATATTTCTTTTTGTTTTTTAAACATCTTGAATTAGTTATAGAGAGTTAAAACAACTACTCAGAGCTGGAAATAGGTTGATCGTGAACTCACTTTCAACATAAGTAGACCGACATTCCCTATGGTTTTGTTTAAGAACGAAGTCTGCATAGGTCTTCGTTGTTTTAACTACATTAATGCGCCCTGTCCTCTCCCATTTATTCGAATGAAATTGCTTGGTAATAAAAATAAGATCAGTAATTGTCATGAAAAGGGGTATGACATAGAGTGTATGAATCACAGGATCATTTTGATATCACCTACTCCTATCCTTTCTACTACGTTCTTAGCGCCTTCGCTGCCGCGTGTGGCTTTCATGCAACAGCCAGAATAAAGAATTAACTGCCATCCTGCACGAAAGGAATTGAACACACGCTACATCTGGCTATACAGTAAACACAGTATGTCTCTGGAGTAAGTACCGTTTTCTAAGGATGTCTTCATCAAATAACTTATCAGCATGGTCGCTTTTGTACCATTTAGTGTTGTGATTATTTCTTCTGGATTCTACGACGACGAAAGGTTTTTGAAGAACTGAAATCACCTCATGAAAACAAGAAACGAACAATTATAATGAAATAATTTTGAAAATACTTTGCATACAAGATAATTTGATTCAATTTACAATTTGGGTATTTGTCCGACTAAGTAAGATTTCGGCTGGAAGATTCTTCGAATAATGTTAAATGGAAATCACGTTAAGGAAGAATTTTGTTGCAACATAAAAGACAAAATGTTAATGTCAGAAACACACCATATTGTTTATGTTGTTAAGAACTCTGTAAGAGAAATCATAAATAGTAAAAGAAAAGTATCTCTTCAGCAAATGAAACGAAAATAGTGTGGAAAGGGTTAGAATTTTTCGTTTATCAGGTAGGCGTGGAATGGAAGACCTCAGGAGAGAGTTTGGTCCAAAATTGTATATATTTGACGTTTCGGGTATAAACCATGCTTCAGAGATCCTCCAGAAGACTGAACGAACATGAGCAGCTTGTATACGCAATTGACAGTTCATATTGCCGGCCGCTGCCCCCGGTACCTTCCATCAGCTTGATGGGGGGGGGGGGCGGACGCCGATCCCCCGCGCCTTAATCCATTACTCTCAACTACTTTCGGTGCTGGGATTGCCCAGAAGAAAGAGTTTTCTCTGCTCACATTATTAAAACATATTTGTACTGCTTCCATGTAATTTCTCATCCTTTTATTCAACCCCTCGTAGCTTACTGATGCGTCCTCTTAACTCGGTTAGTGCGAATATAGATCTACGTGGTTGATCATGGCGTTAAATGACCGTTGGTGTAGTTCTAGATGGAAAAAAATTACTAGTGGAGTTCCTCAGGGTTCTGTTCTTGGGCCACTTCTTTTCATAGTATATATAAATGATATAGATCATGGACTGAAATCTATTGTCTCCAAATTTACTGATGATATAAAACTGTGCAGAATGCCAAATGGTCACTTAAACCAGTTAGATATTCAAGATTTAGATAAACTACAGCAATGATCTGAAAAGTGGCTAATGAAATTTAACCCAGGTAAATGTAAGGGAATGCACTTTGGTCAAAATAACAATAAGAACAATTACAAGTTATTTGGAAATTCATTAACAAAAGGATCTCAGTAATGATTTCAAATCGTCTAAGTAGTGTATTACCACCTCAGAGAAAGCAAATAAGATTCTAGGACTGATTGCATGGTCTTTTGATTTTAAAAGTCCAAATGTCATTAACACTATAAATTAAATATGCTGTTTCTGTATGGTCACCAAATTTCATTTAAAACATTGACAGATTGGAAAAAAGACAAAGGTAAATGTAAGAGGGTGATAGAAAAGCTGGTAGAAAGATGGGTAGAACATGGGTGTTTCATTTTTATGGGTTAGGAGTTTATAATCAATAGCCAGCAAGCAAGGAGTTGCATATGTTTGCTCTCCATTTTGTATTTATAAGCAATGGGCAGGGGCTCAATTGAATTGCTGACTTAAGAATTATTTGTAACCTAAGTGAGATATGCAGAGATTCGAGATTGCAAGTACACAATATATCCATATAGACTTGTAACAACAGATCTGATTGGTGAAAAGGCGGAGGAGAAAATTCAATTCGTTCATGATTATAAGATGACACCCTTTGGGGAGGATCTTAAATATAAAGTTAAAGCTCATTGGGCCAAAAAAATCACTACATCTCTGCAAAGCTTACTTAGTACCTTGCAAATGTGCTCCTGTGGGATTCCTTGAGTGTACTCAGAGAAGCATACTGTATAAGAATTAATGGAAGAAAGAAAAGAAAAAAATTCTTCAGTTTCATTCACTTGGACAGGAGATTATAACTACCAGTCTAAAATTTGACAAAGTGGAATAATTGAAGGCAACAGGGCCTACCGACTAAGATATGGGAATAAAGGCAGTAATAACAAAAATGAAAATATGAAGGAAAAAGTGAAGAAAGGGACAAAGGCAGATGATAGTTTAGAAAGGTGAGCGAAAGCAAGCAAGGAAATGGATTCCAAATATCACAAATAAATTGTACAAAAATCTATGAATCTATTTTTCCGAAAAATGTATTGACTCAGGTGATTTGATACAGATCTAAAGAAAATTGACAACATCAAAAGTGATGAAATTTTCACACTGAATGTGAATCAGAAAAGAAATAATGAGTAGAAACCACTTCAATTATGTAGTAAATTAATGGAATAAACTTCCTCTGCAGTGGCAGAGCAATTTAGTACAGTTCAAAGTTTTGGGATTCATTTAGATAAACACCTAAGCAATATGCTATAATGCCTGCCATTTATTTTATTTATTTATTATCTGTTTTTATTTATTATAGATAATAATTTGTTTATTATTAGCATCTATTCATTTATTTTATTCATTTACTTACCTATTATTATTATTATTATTTTCATCCAACCTAGTTATGGACCAAAAGGTCTCCTGTTGGTATGCACTTCCTTTGTTATCCTTTGAAATATTGAACAGTCAGGCAGAAGTCTATTTGGCTTCAGTTCTGGAAGGTCATAATTGGCAAACAGAAGAAAACTTTGACTTGAAAGTGATTGATGAACTGCAAGAGAGGAGTGGGTGGACTATGTGCACCTAGACTTAAAGAAGGCTTTCGATAAAGTACCTCATGATCAATTTATTTGAAAATTAGAGCACACAGGAGGACAAAGAGACAAACTACTCGAATGGCTGAAATATATTTTTAAGTAAACAAGCACCCGGTCCTGGCTTCGCCAGGTGTGCTTGGCCTACGGCGTAGCTCGCTTGGCAATATTTCGTAAAGATTCTCTTAGCAATATTTCGTAAAGATTCTCTTGGTAATATTTCGTAAAGATTCTCTTGTTAACAATTGGTAAAGATTCTCTTGGCGATATTTCGTAAATATTTTCTCATTGATATTTCGTAAAGATTCTTTTGTCAGAATTCTGTAAAGATTCTCTTTTTCTTGATAGCACCACTTTCTTTTTCCATGGTAATATGAAATATTTTTTTATGTTAGTGGAGTGGAGATTCTCTTGGCAATATTTCGTAAATATTCTCTTAGCAATATTTCGTAAAGATTCTCTTGGTAATATTTCGTAAAGATTCTCTTGTTAACATTTGGTAAAGATTCTCTTGGCAATATTTCGTAAATATTTTCTCATTAATATTTCGTAAAGATTCTTTTGTCCGAATTCCGTAATTCCGTTTTTATGTATACAGTATAGATTCTCTTGGCAATATTTCGTAAAGATTCTCTTAGCGTTATTTCGTAAAGATTCTCATGGTAATATTTCGTAAAGATTCTCTGAGTCTGAGTGGGATGTGTCCCCGGGAATTAGTGTTTCCGGTGATGACTCATTTCCGGAGTAGGAGGTTGGAAGGTTTAGAGAGAAATATTTTTTTATGTATATAGAAGGCATGTGAAAACAGCATTAAGAGATAAAACTTCAGAATGGAGAACAGTGACCAGCGATGATCCACGAGGTTCACTGCTAGCACATATGGTATTTATTATTATCTGTGGTAGGGGAGAAAAAATACTGCCAGCGATTGTTCCCACTTGAACCATAAAAGGTGACAAAAACGGGATAGGGGTAGGACTAGACACCCTATTCTCTGTAGCCCCAAAGGGAACATTCTTACAAAAAAAAGCAAAGGCATAAAAGGGTATGGGAGGAGTTTTCCAATCAGAACCCTAAGGTTTGGGTCTTTTAATGTGCATGGATATGGTACAGATGAGAGTAAAAGGGAAGAGATGCAGTATGTTTGTAAGAAGAGAGATGATTGTGTTGGCACTGATTGAAACTGAGTTGAAAGGGAGGTGCGAGTTTGAGTTTGGGAGGGTATCAGGAGTGAAGAGAGAATGAGGGAGAGAAAGGGTGGCTATACTACTAAGTGAAGAAATAGGTATGAGGCAGAGTGGAAAGAGGTTTCTTCAAGATTAATGTGGATGAAGGTGAAACTGGGAAGGGAGATATGGGTATTTGTAAGTGCATATGGGCCTGGTAGTGAGAAAAGTATTTTTTATTGGGAGGTCTCTATGCTAAGGTACAAAACGAACCAGTAGACAGAGTGGTTGGGAAGGTGGAGTGCTAGGAGAAATTGTAGTAGAGAGTTGATGGTATAGAGTTGATGATAGCAAAAAAATGGTATTGAGTTGATGATAGCAAAAAAAGTGTTTAGGAAGAAAGTCAAGCCAAGTACACATGTGAGAGGATGGTGGATGGAAGGGTGCTAGATAGGGCTTAAATTGACTATATAGTGGTGATCAGGAGAAGAGTAGGAAGAATTTTGGATGTACATATTCTTAGGGGCGAGAGTGGAAGAGTATCAGATAATTTTTTGGTGGAAGGGTTGAGAGTGGAGGATAGATAGAGAAAAAAGAAAAGGACAGAAGGTAGGGAGGTGCCTAGAGTAAACTGCTTAAATAAGAAAGAAAAGGCAGAGTATAAGAAGCCAAGAGAAGAGTGAGGGGGGAGTGAAGGATAGAGTAGAACTATGAGTGGAGGAGGGATGTGGATGTTTCAAGGAGGGAGTCACAAGGTGTGCAAAAAAGGTGTGGAACAAGGAGGACAGAAGGAAATACAGTAGAAGGAAATGTAGTGAGTGGTGGGGTGATGAAGCAAAGAAAGTTGTAGAAGAGAAGAGCATTCACAGATTGTTTGCAAAATAGGACAAGAGAATCATAGGTACAAAGGAAAGAGAAGTGAAGCATAAGATAAAGGAGGCAAAATGGAGAGATGTAAAATGGGGAAGAGTATGACAGAAATTTTTTAAAAGAAATAAAAAGATGTTTTGGAAGGAAATGAAGAGAGGAAAGTGAGGCAAATCAAGTAGAGAACAAAAGGTAAAAGGTGCAGATGGAGAGATGATAACAGAAGAGGTGGAGGTAAGAGTAAGATGGGCAGAGTATTTTAGAGAGTTGCTAAATGTAAAGGAGGATAGGGTGGGAGAGGTAGTTGCACTGGGAAGTGTTAAAAAATGACAGTGATGAATGAGAAAATGGGAGGAGAAATAAGGACAGATGAGGTGATAGCAGTTATTAAAATGCTGACAACAGGTAAGGCACCTGGGTCAGATGGGTGTCATGCGGCATGTCTAAAAAAAAGAGAGGTATAGTGATAGTGGGCTTGCTGGTGAGGTTGTTTAATGTTTTGTCTTTAAGAGGGTAGAGTGCTGGAGGACTGGAGGAGTGTGTGTAAAGATCTACTTTATAAAGGAAAAGGGAACAAATGTGAATGTAGTAATTTCAATCGGTTTGTTAAGTGTGGTTGGGAAGACTTATGCGAGGGTCTTGTTTGAGAGGATGAGGAGAGGAACAGAGGTACCCGGTAATTGGTGAGGAACAGTGTGGGTTTAGGACAGGTAGGGGTTGTGTGGATCAGATTTTTGTGATAAGGTAGATATGTGAGAAAGCTTTAGGAAAAGGTAAAGATGTTTTTGCTTTTATGAATTTGGAAAAGGCTTATGACAGGGTAGACAGGAAGGCACTGTGGGAGGTATTGCAGATATATGGGATAGGAGGAAAGTTGTTAAGAGCATTCAAGAGTTTTTACGAGAGTAATAGAGTGTGTGTTAGAATTAGAAATGGACGGCTTGAGGTAAAGGTGGAACTTCACCAGGGATGTGTTATGTTGCCTGGCTGTTCATTTTATACATTTTACCTAGTTGTATTATATGGGAAGGGAGCTATGCTTGTGGTGACCCGTCTTTGTATCTTTCAGCATCAAGTTTATTCTTAAAATCGTGAATAGTATTTGCACACACTGTTTTTTCTTCTAAATTATGCCATATATCCAGCATTCTGTTTGGGAAGCTATTCTTTTTTCCTATTTATTCTATAGTTGTCCTTTTTGAGTTTCTTTTCATGACTTCTTGTTTTTCCATTGTACATGGATGTGGTGGTGTGAGAGGTAAATAGAAGGGTAATGGGCTGGGGATTGGAGACGATTAAAGAAAATAGAGAAAAATGTGATATGCCAATTGTTGTTTGGTGACAACACTGCGCTTGTAGCAGGATCAGAGTAGGGATTTAGGAAGTTAGTAAGAGTTTGGGAAGCTGTGTGAAAAAAGGAAGTTGAAGTTAAACGTGGGTAAAAGGTAATGAGATGTAAAAGGGGAGACGATGGTAGCAAATTGGAAGTTATTATTAAGCGAGAGAAACTGGAAGAGGTGGATAGCTTTAGGTACCTGGGGATGAATGTGGTGGGAAAGGGAGGAGTGAAGGTGGATGTAGAATGTAGATTGAGAAAAACAAATAGATTCTTGGGAGATTAGGAAATGTAATGAAAAATACATTTGATAATAGATCCTAAGAGGAGATTGTATGAAGAAGTGATTGGGCTGACAGCATTATACGAGGGAGAAACATGGAACATATGAGATGAAGAGTTTAAATGTGTTTGAGATGAAATGCCTGAGAAGTGAATAGGAGTTACTAGGCTGGATATAGTGAGAAATGGGGAGGTGAGGAGGAGAACAGGGTGGAAAGGGAGTTGGGAGATAGGGTGATGAAAGAGCATTAGGATGATTTGGACACGTGGTAAAAATGAGTGAATATTAGTAAAAGAAGTGTGACAGGCAGAAGAGGGAGGGAATTTGAGGGGGCAACCATGGATGGGGTGAATGGGGTATTGGGAAAGAGGGGAATGTCTTATGAAGAAGGAGAGAGAAGACAGATGATAGGGGTGAGTGGAGAATGGTTGTGTATGGATGATGCTGTGAAGCATGGGAGTGAGTGGGGGATGGGGGGTGAGGGACTTTGTGTGAATGATATTTTGACATAGCCTGAAGGGATTTCTCCCCATCTCTTTTTCTGCATGGGGGATGGAGATGGGGGGGGGGGTCGCTGATTAAATGAAGAGGCCTTGCTGTGGATGTGCTGTGCCTTGCTACATTGCTTGTGACCCAGGGCAGTGGGCAAGATGCAGGGATGACCCATCATCCAGGAAGAGCCAAGAAAAGAGAGAGGGAGAGTGGAGTATGTGGGGATGAAATGGGTGGGAGTGGAGTTATGCCTTCGACATTGGCTACCTTCCTTGTAAGGGGAAATGGCCTTGGGACATGTATGCATCTTGAAAACATTGTTTGTTTCAGTCATTCTTGTAAAATGTACCTTTGGTGTCATCTGCTTTGCAGTGGCATCAGAAATTATGCTCATTCTTCATGCATGGTCATTGTGTTTAATAAATAGTGATGGTGCTGAATGCTGCAAGCTATTTAATATTGAATTATGAAAATTGATAAAGAACTGAGGAAAATACACAATTGGGAAGAAAAGAATCAGAGGAGAGAGGTTGAGAGTAATAATATATTAATAACATATAGAACTGAGAGAAAAAGGCAGAAGAAGATAACCTCCCAGCAACAATGATATGTCATGTACAGAACATAACATGAGAAGTTAAATGATGGGGCCAGATTCTCTTACAATAAAACAAAACGAATTTTCTTAAAGCATAATGCAAAACAAATGATAAGAGATATTGTTTTTGGAAATTTTGATTAAATTTATCAGATAAATAAGCTTAGAAATTAAAGCTAGGAGAAATAATAAGTGAATAACAAAGAAATTATATAGAATAAATATAACAAAAGGGAAAATAAAACAAAACAAGGCAGAAGGTAGGGCATGCAGTGTAGGAATAAATGCAAAAAATGCTTTATTTTCTGGAATGGACTGGTATGTTCTAAGCAATACTTGTGGTGAAGCTTTCACTTTTATCCAGTGTGTAAATAATCTCAAATAATGTTAACTTGTCATGTAAAGAAGAGTTTTCTCTAGTAGTAACAAATACCATAAGTATTGTTTTTGGAAATTTTGATTAAATTTATCAGATAATAAAGCTCAGAAAAATTAAAGCTAGGGGAAATAATAAGTGAATAACAAAGAAATTACATAGAATAAATATAACAAAAGGGAAAATAAAACAGAACAAGGCAGAAGGTAGGGCATGCAGTGTAGGAATAAATGCAAAAAATGCTTTATTTTCTGGAATGGACTGGTATGTTCTACACAATACTTGTGGTGAAGCTTTCACTTTTATCCAGTGTGTAAATAATCTCAAATAATGTTAACTTGTCATGTAAAGAAGACTTTTCTCTAGTAGTAACAAATACCATAAGTAATCTATTTATTGGCACACTTAAGCTGTGATAAAAATATATTTGTATTATATTGTAGAAATGATTGTTTACAAAGCTTTTGTGGCATCAAGGAGGTGTAGTGTGAATGTGCTGCAGTACAGTATTTTGTGTACGAGCACATTGCAAAAATATTGAACATATCACATTTACTAGGCCTACCCTTGCTTTTTTGAGTGCCCAGAGACAGCATTGTAGAACCAATATGGACACATGTAAGCACCCATGATGCACCTGTATGAAAACTTTTTCAGAGAGGTATTTTGGTTCAAATATATTTAGGGAGGCGAGACTACTCTCAAAAGATAATGAAAAACTCAATATCACTGAAGGAATGATCTGTTTTGCTACAGGATGGCATTGTTAATTGAAATGGCTTAGTTTGGTATACTAACTGTACATCGTAATGTCATCAGAACTAATACCAAGATTTGGTTCTATATGCTGTGTTAGAATGCAGATTAACAGATGACAAATATTTTCATCAAAAAGTCAGTCAAAAATTACTTTTGAGATAAGATTTATGAATGAATTACTTTATTTTTTATTATTTATTTATTTTTTAATGAATAACATTACAAAAGAAAAAATGTAAAGTTGTGGTTAGGCATGGTGGCTTCCCTTTAAAACTTCAACAGCTAAAAACGATGGTGACCACAGATGGAAATGGTTAAATGGTTGGTGCTGGCAGATCCAAAGAGTGTAATGATTATGGAAGAATTGTGTATGAGGTGGATAAATTGGACCAGTAAAACACAGTACAGAACTTTGAACAAGATGGGGTGGGGTGGGTAGGAAAGAGACCAGAAATTATATAAAAAAAAAATCATGAAACAATTGTTTGACCAGAAGGCAAAAATTGAATTAAAGGGCTAATATAACAAAAGGAAAGAAAATGAAATTACACTCAACCCTCAATTTAATGGATCCTCAACTTAGTGGACAAAAAATCCCATCCGTTATAGAACCAGACGATGGCCCAATCATCCGTTGCTGTGTCTGATCCAAGTCCAGGCCACCAACATCAGGTGTCAGACCCCATGTGAGAGGGAGGGACTGCCAGTGTCAGTCCACTCTCCTCTCTCTAAGAATGTCCATTCAACAACTTTATTTCTGTTCATTTATTTCATATTTCAATAATACAACATTACCATATTATTTTCAGGCACAGTAAAAGAAACCAGTAAATCTATACTGTGCCAAATTGCCAACAATATGACCATATTATTTTGAGGTACAGTAAAAGAAACCAATAAATGTATACTATACCAGATTGCCAACAAGAGTTAATTGTTCATTATTTACCAATCAGGTCCATTGTGTTAACATTTGGCAGGAACAGACCAGTCCTTGCATGCATTTGCCCGTTAAGTGGAGGGTCAAGTGTAAGGACAGTAATGAAAAACAATGAAAAGGTCAAGAAAATGAAGAAAATATAAGAGAAATCAAATAAAAGACAAAAAGGATCGTTAAAATGATAAGAGGTAGCCAAAAAGAGAAGGGCATAAAATCATTGCCACCCATTCCATCCCTAAATACACTCCACTCCCCTCCACCCTCCCTCTTATCTTAGCACCTCCTGGATGACAGGTCATCCCTGCACCTTGTCCACTGCCCTGGGTCAGAGGCAGTGTTGCAAGGCACAGCACATGCACAGCAAGGCTGCTTCATTAAATTGGTGCCCCCCCCTCTCCGTCCCCCCATGCATAAAAGGAGAAGAGGGGGAGAAATCTCTTCAGGCTGCATCAAATTTTGCTCGCACATACAAAGGATTACAAAGGCGGAGTATGCCGACAGGAGACCTTTTGGTCCATATCTAGGTCGGATGCGAAAAAATAATAATAATGTAATAATAATAATAAAAGAATATATGATAATGTATGCAACAAACAAAATATATAAACAAATCCATAGGTATAGTTGAATAACAAACAAACAGGTAAACAGTAAATAATGATAAATTCACACATAACTAATAATAAATTAAAATCAAACAGACAAATGATAACAAAGCAAAAACAAATAATATAAAATAAATTTTAATCCTTACAGCATCTTGCTTATGTGTTTATCTAAATGAGTCTTAAAGCTTCGAACTGAACTACATTGCAGGAAGTTTATTCCATTCATTAACTACACGGTTGGCAAAGTCGTTTCTACCTACTTCCAAATTGAATCTATTTCCGGATAGTTTGAGACCATAGTTTCTTGTCTGATTCTCATTCAATGTGAAAATTTTGTCACTTTTGATGTTGTCAATTCCCTTTAGAATCTTAAAGACCTGTATCAAGTCACCTCTGAGTCTACGTTTTTTTAGGGAAAACAGATTCATATGTTTTAGTCGATTTTCGTATGATTTATTTTTGATATTTGGAATGAGTTTTGTGGCTCGCCGTTGTACTTTTTCCAGTCTGTCAATGTCTTTAATGAGATTCGGTGACCATACAGAAACAGCATATTCCAAATGTGGACGAACTAACGATTTATATAGCTTGTTAATGAGTGATGGACTTTGGAAATCAAAAGATCGCGCAATCAGTCCTAGAATCTTATTTGCTTTCTCAGAGGCTGAAATACACTGCTTGGATGATTTGAGGTCGTTACTGATAATTACGCCGAGATCTTTTTCACTATCCACTTTTGTTAACGAATTTCCAAATAACTTGTAATCGTACTTATTGTTGTTTTTACCTATGTGCATTACCTTGCATTTACTCGTGTTAAATTTCATTAGCCACTTTTCAGACCATTGCTGTAATTGATCTAAATCTTCTTGAATATCTAATTGGTTTAAGTGATCATTTGCCATTCCGCACAGTTTTGTATCATCAGCAAATTTGGAAACAGTAGATTTTAGTCCATGATCTATATCATTTATATATACTATGAATAGAAGTGGCCCAAGAACGGAACCCTGAGGAACTCCACTTGTAACATTTTCCCATCTAGAAGTTTTCCCATTTAAAACAACTCTGTGTTTTCGACCATTCAACCAATTACTAGTCCAACTTAATAGGCTACCACTTATTGCGTGTAAAGCTAATTTAGTAAGTACAGTAGTCTTTCGTGTGGGATGGTATCAAAAGCTTGTGCAAAGTCTAGATATATTAAATCTATATTGTTTCTTTTGTCATAATTCGATATAACTGTGTTGTAGAATTGGAGTAAGTTAGTCACGCAAGAACATTTCCGTCTGAAACCATGCTGGCTATCATTTATCAAACGGTTACTTTCTATATGATGTTCGATGGCATCTCTGATGATAGTTTCCATTATTTTTCCTACGATTGAAGTCAAACTTATGGGCCTATAGTTATTTGGTTTCTTTTTGTCACCTTTTTGGAATATGGGAGTAACGTTAGCTAGCTTCCATTCTCTTGGGACATCTGCGGATATGATGGATTTCTTGAAAATAATTTGTAATGGAACAACAATCTCATTCTTAATTTCCTTTAAGATTCTTGGATGCCAACCGTCAGGCCCTAGTGTTTTATTAACTTTGAGTTTATCTATACACCATTTGATTTTATCTTTTGTTATATTTACCGTAGTAAGTTTACCCTAGACTTTTCACAGGTTTCAGTTTGGAGTTCACTTTGAGGTGTTTGGTCTACGAATATCGAGCTAAAATAATTGTTTAAGATATTACACATTCCTTCGTTTGAATATTCAAGTTGACCGTCAGCAGATAATAGTGGACCAATGTGATTCCTAAGAACCTTTTTATCTCTAATGTAACTATAAAATTCTTTGGGATTCTCTTTGGATTTATCAGCGATGTTCATTTCGTATTGTGGTTTTCTTTTTCTTATTGTCTTTTTTAAACCTCTCTGTATTGATACATAACTTTGATAGTCATTAGATGCACCCGAGCACTTATATTTCTTATAAGCCTGTCTCTTTTTAGCAATACTTTTTTCAGTTTCTTTGTCGAGCCCCTTTGGGCGAGACTGATTTGGGGGACGCCTGTCCTTAAAAGGAATGTAATTTTGAATCATCTTAGTGAGCGTATTTTGAAATATTTCCCACATCTGATCTACAGGTCTTTCGTTTAATTTTGCCTCCCAATCTGTAAGCTGAAGCTCCTGACGTAGTCCTATGAACTGAGCCTTACTGAAATCGGGTATTTTAGAAACACAAATATGTATTCTAAAAAAAAATTAGGAGTTTGAATGTAACTAAGTTGTGATTGCTATTTGCAACAGATTCACCGACTTGTACATCAGTTACCATGCTTTCGCGGCTAGTGATCAATAGATCGAGTAAGTTTCCATATATTGTGGGCTCTTTTACATGCTGAATTAAGTAATTGTCAACAAGAAAATCAATCAAGCGACTACCTATATGGCCATGTTCAAGGGTCATCCAATCAATGTCAGTAAAATTGAAATCACCCATTATCAATAAATCCCGGTTGCAGAAACTAGACAGTTCTTGAAATAAGAGTTTGTCGTCTGCTGATGATAATGTCTTTGGCCTATATATTACACCTATATTCATTTTTTGTCCATTTGTTTGGGTTAACTCAACCCACAAACTATCGTATGCATCCTGTTTCACTTTATCTAAAATAAAAGCGTGAACATTGTTTTTAACGTACAACAGAACACCCCCACCCTTCTTGTGGTTTCTATCCCGATGAAAGTGTTTAAATCCCGCACTATTAAATTCAGCTTCGAACTCAGTACCATTTAACCATGTCTCAGTTATTCGTATCATATCGAGATTTTCGCTTTTGACATACGCCTGTATTTGTTGAAATTTGTTCCTGATACTACGAACATTAAAGTACATGGCTTTAAGAAACTCGTGATTATTTCTTTTTGTTACATTTTGAGTTTCAATATCATGTCTTACATTATCATTTTCTTTTTATTTATTCCTTGCTCTATATTATTATTTGGTCCTCATTAACATTTCTCCCATCAAAATGAACATTTCCCCCATCACGGTCATCTGGTCGATGACGGTCATCCGATCTCTTTTGTACATTTTGTCCCCCCACATCACCGTGATTCACGCCGGCCTCCCGTCGTTCATTGACATTATGTCCGGCATTCCTTCCTAAAATTGTATTTTGTCCTCCAGTGACATTATATCCTACCGTGACATTTTCTCCTCCATTATCATTACATCCTATCGTGATATTTTGTCAACTTACATTACTTCCCATCGTGATCTTTTGTCCTCCATTGTCATTACATCCCATTGCGACATTTTGTCCTAATGACATTTTGTCCTAATGACATTTTGTCTTAATGACATTACATCCTAATGTAACATGTCGTCCTCTACTGACATTATATCCTAAAAGTATATTTTGTCCTATACTGGCACATTGTTGTACATTAATGTTATACTCTACACTGATATTTTGGCCTTTATTGACATTGTGTCCGGTATCCCTTCCTAAAATTATATTTTGTCCTCCACTGACATTATATCATACTGTGACATTTTCTCCTCCATTATCATTACATCCTATCGTGATATTTTGTCCTCCACTATCATTACTTCCCATCGTGATCTTTTGTCCTCCACTGTCATTACATCCCATTGCGACATTTTGTCCTATGACATTACATCCTAATGTAACATTTCGTCCTGTACCGATATTATGTCGTAAAATTATATTTTGTCCTATACTGGCACATTGTACATTAATGCTATACTCTACACTATTTTCCCATGCACATTCTATTTGCCCTTCCCTTTGGGCCTGTACCCTAAAAAAGGAGCTAGCTCATTACAAACTCCCACAATGAGGTTTGTAAGAAGATCTTTGCCTCTGCGGGTAAGGTGGATCCCATCAGAAGCGTAAAGGTCATGGCGCCTAGAAAAGAGATACCAAGGATCAAGAAAGTGGTATCCCAATTGTGTGCACAAGTGCGATATCCTATCATTGATCCCTATGGCTCTACTGTTCCAACACGAGCCTGCGTAGATCCTCGGGAGGATCCCACAGACTACGTGACGACTGCCACGTTCCTTCATCTCCTGAAGGAGGACGTTGTAATTCGGAACAAGTTCCTCTGATCTGACCCTACGTACATGGTTACTACCCATATGAACAATCGTAACCGTGTTCTTCCGTCCTTGCTCCCTGATGGACTGGGTACAGTCTGCAATCCCACGGCCCGGTTGACATACAAGCTTGCAACGTCGCTTTGTCGTCATAGCCTCTTACCATGGAGTCCCCAACCACCAAGAACTGCTGGTTTTCAGCCACTTCATCCTCCAGTAGAGCAAAACGATTAGCTAGAGCCAGCGGTTGCTCCACAGGTTACACGTCCACCGAACGCGGGCTCGACAAACTGGACCCCACGCAGCGCCATTCGCTGACGGCAGTGACAGTAGGTGAAGAAGTGGAACGCTCTTTGGGTTGTGGGGGGGGGGATCACTCTTCTGACGGAGCGCACTCCTGAGAAGACGAATTTCCTCCTCACACATCCTGAGACTAACCTCTAGATTGACGCAACCTTCACAAGCCATTTCGTTCCTCATACAAATCAACGACAACAAAAACAACAACAACAAAGCGTTCTCTAATAAACTAAATACACGAAGCTTACTCTGCTTATCTTACACTATTTCTCCTGCCTTTGGAGTACAGTAACAGAAAAGTGTTTTGAATTTAAATAGAACACTACACTTTATATTAAATCTGTAACTGTATAGCGCTATACATATACAATTACAAAAAAAAAAACACAAGACAATCACTTAAGACTTTCGGAGATATAAATTTGACAGGTATTCGCTAGCTGGTGTCTGTGCAGAAAAACGAGGTCTCTAGCTGAGGTCACGAGCAGACTGAGCTCAGGTGACCCTTCATCCCCCCAAGCCATTCCACCTCATGCATCGCAACATCATCCATATACAACCATTCTCCATTGACCCTTTTCTTGTGTCCTCTCCCGTCGTTCCTCAAGAGACATTCCTCTCTTCCCCAAAGCCCCCTTCACCCCATCCATCCATCTCATCCTAGAACGTGCCCTCATGTTCACTCCCTCCACATCTGCCTTCCATGCCTCTTTTACTAGTCTTTCTTCACTCATTCTTTCCATGTGTCCAAACCATCCTAATACTCTTTCATCAACCCTATCTCCCAACTTCTTTTGCACCCCTGTTCCCCTCACCTCCTCATTTCTCACTCTAGCCTAGTAACTGCCATCATACATCTCAGACACCTCATTTCAAACACATTGAAACTCCTTCTCTCTTCCTCTCTTATGTTCCATGTTTGTGCCCCATACAGTGCTGTTGGCACAATCACTCCTTCATACAATCTCCTCTTAGCATCAATTCCCAAATGTCTATTCCTCATTACATTTTTTGATCTACCAAGGCATTTACTCGCTTCTCTCAATCTACATTCTACCTCCACCTCCACTCCACCTTTTCCTGCCACATTTGCACCCAAGTATCTAAAAGTATCCACTTCCTCCAGTCACTCTTCCTTTATGCTTATTTCCAGTCTGCTGCCACTTTCACCCCATGTACATCTCATCACCTTACTTTTACCCACATTTATCTTCAGCTCTCCTCCTTCACACACACTCCCAAACTCTGTCACCAACTTCCTCAATCCCTCCTCCAATCCTGCCACAAGTGCAGTGTCGTCCGCAAACAACAGCTGGCTGACCTCCCACTTTTCTCCATTTTCTTTAACCATCTCCAATCCCTGACCCACCACACCTTGCATTTACCTCTCACACCACCCCATCCATGTACAAGTTGAAGAGCCAGGGCGACATAATGCATTCCTGATAAAGTCCCACATGACTTCGAACCACTCACTCTCTCCATTTCTAATCCTGACACATGCTCTACTACTCTCGTAAAAACTCTTGACAGCTCTTAGAAGCTTTCCTCCTATCCCGTATAACCGCAAAACCTCCCACAATGCCTTCTTGTCTACCCTGTCGTAAGCCTTTTCCAGATCCATAAAGGCCAAAAAAACATCCTTCCCCTTTCCTATAGCTTTCTCACATATCTGCCTTACCACAAAAATCTGTCCTAAATCCACACTGTTCCTCACCAATTACTCCCTTTGTTCCTCTCTTAATCCTCTCAATCAAGATCCTCCCATAAGCCTTCCCAACTACAGTTAACAAGCTAATCCCTATGAAAGTACTACATTGACACTTGTCCCCCTTTCCCTTGTAAAGTGGAACTATACAGGCACTTCTCCAGTCCCCCGGCACTCTACCCTCTCTCCAGCAAACATTAGATAACCTCACCAGCGAGTCCACCATCACTGTACCTCCTTTTTTTAGACATTCTTTATGGCATACATCCAGACCAGGTGCCTTACTTGCTTTCATCATCTTAACAACTGCTTTCACTTCATCCTTCCTTATTTCTCCTCTATTTTCCTCACTCATCACTCTCATTTTCTTAGCATTTCCCACTGCAACTATCTTTCCCTCCCTATCCTCCTTGACATTTAGCAACTCCCTAAAATATTGTGCCCATCTTCCCCTTACTGCCTTCTCTTGCATTATCCTCCCCGTGTGGGGTATTGGGTGCATATTAATGTGGCAAAGTAGCATGCAGTTGATACTTTAGGGTCTGTATGGGGCGCCCCTACAGACCAGAGCCACACACCATTTTGTCTGTGATAGAAGAAAACTGTGTTCAAAGAGAAATGATGACACTTTTATACTACAACTGTCCCTCCATTATGCTGTCTCACAACCCCTTGTTACTGCCCTGTACAATTTCTGTGAATATTGATTTCCTTTTTCGCCTACCTACCCTGTAGGGGGGGTAAAAGAGTACTGCCACCAAGTATTTCCACTAGGATCGTAAGAGACGAGAAAAAAGGGATGGGGATTGGGACTAGGCATCCTTCTCCCTGTAGCCCCACAGGGGACATTCCTAGAGAAGCTTTGGTAAGAAAAAGGAATGGCATGAGGAACATTTACTAGTAAGAAAAGAAGGTAAAAAAATAGTGCAAAGAATAATAAGTAGTGAGAAAGGCATTCATGAAGAAAGAGAAGTTTTTAGGTTAGGTAGATTTGTAGGTGGTAGATGGAGCATTAATGGACTCTGTAGTGTTAAACTAGGATTATGATAGGAAGAGTTAAGGATGCACATGTGCTAAGGGGAGAGGGTGGGGGAATATCAGATCCTTTTTTGGTGGAAGGTAAGTTGAGAGTGGAGGATAGATGGAGAAAGAGGAAAGGGACAAAAGGTAGGGAGGTGCTTAGAGTGAACTCTTTAAATGAAAAGGAAAAGGAGAAGGAGTACAAAGAGAAGCTGAAGGAGGAGTGGGAGGGAGTGAAGGATAGAGTGGAGGTAGGTATGGAGGAGGAATGGGGATGGTTCAAGGAGGGAGTCACAAAGTGTGCAAAGATGGTGTGTGGAAGAAGAAGGACTGGAGGAAATAGAAGGAAGGGTAGTGAATGGTGGAATGAGAAAAGAAAGAAGGTTGTAGAAGAGAAGAAGCGAGCTTTGACAGATTGGTTACAAAATAGGACGAGGGAGTCATATGAGAAGTACAAAGAAAAGAAAAGAGAAGTAAAGCAAAAGGTAAAGGAGGCAAAGAGGAGAGCAGATGTGAAATGGGGTAAGAGTATGACAGAAAATTTTGAAAGTAATAAAAAGATGTTTTGGAAAGAAATTAAGAGAGGAAGAGGAGGCGAATCAAGTAGAGAAGAAAAGGTAAAAGGTGCAGATGGAGAGATGATAATGGAAAAGAAGGCAGTAAGGGGAAGATGGGCAGAATATTTTAGGGAGTTGCTAAATGTGAAGGAGGATAGGGAGGGAAAGATAGGTGCAGTGGGAAATGCTAAGAAAATGAGAGTGATGAGTGAGGAAAATGGAGGAGAAATAAGGAAGGAAGAAGTGAAGGCAGCTGTTAAGATGATGAAAGCAGGTAAGGCACCTGGTCTGGATGGATGCCATGCAGAATGTCTGAGAAAAGGAGGTACAGTGATGGTGGACTGGCTGGTGAGGTTATTTGATGTTTGCTGGAGAGAGGGTAGAGTGCCGGAAGACTGGAGGAGTGCCTGGAGGGAAAGGAAGAGGAGGAGTGAAAGAAGGTGAATTAATATTACTTCAGGTGTTAGAGAGCAAGTGTCTGATGTTCAGGTGAACCGTCACTGGCTGCTTTAATCCGATTTACCACGAATGATATCATCTGGCGATGGCAGCAGCACGAAAACGAGTCGAATCTTGTCGTCCTTTGAAGGGTGGGTTAACCTCTGCCTATTGCCGAGTAAAAGTCTTGGCAACAACAAGGAAGGAAGGAAGGAACTGTAAATGTTTCGAATAACTGTTGCCCGAACAAAGTTAGGTCGAGATCAGGTTAGCCTCTTCCCTTTGCTAAAGTCCCACTCCAGCGGCAGTGAAAGTCGTCTGTAGAAAAACAACGACATTTGTAAACAACCCATATCGGGTTCAATCGAGATAAGATCCTCCTCCTCTCTGCAGAGGTGGGGGGGGGGGGGGTAGGAGCACCTTCCTCATTGTCGAGTAAAATGGCGTGGGAGGACTTGTCCGTATAACGTACAACAGGGTCAAGGAATGGCGAAATGGTCAAGGACAAGAGGAGGAAGAGGAGGGTCGAGTTGGCGCTAACGAGAGAATAAGTTTTGGGAGAGGGTAAAGGTCACAGCTGGAATACAGTTAAACCACGATTCATTTTTAATTTCCTTCTGGACAAGAGAGCAACCACTTAACGAGGTTAAATATGGGATTGACGTGATTATTTTCCCCTGAGCAAGGCGCTCGTGTAAAGGACGAGGGTTAAATTGAGGTGGTTTTAATTAACTACTGGGCAGAGCTGACGGCGCGCGCATGCAGTAGTTACAGGAAGAAGGTTCAAGAGCTGATTGTAAGCTTTGCTGATCAGAGGGCAACTGCATAGCGTGACTGGAAGATAATTAAATTTAGACTAGTCTCTGCCCACCATTGAGGAGAGGGCACACACAATTAGTTTCATTTAATATAGGGAAAGAGTATACATAGCGGAATAGCTGTTATGATACCAGAAGTGAGATTATATAATCAGCCATCCTGAGTCCAGTCCTGAACAAAGGCCTCTTTCATAGCAAACTTCTCAGTCTCGTCTCTCCACCTTCTGTCTGGTCTCCCTCTTCCACGCTTCCCATCTTCCGGCGTCCACTCAGTAACACACTTGCTCCATCGCTCATCAGTCATTCACACTAACTTGCCTGCCCATTTCCACTTCCTCTTTTAGCGCCTTCACAATATCTTTCACTCCAGTCTGCTCTCTCATCCAACTTATTCTCTCTCGGTTTCTCAGTGTTATTCCCAAAATTGAACTCTCCTTTCTCCTCTGTGCATTCCTCAGCTTTGCCTCCATCGCCTTTGTCAGTTCCCAAGTCTAAAACCCATAGATTATTGCTGGCAGAATACATTGAATGTAGACTTTACGTTTCTAACATAATGGTAGAGAACCTCTCAGGATTTTATTATACTTACCAAACACTTTACAACCAATTGTAATACGCCTATTTATTTCATCATGATCTTTGGTCACTTTCACCATCTGGCCTAAATAATTATACTCTTCAACTTTTTCATCGTTTATAATCTCTTTAATATGAACTTTCGTGTTGAACATTACATTGGTTTTACTCTTATTCCTTTTTAAACCTACTTTGAGACTTTCCTTGTTCAGATCACTCAGCATATCTTGCAAGTCTTCTTTCAAAAAATCTATCGATATATATATATATATATATATATATATATATATATATATATATATATATCACTGCTATACAGTTTATTTAACATGTAATGTTTGCATTTTGATGTGTACAAGATTCATGTAATTTTATAGTTATGCCTTTTTCTTTCTTTTTCAGGTAAGTACTCGAGATTGTTTGTAAAATCTTGTTTGTATTTTTGGCTATCGTGAGTATTAAACTTTCCTTTTCAATTTTTTCCTGTTTATTGTAATTTGTAGTTTATTGTGTTTTAAGGAATTTAAAAATAGGCAACTTTGCTATGGTGTGGAAGTATGAATTCAGGTACGTTTATTGTTATTGTTAATTGTGTTAGTAATCATAATTATCATTACTATAGGTATTATTATTGTGAATATAAATTAATGTAATTTATAGTCATTATACAGTATGTATATAAAGATGAATAGATAACATAAGAATGAAGGAGACTGTGAGAGACCATAAGGCCTACACTAGGCAGTTCCGAATGAATGAAAGCCCGAAACGTGACTTTGGAAGAAGGCAGAGTTGGATCCCTGGCTGGGCTGGGTTGTTCCCACCACCGAACTCTGGTCAGGCGCATTTCGCCCGGTCATCATCTTAAGGGTTTAAATGATGAACTTATATGGCAGGAAAAAAACAACATAGTGCGGTTACACCTGACGATTTTATTCAGTAGAGAAGGAGTTTTTCTGTCTTCCGCCTGGAAATCTTAATGGAGGGACGCTTCTTTGGTTTAATCAGAAAGATATTGTCTTTTTTTCAGAAGCGGTTGCAGACCATAAAGACGTATTACTTTATACGTAGGTCTTTGTGGCTGTAGCCATGCGATTTTATTCAGCTGAGGGAGAACCCTTTAACTGCTGTAAGGCTCAAAGAAAAGAAGATTGGCCCTTTCCGTCTTTCGGATGCAGTCACAGAACGTTACTATTTAATGTTTGACAGATGATGTGTTGGGAAAAATTGCTCAGTGCTTGTTGTGTTTGTCCTCTTTGAAGATGATTTGTTCTACCCGCCAGATGGTAGCTCTGCTGTCTGGGTTTGGGTCCAGCATGCCCCACAGAACCTTTAAGAGAGTCCTCTCGTGATGGTGTTGGAATCTTCCTGGCTTTAGGGCTTGGAGAAATGGTCGCCCTTTGTTGCAGCAGGCCAGATAGTACCTCATTTGGTCTTTCGTTTTGAGCCTTAATGTTGTGGGGTGGAAGTATGGCAGACGATCCATGCAGAGTTCGTAGAGAAGGGACCCGAGAGCCCAAACATCAGCCATTCCTCCGGCGTATGGATGTTGGGCTGTGTCCAGCACTTCGGGAGCCATATACCAAGGTGACCCTTGCACACTCTTGATCTGCCGCTGGTAAACGTTTGAAACTCTTGCCGAGAAGCCGAAGTCGATGATTTTGACGACCTTTGAATCGGCGCTGAGGACGACGTTTTCTTGTTTCAGATCAAGATGAACAAAGTGCTGTGAGTGCATGTAGGACACTGCGGACACGATCTGCCTGAAGTAGGAAAGAATCCGACTGCCCCATGCAAGAGAAGGCGACTTGTTGTGCCTTTCCATGGCTGCTAAGAGTGTACCACCAGGACAGTATTCGGTCAGGATGATTTTGCAGCATACGTCGGTTGCAACGTCCACAAGTTTGATTATGTTCATATGGTCCAGGGTGGAAAGGGCCGCGATTTCATTGCAGACATCGCTTGTGCATTGATCCTTCTGGATGGGAATCTTGGCAACACTTATGGAACCCGTTGCCTTACTCGAAGCGAGGACCGTCCGTGCAAAGCCTCCATCAGCCAGGGAGCACTTTATATTGTAATTATCCTCGAAAACGGTGCTTCTTGGCTCTTCAAAAGTTCCTGAAGAAGATCTTGATTGAGACCCACATGTTTGATATGACGACGGATGTAATTGATCTTTTGACGAATCCTTTGCCGTCGTTACATTGTCTGTTGGTGGGCTCTTGGCTAGTTGAGGATCTGGTGGCGTCTTTACTTTTGAGTTCTTGGTCACCACGGGCACTTGATGGGCGTGGCGAGGAGACTTTTCACCGGAGTTCTTGGTCACCACGGGCACGTCCTGTGCGGGGCGAGGAGACTTTTCAGTGGAGTCCTGTTGAGGAACGCCTTTCATACAACAGGCGAAGAGCGATTGGAAGCAGACATAGAGTCTGTAAGTGCCTTGGCGCAATCGCTCGAGGTTGAGGTGACGAAGCTTGATCATCGTGTCCCAACTTTGTCCAAGCCGGTGACGGGAGGGGAGCTGTCCAGGTAGTTAATCATTGGGAACAGATTTGCTCAAATAAGGCGTGCAGGGCTTGTTGCCGGTAGGTTATAATGGAAACACATGCGGCACCACAAAATACATACTAGTCTCTGACGAGGTCAATTGCAGAATAGAAAATTATCACATCAATAAATAAATAAATAGATAAGTAAATAAATGAATAGATAAGTAAATAAATGAATGACCAGATAAAGTTTAACAAATAAGTCGATTAGTTAAAGAATAAAAGAGTATCGTTCGGACGTTTTAGTAAATGAAATCTTCAAAAATCTCGATTTTTTTTTATAAGGCAAGAGCACTTTTTTTTTTATTAACTCGCTATCCTTATATACACGGTGGCCGTAAAAGACTTGAGTCATGCAGTACGTGAATCTCTGTCAAGAACAAAAATATGCTACAAAGTTGCACGCCATGTAACCCCGGAAGTGAATAATGATATTAATAACGATAATAATAACGATAATGATAATAATAATTATGATGATGATAATGATTAATAATAATTATAATGATGATGATAATAATTGAATCCAGCAGTCGAGCACCCTCGATCCTGGGTCACTCTGACCGTGAGTCCCGTCAGGACATCTTGCCACGAAGAACGTCTAAAAGAACCATAGACACGAAGTCTTGTGTGTGTGTGTGTATATATATATATATATATATATATATATATATATATATATATATATATATATGTGTGTGTGTGTGTGTGTGTGATTCACCACGGTCTTGGATCACGTGTTGGACTCGTGATCGACAGCTATTTCCCTCCCGGAAGATAGCTCAGAGCTTATATATGACCGATGTATGGGTAATACTGTGACCTTACATGCACACACACACACACACACACACACACACACACACACACACACACACACACACACACACACACACACACACACACACACACACACACACACACACAACTTCCCGCCCACGAGAGTTGGAGTAACGACTCGCAGCGCAGCGATACTGAAATTATTTCAGCCCTGGGCGGGATTCGAACCCGGACCTCCGTAGTGGCAGCCGGGAATTCTACCAACCGCGTCATCGAGTGTGTGTGTGTGTGTGTGTGTGTCTGTGTCTGTGTGTGCGCGCGCGCGTGCTTGACTGCGTTCATTTCTCTCTACAGTACTTGTCCGCACAGACATCTACAAAAATTATTCAGAACGATGTGGTTTGTCTGTACTCATGTCTCCAAGTTTATCCGCATTCTTCGGGTGTGCAGACACTCTCAACTCTCTCTTCGCGTAATGGAGGAACATTTGCTTACTAGTCCAACCTATAATCTTCAACCCACGGACACAGTTGGAACCACCACCCATCCGTTACCCTGACACAGTACATAAATCTGTTGTTTTATACAACTGGAGAACTTGAATGGTCGAGTGTTGTGGTTGAGCGTCAGCCACAAATTGATAGGAATCGTCTGCTTCCCACCACAGCGGAAACGGTAGCCCTAGGGGCACGACGACGCTGGAAGGCAAAAGGTCTTGGCCTCTTACGGATCAGAGGGGGATGAATCTCCCGTATTGTCGCGGGGAGTTGAATGTCCTACTGGTTCATATGATGATGATGATGATGATGAATCGGCTGCACGTCACAAACTCCTTTATTCAGGACATAGCGGTGCGGTGCATTACAAAATGACTTTGGTTTTGGCGGTTGGGGTCCACAACTCAAAGTGGATTATGACCTTCCTAGCCCCTGCGCCGTAGGCTAGATTCGAACCCGTGCGCTTGGCTTCACTAGTGGCTATAGCACAGCGAGCCTCGCTCATGAAAACAAGAAACAAACAATTATAATGAAATAATTTTGAAAATACTTTGCATACAAGATAATTTGATTCAATTTACAATTTGGGTATTTGTCCGACTAAGTAAGATTTCGGCTGGAAGATTCTTCGAATAATGTTAAATGGAAATCACGTTAAGGAAGAATTTTGTTGCAACGTAAAACACAAAATGTTAATGTCAGAAACACACCATATTGTTTATGTTGTTAAGAACTCTGTAAGAGAAATCATAAATAGTAAAAGAAAAGTATCTCTTCACCAAATGAAACGAAAATAGTGAGGAAAGGGTTAAAAATTTTCGTTTATTAGGTAGGCGTGGAATGGAAGACCTCAGGAGAGAGTTTGGTCAAAATTGTATATATTTGACGTTTCGGGTATAAACCATGCTTCAGAGATCCTCCAGAAGACTGAACGAACATGAGCTTGTATACGCAATTCACAGTTCATATTGCCGGCCGCTGCCCCCGGTACCTTCCATCAGCTTGATGGGGTGAGGGGGGGGGGACGCCGATCCCCCGCGCCTTAATCCATTACTCTCAACTACTTTAGCTGCTGGGATTGCCCGGAAGAAAGTTTTCTCTGCTCACATTATTAAGACATATTTGTACTGCTTCCATGTAATTTCTCATCCTTTTATTCAACCCCACGTAGCTTATTGATGCGTCCTCCTAACTCGGTTAGTGCGAATATAGACCTACGTGGTTGATCATGGCGTTAAATGACCGTTGGTGTAGTTCTAGATGGAAAAAAATTACTTGTGGAGTTCCTCAGGGTTCTGTTCTTGGGCCACTTCTTTTCATAGTATATATAAATGATATAGATCATGGACTGAAATATATTGTCTCCAAATTTACTGATGATATAAAACTGTGCAGAATGGCAAATGGTCACTGAAACCAGTTAGATATTCAAGATTTAGATAAACTACAGCAATTATCTGAAAAGTGGCTAATGAAATTTAACCCAGGTAAATGTAAGGGAATGCACTTTGGTCAAAATAACAATAAGAACAATTACAAGTTATTTGGAAATTCATTAACAAAAGGATCTCAGTAATGATTTCAAATCGTCTAAGTAGTGTATTTCCACCTCAGAGAAAGCAAATAAGATTCTAGGACTGATTGCATGGTCTTTTGATTTTAAAAGTCCAAATGTCATTAACACTATAAATTATATATGCTGTTTCTGTATGGTCACCAAATTTCATTTAAAACATTGACAGATTGGAAAAAAGACAAAGGTAAATGTAAGAGGGTGGTAGAAAAGCTGGTAGAAAGATGGGTAGAACATGGGTGTTTCATTTTTATGGGTTAGGTGTTTATAATTAATAGCCAGCAAGCAAGGAGTTGCATACGTTTGCTCTCCATTTTGTATTTATAAGCAATGGGCAGGGGCTCAATTGAATTACTGACTTAAGAATTATTTGTAACCTAAGTGAGATATGCAGAGATTCGAGATTGCAAGTACACAATATATCCATATAGACTTGTAACAACAGATCTGATTGGTGAAAAGGCGGAGGAGAAAATTCAATTCGTTCATGATTATAAGATCACACCCTTTGGGGAGGATCTTAGATATAAAGTTAGGGCTCATTGGGCCAAAGAAATCACTACATCTCTGCAAAGCTTACTTAGTACCTTGCAAATGTGCTCCTGTGGGATTCCTTGAGTGTACTCAGAGAAGCATACTGTATAAGAATTAATAGAAGAAAGAAAAGAAAAAAATTCTTCAGTTTCATTCACTTGGACAGGAGATTATAACTACCAGTCTAAAATTTGACAAAGTGGAATAATTGAAGGCAACAGAGCCTACCGACTAAGATATGGGAATAAAGGCAGTAATAACAAAAATGAAAATATGAAGGAAAAAGTGAAGAAAGGGACAAAGGCAGATGATAGTTTAGAAAGGTGAGCGAAAGCAAGCAAGGAAATGGATTCCAAATATCACAAATAAATTGTACAAAAATCTATGAATCTATTTTTCCGAAAAATGTATTGACTCAGGTGATTTGATACAGATCTAAAGAAAATTGACAACATCAAAAGTGATGAAATTTTCACACTGAATGTGAATCAGAAAAGAAATAATGGGTAGAAACCACTTCAATTATGTAGTAAATTAATGGAATAAACTTCCTCTGCAGTGGCAGAGCAATTTAGTACAGTTCAAAGTTTTGGGATTCATTTAGATAAACACCTAAGCAATATGCTATAATGCCTGCCATTTATTTTATTTATTTATTATCTGTTTTTATTTATTATAGATAATAATTTGTTTATTATTAGCATCTATTCATTTATTTTATTCATTTACTTACCTATTATTATTATTATTATTTTCATCCAACCTAGTTATGGACCAAAAGGTCTCCTGTTGGTATGCACTTCCTTTGTTATCCTTTGAAATATTGAACAGTCAGGCAGAAGTCTATTTGGCTTCAGTTCTGGAAGGTCATAATTGGCAAACAGAAGAAAACTTTGACTTGAAAGTGATTGATGAACTGCAAGAGAGGAGTGGGTGGACTATGTGCACCTAGACTTAAAGAAGGCTTTCGATAAAGTACCTCATGATCAATTTATTTGAAAATTAGAGCACACAGGAGGACAAAGAGACAAACTACTCGAATGGCTGAAATATATTTTTAAGTAAACAAGCACCCGGACCTGGCTTCGCCAGGTGTGCTTGGCCTACGGCGTAGCTCGCTTCGCTTCGCTTGGGAATATTTCGTAAAGATTCTCTTAGCAATATTTCGTAAAGATTCTCTTGGTAATATTTCGTAAAGATTCTCTTGTTAACAATTGGTAAAGATTCTCTTGGCGATATTTCGTAAATATTTTCTCATTGATATTTCGTAAAGATTCTTTTGTCAGAATTCTGTAAAGATTCTCTTTTTCTTGTTAGCACCACTTTCTTTTTCCATGGTAATATGAAATATTTTTTTATGTTAGTGGAGTGGAGATTCTCTTGGCAATATTTCGTAAATATTCTCTTAGCAATATTTCGTAAAGATTCTCTTGGTAATATTTCGTAAAGATTCTCTTGTTAACATTTGGTAAAGATTCTCTTGGCAATATTTCGTAAATATTTTCTCATTAATATTTCGTAAAGATTCTTTTGTCAGAATTCCGTAATTCCGTTTTTATGTATACAGTATAGATTCTCTTGGCAATATTTCGTAAAGATTCTCTTAGCGTTATTTCGTAAAGATTCTCTTGGTAATGTTTCGTAAAGATTCTCTGAGTCTGATTGAAATGTGTCCCCGGGAGTTAGTGTTTCCGGTGATGACTCATTTCCGGAGTAGGAGGTTCGAAGGTTTAGAGAGAAATATTTTTTTATGTGATACAAGCACCCGGACCTGGCTTCGCCAGGTGTGCTTGGCCTACGGCGTAGCTCGCTTCGCTTCACTTGGCAATATTTCGTAAAGATTCTCTTAGCAATATTTCGTAAAGATTCTCTTGGTAATATTTTATCAAAATTCTCTTGTTAACATTTTGTAAAGATTTTCTTGGCAATATTTCGTAAATATTTTCTCATTAATATTTCATAAAGATTCTTTTGTCAGAATTCCGTAAAGATTCTCTTTTTCTTGTTAGCACCACTTTCTTTTTCCATGGTAATATTATTAACGTATTAGAGAAATATTTTTTTATGTTAGTGGAGTGGAGATTCTCTTGGCAATATTTCGTAAAGATTCTCTTAGCAATATTTCGTAAAGATTCTCTTGGTAATATTTCGTAAAGATCCTCTTGTTAACATTTGGTAAAGATTCTCTTGGCAATATTTCGTAAATATTTTCTCATTAATATTTCGTAAAGATTCTTTTGTCAGAATTCCGTAATTCCGTTTTTATGTATAAAGATTCTCTTGGCAATATTTCGTAAAGATTCTCTTAGCGTTATTTCGTAAAGATTCTCTTGGTAATATTTCGTAAAGATTCTCTGAGTCTGAGTGAGATATGTCCCCGGGGGTTTGTATTTCCGGTGATGACTCATTTCCGGAGTAGGAGGTTGGAAGGTTTAATCTTCTTCACATCAGTAACCCACTTCCAGAAATGCCGATTTCTTCGTACCTTCTCCGCTGGTGCCTCACCCTTGGCCTGCGGCGCTGCGCCTTAGGCGCGGGCGCTGCGCGCCTTGGGCTACGCCCCTTTTTTGGAAAATAAAGTTCTTCTTCGAGTTCTTCTTCGAGTTCTTCTTCGAGTTCTTCGAGTTCTTCTTCGAGTTCTTCGAGTTCTTTTTCGAGTTCTTCGAGTTCTTCTTCGAGTTCTTCGAATTCTTCTTCGAGTTCTTCGAGTTCTTCTTCGAGTTCTTCTTCGAGTTCTTCGAGTTCTTCGAGTTCTTCGAGTTCTTCGAGTTCTTCTTCTTCGAGTTCTCCTTCTTCTTCGAGTTCTTCTTCTTCGAGTTCTTCTTCGAGTTCTTCTCTTTCGAGTTCTTCGAGTTCTTCTTTTTCGAGTTCTTCGAGTTCTTCTTTTTCGAGTTCTTCGAGTTCTTCGAGTTCTTCTTCTTCGAGTTTTTCGATTTCTTCTTCGAGTTCTACTTCTTCTTCTTCTTCGAGTTCTTCGAGTTCTTCTTCCTCTTCTTCGAGTTCTTCGAGTTCTTCTTCTTCGAGTTCTTCTTCTTCTTCTTCTTCTTCTTCTTCTTCTTCGAGTTCTTCCTCTTCTTCTTCTTCGATTTCTTCGAGTTCTTCTTCTTCTTCGAGTTCTTCTTCTTCACCGTAGTTGGCGGTGTAACCGATTTACCACCAAACGCGAAGGTGTGACCGAATTACCACCGGACGGCGTAAGCAACCATTAGTTTTTTTTTATATTAGAAGATACACCTATGTTGTTGTGTATAGTAACCGTATAAATCGTTTTCTTCCAGACCGTCCCCGCGCCAGATCACTGTTAAAACACTCACCCCGGTCCATGACCCCCTGTTACCTTTTGTTCGGGTCACGCACTTTCGTTCAAAATTTTTAGTTTTGACCATTTCCATTTTTATATATATAATAGAAGGTATGTGAAAACAGCATTAAGATATCAAACTTCAGAATGGTGAGCAGTGACCAGCGATGATCCATGAGGTTGACTGCTAGCACCTATGGTATTTATTATTATCTATGGTAGGGGAGAAAAAATACTGCCAACGATTGTTCCTACTTGAATCATAAAAGGCGACAAAAACAGGATGGGGATAGGACAAGGCACCCTATTCTCTGTAGCCCCAAAGGGAACATTCTTAAAAAAAAAAAAAAGGCATAAGAGGGTATGGGAGTTTTCCAATGAGAACCCTAAGGTGTAGGTCTTTTAATGTGCATGGATTTGGTACACATAAGAGTAAAAGGGAAGAGATAGGCAGTATGTTTGTGAGAAGAAAGATGGATGTGTTGGTATTGAATGAAAATAAGTTCAAAGAGAGGGGCAAGTTCGAGTTTGGGAGGGTATCAGGAGTGAAGAGAGAACGAGGGAGAAAAAGGGTGGCTATACTACTAAGTGAAGAAATAGGTATGAGGCAGAGTGGAAAGAGGTTTCTTCAAGATTAATGTGGATGAAGGTGAAACTGGGAAGGGAGATATGGGTATTTGTAAGTGCATATGGGCCTGGTAGTGAGAAAAGTATTTTTTATTGGGAGGTCTCTATGCTAAGGTACAAAATGAACCAGTAGACAGAGTGGTTGGGAAGGTGGAGTGCTAGGAGAAATTGTAGTAGAGAGTTGATGGTGGAGATGTATCTATAGAGTTGATGATAGCAGTTTATGATAAAAAAAGTGTTTAGGAAGAAAGTCAAGCCAAGTACACATGTGAGAGGATGGTGGATGGAAGGGTGCTAGATAGGGCTTAAATTGACTATATAGTGGTGATCAGGAGAAGAGTAGGAAGAATTTTGGATGTACATATTCTTAGGGGCGAGAGTGGAAGAGTATCAGATAATTTTTTGGTGGAAGGGTTGAGAGTGGAGGATAGATAGAGAAAAAAGAAAAGGAGAGAAGGTAGGGAGGTGCTTAGAGTAAACTGCTTAAATAAGAAAGAAAAGGCAGAGTATAAGAAGCCAAGAGAAGAGTGAGGGGGGAGTGAAGGATAGAGTAGAACTATGAGTGGAGGAGGGATGTGGATGTTTCAAGGAGGGAGTCACAAGGTGTGCAAAAAAGGTGTGGAACAAGGAGGACAGAAGGAAATACAGTAGAAGGAAATGTAGTGAGTGGTGGGGTGATGAAGCAAAGAAAGTTGTAGAAGAGAAGAGCATTCACAGATTGTTTGCAAAATAGGACAAGAGAATCATAGGTACAAAGGAAAGAGAAGTGAAGCATAAGATAAAGGAGGCAAAATGGAGAGCTGATGTGAAATGGGGTAAGAGTATGACAGAAATTTTTTAAAGTAATAAAAAGATGTTTTGGAAGGAAATTAAGAGAGGAAGGGGAGACAAGTGAAGTAGAGAAGAAAAGGTAAAACATGCAGATGGAGAGATGATAATGGAAGAGACAGCTGTAAGAGGAAGATGGGCAGATTATTTAAGGGAGTTGCTAAATGTAAAGGAGGATAGGGTGGGAGAGGTAGTTGCAATGGGAAGTGTTAAAAAATGACAGTGATGAATGAGAAAAATGGAGGAGAAATAAGGAAAGATGAGGTGAAAGCAGTTATTAAAATGATGAAAACAGGTAAGGCACCTGGGTCAGATGGGTGTCATGCGGCATGTCTAAAAAAAAGAGAGGTATAGTGATAGTGGGCTTGCTGGTGAGGTTGTTTAATGTTTTGTCTTAAAGAGGGTAGAGTGCTGGAGGACTGGAGGAGTGTGTGTATAGCTCCAGTTTACAAGGGAAAAGGGGACAAGTGTGAGTGTAGTAATTTCAATCAGTTTGTTAAGTGTGGTTGGGAAGACTTATGCGAGGGTCTTGTTTGAGAGGATGAGGAGAGGAACAGAGGTACCCGGTAATTGGTGAGGAACAGTGTGGGTTTAGGACAGGTAGGGGTTGTGTGGATCAGATTTTTGTGATAAGGTAGATATGTGAGAAAGCTTTAGGAAAAGGTAAAGATGTTTTTTGGGCCTTTATGAATTTAGAAAAGGCTTATGACAGGGTAGACAGGAAGGCACTGCGGGAGGTATTGCAGATATGTGGGATAGGAGGAGAGCTGTTGAGAGCAGTCAAGGGTTTTTGCGAGAGAAGTTAAGTGTGTGTTAGAATTAGAAATGGACGGCTTGAGGTAAAGGTGGAACTTCACCAGGGATGTGTTATGTTGCCTGGCTGTTCATTTTATACATTTTACTTAGTTGTATTATTTGGGAAGGGAGCTATGCTTGTGGTGACCCGTCTTTGTATCTTTCAGCTTCAAGTTTATTCATTTGCACACACTGTTTTTTCTTCTAAATTATGCCATATATCCAGCATTCTGTTTGGGAAGCTATTCTTTTTTCCTATTTATTCTATAGTTGTCCTTTTTGAGTTTCTTTTCGTGACTTCTTGTTTTTCCATTGTACATGGATGTGGTGGTGTGAGAGGTAAATGGAAGGGTAATGGGCTGGGGATTGGAGACGATTAAAGAAAATAGAGAAAAATGTGATATGCCAATTGTTGTTTGGTGACAACACTGCGCTTGTAGCAGGATCAGAGTAGGGATTTAGGAAGTTAGTAAGAGTTTGGGAAGCTGTGTGAAAAAAGGAAGTTGAAGTTAAACGTGGGTAAAAGGTAATGAGATGTAAAAGGGGAGACGATGGTAGCAAATTGGAAGTTATTATTAAGCGAGAGAAACTGGAAGAGGTGGATAGCTTTAGGTACCTGGGGATGAATGTGGTGGGAAAGGGAGGAGTGAAGGTGGATGTAGAATGTAGATTGAGAAAAACAAATAGATTCTTGGGAGATTAGGAAATGTAATGAAAAATACATTTGATAATAGATCCTAAGAGGAGATTGTATGAAGAAGTGATTGGGCTGACAGCATTATACGAGGGAGAAACATGGAACATATGAGATGAAGAGTTTAAATGTGTTTGAGATGAAATGCCTGAGAAGTGAATAGGAGTTACTAGGCTGGATATAGTGAGAAATGGGGAGGTGAGGAGGAGAGCAGGGTGGAAAGGGAGTTGGGAGATAGGGTGATGAAAGAGCATTAGGATGATTTGGACACGTGGTAAAAATGAGTGAATATTAGTAAAAGAAGTGTGACAGGCAGAAGTGGAGGGAGTGAATATGAGGGGGCAACCAAGGATGGGGTGAAAGGGGTATTGGGAAAGAGGGGAATGTCTTATGAAGAAGGAGAGAGAAGACAGATGATAGGGGTGAGTGGAGAATGGTTGTGTATGGATGATGCTGTGAAGCATGGGAGTGAGTGGGGGATGGGGGGTGAGGGACTTTGTGTGAATGATATTTTGACATAGCCTGAAGGGATTTCTCCCCATCTCTTTTTCTGCATGGGGGATGGAGATGGGGGGGGGGTCGCTGATTAAATGAAGAGGCCTTGCTGTGGATGTGCTGTGCCTTGCTACATTGCTTGTGACCCAGGGCAGTGGGCAAGATGCAGGGATGACCCATCATCCAGGAAGAGCCAAGAAAAGAGAGAGGGAGAGTGGAGTATGTGGGGATGAAATGGGTGGGAGTGGAGTTATGCCTTCGACATTGGCTACCTTCCTTGTAAGGGGAAATGGCCTTGGGACATGTATGCATCTTGAAAACATTGTTTGTTTCAGTCATTCTTGTAAAATGTACCTTTGGTGTCATCTGCTTTGCAGTGGCATCAGAAATTATGCTCATTCTTCATGCATGGTCATTGTGTTTAATAAATAGTGATGGTGCTGAATGCTGCAAGCTATTTAATATTGAATTATGAAAATTGATAAAGAACTGAGGAAAATAAACAATTGGGAAGAAAAGAATCAGAGGAGAGAGGTTGAGAGTAATAATATATTAATAACATAGAGAACTGAGGTGAAAAAGGCAGAAGAAGATATCCTCCCAGCAACAATGATATGTCATGTACAGAACATAACATGAGAAGTTAAATGATGGGGCTAGAATCTCTTACAATAAAACAAAACGAATTTTCTTAAAGCATTATGCAAAACAGATTATAAGATATTGTTTCTGGAAATTTTGATTAGATTTATCAGATAAATAAGCTTAGGAAAATATAACCAGGAGAAATGATAAGTGAATAACAAAAAAATTATATAAAATAAATATAACAAAAAGGAAAATTAAACTAAACAAGAGAGAAGATAGGGCATGCTGTTTAGGAATAAATGCAAAAAATGCTTTATTTTCTGGAATGGACTGGTATGTTCTAAGCAATACTTGTGGTGAAGCTTTCACTTTTATCCAGTGTGTAAATAATCTCAAATAATGTTAACTTGTCATGTAAAGAAGAGTTTTCTCTAGTAGTAACAAATACCATAAGTAATCTATTTATTGGCACACTTAAGCTGTGATAAAAATATATTTGTATTATATTGTAGAAATGATTGTTTACAAAGCTTTTGTGGCATCAAGGAGGTGTAGTGTGAATGTGCTGCAGTACAGTATTTTGTGTACGAGCACATTGCAAAAATATTGAACATATCACATTTACTAGGCCTACCCTTGCTTTTTTGAGTGCCCAGAGACACCAGTGTAGAACCAATATGGACACATGTAAGCACCCATGATGCACCAGTATGAAAACTTTTTCAGAGAGGTATTTTGGTTCAAATATATTTAGGGAGGCGAGACTACTCTCAAAAGATAATGAAAAACTCAATATCACTGAAGGAATTATCTGTTTTGCTACAGGATGGCATTGTTAATTGAAATGGCTTAGTTTGGTATACTAACTGTACATCGTAATGTCATCAGAACTAATACCAAGATTTGGTTCTATATGCTGTGTTAGAATGCAGATTAACAGATGACAAATATTTTCATCAAAAAGTCAGTCAAAAATTACTTTTGAGATAAGATTTATGAATGAATTTTTTATTATTTATTTATTTTTTAATGAATAACATTACAAAAGAAAAAATGTAAAGTTGTGGTTAGGCATGGTGGCTTCCCTTTAAAACTTCAACAGCTAAAAACGATGGTGACCACAGATGGAAATGGTTGGTGCTGCAAGATCCAAACAGTGTAATGATTATGGAAGAATTGTGTATGAACTGGATAAGTTGGACCAGTAAAAAACAGTATAGAATTTTGAACAAGATGGGGGGTAGGAAAGAGAGACCAGAAATTATATATAAAAAAACTCATGAAACAATTGTTTGACCAGAAGTCAAAATTTAATTAAAGGGTTAATATAACAAAAGGAAAGAAAATGAAATTACACTCAACCCTCAATTTAATGGATCCTCAACTTAGTGGACAAAAAATCCCATCCGTTATGGAACCAGACGATGGCCCAATCATCCGTTGCTGTGTCTCATCCAAGTCCAGGCCACCAACATCAGGTGTCAGACCCCATGTGAGAGGGAGGGACTGCCAGTGTCAGTCCACTCTCCTCTCTCTTAAGAATGTCCATTCAACAACTTTATTTCTGTTAATTTATTTCATATTTCAATAATACAACATTACCATATTATTTTCAGGCACAGTAAAAGAAATGTGGTAAATTGAGATTAATTGTCTTATTATTATTTTTATATACATGAAAATGGTGTTAAAGAATTGTATACTGGTGCTGTAGATTCCTTATATATGTGATTCTCATATGTTTTATACTTTGTAATAGGTTTAGATCCTATACAGCACTTTTAGTCGTGTGTATCTAATTGAATCCTATGTAGACATCTTTTGTTAAGTCACTGATACGAAGACGTTCTAGACGTCGCTTGTTTGTTTACATCCGCTTGCAATTAAACTTCGTAAGCGAAACCCCGTTTTTCAACTTTCCTCACCAACACACTGCTACAAGAAACCAGTAAATGTATACTGTGCCAAATTGCCAACAATATTACTATATTATTTTCAGGTACAGTAAAAGAAACCAATTAATATATACTGTACCAAATTGCCAACAACAGTTATTTGTCTATTATTTACCAATCAGGTCCATTGTGTTTACATTTGGCAGGAACAGACCAGTCCTTGCATGCATTTGTCCGTTAAGTGGAGGGTCAAGTGTAAGGTCAGTAAGGCAATACAAGGAAAAGGTGAAGAAAATGACGACAATATAAGCGAACTCAAATAAAGACAAAAAGGGTGGTTAAAATGACAAGAGGTAGCCAAAAAGAGAAAGGCATAAAATCATTCCCACCCATTCCATCCCTAAATACACTTCACTCCCCTCCACCCACCCTCTTATCTTAGCACCTCCTGGATGACAGGTCATCCCTGCACCTTGTCCACTGTCTTGGGTCACAGGCAGTGTTGCAAGGCACAGCACATGCACAGCAAGGCTGCTTCATTAAATTGGTGCCCCCCCCCCTCTCCGTCCCCCCATGCATAAAAGGAGAAGAGGGGGAGAAATCTCTTCAGGCTGCATCAAAATTTGCTCACACACATACAAAGGATTACAAAGGCGGAGCATGCCGACAGGAGACCTTTTGGTCCATATCTAGGTCGGATGTGAAAAAAATCATAATAATAATAAAAAAATATACAATAATGTATGCAACAAACAAAATACATAAACAAATGCATAGGTATAATTGAATAACAAACACGTAAACAGTAAATAATAATAAATTGACACATAACTAATAATAAATGAAAATCAAACAGACAAATGATAACAAAGCAAAGACAAATAATATAAGATAAATTTTAATCATTACAGCATCTTGTTTGGGTGTTTATCTAAATGAATCTTAAAGCTTCGAACTGAACTACATTGCACTACCTGTGCAGGAAGTTTATTCCATTCATTAACTACACGGTTGGCGAAGTTGTTTCTACCAACTTCCAAATTAAATCTATTTCCTGACAGTTTGAGACCATTATTTCTTGTTGGATTATCATTCAATGTGAAAATTTTGTCATTTTTGATGTTGCAAAATCCCTTTAGAATCTGAATCTACGCCTTTGTAGGGAAAACAGATTCATATGTTTTAGTCTATTTTAGTATGATTTATTTCTGATATTTAAAATCAGTTTTGTGGCTCGTCGGTGTACTTTTTCCAGTCTGTCAATGTCTGTAATGAGATTCGGTGACCATATGGAAACAGCATATTCCAAATGTGGACAAACTAACGATTTATAACTTGTTAATGATAGATGGACTTTTAAAATCAAAAGATCGTGTAATCAGTCCAAGAATTTTATTTGCTTTCTCTGAGGTGGAAATACACTGCTTGATTGATTTCAGATCATTACTGATAATTACGCCGAGATCCTTTTCATTATCCACTTTTGTTAATGAATTTCCAAATAACTTGTAATCGTACTTATTGTTATTTTTATCTATGTGCATAACCTTGCATTTACCTGTGTTAAATTTCATTAGCCACTTTTCAGATCATTGCTGTAATTGATCTAAATCTTCTTGAATATCTAATTGATTTAAGTGATCATTTGCCATTCCACACAGTTTTGTATCATCAGATAATTTGGAAACATATCATTGTCTTTATCATTTATATATTCTATGAATAGAAGTGGCACATGAACGGAACCCTGAGGAACTCCACTTGTAACATTTTTCCATCTAGAAGTTTTTTCCATTTAGAACAACTCTTTCTTTTCGACCATTCAACCAATTACTAGTCCAACTTAATAGGCTACCACTTATTCCGTGTAGAGCTAATTTAGTAAGTAGTCTTTCGTGTGGGATGGTATCAAAAGCTTTTGCAAAGTCTAAATGTATTAAATCTATATTGTTTCTTTTGTCATAACTCGATATGACTGTGTTGCAGAATTCGAGTAAATTAGTCACGCAAGAACGTTTCCGTCTGAATCCATGCTGGCTATCATTTATCAAACAGTTACTTTCTATATGATGTTCGATAGCATCTCTGATGATAGTTTCCATCGTTTTTCCTACGATTGAAGTCAAACTTATATGCCTGTAGTTATTTGATTTCTTTTTGTCACCTTTTTTTAATATGGGAGTAACGTTAACTAGCTTCCATTCTCTTGGGACATCTACGGATATGATAGATTTCTTGAAAATAATTTCTAATGGAACAACAATCTTATTTTTAATTTCCTTTAATATTCTTGGATGCCAACCGTCAGGCCCTGGTGTTCTATTAACTTTGAGTTTATCTATACACCATTTGATTTTATCTTTTGTTATATTTACCGTAGTGAGTAAGTTTGCCCTAGATTTTTGACAGGTTTCAGTTTGGAGTTCACTTTGAGGTGTTTGGTCTACGAATACCGAGGTAAAATAATTGTTTAAGATATTACACATTCCTTTGTTTGAATATTCAAGTTGACCGTCAGCAGATAATAGTGGACCAATGTGATTCCTAAGAACCTTTTTATCTCTAATGTAACTATAGAATTCTTTGTGATTCTCTTTGGATTTATCAGCGATGTTCATTTCGTATTGTCGTTTTCTTTTTCTTATTGTCTTTTTTAAATCTCTCTGTATTGATACATAACTTTGATAGTCATTAGATGCACCCGAGCACTTATATTTCTTATAAGCCTGTCTCTTTTTAGCAATACTTTTTTCAGTTTCTTTGTGGAGCCACTTTGGGCGAGACTGATTTGGGGGACGTCTGTCCTTAAAAGGAATGTAAGTTTGAATCATCTTAGTGAGCGTATTTTGAAATATTTCCCACATCTGATCTACAGGTCTTTCGTTTAATTTTGCCTCCCAATCTGTAAGCTGAAGCTCCTGACGTAGTCCTATGAACTGAGCCTTACTGAAATCGGGTATTTTAGAAACACAAGTATCTATTCTAAAAAAAATTAGGAGTTTGAATCTAACTAAGTTGTGATCGCTATTTGCAACAGATTCACCGACTTGTACATCAGTTACCATGCTTTCGCGGCTAGTGATCAATAGATCGAGTAAGTTTCCATATCTTGTGGGCTCTTTTACATGCTGAATTAAGTAATTGTCACCAAGAAAATCAATCAAGCGACTACCTATATGGCCATGTTCAAGGGTCATCCAATCAATGTCAGTAAAATTGAAATCACCCATTATCAATAAATCCCGTTTGCAGAAACTAGACACTTCTTGAAATAACACTTTGTCGTCTGCTGATGATAATGTCTTTGGCCTATATATTACACCTATATTCATTTTTTGTCCATTTGTTTGGGTTAACTCAACCCACAAACTATCGTATGTATCCTGTTTCACTTTCTCTAAAATACAAGCGTGAACATTGTTTTTAACGTACAACAAAACACCCCCACCTTTCTTGTGGTTTCTATCCCAATGAAAGTGTTTAAATCCCGCAATATTAAATTCAGCTTCGCACTCTGTACCATTTAACCATGTCTCAGTTATTCCTATCATATCGAGATTTTCGCTTTTGACATACGCCTGTATTTCTTGAAATTTGTTCCTGATACTACGAGCATTAAAGTACATGGCTTTAAGAAACTCGTGATTACAGGTATTTCTTTTTGACACATTTTGAGTTTCAATATCATGTCTTACATTATAATTTTGTTTTTTATATATTCCTTGCTGTATATTCTTATTTGGTCCTTCATTGAGATTCAATGCCTCAATAACATTTCTCTCATCAAAATTAACATTTCCCCCATCACGGTCATCTGGTCGATGACGGTCATCCGATCTCTTTTGTAAATTTTGTCCCCCTACGTCACCGTGATTCACGCCGGCCTCCCATTGTTCATTGACATTATGTCCGGCATCCCTTCCTAAAATGATATTTTGTCCTCCAGTGACATTATATCGTACCGTGACATTTTCTCCTCCATTATCATTACATCCTATCATGATATTTTGTCCACTATCATTACTTCCCATCGTGATCTTTTGTCCTCCACTGTCATTACATCCCATTGCGACATTTTGTCCCATGGCATTACATCCTAATGTAACATTTCGTCCTCTACCGACATTATATCCTAAAAGTATATTTTGTCCTATACTGGCACATTGTTCTACATTAATGTTATACTCTACACTGATATTTTGGCCTTAAATGACATTCTGTCCGGTATCTCTTCCTAATATTATATTTTGTCCTCCACTGACATTATATCATAATGTGACATTTTCTCCTTCATTATCATTACATCCTATCGTGATTTTTGTCCTCCACTATCATTACTTCCCATCGTCATCTTTTGTCGTCCACTGTCATTACATCCCATTGCGACATTTTGTCCTATGACATTACATCCTAATGTAACACTTCGTCCTGTACCGACATTATATCCTAAAATGATATTTTGTCCTATACTGGCACATTGTTGTACATTAATGCTATACTGTACACTATTTTCCCATGCACATTGTATTTGCCCTTCCCTTTGGGCCTGTACCCTAAAAAAGGAGCTAGCTCATTACAAACTCCCACAATGAGGTTTGTACCAAGGATCAAGAAAGTGGTATCCCAATTGTGTGCACAACTGCGATATCCTATCATTGATCCCTATGGCTCTACTGTTCGAACACGAGCCTGCGTAGATCCTCGGGAGGATCCCAAAGACTTCGTGGCGACTCCCACGTTCCTTCATCTCCTGAAGGAGGACCTTGTAATTCCGAACAAGTTCCTCTGATCTGACCCTACCTACATCGTTACTACCCGTATGAAGAATCGTAACCGTGTTCTTCCGTCCTTGCTCCCTGATGGACTGGGTACAGTCGGCGATCCCACGGCCCGGTTGACATACAAGCTTGCAACGTCACTTTGTCTTCCGCTGCAGGATGTCGTCATAGCCTGGCACCATGGAGTCCCCCACCACCAAGAACTCCTGCTTTTCAGCCACTTCTTCCTCCAGTACAGAAAAACGATTAGCTTGAGCCACCGGTTGTTCAACAGGGCACACGTCCACCGAACGCGGGCTCGACAAACGGGACCCCACGGAGCGCCACTCGCTCACGGCAGTGACAGTAGGTCAAGAAGTGGAACGCTCTTTGGGTTGTGGGGGGAGTTCACTCTTCTCACGGAGCGCACTCCTGAGAAGACGAATTTCCTCCTCACACATCCTGAGACGAACCTCTATGTTCACGCAACCTTCACAAGCCATTTCGCTTATCCTTTAGCAATAAAAACGGCAACGAGAAAATACAAATCAACGACAACAAAAAACAACAACAAAGCGTTCTCTAATATATTAAATACACGAAGCTTACTCTGCTTATCTTACACTATTTCTCCTGCCTTTGGAGTACAGTAACAAAAAAACAGTTTTGAATTTAAATAGAACACTGCACTTTATCTTATATCTGTAACTGTATAGCGCTATACGTATACAATTACAAAAAAACACAACACAATCACTTAAGACTTTCGGAGATATAAATTTGACAGGTATTCGCTAGCTGGTATCTGTGCAGAAAAACGAGCTCTCTAGCTGAGGTCACGAGCAGACTGAGCTGAGGTCACCCTTCATCCTCCCACCCATTCCACCTCATGCATCACAACATCATCCATATACAACCATTCTCCATTAACCCTTTTCTTCTGTACTCGCCCGTCCTTCCCCGTCCTTCCTCAACAGACATTCCTCTCTTCCCCAAAGCCCCCTTCACCCCATCCATCCATCTCATTCTAGAACGTCCCCTCATGTTCACTCCCTCCACATCTGCCTTCCATACCTCTTTTACTAGTCTTTCTTCACTCATTCTTCCCATGTGTCCAAACCATCCTAATACTCTTTCATCAACCCTATCTCCCAACTTCTTTTCCACTCCTGTTCTCCTCACCTCCTCATTTCTCACTGTATCTAGCCTAGTAACCCCCATCATACATCTCAGACACCTCATTTCAAACACATTCAAACTCCTTCTCTCTTCCTCTCTTATGTTCCATGTTTCTGCCCCATACAGTGCTGTTGGCACAATCACTCCTTCATACAATCTCCTTTTAGCATCCGTTCCCAAATGTCTATTCCTCATTACACTTTTTGATCCACCAAGGCATTTACTCGCTTCTCTCAATCTACATTGTACCTCCACCTCCACTCCACCTTTTCCTGCCACATTTGCACCCAAGTATCTAAAACTATCCACTTCCTCCAGTCGCTCTCCCTTTATGCTTATTTCCAGTCTGCTGCCACTTTGACCCCATGTACATCTCATCACCTTACTTTTACCCACATTTATCTTCAGCTCTCCTCCTTCACACACACTCCCAAACTCTGTCACCAACTTCCTCAATCCCTCCTCCAATCCTGCCACAAGCGCAGTGTCGTCCGCAAACAACAGCTGGCTCACCTCCCACTTTTCTCCATTTTCTTTAACCATCTCCAATCCCTGACCCACCACACCTTGCATTTACCTCTCACACCACCCCATCCATGTACAAGTTGAAGAGCCAGGGCGACATAATGCATTCCTGATGAAGTCCCACCTGTACCTCGAACCACTCACTCTCTCCATTTCTAATCCTGACACATGCTCTACTACTCTTGACAGCTCTTAGAAGCTTTCCTCCTATCCCGTATATCCGCAAAACCTCCCACAATGCCTTCTTGTCTACCCTGTCGTAAGCCTTTTCCAGATCCATAAAAGCCCAAAAAACATCCTTCCCCTTTCCTATAGCTTTCTCACATATCTGTCTTACCACAAAAATCTGATGTACACAACCTCTACCCGTCCTAAATCCACACTGTTCCTCACCAATTACTCCCTCTGTTCCTCTCCTAATCCTCTCAATCAAGATCCTCCCATAAGCCTTTCCAACTACACTTAACAACCTAATCCCTCTGAAACTACTACATTGACACTTGTCCCCTTTTCCCTTGTAAAGTGGAACTATACAGGCACTCCTCCAGTCCCCCGGCACTCTACCCTCTCTCCAGCAAACATTAGATAACCTCACCAGCCAGTCCACCATTACTGTACCTCCTTTTTTTTAGACATTCTGTATGGGATCCATCCAGACCAGGTGCCTTACCTGCTTTCATCATCTTAACAACTGCTTTCACTTCATCCATCCCTATTTCTCCTCCATTCTCCTCACTCATCACTCTGATTTTCTTAGCATTTCCCACTGCAACTATCTTTTCCTCCCAATCCTCCTTCACATTTAGCAACTCCCTAAAATATTGTGCCCATCTTCTCCTTACTGCCTTCTCTTCCATTATCCTCCCCGTCTGGTGTATTGGCTGCATGTTAATGTGGCAAAGTAGCATGCAGTCGATACTTTAGGGTCTATATGAGGCGCCCCTACAGACCAGAGCCACACATCATTGTGTCTGTGATAGAGAAAAAATCTGTTCAAAGAGAAATGATGACACTTTTATACTACAACTGTCCCTCCATTATGCTGTCTCCCAACCCCTTGTTACTGTCCTGTACAATTTCTCTGAATATTCATTTCCTTTTTCGCCTACCTACCCTGTGGTGGGGGTAAAAGAGTACCGCCACCAAGTATTTCCACTAGGATCGTAAGAGGCGAGAAAAAAGGGACGGGGATTGGGACCAGGCATCCTTCTCCCTGTAGGCTCACAGGGGACATTCCTAGAGAAGCTTTGATAAGAAAAAGGAATGGCATGAGGAACATTTACTAGTAAGAAAAGAAGGTAAAAAAAATAGTGCAAACAATAATAAGTAGTGAGAAAGGCATTCATGAAGAAAGAGAAGTTTTTAGGTTAGGTAGATTTGTAGGTGGTAGATGGAGCATTAATGGACTATGTAGTGGTAAATAGGATTATGATAGGAAGAGTTAAGGATGTACATGTGCTAAGGGGAGAGGGTGGGGGAATATCAGATCCTTTTTTGGTGGAAGGTAAGTTGAGAGTGGAGGATAGATGGAGAAAGAGGAAAGGGACAAAAGGTAGGGAGGTGCTTAGAGTGAACTCTTTAAATGAAAAGGAAAAGGAGAAGGAGTACAAAGAGAAGCTGAAGGAGGAGTGGGAGGGAGTGAAGCATAGAGTGGAGATAGGTGTGGAGGAGGAATGGGGATGGTTCAAGGAGGGAGTCACAAAGTGTGCAAAGATGGTGTGTGGAACAAGAAGGACAGGAGGAAATAGAAGGAAGTGTAGTGAATGGTGGAATGAGAAATCAAAGAAGGTTGTAGAAGAGAAGAAGCGAGCTTTGACAGATTGGTTACAAAATAGGACGAGGGAGTCATATGAGAGGTACAAAGAAAAGAAAAGAGAAGTAAAGCAAAAGGTAAAGGAGGCAAAGAGGAGAGCAGATGTGAAATGGGGTAAGAGTATGACAGAAAATTTTGAAAGTAATAAAGAGATGTTTTGGAAAGAAATTAAGAGAGGAAGAGGAGGCGAATCAAGTAGAGAAGAAAAGGTAAAAGGTGCAGATGGAGAGATGATAATGGAAGACAAGGCAGTAAGGGGAAGATGGGCACAATATTTTAGGCAGTTGCTAAATGTGAAGGACGGGGAGGGAAAGATAGGTGCAGTGGGAAATGCTAAGGAAATGACAGTGATGAGTGAGGAAAATGGAGGAGAAATAAGGAAGGAAGAAGTGAAGGCAGTTGTTAAGATGATGAAAGCAGGTAAGGCACCTGATCTGGATGGATGCCATGCAGAATGTCTGAGAAAAGGAGGTACAGTGATGGTGGACTGGCTGGTGAGGTTATTTAATGTTTGCTGGAGAGAGGGTAGAGTGCCGGAGGACTGGAGGAGTGCCTGGAGGGAAAGGAAAGGAAAGGAAGAGGAGGAGTGAAAGAAGGTGAATTAATATTACTTCAGGTGTTAGAGAGCAAGTGTCTGATGTTGAGGTGAACCGTCACTGGCTGCTTTAATCCGATTTACCACGAATGATATCATCTGGCGATGGCAGCAGGACGAAAACGAGTCGAATGTTGTCGTCCTTTGAAGGGTGGGTTAACCTCTGCCTATTGCCGAGTAAAAGTCTTGGCAACAACAAGGAAGGAAGGAAGGAAGGAAGGAAGGAACTGTAAATGTTTCGAATAACTGTTGCCCGAACAAAGTTAGGTCGAGATCAGGTTAGCCTCTTCCCTTTGCTAAAGTCCCACTCCAGCGGCAGTGAAAGTCGTCTGTAGAAAAACAAGGACATTTGTAAACAACCCATATCGGGTTCAATCGAGATAAGATCCTCCTCCTCTCTGCAGAGATGGGGGGGGGGGTAGGAGCACCTTCCTCATTGTCGAGTAAAATGGCGTGGGAGGACTTGTCCGTATAACGTACAACTGGGTCAAGGAATGGCGAAATGGTCAAGGACAAGAGGAGGAAGAGGGTCGAGTTGGCGCTAACGAGAGAATAAGTTTTGGGAGAGGGGAACCCACAAAACGGGGTCACAGCTGGAATACAGTTAAGCCACGATTCATTTTGAATTTCCTTCTGGACAAGAGAGCAACCACTTAACGAGGTTAAATATGGGATTGACGTGATTCTTACTTTTCCCTGAGCAAGGCGCTCGTGTAAAGGACGAGGGTTAAATTGAGGTGGTTTTAATTAACTACTGGGCAGAGCTGACGGCGCGCGCATGCAGTAGTTACAGGAAGAAGCAGAGGGCACACACAATTAGTTTAATTTAACATAAGGAGAGTATAGATATTGGAACAGCTGTTATGACACCAGAAGTGAGATTAGAACCTTTCGCCAGTCTCGTGTTCGGCGGAAGACACACACACACACACACACACACACACACACACACACACACACACACACACACACACACACACACACACACACACACACACACACAGACCTACCCAGAGATCGGCAAATAATGAGCTCTGAGCTCACTGCCGTAGGGTGGTGTCTGGCTGTCTCGACGGAGACTGCAGCAGATCCGAGGTGAATACACACACACACACACGCACGCACGCACACGCACACATTGTGTTATGTTCTTGTGTGAAATACATGTTTTGTTGGTTTTGTTCGTTGAACATTGATTTTAAGTGGAACTGATGTATGGTTCATTTTGTGCACTAATAAAATATATACCATGGATTTGAAGAAATCATATTTGATTTTTTCCAATTACGAAGGGTTCGGTGAACGCACGCATAAAAGTTGCGAGATTTCTAAGAAGGATAAGAACCACTGGATGAGAGATTTCTAACAAGGATAAGAACCACTGGATGAGAGGAAGTACGTACCCCACGGTAAACCGAGTAAGATAAGGTCACAAAGGGGAGTGGCCCACCCTCAGGCACGTTTACAGTCGCTCACTTCCAACAAGAAGGAGGAGGAGGAGGAGGTGGAGGGGGCAGAGTTGCTGGAGTTACGAAGGACCTCGAGGAGTTTTGCAGGGTCAAGGGCAAAGTCGGGATGGGGCAGGAGGGGGAAAGGGAGGGAGGCCAGGAAGACCCAAGTAAGCATTATATATATATATATATATATATATATATATATATATATATATATATATATATATATATATACATATATATTTATATCATATATATATATATATATATGTATATATATACATATATATGTATGCTAATAAGAATGCGGGTACGTGTGTTCACTTATGCAAAGTAGACCACTTGGTAAAAGAAACTAACGAAGCAGAGCGCTTTCGTATATTACATCTTCGCACTGAAGATGTAATATACGAAAGCCCTCTTCTTCGTCAGTTTCTTTTTCCAAGTGGTCTACTTTGCATATACATATATATATGTATATATATATATATATATATATATATATATGTATATATATATAATCAGCCATCCTGAGTCCAGTGCTGAACAAAGGCCTCTTTCACAGCATTCCATGATTGACACGACAATGCAACCCTTTGCTACGTCACTCCTGCAAACTTCACAATCTCGTCTCTCCACCTTCTGTCTGGTCTCCCACTTCCACGCTTCCCATCTTAAGTCGTCGACTCAGTAACACACTTGCTCCATCGTTCATCCATCGTTCTCACTAACTTACCTACCCAATTTAACTTCCTTTTACCGCCTCCACAATATCACTCTCGTCTGTTCTCTCATCCAACTTGCTCTCTTTCGGTCTCTCAGCGTTGTTCCCATCATTGATCTCTCCATTCTCCTGTGTGCATTCCTTAGGTTTGTCTCCATCGCCTTCGTCAGTTTCCAAGTCTCACACCCGTAGATTATTGTTGGCAGAATGCATTGAATGTAGACTTTACGTTTGTCATAATGGTTGAGAACCTCTCAGGACTTGATTATACTTACCAAAGACTTTACAACCAATTGTAATACGCCTATTTATTTCATCATGATCTTTGGTCACTTTCACCATCTGGCCTAAATAATTATAATCTTCAACTTTTTCATCGCTTATAATCTCTTTAATATGAACTCTCGTGTTGAACATTACATTGTTTTTACTCATATTTAATTAGAAACCTACTTTGAGACTTTCCTTGCTTAGATCACTCAGCATATCTTGCAAGTCTTCTTTCAAAATATATATATATATATATATATATATATATATATATATATATATATATATATATATATATATATATCTCTGGTATACAGTTTATTTATCATATATTGTTTGCATTTTGATGTGTACTAGATTCATGTAATTTTATAGTTATGCCTTTTTCTTTCTTTTTCAGGTAAGTACTCGAGATGGTTTCTAAAATCTTGTTTGTAATTTCGGTTATCGTGAGTATTAAACTTTCCTTTTCAAGTTTATCCTGTTTATTGTAATTTGTAGTTTATTGTGTTTTAAGGAATTTGAAAATAGGCAACTTTGCTATGGTGTGGAAGTATGAATTCAGGTACGTTTATTGTTATTGTTAATTGTGTTAGTAATCATAATTATCATTACTATAGGTATTATTATTGTGAATATAAATGAATGTAATTTATAGTCATTATACAGTATGTATATAAAGATGAATAGATAAGATAAGAATGAAGGAGACTGCGAGAGACCATAAGGCCTACACTAGGCAGTTCCGAATGAATGAAAGCCCGAAACGTGACTTTGGAAGAAGGCAGAGTTCGATCCCTGGCTGGGCTGGGTTGTTGCCACCACCGAACTCTGGTCAGGCGCATTTCGCCCGGTGATCATCCTAAGGGTTTAAATGATGAACTTATATGGTAGGAAAAAACAACATAGTGCGGTTACACCTGACGATTTTATTCAGTAGAGAAGGAGTTTTTCTGTCTTCCGCCTGGAAATCTTAATGGAGGGACGCTTTTTTGGTTTAATGAGAAAGATATTGTCTTTTTTCAGAAGCGGTTGCAGACCATAAAGACGTATTACTTGATACGTAGGTCTTTGTGGCTGTAGCCATGCGATTTTATTCAGCTGAGGGAGAACCCTTTAACTGCTGTAAGGCTGAAAGAAAAGAAGATTGGCCCTTTCCGTCTTTCGGATGCAGTGACAGAACGTTACTATTTAATGTTTGACAGATGATGTGTTGTGAAAAATTGCTCAGTGCTTGTTGCGTTTGTCCTCTTTGAAGATGACTTGTTCTACCCACCAGATGGTAGCTCTGCTGTCTGGGTTTGGGTCCAGCATGCCCCACAGAACCTTTAAGAGAGTCCTCTCGTGATGGTCTTGGAATCTTCCTGGCTTTAGGGCTTGGAGAAGTGGTCGCCCTTTGTTGCAGCAGGCCAGATAGTATCTCATTTGGTTTTTCGTTTTGAGCCTTAATGTTGTGGGGTGGAAGTATGGCAGACGATCCATGCAGAGTTCGTAGAGAAGGGACCCGAGAGCCCAAACATCAGCCATTCCTCCGGCGTATGGATGTTGGGCTGTGTCCAGCACTTCGGGAGCCATATACCAAGGTGACCCTTGCACACTCTTGATCTGCCGCTGGTAAACGTTTGAAACTCTTGCCGAGAAGCCGAAGTCGATGATTTTGACGACCTTTGAATCGGCGGTGAGGACGACGTTTTCTTGTTTGAGATCAAGATGAACAAAGTGGTGTGAGTGCATGTAGGACACTGCGGACACGATCTGCCTGAAGTAGGAAAGAATCCGACTGCCCCATGCAAGAGAAGGCGACTTGTTGTGCCTTTCCATGGCTGCTAAGAGTGTACCACCAGGACAGTATTCGGTGATTATGATTTTGCAGGATACGTCGGTTGCAACGTCGACCAGTTTGATTATGTTGATATGGTGGAGGGTGGAAAGGGCCGCGATTTCATTGGAGACATCGCTTGTGCATTGATCCTTCTGGATGGGAATCTTGGCAACACTTATGGAACCCGTTGCCTTACTGGAAGCGAGGACCGTCCGTGCAAAGCCTCCATCAGCCAGGGAGCACTTTATACTGTAATTATCCTCGAAAAGGATGCTTCTTGGCTTTTCAAAAATGCCTGAAGAAGATCTTGATTGAGACCCACATGCTTTACATGACGACCAATGTGGTTTATCTTTTCTCGAATCCTCTGCCGTCGTTACTTTGCTTCTTGATGGGCTCTTAGCTGGTTGAGGATCTGGTGGCGTCTTTACTTTGGAGTTGTTGGTCACGACGGGTACTTGATGGGCGGGGCGAGGAGACTTTTCAGTGGAGTCTTCTTGAGGAACGCCTTTCGTACAACAGGCGAGGAGCGAGTGCAAGCAGACGTAAAGTCTGTAAGTGGCTAGGCGCAATCGCTGGAGGTTGAGGTGACGAAGCTTGATCATCGTGTCACAACTTTGTCCAAGCCGGTCCCGTGAGGGGAACTGTCCAGGTAGTTGATCGTCGAGAACAGATTTGCTCAAATAAGGCGTGCAGGGCTTGTTGCCGGTAGGTTATGATGGAAAGACATGCGGCACCACAAAAGACATACTAGTCTCTGACGAGGTCAATTGCAGAATAGGAAATGATCACATCAATAAATAAATGAATAGATAAGTAAATAAATGAATGACCAGATAAAGTTGAACAAATAAGTCGATTAGTTAAAGAATAAAAGAGTATCGTTCGGACGTTTTAGTAAATGAAATCGTCAAAAATCTCTATTTTTTTTATAAGGCAAGAGCACTTTTTTTTTTATTAACTCGCTATCCTTATATACACGGTGGCCGTAAAAGACTTCAGTCATGCTACAAAGTTGCTACAAAGTTGCACGCCATGTAACCCCGGAAGTGAATAATAATGATAATAACGATTATAATAATAATAATAATAATGATAATAATAATAATTATGATGATGATGATAATGATTAATAATAATTATAATGATGATGATAATAACACTGTACAACAAATTTCAGGATTAAGAAAAAAACAGTTCTCATGTGCGTTTTATTATGAAGTTCAGTGTGCTGAATTCAAATTTGATAACAAAAATTTCATGCCACGTCACAATTTTTTGTAAATCGCTGTTTTAATAATTATGCAATTAATAGAGATTTCCAAGGTTCCATAAATGTATTTTGCTCCCAAAGTCAGATTAAATGTCTTCATTGTATTTATTTAATTAATATATAATGAATCGGCATGTTTGTTAGCTTTATATGATGTATTAACCTACAATCTATTATTTACTTCTTCTTTTATAAGACGTCTCGGGCGTGTCACGCTTCAGGTTCCAACAGAAGTCAGCCAGCATAGCAGGGCTCCATTTTCCCTTGTACCTGTTTTCCATTGACGCTATATCTTGATGGAACCTCTCTCCATGTTCATCACTCACATCTGCTGCATTCTCTGGGAAGAAGGACAGATGAGAATGAAGAAAGTGTATCTTCAGTGACATATTGCATCCGAGATCTTGGTAGCATTTGATTAGCCTCTCCACTTTACGCTCTCGCTGGGACTCTTGGTGCTTTCCCAGAAGCCCTTTGCATACATCTTTGAATGCATGCCAGGCCGCTAGCTCAGGTTCATCCATTGTCGCCTCAAAGTCCTCATCATTTATAAGCTTGCGAATCTGAGGGCCTACAAATATACCCTCTTTAATCTTGGCATCACTAATTTTAGGGAAGATCCCTTTGAGATACTGGAAAGATGGCTTGTTATGTTGCAGTGCTTTGGTAAATTGCTTCATTAGGCCTAGTTTTATATGCAGTGGTGGCAAAATGATTTTCTCCTTCTTAACTAGTGGCTCATGAATTACATTATGGCATCCAAGCGTCATAGATTCCCGAGATGGCCATTCTGAGCGTATATAATGTTCTGATCTGGCCCTACTGTCCCACTTGCAAAGAAAGCACATAAATTTGGTGTATCCAGTTTGTAGTCCATTAAGTATGGTTACTACTTTCAAGTCTGCACAAATTAACCACTCATGCTCTTTGTAACTTATGCGGTCTAGAATAAAAGCAAGGTTCTCATATGTCTCTCTTAAAATGACTGAGTAAGCAACTGGAACTGAAGGCATGGTGTTCCCAATGTGCAACAGAACTGCTTTTATGCTGTAAAGGGATCCATCTATGAATAGCCTTCACTCATTGGGTTCATAGGACAGCTCAAGGGCACTGAATAGGCCTCTGATATCATTACAATAAGTCAAGTTGTTTTCCAAAGTGAAGAAATCCTGTAGATTTGCAGAACGCTTCCTAAATACTGTAATTCGAGCTTCTTCATCCAACAGGTGCCATTGTTGCAAACGTGAGGCCAGGAGTTCACTCTGTTGCGGCTTCATGATCCAGGGTGGGTATGGATCGATTTGGGCTTGGGGGACACGGAGGCGGTCGGCTGGCTCTATTCCCGCTCTTGAACATAGACCGGAGACAGAGGAGACCAGACCATGTCCTGACACAGTAGGTGGGGCTGGGTTCCAGCCTTCGCCTAGTTCAGTGTCCGTGGAGTTAGGTACCCTCGCTGAGCTGAAGAGGTACCTGCAGGTATCTCTCTTCAGGCGATGCCAAAGTGGGAGGATTCCGGCTTCACAGTATACTTGCTCCTGAGGGACAGACTGCGGGAGTCCGAGTCCTAGCTTAAGTGCCTGGCACTCGACTGTAGCCATGCGACGGATGGCCGACATGGGCAGGTCGTGCAAAGCTTGTGCGCCAAACAGAAGCCGGGAGCGGACTAGACTCTGGGTGAGGTGGATGAGTGTTTCTCTCCGCTGCCCCCATGATTCGTGTCGGACGGCCCTAATGAGGTTGAGGGCACGTCTTGCATTATTTATGGCTTGTTGGATCTGACTAGTCCAGCGACCATCTTTTTGAAAGATGACGCCCAGGTATTTGACTGAGGGTGAGGGGGGCACTTCCGTGCCGCAGATGCTGAGGACGTTCCAGGTTGGATAATGGCCTCTGTTGTAGCCAGGAAGGTGCACAGGCATGTACACTGTCATGCTTGGAGAGAGTAGGAAGCCGAGGCTTTCGAGGTGGCGGACAACACTGTCTACTTGACTCTGGAAGAGGCGGAGTTCTGCCTTGTGTTGGGCAGAGTCCTTCTTCGGACGTCTATGCCTTGATCGGCGCCACACGGCTATATCGTCGGCATAGGCGGTGAAAGACACACACACACACAAAAACACACACACACACACACACACACACACACACACACACACACACACGCACACATTGTGTTATGTTTTTGTGTGTGTTTGTGTGAAATACATGTTTTGTTGGTTTTGTTCGTTGAACACTGATTTTAAGTGGAACTGATGTATGGTTCATTTTGTGCACTAATAAAATATATACCATGGATTTGAAGAAATCATATTTGATTTTTTCCAATTAGGAAGGGTTCGGTGAACGCACGCATAAAACTTGCGAGATTTCTAAGAAGGATAAGAACCACTGGATGAGAGATTTCTAACAAGGATAAGAACGACTGGATGAGAGGAAGTACGTAGCCCACGGTAAACCGAATAAGATAAGGTCACACAGGGGAGTGGCCCACCCTCAGGCAAGTTTACAGTCGCTCACTTCCAACAAGAAGGAGGAGGAGGAGGAGGAGAGGGCAGTGATATAAGGAGTTGCTGGAGTTACGAAGGACCTCGAGGAGTTTTGCAAGGTCAAGGGCAAAGTAGGGATGGGGCAAGAGGGGGAAATGGAGGGAGGCCAGGAAGACCCAAGGAAGCATTATATATATATATATATATATATATATATATTATATATATATATATATATATATATATATATATATATGCTAATAAGAACACGGGTACGTGTATTCATTTATGCAAAGTATACCATTTGAAAAAAACTAACGAAGCAGAGCGCTTTCGTATATTACATCTCAGTTTCTTTTTCCAAGTGGTCTACTTTGCATATATATATATATATATATATATATATATATATGTATATATATATATATATATATACATATATATATATATATATATATAATCAGCCATCCTGAACAAATGCCTCTTTCATAGCTTTCCATGATTGACACGACAGTGCAACCCTTTGCTACGTCACTCCTGAAAAATTCTCTATCTTGTCTCTCTACCTTCTGTCTGGTCTCGCTCTTCCGCTCTTCCCATGTTCTAGCATCCACACAGTAACATACTTGCTCCATTGCTCATCAGGCATTCATGCTATACCTGCCCAATTCCACTTACTCTCCTCTACCACCTTCACAATATCTTTCTCTCTAGTCTGCTCTCTCACCCAACTTCCTCTCTTTCAGTCTCTCAGCGTTATTGCCAGGTTAGATCTCTCCATTCTCCTCTGTGCACTCCTTAACTCTGTCTCCATCGCCTTCTTCAAATTCCAAGTCTCACGTCCGTAGATTATTGTTGGCAGAATGCATTGAATGTAGACTTTACGTTTCTAACATAATGGTAGAGAACCTCTCAGGATTTGATTATACTTACCAAAGACTTTACAACCAATTTTAATACGCCTATTTATTTCATCATGATCTTTGGTCACTTTCACCATGTGGCCTAAATAATTATACTCTTCAACTTTTTCATCGTTTATAATCTCTTTAATATGAACTTTCGTGTTGAACATAACATTGGTTTTACTCTTATTCATTTTTAAACCTACTTTGATACTTTCCTTGTTCAGATCACTCAGCATATCTTGCAAGTCTTCTTTCAAAAAATGTATTGATATATATAAATATATAATATATATACATATATATATATATATATATATATATATATATATATATATATATATATATATATATATATATCATTGCTATACAGTTTATTTAACATGTAATGTTTGCATTTTGATGTGTACAAGATTCATGTAATTTTATAGTTATGCCTTTTTCTTTCTTTTTCAGGTAAGTACTCGAGATGGTTTGTAAAATCTTGTTTGTATTTTTGGCTATCGTGAGTATTAAACTTTCGTTTTCAATTTTTTCCTGTTTATTGTAATTTGTAGTTGATTGTGTTTTAAGGAATTTAAAAATTGGCAACCTTGCTATGGTTTGGAATTATGAATTCAGGTACGTTTATTGTTAATTGTGTTAGTAATCATAATTATTATTACTATAGGTATTATTATTGTGAATATAAATGAATGTAATTTATAGTCATTATACAGTATGTATATAAAGATGAATAGATAAGATAAGAATGAAGGAGACTGCGAGAGACCATAAGGCCTACACTAGGCAGTTCCGAATGAATGAAAGCCCGAAATCTAACATTGGAAGAAGGCAGAGTTCGATCCTTGGCTGGGCTGGGTTGTTGCCACCACCGAACTCTGGTCAGGCGCATTTCGCCCGGTGATCATCTTAAGGGTTTAAATGATGAACTTATATGGCAGGAAAAAAACAACATAGTGCGGTTACACGTGACGATTTTATTCAGTAGAGAAGGAGTTTTTCTGTCTTCCGCCTGGAAATCTTAATGGAGGGACGCTTTTTTGGTTTAATCAGAAAGATATTGTCTTTTTTTTCAGAAGCGGTTGCAGACCATAAAGACGTCTTACTTTCTACGTAGGTCTTTGTGGCTGTAGCCATGCGATTTTATTCAGCTGAGGGAGAACCCTTTAACTGCTGTAAGGCTGAAAGAAAAGAAGATTGGCCCTTTCCGTCTTTGGGATGCAGTGACAGAACGTTACTATTTAATGTTTGACAGATGATGTGTTGTGAAAAATTGCTCAGTGCTTGTTGTGTTTGTCCTCTTTGGAGATTTCTTGTTCTACCCGCCAGATGGTAGCTCTGCTCTCTGGGGTTGGGTCGAGCATGCCCCACAGAACCTTTAAGAGAGTCCTCTCGTGATGGTCTTGGAATCTTCCTGGCTTTAGGGCTTGGAGAAATGGTCGCCCTTTGTTGCAGCAGGCCAGATAGTACCTCATTTGGTCTTTCGTTTTGAGCCTTAATGTTGTGGGGTGGAAGTATGGCAGACGATCCATGCAGAGTTCGTAGAGAAGGGACCCGAGAGCCCAAACATCAGCCATTCCTCCGGCGTATGGATGTTGGGCTGTGTCCAGCACTTCGGGAGCCATATACCAAGGTGACCCTTGCACACTCTTGATCTGCCGCTGGTAAACCTTTGAAACTCTTGCCGAGAAGCCGAAGTCGATGATTTTGACGACCTTTGAATCGGCGGTGAGGACGACGTTTTCTTGTTTGAGATCAAGATGAACAAAGTGGTGTGAGTGCATGTAGGACACTGCGGACACGATCTGCCTGAAGTAGGAAAGAATCTGACTGCCCCATGCAAGAGAAGGCGACTTGTGCCTTTCCATGGCTGCTAAGAGTGTACCACCAGAACAGTATTCGGTGATTATGATTTTGCAGCATACGTCGGTTGCAACGTCGACCAGTTTGATTATGTTGATATGGTGGAGGGTGGAAAGGGCCGCGATTTCATTGGAGACATCGCTTGTGCATTGATCCTTCTGGATGGGAATCTTGGCAACACTTATTGAACCCGTTGCCTTACTGGAAGCGAGGACCGTTCGTGCAAAGCCTCCATCAGCCAGGGAGCACTTTATACTGTAATTATCCTCGAAAAGGATGCTTCTTGGCTCTTCAGAAGTTCCTGAAGAAGATCTTGATTGAGACCCACATGCTTTATATGACGACCAATGTGGTTTATCTTTTGTCGACTCCTTTGCCGTCGTTACTTTGTCTGTTGGTGGGCTCTTAGCTGGTTGAGTATCTGATGGTGTTTTTACTTTGGATTTGTTGGTCTCCACGGGCACTTGATGGGCTGGGCAAGGAGACTTTTCAGTGGAGTCCTGTTGAGGAGCGCCTTTCGTACAACAGGCGAAGAGCGAGTGGAAGCAGACGTAAAGTCTGTAAGTGGCTAGGCGCAATCGCTCGAGGTTGAGGTGACGAAGCTTGATCATCGTGTCACAACTTTGTCCAAGCCGGTCCCGTGAGGGGAACTGTCCAGGTAGTTGATCGTCGAGAACAGATTTGTTCAAATAAGGCGTGCAGGGCTATTTGCCGGTAGGTTATGATGGAAAGACATGCGGCACCACAAAAGACATACTAGTCTCTGACGAGGTCAATTGCAGAATAGGAAATGATCACATCAATAAATAAATGAATAGATAAGTAAATAAATGAATGACCAGATAAAGTTTAACAAATAAGTCTATTAATTAAAGAATAAAAGAGTATCGTCCAAACGTTTTAGTAAATGAAATCTTCAAAAATCTCGATTTTTTTTATAACGCAAGAGCACTTTTTTTTTTTTTTTATTAACTCGCTATCCTTATATACACGGTGGCCGTAAAAGACTTCAGTCATGCAGTACGTGAATCTCTGTCAAGAACAAAAATATGCTACAAAGTTGCACGCCATGTAAACCCGGAAGTGAATAATAATGATAATAACGATTATAATAATAATAATAATGATAATAATAATTATGATGATGATGATAATGATTAATAATAATGATGATGATGATAATAATTGAATCCAGCAGTCGAGCACCCTCGACCCTGGGTCACTCTGACCGTGAGTCCCGTCAGGACATCTTGCCACGAAGAACGTCTAAAAGAACCATAGACACGAAGTCTTGTGTGTGTGTGTATGTATATATATATATATATATATATATATATATATATATATATATATGTGTGTGTGTGTGTGTGTGTGTGTGTGTGTGTGTGATTCACCACGGTCTTCAATCACGTGTTGGTCTCGTGATCAACATGTATTACCCTACCGGATGAGAGCCTAGAGCTCATATATGGTCTGATCTAAAGGTAATACTGTAACCTTACATGCGCGCGCACACACACACACACACACACACACACACACACACACACACACACACACACACACACACACACTTTCAACGAACGGACGGCTTGACGAACGCTCTGAAGAAAAGTGCAGATTGTGGATACCAACGCAAAGAGAAGTGCCTTTTTGTATTTGCAGGGGGGGGGGAATTGCTCGTGAGGTAGTGGGAAAGTAAGGAAAGAGGAGAGGGGGAGGGATTACTGGGGAAATGGAAGGTAATGAGGAGGTGGAGGAAATGGCCCTGACGGGCCGCCGGGTAGACAAAAGACCCCAAGACGAGTTGGATGATAACATGTCTAATAGGAATGTGAAGATTAGAGGTATAGATAGGAGCAATATAGCAGAAAGTGATGAGAATATTTTCAAGGGATTTAAAGAGAGTGGGGGGGACTCAAACCCCCCCCCGACTGACAAGACTAGAGATGAAGGTTGATAAGGTGATCGAGGACTTGGAGAGTAGGTTAGGTCATATGAACACCATTTTAAAAAGGGTTGAAAGATTGGAAGAACTGGAAAAGGCGAATAAAAACTTAACTGATGAAATAGAAGAACTAAAAAGACAGTTAAGAGAGGTAAAGGGGGAGAATGAGGAATTGAAGAAGAATAGTAAAGAAAACAGAGAAACAATAGCTAAAGAAAGTAAAAATTGGAAGCAAACCCAAGAAGGAAATAAGATTTCATTCACTGACATAGTCAAACAGCAATTGAAAGAACATACTGAAGACTCAGTTATTAAAGTGATGAGACAAAAGGAGAATATAGTAAGGGATTTAGCAGACAAGAAGAAATGTATAATTATATTAGGAATGGAAGAGAAACACAACACAGATAGAACCACAAGAATCAAAGAGGAAAATGAAAAAGTAAGCCAATTACTAGAATCAGTTCAGGAAGATGAACCAGGAATTATGAAACAAATCGAAGAGAAATTTAGACTCGGAAAGTATAGCACAGACAAGACCAGACCAATTAAGATTAAATTCAAGTCACAAACAACGGCAGAGAATATCTTATCCAAAACAGGGAAACTAGCAACAAGTGAACAACACAAAAAGATATGGATAAAAAGAGAAATGAATAAAGAGGAAAGAGAGGAAGAAAAGCAGAAAAGACTGGAAGCTAAGACAAAAAACGAGAACAGAACGGAGTCAGAGAAAGAGAGATTCTATTGGAGAGTAGTGAACATGAAACTAAGGAAGTTCGACATACAAAAGAAAAACATAAGGGAAACAGAGAACACAATGGAAGTGGCAGAAAACTAAGAGTGTCTTACACAAATATAGATGGATTAATAACAGGATTGAATGAGCTGAATGATTATTTGAAAGAAAAAGAACCGGACATAATGGGAATTGTAGAAACAAAATTAAAAGGCCCACTACCACCCAACAGTGTAGGACATGATGCATACAATTATTGGATTAGAAACAGAGAGAAAAAGCAAGGGGGTGGAGTTATGTTCCTGACTAAGAAGGATATAAACGTGAAAGGTGTCATATATGGAAAGAATACAGTAGAGATGATTATGATAGAAGTGGAAGACAGAGATAAGAAGAGCAGAAAATTTGTGATCAATTATGTGCCTCCGAAAACAGCCTCATGGGAGGAGAGTGAATATAAAAGTATGTTAGAGGACACAAAGATAGCATTAACTAAAATAATGGAAGACGGAGGAAGAATAGTTATGATGGGCGACTTTAATTGCAAAGAAATCTGCTGGGAAGAAATGACAGCAAAGAGTGGTGATGACTCATGGGGAAATGCTCTACTTGAGATGATTACTGACCATTCAATGACACAATGGATACAAGAGAACACTAGGTATAGAAATGAAGAAGAACCATCGAGGCTAGACTTAATAATTACATCTGAACCTAGAATAGTGGACAAGATTGAATATAAAACACCAATAGGTAAAAGTGACCACATATTGATTGAACTGGAACTTAATGAAGAAAAATATATGAAAAGAAATGAACAATATAGAAAAGGAAGAATGATGTATGAAAAAACAAACTTTGATAAAATAAGAGAATTCTTCCAACAAGAAAACTGGGAAGAAATATACAAAGAAGAAACATCAGTGGAAGAGAAATGGAATATTTTGACAAAAATTTACAAAAAAGGAGTGGAAAAGTATGTCCCAAGACAAAAACAAGAAAAAGAATATGTAAAATGCTGGTACAACAAAAGTTGTAGGGAGTTAAAAGACAAAAGAGACAAAGCCTGGACCAGATGGAAAAAAGACAGAAGACCTGAAAAATGGAAAATATATACTGGTTATAGAAATGAATATGTACAAAAGTGCAGAGAGAAAAAAAGAAAATATGAAAAAGATGTTATAGAAAAGTGTAAAGATCAACCAAAACTATTCTACAGATTTGTAAACAATAAACTGAAAAACAAACAAGACTTGGAGAAATTGAGACAAGGAGGAGTTGAATACACTGAGGAAATGGAAATGGCAGAAATTATGAACAAACATTTTAAATCAGTGTTTACAAGGGAAAATATACAACCTGAAGAGATTGAGTGGAAAGAAAAAGTCCCCGCTATGGAAGAAATAGAAGTAACAAAGAATGAAATATTGACACACTTGGGTAATTTTGATGTCAGAAAATCGCATGGGCCAGATGAAATAGCAAACTGGATTCTGAAAGAATGCAGGAATGAACTGGCAGACAAAATACATAGCATAATAAGCAGTTCCTTAAAAGAAGGAAAAGTTCCAGAAGATTGGAAAAAAGCAAATATAGTACCTATATATAAAGGAGGAAATAAAGAAGAACCTACCAATTATAGACCAGTCTCTCTAACAAGTACAATAGCAAAAATTTGTGAAAGAATTATCAAAAGTAGATGGGTAAAATACTTGGAAAAAAACAACGTACTAAATCCAAGGCAATTTGGATTCAGACAAGGACGGTCATGCGTCACCAATTTAATATGTTTCTATTCAAGGCTAATAGATATAATACAAGAAAGAGATGGATGGGCTGATTGTGCATTTCTAGACCTAAAAAAAGCTTTTGACAAAGTACCACATAAGAAGTTGCTTAAGAAATTAGAATATGAAGGAGGAATACAAGGTAAATTGCTAAATTGGATGGAAGACTTTTTGCAAGAAAGAAAAATGAGAGTAGTGATAAGAGATCAGCACTCAAAATGGAATGAAGTAATAAGCGGTGTCCCGCAGGGAACAGTTCTGGCCCCAATAATGTTTGCTATATATATTAATGATATGGATGAAGGAATTGAAAGCTATATGAGCTTCTTTGCAGATGATGCAAAACTACTGAAAAGAGTGAAAACTGAAGAAGATTGTGAATCACTACAGAGGGATCTAAATAAAGTACAAGAATGGAGTAGGAAGTGGGAGATGGAGTTCAATACAAAAAAGTGTAGTATAATGGAATTTGGAAAAAGCAAAAACAGAATAGCAGGATCATATAATTTGGGAGAAGAAGGAATAAAAAAAGTAGAAAATGAGAAGGACCTGGGAGTCATTGTTATGAATAATATGTCACCTGAGAAACATATAAATAAGATTTTTGGAGAAACTTATAATTTAATAAGAACAATCAAAGTGGCATTTACATACCTGGATGAAGAAATGGTGAGGAAAATCCTAATCACCCTGATAAGACCAAGATTGGAATATGCAGCAACGATATGGTCACCAAGTACAAAAAAATGTATAAAAAAACTTGAAAGAATACAAAGAGCAATCACAAAACTGGCACCAACACTCTCAAAACTATCATATGAAGAGAGACTACAAAAACTTAAACTACAGGCACTAGAGCAAAGAAGAGAGAGAGGAGATTTGATAGCTATTTACAGAATCATGAAAGGCATAGAAATTACTGATAGAGAGAATCTGATAAAATGGGATGACAGAAATACAAGAGGACACGGAAAGAAAATAAAAAAAGACAGCTATAGAAGAGATTTGAAAAAGAACAGCTTTCCTCACAGAGTAATAGACAGTTGGAACAAGTTAGATGAGAAAGTGGTGTGTGCAAAAACAATACATGAATTTAAAAATAGTTTAGATAAAATGAGAAATGAAGACGGGACCCCACGAGCATAGCTCCCCTTCTCGTAAAATACAACTAGGTAAATACAACTAGGTAAATACACACACACACACACACACACACACACACATATATATATATATATATATATATATATATATATATATATATTGCTATAGTTGGGCAGCAGATCCTCTTTAAGGCAAATGTCATTAAAATTTGCAGCAGCTTCTGCGTTCACGAGTTTTTTGCTGACATTCTCAACTTTTCTAATGCTGGCGCGCTGAGTCGTGCTAAGTTCTTTAATTACCTGACCAAATAGCATTGGAGGTATAAGTAAAGGCATCGGAATTATCTTCTCTAAAATTAGAGAAGATAATTCCGATGCCTTTACTTATACCTCCAATGCTATTTGGTCAGGTAATTAAAGAACTTAGCACGACTCAGCGCGCCAGCATTAGAAAAGTTGAGAATGTCAGCAAAAAACTCGTGAACGCAGAAGCTGCTGCAAATTTTAATGATATATATATATATATATATATATATATATATATATACACACGAGCTCTGAGCTCTCTTCCAGGAGGGAAATAGCTGTCGATCACGAGTCCAACACGTGATCCAAAGACCAAGAACAAGTGAATACACACACACACAACTTCCCGCCCACGAGAGTTGGAGTAACGACTCGCAGCGCAGCGATACTGAAATTATTTCAGCCCTGGGCGGGATTTGAACCCGGACCTCCGTAGTGGCAGCCGGGAATTCTACCAACCGCGTCATCGAGTGTGTGTGTGTGTGTGTGTGTGTGTGTCTGTGTGTGTGCGCGCGAGCGCTTGACTGCTTTCATTTCTCTCTACTTGTCCGCACAGACATCTACAAAAATGATTCAGAACGATGTGGTTTGTCTATACTCATGTCTCCAAGTTTATCCGCATTCTTCGGGTGTGCAGACACTCTCAACTCTCTCTTCGCGTAATGGGGGAACATTTGCTTACAAATCCAACCTATAATCTTCAACCCACGGACACAGTTGGAACCACCACCCATCCGTTACCCTGACACAGTACATAAATCTGTTGTTTTATACAACTGGAGAACTTGAATGGTCGAGTGTTGTGGTTGAGCGTCAGCCACAAATTGATAGGAATCGTCTGCTTCCCACCACAGCGGAAACGGTAGCCATAGGGGCACGACGACGCTGGAAGGCAAAAGGTCTTGGCCTCTTACGGATCAGAGGGGGATGAATCTCCCGTATTGTCGCGGGGAGTTGAATGCCCTACTACTGGTTCATATGATGATGATGATGATGATGAATCGGCTGCACGTCACAAACTCCTTTATTCAGGACATAGCGGTGCGGTGCATTACAAAATGACTTTGGTTTTGGCGGTTGGGGTCCACAACTCAAAGTGGATTATGACCTTCCTAGCCCCTGCGCCGTAGGCTAGATTCGAACCCGTGCGCTTGGCTTCACTAGTGGCTATAGTACAGCGAGCCTCGCTTTCTCCCCCTCCCCCCCTCTCTTTCTCTCTCTCTCTTTCCTTTTTCTTCTTTTATTTCCTAACAAAGTCCATGGGTCACTGTCGAGCGCGCGTCTTTGGATTCGTTTCCTTATAAGTAAGCAACCCTCAGGTTTGATCCTCAAGGAGTGACTGTCACTTGCCCTGGCTTCCCAGAAGGATATGGCATAGATGAAGTCTCTGGCCGTAACTGAGCGCCTCCTGGCATATTTCTTTTGGTTCATAAAACCCGGAATTAGTTATAGAGAGTTAAAACACAACTACTCAGAGCTGGAACTAGGTTGATCGTGAACTCACTTTCAACATAAGTAGACCGACATTCCCTATGATTTTGTTTACGAACGAAGTCTGCATAGGTCTTCGTTGTTTCAACTACATTAATGCGCCCTGTCCCCTCCCATTTATTCGAATGAAATCGCTTGGTAATAAAAATAAGATCAGTAATTGTCATGAAAAGGGGTATGACATAGAGTGTATGAATCACCGGATCATTTTGATATCACCTACTCCTATCCTTTCTACTGCGTTCTTAGCGCCTTCGCTTCCGCGTGTGTTTACGGAGATGAATGAATATGGCTTTCATGCAATAACCAGAATAAAGAATTAACTGCCATCATGCACGAAAGGAATTGAACACACGCTAAATCTGGCTATACAGTAAACACAGAATGTCTCTGGAGTAAGTACCGTTTTCTAAGGAATCAAATAACTTATCAGCATGGTCGCTTTTGTACCATTTAGTGTTGTGATTATTTCTTCTGGATTCTACGACGACGAAAGGTTTTTGAAGAACTGAAATCACCTCATGAAAACAAGAAACGAACAATTATAATGAAATAATTTTGAAAATACTTTGCATACAAGATAATTTGATTCAATTTACAATTTGGGTATTTGTCCGACTAAGTAAGATTTCGGCTGTAAAATTCTTCGAATAATGTTAAATGGAAATCACGTTAAGGAAGAATTTTGTTGCAACGTAAAACACAACATGTTAATGTCAGAAACACACCATATTGTTTATGTTGTTAAGAACTCTGTAACAGAAATCATAAATAGTAAAACAAAAGTATCTCTTCAGCAAATGAAATGAAATCACCGGCGATTTCGGGCCAGAAAAACCCTGGGCCGAAATCACCTGATCCCTCCAAATTTGCTGATGATATAAAACTGTGCAGAATATTATTATCATCTATTCATTTATTTTATTTACAAAGGATTACAAAGGCGGAGCATGTCGACAGGAGACCTTTTGATCCATATCCATTATTATTGTTATTATTTTCATCCAACCTAGTTATGGACCAAAAGGTCTCCTGTTGGCATGCACTTCCTTTGTTATCCTTTGTAATATTGAAGAGACTGGCAGAAGTCTATTTGGTTTCAGTTCTGGAAGGTCATAATTGTCAAACGGAGCAAAACTTTGACTTGAAAGTGATTGATGAACTGCAAGAGAGGAGTGGGTGGACTATGTGCACCTAGACTTAGAGAAGGCTTTCGATAAAGTACCTCACAATCAATTTATTTGAAAATTGGACCACACTGGAGGACATTGACAAACTACTCGAATGGCTGAAATATTTTTTTAAGTAAAGGTATGTGAAAAGAGCATTAAAAGATAAAACTTCAAAATGGAGAACAGTGACCAGCGATGATCCACGAGGTTCACTGCTAGCACCTATGGTATTTATTATTATCTGTGGTAGGGGAGAAAAATGCTGCCAGCAATTGTTCCTACTTGAATCATAAAAGGTGACAAAAATGGGATGGGGATAGGACTAAGCACCCTATTCTCTGTAGCTGCAAAGGGAATATTCCTAAAAAAAAAACAAAGTCATAAAAGGGTTTGGGAGGAGTTTTCCAATCCGAACCCTAAGGTTTGGGTCTTTTAATGTGCATGAATATGGTACAGATGAGAGTAAAAGGGAAGAGATATGCAGTATGTTTGTGAGAAGATAATTGTGTTGGCATTGAGTAAAACTAAGTTGAAAGGGAGGTGCAAGTTTGAGTTTAGGAGGGGGTCAGGAGTAAAGAGAGAATGAGAGAAAGAGAAAGGGTGGCTATATTACTAAATGAAGAAATAGGTATGTGGCAGAGTGAAAGGTTTCTTGGAGATTAATGTGGATGAAGGTGAAACTGGGAAGGGAGATGAGGATAATTGTAAGTGAATATGGGCCTGGTAGTGAGAAAAGTATTTTTAAGATTTAAATGAGTGCTTAGAGAGTTTAGAGATAAATGTCAATGTAATGGTATTGGGAGATCTCCATGCTAGGGTACAAAATGAAGCAGTAGACGGAGTGGTTGGGAAGTGTGGAGTGCTAGGAAAAATTGTAGTAGAGAGTTGATGGTGATGTGTCCATAGAGTTGATGATAGGAAAAAAAGTGTTTAGGAAGAAAGTCAAGCCTAAGTACACAAATGAGAGGGTGCTAGATAGGGCTTAAATGGACCATATAATGGTAATCAGGGGAAATGTAGGAAGAGTTTTGGATGTACATGTTCTCAGGGGAGAGAGTGGGGGAATATTAGTTAATTTTTTGGTGGAAGGTAAGTTGAAAGTGGAGGATAGATGGAGAAAGGAAAAGGACAGAAGATAGGGAGGTGCTAAGAGTAAACTGCTTAAATGAGAAAGAAAAGGAGTATAAGAAGAAGCTGAGAGAAGAGAAGGAGGGAGTGAAGGTTAGAGTAAAACTAGGAGTGGAGGAAAGGGGATATTTTAAGGAGGGAGTCACAAGGTGTCCATAGATGGTGTGTAGAACAAGGAGGACAGGAGAAAATAGAAGGAAGGGTAGTGAGTGGTGGGTTGACCAAGCATAGAAAGTTGTAGAAGAGAAGGAAAAAACATTCACAGATTGTTTGCAAAATAGGACAAGAGAATCATATGAGAGGTACAAAGAGAAGTGAAATATAAGATAAAGGAGAGCAGATGTGAAATGAAGTAAGAGCATGATAAAAGAATATTGAAAATGAATAAAAAGATGTTTTCGAAGGAAATTAAGAGAGGAAGAGGCAGCAAATCAAGTAGAGAAGAAAAGGTAAAAGGTGCAGATGGAGAGATGATAATGGAAGAGATACAGTAAGAGGAAGATGAGCAGAATATTTTAGGGAGTTGCTAAATGTGAAGGAGGATAGGGAGGGAAAGGTAATTGCAGTGGGAGGTGCCAAGAAAATGAGTGATTAATGAGGAAAATGGAGGAACAATAAGGAAAGATGAGGTGAAAGCAGTTATCAAAATGATGAGAGCAGTAAGACACCTGGGTTAGATGGGTGTCATGTGGAGTGTCTAAAAAAAGAGAGGTATAGTGATAGTGGGCTTGCTGGTGAGGTTGTTTAATGTTTGTCTAAAAGAGGGTAGAGTGCTGGAGGACTGGAGGAATTTGTGTATAGCTTGACTTTACAAGGGAAAAGGGGACAAGTGTGAGTGTAGTAGTTTGAATCAGTATGTTAAGTGTAGTTAGGAAGACTTATGTGAGGGTCTTGATTGAGAGGATTAGGAACAGAGGGAGTAATTGGTGAGGTACAATGTGGGTTTAGGACAGGTAGGGGTTGCGTGGATGAGATTTTTGTGGCAAGACAGATATGTGAGAAAGCTTTAGGAAAAGGTAAAGATGTTTTTTGGGCTTTTATGGATTTGGAAAAAGCTTATGACAGGGTAAACAGGAAGGCACTGTGGGAGGTATTGCAGATATATGTGATAGGAGAGAAGTTGTTGAGCAGTCAAGAGTTTTTACGAGAGTAATAGAGCCTTTGTTAGAATTAGAAATGGATGGTTTGAGGTAAAGGTGGAACTTGACCAGGGATGTGTTATGTGGCCTTGGTGTTCATTTTATATGAATGTGGTGGTCTGAGAGGTAAGTGGAAGGCTAATGGGCTGGGGATTGGAGGCGATTAAAGAAAATGGAGAAAAATGGGAGATATGCCAGTTGTTGTTTGGTGACAACAATGTGCTTGTAGCAGGATCAGGGTAGGGATTAAGAAAGTTAGTAACAGGGTTTGGGAAGTTGTGTGAAAAAAGGAAGTTGAAGTTAAATGTGGGTAAAAGGTGATGAGATGTACAAGGGTAGAGGATGGTAGCAAATTGGAAGTTATTATTAAGGGAGAGAAACTGGAAGAGGTGGATAGCTTTAAGTACCTGGGGGTGAATGTGGTGGGAAAGGGAGGAGTGAGGGTGGATGTAGAATGTAGATTGAGAAAAGGAAATAAATTGTTGGGAGATTAAAAAGTGTAATGAGAAATACATTTGGTAATGGATCCTAAGAGGAGATTGTACGAAGAAGTGATTGGGCCAAGAGCATTATATGAGGCAGAAAGATGGAACATAGAAGATGAAGAGTTTAAATGTGTTTGAGATGAAATGCCTGAGAAGCATGGTAGGGGTTACTAGGCTGGATAGAGTGAGAAATGAGGAGGTGAGGAGGAGAGCGGGGGTGGAAAGGGAGTTGGGAGATAGGGTTGATGAAAGAGTATTAGGATGGTTTGGACACATGGAAAGAATGAGTGAAGATTAGTAAAAGAGGTGTGAAAGGCAGAAGTGGGGGGAATGAAGATGAGGGGGCGATCAAGGATGAGATAGATGGATGGGGTGAAAGGGGCATTGGGAAAGAGGGAATGTCTTTTGACAAAGGAAGAGAGAAGACAGATGATAGGGGTAAGTGGAGAATGGTTGTGTATGGATGATGTTGTGATGCATGGAAGGGAGTGAGTGGGGGATGGGGGGTGAGGGAGTTTGTGTGAATGATATTTTGACATAGCCTGAAGGGATTTCTCCCCATCACTTTTTCAGCATGAAGGGATGGAGTTGGGGTGGGGGTTGCTGATTAAATGAAGCGGCCTTGCTGTGGATGTGTTATGTCTTGCTACATTGCTTGTGACCCAGGGCAGTGGGCAAGATGCAGGGATGACCCATCATCCAGGAGGAGCCAAGAAAAGAGAGAGGGAGGGGTGGTGAATGGGAGTGGAGTATGTGGGGATGAAATGGGTGGGAGTGGATTTATGCCTACGAAATTGGCTACCTTTCTTGTAAGGGGGGAAATGTCCTTGGGATATGTATGCATCTTGAAAAGATTGTTTGTTTCAGTCATTCTTGTCAAATCTACCTGTGGTGTCATCTGCTTTGCAGTGGCATAAGAAATTATGCTCATTCTTCATGCATGGTCATTGTCTTTAATAAATAGTGATGGTGCTGAATGCTGCAAGCAATTGTATATTGAATTATGAAAATTGATCAAGAACTGAGGAAAATACACAATTGTGAAGAAAAGAATCAGAGGAAAGAGGTTGAGAGTAATAATATATTAATAATATACAGAACTGAGAGAAAAAGGCAGGAGAAGATAACTTGCCAGCAACAATGATATAAGTCATGTACAGAACATAACACAAGAAATGAAATGATGGGGCCACATTTTCTTATCAACTAAATGGGTTTTCTTAAAGCATTATGCAAAACAAATGATAAGAGATATTGTTTTTGGAAATTTTGATTAAATTTATCAGATGAATAAGCTTAGAAATTAAATCTTGGAGAAATAATAAGTGAATGACAATGTAATTACATAGAATAAATATAACAAAAGAGAAAATAAAACAGAACAAGGCAGAAAGTAGGGCATGCAGTGTAGGAATAAATGCAAAAAGTATTTAATTTTCTGGAATGGACTGGTATGTTCTAAGCAATACTTGTGGTAAAGCTTTCATTTTTATCCAGTGTGTAAATAATCTCAAATAATGTATCTAACTTGCCATGTAAAGAAGAGTTTTATCTAGTAGTAACAAACCACAATAAGTAATCTATATATTGGCACACTTAAGCTGAGATGAAAAAAAATATCTGTATGATGTTGTAGAAATAATTGTTTACAAAGCTTTTGTGGCATCCAGGAGGCGTAGTGTGAAGGTGATGAAGTAGAATATTTTGTGTAGAAACTCGCTGCAAAAATATTGAACGAGTCACATTTACTAGACCTACCCTTGCTTTTCTGAGTACCCAGAGACACCAGTGTAGAACCAATATGGACACAGGAAAGCACCCATCATGCACCAGTATGAAAACTTTTTCAGAGAGGTATTTTGGTTCAAATATATTTAGGGAGGCGAGACTACTCTCAAAAGATAATGAAAAACTCAATATCACTGAAGGAATGATCTGTTTTGCTACAGGATGGCATTGTTAATTGAAATGGCTTAGTTTGGTATACTAACTATACATTGTAATGCCATCAGAACTAATACTAAGAGTTGGTGCTGTATGCTGTGTTTTAGAATGCAGTTTAACAAACAACAAATATTTTCATCAAAAAGTCAATAAAAAATGACTGTTGAGATAAGATTTATTAATTTATTGATTGATTTATTATTTTTTTTAATTAATAACATTACCGTATTTTCCGGCTTAAAATGCGCATCGGGTTATAATGCGCACCCATGCACTTCGTTATCTCAGTACACAGATAGCGCGCACCGACGTATAACGCGCATGCCAGGAAAAGTCACTGGTGGCTAAAGCTCGTGAACTGCATGTATGCGACTCCTGCTTGCGTTGGTCCATTGTTTTGTGGGAAATTTGAGCCATGAAAATTTTATTGAATACAAAATGTACATGAAAAATTTCGGATTTTTACAGAAAATTTTTAATTTACTATCCTGAGGGAATAATTCATCTTACAAGTTTTTATCACCGTGTACAAGTTTTTATCACTGTGTACAAGTTTTTATCGCCATGCAGCAACTATGTTTCGGTTCATAAGTGTCTTTACTGAAGTGACGTTTAGTTTAACAAACTCTCGCAAGAGGGTGTTTAGTGTAGGCTAGATTGGCAATAGAACTGTCAATCTCGGCCCTGATCTCGCATATTCCGGGTGAGCTAAAACGGCCAACGTTCATGATGTTGGTACCAGTGCTGTTTTACGGATCCCAAATATTTGCATAGACTACGATAATTAATGTTAGTAAAAATAAACCAATGAAATAACGGCGATTAATTACTTAGTATCATGTGAACGATGTTACATGGAGAAGTATTTTTCATTGGCTAGAGCCACCGCTGGGAAATCTGTTGATTTGTCACTAAATTAAGTGTCAGTTTAGGCATCAATCAGCACACAACTAAGAAAAAGTCGGAACTACATGTACCGGTATATGACTCATGTTGTGCGTTGGTCCCTTATTACTTTGTAGCTTAAATAGTTACTTGTCATGTAAAGAAGAGTTTTATCTAGTAGTAACAAATCACAATAAGTAATCTATATATTGGCACACTTAAGCTGAGATGAAAAAATATATCTGTATTATGTTGTAGAAATGATTGTTTACTACAAAACTTTTGTGCCATCAAGGAGGTGTAGTGTGAATGTGCTGCAGTACAGTATTTTGTGTAGGAGCTTACTGCAAAAATATTGAAAGTGTCACATTTACTAGACCTACCCTTGCTTTTCTGAGTGCCCAGAGACACCAGTGTAGAACCAATATGGACACAGGAAAGCACCCATCATGCACCAGTATGAAAACTTTTTCAGAGAGGTATTTTGGTTCAAATATATTTAGGGAGGCGAGACTACTCTCAAAAGATAATGAAAAACTCAATATCACTGAAGGAATGATCTGTTTTGCTACAGGATGGCATTGTTAATTGAAATGGCTTAGTTTGGTATACTAACTATACATTGTAATGCCATCAGAACTAATACTAAGAGTTGGTGCTGTATGCTATGTTTTAGAATGCAGATTAACACACAACAAATATTTTCATCAAAAAGTCAATAAAAAATGACTGTTGAGATAAGATTGATTAATTTATTGATTTATTTATTCATTTTTAAATTAATAACATTACAAAAGAAAAAATGTAAAGTTGTGTCTAGTCATGGTGGTTTCCCTTTAAAACCTCAAGAGTTAAAAACCATGGTGACTACAGATGGAAATGGTTAAATGGTTGGTGCTGGCAGATCCAAACAGTGTAATGATTATGGAAGAATTGTGTATGAGCCGGATACATTGGATCAGTAAAAAACAGTATAGAACTTTGAACAAGATGGGGGGTGGGAAAGAGAGACCAGAAATTATATAGAAAAAAAACTCATGAAACAATTGTTTGACCACAAGGCAAAAATTGAATTAAAGGGTTAATATAACAAAAGGAAAGAAAATGAAATTACACTCAACCCTCAATTTAATGGATCCTCAACTTAGTGGACAAAAAATTCCATCCGTTATAGAACCAGACGATGGCCCAGTCATCCGTTGCTGTGTCTGATCCAAGTCCAGGCCACCAACATCAGGTGTCAGACCCCATGTGAGAGGGAGGGACTGCCATTGTCAGTCCACTCTCCTCTCTCTAAGAATGTCCATTCAACAACTTTATTTCTGTTCATTTATTCCATATTTACCTGTAGTGTTAAATTTAATCAATTATACAATATTACCGTACCATTTTCGGGCACAGTAAAAGAAACCAATAAATGTATACTATACCAGATTGCTAACAACAGTTATTTGTCCATTATTTACCAATCAGGTCCATTGTGTTAACATTTGGCAGGAAGAGACCAGTCCTTGCATGCATTTGTCCATTAAGTGGAGGGTCAAGTGTAAGGACAGTAATGAAAAACAATGAAAAGGTCAAGAAAATGAAGAAAATATAAGAGAAATCAAATAAAGACAAAAAGGGTGGTTAAAATGATAAGAGGTAGCCAAAAAGAGAAAGGCATAAAATCATTCCCACCCATTCCATCCCTAAATACACTCCACTCCCCTCCACCCTCCCTCTTATCTTAGCACCTCCTGGATGACAGGTCATCCCTGCACCTTGTCCACTGCCCTGGGTCAGAGGCAGTGTTGCAAGGCACAGCACATGCACAGCAAGGCTGCTTCATTAAATTGGTACCCCCCCACTCTCCGTCCCCCAATGCATAAAAGGAGAAGAGGGGGAGAAATCTCTTCAGGCTGCATCAAATTTTTCTCACACATACAAAGGATTACAAAGGCGGAGCATGCCGACAGGAGACCTTTTGGTCCATATCTAGGTCGGATGCGAAAAAATCACAATAATAATAAAATAATAATAATGAAAAAAAAAACTATAATAATGTATGCAACAAACAAAATACATAAATAAATGCATAGGTACAGTTAGATAATAAACAAACAGGTAAATAGTAAATAATAATAAATTGACACAATTAATAGTAAATGAAAATCAAACAGACAAATGGTAACAAAGCAAAAACAAATAATTTAAAATAAATTATAAACATTACAGCATCTTGCTTAGGTGTTTATCTAAATGATTCTTAAAACTACGAACTGAACTACATTGCACTGCCTCTGCAAGAAGTTTATTTAATTCATTAACTACACGGTTGGCGAAGTCGTTTCTACCTGCTTCCAAATTGAATCTATTTCCGGATAGTTTGAGACCATTGTTTCTTGTCTGATTCTCATTCAATGTGAAAATTTGGTCACTTTTGATGTTGTCAATTCCCTTTAGAATCTTAAAGACCTGTATCAAGTCACCTCTGAGTCTACGCTTTTTTAGGGAAAACAGATTCATATGTTTTAGTCGATTTTCATATGATTTATTTTTGATATTTGGAATCAGTTTTGTGGCTCGCCGTTGTACTTTTTCCAGTCTGTCAATGTCTTTAATGAGATTCGGTGACCATACGGAAACAGCATATTCCAAATGTGGACGAACTAACGATTGATATAGCTTGTTAATGAGTGATGGACTTTTGAAATCAAAAGATTGCGCAATCAGTCCTAGAATCTTATTTGCTTTCTCAGAGGCTGAAATACACTGCTTGAATGATTTGAGGTCGTTACTGATAATTACGCCGAGATCTTTTTCACTATCTACTTTTGTTAACGAATTTCCAAATAACTTGTAATCGTACTTATTGTTGTTTTTACCTATGTGCATTACCTTGCATTTACTCGTGTTAAATTTCATTAGCCACTTTTCAGACCATTGCTGTAATTGATCTAAATCTTCTTGAATATCTAATTGGTTTAAGTGATCATTTGCCATTCCGCACAGTTTTGTATCATCAGCAAATTTGGAAACAGTAGATTTTAGTCCATGGTCTATATCATTTATGTATACTATGAATAGAAGTGGCCCAAGAACGGAACCCTGAGGAACTCCAAAATTTTCCCATCTAGAAGTTTTTCCATTTAAAACAACGCTTTGTTTTCGACCATTCAACAAATTACTAGTCCAACCTAATAGGCTACCACTTACTCCGTGTAAAGCTAATTTAGTAAGTAGTCTTTCGTGTGTGACGGTATCAAAAGCTTTTGCAAAGTCTAGATATATCAAATCTATATTGTTTCTTTTGTCAAAATTCGAGATAACTGTGTTGTAGAATTCGAGTAAGTTAGTCACGCAAGAACGCTTCCGTCAGAAATCCAGTTACTTCCAAAATGATGTTCGATAGCATCTCTGATGATAGTTTCCATAATTTTTCCTAAAATTGAAGTAAAACTTATAAGCCAATAGTTATTTGGTATCTTTTTGTCACCTTTTTTGAATATGAGTGTAACGTTAGCTAGGTTACATTCTCTTGGGACATCTCCGGATATGATGGATTTCTTGAAAATAATTTCTAATGGAACAATAATCTTATATTTCCTTTCCTTTAAGATTCTTGGATACCAACAGTCAGGCCCTTGTGTTTTATTAACTTTGAGTTTATCTATAACCTTTTGATTTTTTCTTTTGTTATATTTACTGTAGTGAGTAAATTTACCCTATACTTTTCAGAGGTTTCAGTTTGGAGTTCACATTGGAGGGTTTCATTTACGAATACTGAGCTAAAATAATTGTTTAAGATATTGCACATTCCTTCATTTGAATATTCAAGTTGAACATCAACAGATAATAGTGGACCAGTGTGATTCCTAACAACCTTTTTATCTCTAATGTAACTATAGAATTCTTTGGGATTCTCTTTGGATTTATCAGCAATGTTCATTTCGTATTGTGGTTTTCTTTTTCTTATTGTCTTTTTTAAATCTCTCTGTATTAATACATAACTTTGATAGTCATTAGATGCACCCAACCACTTGCATTTCTTATAAGCCTGTCTCTTTTTAGCAATACTTTTTTTCAGTTTCTTTGTCAAGCCACTTTGGGCGAGACTGATTTGGGGGACGTCTGTCCTTAAAAGGAATGTAAGTTTGAATCATCTTAGTGAGCGTATTTTGAAATATTTCCCACATCTGATCTACAGGTCCTATGAACTGAGCCTTACTGAAATAGGGTATTTTAGAAACACAAGTATCTATTCTAAAATTGTTTAGGAGTTTGAATCTAAGTTGTGGTCGCTATTTGCAACAGATTCACCGACCTGTACATCAGTTACCATGCTTTCGCGGCTAGTGATCAATAGATGGAGTAAGTTTCCATATCTTGTGGGCTCTTTTACATGCTGAATTAAGTAATTGTCACCAAGAAAATCAATCAAGCAACTACCTATATGGCCATGTTCAAGGGTCATCCAATCAATGTCAGTAAAATTGAAATCACCCATTATCAATAAATCCCAGTTGCAGAAACTAGACACTTCTTGAAATAACAGTTTGTCGTCTGCTGATGATAATGTCTTTGGCCTATATATTACACCTATATTCATTTTTTGTCCATTTGTTTGGGTTAACTCAACCCACAAACTATCGTATGCATCCTGTTTCACTTTCTCTAAAATACAAGCCTGAACATTGTTTTTAACGTACAACAGAACACCCCCACCTTTCTTGTGGTTTCTATCCTGATGAAAGTGTTTAGATCCCGCACTATTAAATTCAGCTTCAAACTCTGTACCATTTAACCATGTCTCAGTTATTCCTATCATATCGAGATTTTCGCTTTTGACATACGCCTGTATTTCTTGAAATTTGTTCCTGATACTACGAGCATTAAAGTAAATGGCATTAAGAAACTGGTGATTATTTCTTGTTGACACATTTTGAGTTTCAATATCATGTTTACATTATCATTTTGTTTTTTATTTATTCCTTGCTCTATATTATTATTTGGTCCTTCATTGACATTCAATGCCTCATTAACATTTCTCCCATCAAAATTAACATTTCCCCCATCACGGTCATGTGGTCGATGACGGTCATCCGATCTCTTTTGTACATTTTGTCCCCCTACGTCACCGTGATTGACGCCGGCCTCCCGTCGTTCATTGACATTATGTCCGGCATCCCTTCCTAAGATTATATTTTGTCCTCCAGTGACATATCCTACCGTGACATTTTCTCCTCCATTATCATTACATCCTATCGTGATATTTTGTCCACTATCATTACTTCCCATCGTGATCTTTTGTCCTCCACTGTCATTACATCCCATTGCGACATTTTGTCCCATGACATTACATCCTAATGTAACATTTCGTCCTCTACCGACATTATATCCTAAAAGTATATTTTGTCCTATACTGGCACATTGTTCTACATTAATGTTATACTCTACACTGATATTTTGGCCTTTATTGACATTGTGTCCGGTATCCCTTCCTAAAATTATATTTTGTCCTCCACTGACATTATTTTCTACTGTGACATTTTCTCCTCCATTATCATTACATCCTATCGTGATATTTTGTCCACTATCATTACTTCCCATCGTGATCTTTTGTCCTCCACTGTCATTACATCCCATTGCGACATTTTGTCCTATGACATTACATCCTAATGTAACATTTCGTCCTGTACCGACATTACATCCTAATATAAGATTTCGTCCTCTACCGACATTATATCCTAAAAGTATATTTTGTCCTATACTGGCACATTGTTGTACATTAATGTTATACCGTACAGTGATATTTTGGCCTTTATTGACATTGTGTCCGGTATCCCTTCCTAAAATGATATTTTGTCCTCCACTGACATTATATCCTACTGTGACATTTTCTCCATTATCATTACATCCTATCGTGATATTTTGTCCACTATCATTACTTCCCATCGTGATCTTTTGTCCTCCACTGTCATTACATCCCATTACGACAATTTGTCCTATGACATTACATCGTAATGTAACATTTCGTCCTCTACCGACATTATATCCTAAAATGATATTTTGTCCTATACTGGCACATTGTTGTACATTAATGCTATACTGTACACTATTTTGCCATGCACATTGTATTTGCCCTTCCCTTTGGGCCTGTACCCTAAAAAAGGAGCTAGCTCGTTACAAACTCCCACAATGAGGTTTGTAAGAAGATCTTTGCCTCTGCGGGTAAGGTGGATGCCATCAGAAGCTTACAGGTCATGGCGCCTAGAAAAGAGATACCAAGGATCAAGAAAGTGGTATCCCAATTGTGTGCACAAGTGCGATATCCTATCATTGATCCCTATGGCTCTACTGTTCAAACACGAGCCTGCGTAGATCCTCGGGAGGATCCCACAGACTACGTGACGACTCCCACGTTCCTTCATCTCCTGAAGGAGGACCTTGTAATTCCGAACAAGTTCATCTGATCTGACCCTACCTACATGGTTACTACCCGTATGAAGAATAGTAACCGTGTTCTTCCGTCCTTGCTCCCTGATGGACTGGGTACAGTCGGCGATCCCACGGCCCGGTTGACATACAAGCTTGCAACGTCGCTCTGTCTTCCGCTGCAGGATGTCGTCATAGCCTCGCACCATGGAGTCCCCCACCACCAAGAACTCCTGGATTAGCTAGAGTCAGCGGTTGCTCCACAGGGCACACGTCCACCGAACGCGGGCTCGACAAACGGGACCCCACGGAGCGCCACTCGCTCACGGCAGTGACAGTAGGTGAAGAAGTGGAAGCTCTTTGGGTTGTGGGGGGGGGGATCACTCTTCTGACGGAGCGCACTCCTGAGAAGACGAATTTCCTCCTCACACATCCTGAGACGAACCTCTAGGTTGACGCAACCTTCACAAGCCATTTCGCTCCTCATACAAATCAACGACAACAAAAACAACAACAACAAAGCGTTCTCTAATAAACTAAATACACGAAGCTTACTCTGTTTATCTTACACTATTTTTCCTGCCTTTGGAGTACAGTAACAGAAAAGCGTTTTGAATTTAAATAGAACACTACACTTTATCTTAAATCTGTAACTGTATAGCGCTATACATATACAATTACAAAAACACAACACAATCACTTAAGACTTTCGGAGATATAAATTTGACAGATATTCGCTAGCTGGTGTCTGTGCAGAAAAACGAGGTCTCTAGCTGAGGTCACGAGCAGACTGAGCTGAGGTGACCCTTCATCCCCCCACCCATTCCACCTCATGCATCACAACATCATCCATATACAACCATTCTCCATTGACCCTTTTCTTCTGTCCTCTTCCGTCCTTCCTCAAGAGACATTCCTCTCTTCCCCAAAGCCCCCTTCACCCCATCCAACCATCTCATCCTAGAACGTGCCCTCATGTTCACTCCCTCCACATCTGCCTTCCATGCCTCTTTTACTAGTCTTTCTTCACTCATTCTTTCCATGTGTCCAAACCATCCTAATACTCTTTCATCAACCCTATCTCCCAACTTCTTTTCCACCCCTGTTCTCCTCACCTCCTCATGTCTCACTCTATCTAGCTTAGTAACCGCCATCATACATCTGAGACACCTCATTTCAAACACATTCAAACTCCTTCTCTCTTCCTCTCTTATGTTCCATGTTTCTGCCCCATACAGTGCTGTTGGTACAATCACTCCTTCATACAATCTCCTTTTAGCATCCATTCCCAAATGTCTATTCCTTATTACACTTTTTGATCCACCAAGGCATTTACTCGCTTCTCTCAATCTACATTGTACCTCCACCTCCACGCCACCTTTTCCTGCCACATTTGCACCCAAGTATCTAAAAGTATCCACTTCCTCCAGTCGCTCTCCCTTTATGCTTATTTCCAGTCTGCTGCCACTTTGACCCAATGTACATCCTCCTTCACACACACTCCCAAACTCTGTGACCAACTTCCTCAATCCCTCCTCCAATCCTGCCATAAGCGCAGTGTCGTCTGCAAACAAGAGCTGGCTGACCTCCCACTTTTCTCCATTTTCTTTAACCATCTCCAATCCCTGACCCACCACACCTTGCATTTACCTCTCACACCACCCCATCCATGTACAAGTTGAAGAGCCAGGGCGACATAATGCATTCCTGATGAAGTCCCACCTGTACCTCGAACCACTCACTCTCTCCATTTCTAATCTTGACACATGCTCTACTACTCTCATAAAAACTCTTGACAGCTCTTAGAAGCTTTCCTCCTATCCCGTATATCCGCAAAACGTCCCACAATGCCTTCTTGTCTACCCTGTCGTAAGCCTTTTCCAGATCCATAAAGGCCCAAAAAACATACTTCCCCTTTCCTATAGCTTTCTCACATATCTGTCTTACCACAAAAATCTGATATACACAACTTCTACCCGTCCTAAATCCACACTGTTCCTCACCAATTACTCCTTCTGCTCCTCTCCTAATCCTCTCAATCAAGATCCTCCCATAAGCCTTCTCAACTACAGTTAACAAGCTAATCCCTCTGAAACTACTACACTCACACTTGTCCCCTTTTACCTTGTAAAGTGGAACTATACAGATACTCCTCCAGTCCCCCGGCACTCTACCCTCTCTCCAGCAAACATTAGATAACCTCACCATCCAGTCCACCATCACTGTACCTCCTTTTTTTTAGACATTCTGTTTGGCATCCATCCAGACCAGGTGCCTTACTTGCTTTCATCATCTTAATAACTGCTTTCACTTCATCCATCCTTATTTCTCCTCCATTTTCCTCACTCATCACGGTCATTTTCTTAGCATTTCCCACTGCAACTATCTTTCCCTCCCTATCCTCCTTGACATTTAGCAACTCCCTAAAATATTGTGCCCATCTTCCCCTTACTGCCTTCTCTTCCATTATCCTCTTTGTGTGGGGTATTGGCTGCATGTTAATGTGGCAAAGTAGCATGCAGTTGATACTTTAGGGTCTATATGGGGCGCCCCTACAGACCAGAGCCACACATCATTTTGTCTGTGATAGAGGAAAACTCTGTTCAAAGAGAAATGATGACACTTTTATGCTACAACTGTCCCTCCATTATGCTGTCTCCCAACCCCTTGTTACTGCCCTGTACAATATCTGTGAATATTGATTTCCTTTTTCGCCAACCTACCCTGTGGTGGGGGTAAAAGAGTACTGCCACCAAGTATTTCCACTAGGATCGTAAGAGGCGAGAAAAAAGGGACTGGGATTGGGACCAGGCATCCTTCTCCCTGTAGCCCCACAGGGGACATTCCTAGAGAAGCTTTGATAAGAAAAAGGAATGTCATGAGGAACATTTGCTAGTAAGAAAAGAAGGTAAAAAATTAGTGCAAACAATAATAAGTAGTGAGAAAGGCATTGATGAAGAAAGAGAAGTTTTTAGGTTAGGTAGATTTGTAGGTGGTAGATGGAGCATTAATGGACTATGTAGTGGTAAATAGGATTATGATAGGAAGAGTTAAGGATGTACATGTGCTAAGGGGAGAGGGTGGGGGAATATGAGATCCTTTTTTGGTGGAAGGTAAGTTGAGAGTGGAGGATAGATGGAGAAAGAGGAAAGGGACAAAAGGTAGGGAGGTGCTTAGAGTGAACTCTTTAAATGAAAATGAAAAGGAGAAGGAGTACAAAGAGAAGCTGAAGGAGGAGTGGGAGGGAGTGAAGGATAGAGTGGAGCTAGGTGTGGAGGAGGAATGGGGATGGTTGAAGGAGGGAGTCACAAAGTGTGCAAAGATGGTGTGTGGAAGAATAAGGACAGGAGGAAATAGAAGGAAGGGTAGTGAATGGTGGGATGAGAAAAGAAAGAAGGTTGTAGAAGAGAAGAAGCGAGCTTTGACAGATTGGTTACAAAATAGGACGAGGGAGTCATATGAGAGGTACAAAGAAAAGAAAAGAGAAGTAAAGCAAAAGGTAAAGGAGGCAAAGAGGAGAGCAGATGTGAAATGGGGTAAGAATATGGCAGAAAATATTGAAAGTAATAAAAAGATGTTTTGGAAGGAAATTAAGAGAGGAAGAGAAGGTAAATCAAGTAGAGAAGAAAAGGTAAAAGGTGCAGATGGAGAGATGATAATGGAAAAGAAGGCAGTAAGTGGAAGATGAGCAAAGTATTTTAGGAAATTGCTCAATGTGAAGGGGAACTAGGAGGGAAAGGTAGTTGCAGTAGGAAGGGCTAAGAAAATGAGAGTGATGAGTGAGGAAAATGGAGGAGAAATAAGGTGGTGGGTTAACCTGTGCCTATTGCCGAGTAAAAGTCTTGGCAACAACAAGGAAGGAAGGAACTGTAAATGTTTCGAATAACTGTTGCCCGAACAAAGTTAGGTCGAGATCAGGTTAGCCTCTTCCCTTTGCTAAAGTCCCACTCCAGCGGCAGTGAAAGTCGTCTGTAGAAAAACAAGGACATTTGTAAACAACCCATATCGGGTTCAATCGAGATAAGATCCTCCTCCTCTCTGCAGAGGTGGGGGGTGGGGGGTAGGAGCACCTTCCTCATTGTCGAGTAAAATGGCGTGGGAGGACTTGTCCGTATAACGTACAACTGGGTCAAGGAATGGCGAAATGGTCAAGGACAAGAGGAGGAAGAGGGTCGAGTTGGCGCTAACGAGAGAATAAGTTTTGGGAGAGGGGAACCCACAGAACGGGGTCACAGCTGGAATACAGTTAAGCCACGAGTCATTTTTAATTTCCTCCTGGACAAGAGAGCAAGCACTTAACGAGGTTAAATATGGGATTGACGTGATTGTTACTTTTCCCTGAGCAAGGCGCTCGTGTAAAGGACGATGTAAAGAGTTGCTGGAGTTACGAAGGACCTGAAGGAGTTTTGCAGGGTCAAGGGCAAAGTCGGGATGGGGCAAGAGGGGGAAAGGGAGGGAGGCCAGGAAGACCCAAGTAAGCATTATATATATATATATGTATATATATATATATTATATATATATATATATATATATACATATATATATATGTCTGTGTGTGTGCTAATAAGAATGCGGATACCTGTGTTCACTTATGCAAAGTAGACCACTTGGAAAAAGAAACTAACGAAGCAGAGCGCTTTCTTATATTACATCTTCGCACTGAAGATGTAATATACGAAAGCGCTCTTCTTCGTCAGTTTCTTTTTCCAAGGGGTCTACTTTGCATATATATATATATATATATATATATATATATGTATATATATATAATATATAATCAGCCACCTGAGTCCAGTGCTGAACAAAGGCCTCTTTCATAGCATTCCATGATTGACACGACAGTCCAACCCTTTGCTACGTCACTCCTGCAAACTTCTCAGTCTCGTCTCTCCACCTGTCTGGTCTCCCTCTTCCACGCTTCCCATCTTCCGGCGTCCACTCAGTAACACACTTGCTCCATCGCTCATCAGTCATTGACACTAACTTACCTGCCCAATTCCACTTCCTTTTACCGCCTCCACAACATCACTCTCGTCTGTTCTCTCATCCAACTTGCCCTCTGTCTCTCAGCGTTATTCCCATCATTGATCTCTCCATTCTCCTGTGTGCATTCCTTAGCTTTGTCTCCATCGCCTTCGTCAGTTTCCAAATCACACACCCGTAGATTATTGTTGGCAGAATGCATTGAATGTAGACTTTACGTTTCTAACATAATGGTAGAGAACCTCTCAGGATTTTATTCTACTTACCAAAGATTTTACAACCAATTGTAATACGTCTATTTATATCATCATGATCTTTGGTCACTTTCACCATGTGGCCTAAATAATTATACTCTTCAATTTTTTCATCGTTTATAATCTCTTTAATATGAACTTTCGTGTTGAACATAACATTGGTTTTACTCTTATTCATTTTTAAACCTACTTTGAGACTTTCCTTGTTCAGATCACTCAGCATGTCTTGAAAGTCTTCTTTCAAAAAATCTATCAATATATATATATATATATATATATATATATATATATATATATATATGTATGTATATATATCACTGCTATACAGTTTATTAAAGATGTAATGTTTGCATTTTGATGTGTACAAGATTTAATTAATTTTATAGTTATGCCTTTTTCTTTCTTTTTCAGGTAAGTACTCGAGATGGTTTCTGAAATCTTGTTTGTATTTTTGGCTATCGTGAGTATTAAACTTTCCTTTTCAATTTTTTCCTGTTTATTGTAATTTGTAGTTTATTGTGCTTTAAGGAATTTAAAAATAGGCAACTTTGCTATGGTGTGGAAGTATGAATTCAGGTACGTTTATTGTTATGATATTGTTAATTGTGTTAGTAATCATAATTATTATTACTATAGGTATTATTATTGTGAATATAAATTAATGTAATTTATAGTCACTATACAGTATGTATATAAAGATGAATAGATAAGATAAGAATGAAGGAGACTGCGAGAGACCATAAGGCCTACACTAGGCAATTCCGAATGAATGAAAGCCCGAAACGTGACTTTGGAACAAGGCAGAATTGGATCCCTGGCTGGGCTGGGTTGTTGCCACCACCGAACTCACGAGGCGCGTTTCGCCCGGTGATCATCCTAAGGGTTTAAACGATGAACTTATATGGCAGGAAAAAAAAACATAGTGCGGTTACACCTGACGATTTTATTCAGTAGAGAAGGAGTTTTTCTGTCTTCCGCCTGGAAATCTTAATGGAGGGACGCATTTTTTGGTTTAATCAGAAAGATATCGTCTTTTTTCAGAAGCGGTTACAGATCATAAAGACGTATTACTTTATACGTAGGTCTTTGTGGCTGTAGCCATGCGATTTTATTCAGCTGAGGGAGAACCCTTTAACTGCTGTAAGGCTGAAAGAAAAGAAGATTGGCCCTTTCCGTCTTTCGGATGCAGTCACAGAACGTTACTATTTAATGTTTGACAGATGATGTGTTGGGAAAAATTGCTCAGTGCTTGTTGTGTTTGTCCTCTTTGAAGATGATTTGTTCTACCCACCAGATGGTAGCTCTGCTGTCTGGGTTTGGGTCCAGCATGCCCCACAGAACCTTTAAGAGAGTCCTCTCGTGATGGTCTTGGAATCTTCCTGGCTTTAGGGCTTGGAGAAATGGTCGCCCTTTGTTGCAGCAGGCCAGATAGTACCTCATTTGGTCTTTGGTTTTGAGCCTTAATGTTGTGGGGTGGAAGTATGGCAGACGATCCATGCAGAGTTCGTAGAGAAGGGACCCGAGAGCCCAAACATCAGCCATTCCTCCGGCGTATGGATGTTGGGCTGTGTCCAGCACTTCGGGAGCCATATACCAAGGTGAGCCTTGCACACTCTTGATCTGCCGCTGGTAAACGTTTGAAACTCTTGCCGAGAAGCCGAAGTCGATGATTTTGACGACCTTTGAATCGGCGGTGAGGACGACGTTTTCTTGTTTGAGATCAAGATGAACAAAGTGGTGTGAGTGCATGTAGGACACTGCGGACACGATCTGCCTGAAGTAGGAAAGAATCTGACTGCCCCATGCAAGAGAAGGCGACTTGTTGTGCCTTTCCATGGCTGCTAAGAGTGTACCACCAGGACAGTATTCGGTGATTATGATTTTGCAGCGTACGTCGGTTGCAACGTCGACCAGTTTGATTATGTTGATATGGTGGAGGGTGGAAAGGGCCGCGATTTCATTGGAGACATCGCTTGTGCATTGATCCTTCTGGATGGGAATCTTGGCAACACTTATTGAACCCGTTGCCTTACTGGAAGCGAGGACCGTCCGTGCAAAGCCTCCATCAGCCAGGGAGCACTTTATAGTGTAATTATCCTCGAAAAGGATGCTTCTTGGCTCTTTAAAAGTTCCTGAAGATCTTGATTGAGACCCACATGCTTTATATGACGACGGATTTAGTTTATCTTTTGTCGACTCCTTTGCCGTCGTTACTTTGTCTGTTGGTGGGCTCTTAGCTGGTTGAGGATCTGGTGGCGTCTTTACTTTAGAGTTCTTAGTCACCACGGGCACTTGATGGGCTGGGCGAGGAGACTTTTCAGTGGAGTTTTCTTGAGGAACGCATTTCGTACAACAGGCGAGGAGCGAGTGGAAGCAGACGTAAAGTCTGTAAGTGGCTAGGCGCAATCGCTCGAGGTTGAGGTGACGAAGCTTGATCATCGTGTCACAACTTTGTCCAAGCCGGTCCCGTGAGGGGAACTGTCCAGGTAGTTGATCGTCGAGAACAGATTTGCTCAAATAAGGCGTGCAGGGCTTGTTGCCGGTAGGTTATGATGGAAAGACATGCGGCACCACAAAAGACATACTAGTCTCTGACGAGGTCAATTGCAGAATAGGAAATGATCACATCAATAAATAAATGAATAGATAAGTAAATAAATGAATGAGCAGATAAAGTTGAACAAATAAGTCGATTAGTTAAAGAATAAAAGAGTATCGTTCGGACGTTTTAGTAAATGAAATCTTCAAAAATCTCGATTTTTTTTTATAAGGCAAGAGCACTTTTTTTTTTATTAACTCGCTATCCTTATATACACGGTGGCCGTAAAAGACTTGAGTCATGCAGTACGTGAATCTCTGTCAAGAACAAAAATATGCTACAAAGTTGCACGCCATGTAACCCCGGAAGTGAATAATAATGATAATAACGATTATAATAATAATAATAATAATGATAATAATAATAATTATGATGATGATGATAATGATTAATAATAATTATAATGATGATGATAATAATTGAATCCAGCAGTCGAGCACCCTCGATCCTGGGTCACTCTGACCGTGAGTCCCGTCAGGACATCTTGCCACGAAGAACGTCTAAAAGAACCATAGACACGAAGTTTTGTGTGTGTGTGTGTGTGTGTGTGTGTGTGTGTATATATATATATATATATATGTGTGTGTGTGTGTGTGTGTGTGTGTGTGTGGTTCACCACGGTCTTGGATCACGTGTTGGACTCGTGATCGACAGCTCAGAGCTCATATATGACCCATCTAAGGGTAATACTGTGACCTTACATGCACACACACACACACACACACACACACACACACACACACACACAAGACTTCGTGTCTATGGTTCTTTTAGACGTTCTTCGCGGCAAGATGTCCTACATGAGCTTCTTTGCCGATGACGCCAAACTGCTAATGAAAATAGAAACTGATGAGGACTGTGAAGCACTGCAAGAAGACCTAAATAGGGTATGGAACTGGAGTCAGAAATGGGAAGTGGACTTTAATACTAAGAAGTGTAGCATAATGGAGTTTGGAAAAAGCAAAAACAGAATATCAGGAAAATATACAATTGGAACCAAAGAAGTAAAGAAAGTAGGATCCGAAAAAGATTTGGGAGTAATTATCACGAACGACTTGTCCTATGATATACAGATTAACAAAATTGTCGGGGAGACTTACAACTTGCTAAGATCAATAAAAGTGGCGTTTACATACTTGGACGAAGACATGATGAAAAAAATATTGGTTACATTGATAAGGCCTAGATTAGAGTATGCAGCGACATTGTGGTCCCCCAGTACCAAAAAGAATATAAAGAAAATAGAAAGAATCCAAAGAGCAGCTACAAAAATGGCACCTGCACTTGCAAATCTATCATACGAAGAGAGATTGGCTAAACTGGAGTTACCGACACTGGAGCAAAGAAGAGAGAGAGGTGACCTATTGACCATCTACAGAATCATGAAAGGCACAGAGGTACTCGATAGTGAGAACTTACTTAAATGGGACAAAAGAAACACAAGAGGACATGGAAAGAAAATAAAAAAACATAGCTATAGAAGAGAACTGAAGAAAAACAGTTTTCCTCATAGAGTTTTGGACACTTGGAACAAACTGGACAATGAAATAGTATGCGCAAAAACCATTCATGAGTTTAAAAACAAACTAGACACTGCAAGATACAAAGGCGGGACAACACGAGCATAGCTCCCCTTCCCGCAAAATACAACTAGGTAAATACACACACACACACACACACACACACACACACACACACACAACTCCCCGCCCACGAGAGTTGGAGTATAAATGAAAGGTATAAGGTGAAAGGTATAAATGAAAAACAAAATGATAATGCAAGACATGATATTGAAATTCAAAATGTGTCAAAAATAAATAATCACGAGTTTCTTAAAACCATGTACTTTAATGCTCTTAGTATTAGAAACAAATTTCAAGAAATACAGGCGTATGTCAAAAGCGAAAATCTCAATATGATAGGAATAACTGAGACATGGTTAAATGGTACAGAGTTCGAAGCTGAATTTAATATTGCGGGATTTAAACACTTTCATCAGGATAGAAACCACAAGAAAGGTGGGGGTGTTCTATTGTACGTTAAAAACAATGTTCATGCTTGTGTTTTAGAGAAAGTGAAACAGGATGCATATGATAGTTTGTGGGTTGAGTTAACCCAAACAAATGGACAAAAAATGAATATAGGTGTAATATATAGGCCAAAGACATTATCATTAGCAGACGACAAACTGTTATTTCAAGAACTGTCTATTTTCTGCAACCGGGATTTATTGATAATGGGTGATTTCAATTTTACTGACATTGATTGGATGACCCTTGAACATGGTCATATAGGTAGTCGCTTGTTTGATTTTCTTGGTGACAATTACTTAATTCAGCATGTAAAAGAGCCCACAAGATATGGAAACTTACTCGATCTTTTGATCACTAGCCGCGAAAGCATGGTAACTGATGTACAAGTCGGTGAATCGTTTGCAAATAGCGATCACAACCTAGTTAGATTCAAACTCCTAAAAAAAATTAGAATAGATACTTGTGTTTCTAAAATACCCGATTTCAGTAAAGCTCAGTTCATAGGACTACGTCAGGAGCTTCAGCTTACAGATTGGGAGGCAAAATTAAACGAAAGGCCTGTAGATCAGATGTGGGAAATATTTCAAAATACGCTCACTAAGATGATTCAAACTTACATTCCTTTTAAGGACAGACGTCCCCCAAATCAGGCTCGCCCAAAGTGGCTCGACAAAGAAACTGAAAAAAGTATTACTAAAAAGAGACAGGCTTATAAGAAATATAAGTGCTCGGGTGCATCTAATGACTATGAAAGTTATGTATCAATACAGAGAGGTTTAAAAAAGACAATAAGAAAAAGAAAACAGATAAAAAGGTTCTTAGGAATCACATTGGTCCACTATTATCTGCTGACGGTCAACTTGAATATTCAAATGAAGGAATGTGTAATATCTTAAACAATTATTTTAGCTCGGTATTCGTAAACGAAACACCTCAAGGTGAATTCCAAACTGAAACCTGTGAAAAGTCTAGGGTAAACATACTCACTACGGTAAATATAACAAAAGAAAAAAATAAAAGGTGTATAGACAAACTCAAAGTTAATAAAACACCAGGGCCTGACGGTTGGCATCCATTAGAAATTATTTTCAAGAAATCCATCATATCCGGAGATGTCCCAAGAGAATGGAAGCTAGCTAACGTTACTCCCATATTCAAAAAAGGTGACATAAAGAAACCAAATAACTATAGGCCTATAACTTTGACTTCAATCGTAGGAAAAATAATGGAAACTATCATCAGAGATGCTATCGAACATCATTTAGAAAGTAACCGTTTGATCAATGATAGCCAGCATGGTTTCAGACGGAAACGTTCTTGTGTGACTAACTTAATCGAATTCTACAACACAGTTATCTCGATTTATGACATAAGAAACAATATAGATTTAATATATCTAGACTTTGCAAAAGCTTTTGATACCGTCCCACACGAAAGACTACTTACTAAATTAGCTTTGCATGGAATAAGTGGTAGCCTATTAGGTTGGACTAGTAATTGGTTGATTGGTCGAAAACAGAGAGTTGTTTTAAATGGAAAATCTTCTGGATGGAAAAGTGTTGCAAGTGGAGTTCCCCAGGGTTCCGTTCTTGGGCCACTTCTATTCATAGTATATATAAATGATATAGACCATGGACTAAAATCTACTGTTTCCAAATTTGCTGATGATACAAAACTGTGCGGAGTGGCAAATGATCACTCAAACCAATTAGATATTCAAGAAGATTTAGATAAATTACAGCAATGGTCTGAAAAGTGGCTAATGAAATTTAACACAAGTAAATGCAAGGTAATGCACATAGGTAAAAATAACAGTAAGTACGATTACAAGTTATTTGGAAATTCATTAACAAAAGTGGATAGTGAAAAAGATCTCGGCGTAATTATCAGTAACGACCTCAAATCATCCAAGCAGTGTATTTCAGCCTCTCAGAAAGCAAATAAGATTCTAGGACTGATTGTGCGATCTTTTGATTTCAAAAGTCCATCACTCATTAACAAGCTATATAAATCGTTAGTTCGTCCACATTTGGAATATGCTGTTTCTGTATGGTCACCGAATCTCATTAAAGACATTGACAGACTGGAAAAAGTACAACGGCGAGCCACAAAACTGATTCAAATTATCAAAAATAAATCATACGAAAATCGACTAAAACATATCAATCTGTTTTCCCTAAAAAAGCGTACAGTAGAGTCAGAGGTGACTTGATACAGTTCTTTAAGATTCTAAAAGGAATTGACAACATCAAAAATGACAAAAAAATTTACATTGAATGAGAATCAGACAAGAAACAATGGTCTCAAACTGTCCGGAAATAGATTCAATTTGGAAGTAGGTAGAAACAACTTTGCCAACCGTGTAGTTAATGAATGGAATAAACTTCCTGCACAGGTAGTGCAATGTAGTTCAGTTCGAAGCTTTAAGAATCATTTAGATAAATACCTAAATAAGATGCTGTAATGATTATAATTGATCTTATATTATTTGTTTTTGTTTTGTTATCATTTGTCTGTTTGATTTTCATTTATTATTATATGTCAATTTATTATTATTTACTATTTACCTGTTTGTTTATTATTTAACTATACATATGCATTTATTTATGTATTTTATTTGTTATTTACATTATCATAGTTTTTATTTATTATTTTATTATTAATATGATTTTTTTTTCGCATCCGACCTAGATATGGATCAAAAGGTCTCCTGTCGGCATGCTCCGCCTTTGTAATCCTTTGTAACGACTCGCACCGCAGCGATACTGAAATTATTTCGGCCCTGGGCGGGATTCGAATCCGGACCTCCGTAGTGGCAGCCGGGAATTCTACCAACCGCGTCATCGAGTGTGTGTGTGTGTGTGCGCGCGCTTGACTGCGTTCATTTCTCTCTACTTGTCCGCACAGACATCTACAAAAATTATTCAGAACGATGTGGTTTGTCTATACTCATGTTTCCAAGTTTATCCGCATTCTTCGGGTGTGCAGACACTCTCAACTCTCTCTTCGCGTAATGGGGGAACATTTGCTTACAAATCCAACCTATAATCTTCGACCCACGGACAGAGTTGGAACCACCACCCATCCGTTAACCTGACACAGTACATAAATGTGTTGTTTTATACAACTGGAGAACTTGAATGGTCGAGTGTTGTGGTTGAGCGTCAGCCACAAATTGATAGGAATCGTCTGCTTCCCACCACAGCGGAAACGGTAGCCATAGGGGCACGACGACGCTGGAAGGCAAAAGGTCTTGGCCTCTTACGGATCAGAGGGGGATGAATCTCCCGTATTGTCGCCGGGAGTTGAATGCCCTACTACTGGTTCATTTGATGATGATGATGATGAATCGGCTGCACGTCACAAACTCCTTTATTCAGGACATAGCGGTGCGGTGCATTACAAAAAGACTGTTAGATCTTGAACCCGATCCGGGAACAGAATGCCAGCCTATAGGGGCTGTGTCTTCAGATAGAAGTGAGGTTGGTGATGGTCTTTAAAGACGAGCGGCTGGCAGATGCTCTTCGAGCTCTATCTTGCTAAACCATCTGGTAGAGGCTTCATCGTTGATCACAGGAAAAGTATCAGAGTAAGATTATAATCAGATGATTTAGATATACTGTACATGGATGGTTATGGTGGCGGAAGTAAAAGGGAATTTTAAAACAGCACACCGGGTAATGGGTAGAAGATAGGTAGCTGGAACAATAGAATTAATACGGTAACGAAGAAAGATCTCAATGAAAATCCATGTGAACAAGTTGTATAGACACGGTAAAGGAAAGATGGACTGGAGGTGAAGCTTTTATTCCTGACGTTTCATTTTTGAGAAAGTCGATAGACGAAACGTCAGGAATAAAAGCTTCACCTCCAGTCCATGTTTCCTTTACCGTGTCTATACAAAGATCTCAATAAATGTGAAAATGGGTTTGCAAGAGAATATATCAATGACTGTTTTTATATGGGAGTGAATTGCACCCGAAATTATGACCTTCCTTGCCCCTGCGCCGTAGGCTAGATTGGAACCCGTGCGCTTGGCTTCACTAGTGGCTATAGCACAGCGAGCCTCGCTTCCCCCCGTCCCCCCGCCTCTCTCTCTCTCTCTCTCTCTCTCTCTCTTTCCTTTTTCTTCTTTTTTTTCTTAACAAAGTCCATGGGTCACTGTCGAGCGTGCGTCTTTGGATTCGTCTCCTTCTAAGTAAGCAGCCCTCAGGTTTGATCCATAAGGAGGGACTGACTTGCCCTGGCTTCCCAGAAGGATATGGCATAGATGAAGTCTCTGGCCGTAACTGAGCGCCTCTTGGCATATTTCTTTTTGTTTTTTAAACATCTGGAATTAGTTATAGAGAGTTAAAACAACTACTCAGAGCTGGAAATAGGTTGATCGTGAACTCGCTTTCAACATAAGTAGATCGACATTCCCTATGATTTTGTTTACGAACGAAGTCTGCATAGGTCTTCGTTGTTTTAACTACATTAATGCGCCCTGTCCCCTCCCATTTATTCGAATGAAATCGCATGGTAATAAAAATAATATCAGTAATTGTCATGAAAAGGGGTATGACATAGAGTGTATGAATCACAGGATCATTTTGGTATCACCTACTCTCATCCTTTCCAGTATGTTCTTAGCGCCTTCGCTGCCACGTGTGTTTACGGAGGTAAATGAAAATGGCTTTCATGCAACAGCCAGAATAAAGAATTAACTGCCATCCTGCACGAAAGGAATTGAACACACGCTACATCTGGCTATACAGTAAACACAGTATGTCTCTGGGGTAAGTACCGTTTTTTAAGGATGTCTTCATCAAATAACTTATCAGCATGGTCGCTTCAGAGATCCTCCAGAAGACGGAACGAACATGAGCTTGTATACGCAATTGACAGTTCATATTGCCGGCCGCTGCCCCGGTACCTTCCTTCACCTTGATGGGGGGGGGGGTGCGGCCGATTCCCCCCATTACTCTCAACTACTTTCGCTGCCGGAATCGCCCAGAAGAAACGGTTTTCTCTGCTCACATTATTAACACGTATTTGTACTGCTTCCATGTAATTTCTCATCCTTTTATTCAACCCCTCGTAGCTTACTGATGCGTTCTCCTATCTCGGTTAAATGTGAATATAGATCTACGTGGTTGATCATGGCGTTAAATGACCGTTGGTGTAGTTCTAGATGGAAAAAATCACCAGTGGAGTTCTCAGGGTTCTGTTCTTGGGCCACTTCTTTTCATAGTATATATAAATGATATAGATCATGGACTGAAATCTATTGTCTCCAAATTTACTGATGATATAAAACTGTGCAGAATGGCAAATGGTCACTTAAACCAGTTAGATATTCAAGAAGATTTAGATAACCTGCAGGAATGATCTGTAAAGTGGCTAATGAAATTTAACCCAGGTAAATGTAAGGGAATGCACTTTGGTCAAAATAACAATAAGAACAATTACAAGTTATTTGGAAATTCATTATCAAAAGGATCTCAGTAATGATTTCAAATCGTCTAAGTAGTGTATTTCCACCTCAGAGAAAGCAAATGAGATTCTAGGACTGATTGCATGGCCTTTTGCTTTTAAAAGTCCAAATGTCATTAACACTATAAATTAAATATGCTGTTTCTGTATGGTCACCAAATTTCATTTAAAACATTGACAGATTGGAAAAAAGACAAAGGTAAATGTAAGAGGGTGGTAGAAAAGCTGGTAGAAAGATAGGTAGAACATGGGTGTTTCATTTTTATGGGTTAGGAGTTTATAATCAATAGCCAGCAAGCAAGGAGTTGCATATGTTTGCTCTCCATTTTGTATTTATAAGCAATGGGCAGGGGCTCAATTGAATTGCTGACTTAAGAATTATTTGTAACCTAAGTGAGATATGCAGAGATTCGAGATTGCAAGTACACAATATATCCATATAGACTTGTAACAACATATCTGATTGGTGAAAAGGCGTAGGAGAACATTCAATTCGTTCATGATTATAAGATCACACCCTTTGGGGAGGATCTTAAATATAAAGTTAAGGCTCATTGGGCCAAAGAAATCACTACATCTCTGCAAAGCTTACTTAGTACCTTGCAAATGTGCTCCTGTGGGATTCCTTGAGTGTACTCAGAGAAGCATACTGTATAAGAATTAATGGAAGAAAGAAAAGAAAAGAATTCTTCCGTTTCATTCACTTGGACAGGAGATTATAACTACCAGTCTAAAACTTGACAAAGTGGAATAATTGAAGGCAACAGGGCCTACCGACTAAGATATGGGAATAAAGGCAGTAATAACAAAAATGAAAATATGAAGGAAAAAGTGAAGAAAGGGACAAAGGCAGATGATGGTTTAGAAAGGTGAGCGAAAGCAAGCAAGGAAATGGATTCCAAATATCATAAATTGTACAAAAATCCACTGAAACCTATGAATCTATTTTTCCTAAAAATGCATTGACTCAGGTGATTTGATACAGATCTAAAGAAAATTGACAAAATCAAAGGTGATGAAGTTTTCACACTGAATGTGAATCAGAAAAGAAATAATGGGTAGAAACCACTTCAATTATGTAGTAAATTAATGGAATAAACTTCCTCTGCAGTGGCAGAGCAATTTAGTACAGTTCAAAGTTTTGGGATTCATTTAGATAAACACCTAAGCAATATGCTATAATGCCTGCCATTTTTTTTTTTTTTTATTATCTGTTTTTATTTATTATAGATAATAACTTGTTTATTATTAGCATCTATTCATTTATTTTATGGACCAAAAGGTCTCCTGTTGGTATGCACTTCCTTTGTTATCCTTTAAAATATTGAACAGTCAGGCAGAAGTCTATTTGGCTTCAGTTCTGGAAGGTCATAATTGGCAAACAGAAGAAAACTTTGACTTGAAAGTGATTGATGAACTGCAAGAGAGGAGTGGGTGGACTATGTGCACCTAGACTTAAAGAAGGCTTTCGATAAAGTACCTCATGATCAATTTATTTGAAAATTAGAGCACACAGGAGGACAAAGAGACAAACTACTCGAATGGCTGAAATATCTTTTTAAGTAAACAAGCACCCGGACCTGGCTTCGCCAGGTGTGCTTGGCCTACGGCGTAGCTCGCTTCGCTTCGCTTGGCAATATTTCGTAAAGATTCGCATAGCAATATTTCGTAAAGATTCTCTTGGTAATATTTCGTAAAGATTCTCTTGTTAACAATTGGTAAAGATTCTCTTGGCGATATTTCGTAAATATTTTCTCATTGATATTTCATAAAGATTCTTTTGTCAGAATTCTGTAAAGATTCTCTTTTTCTTGTTAGCACCACTTTCTTTTTCCATGGTAATATGAAATATTTTTTTATATTAGTGGAGTGGAGATTCTCTTGGCAATATTTCGTAAAGATTCTCTTAGCAATATTTCGTAAAGATTCTCTTGGTAATATTTCGTAAAGATTCTCTTGTTAACATTTGGTAAAGATTCTCTTGGCAATATTTCGTAAATATTTTCTCATTAATATTTCGTAAAGATTCTTTTGTCAGAATTCCGTAATTCCGTTTTTATGTATACAGTATAGATTCTCTTGGCAATATTTCGTAAAGATTCTCTTAGCGTTATTTCGTAAAGATTCTCTTGGTAATATTTCGTAAAGATTCTCTGAGTCTGAGTAGGATGTGTCCCCGGGAGTTAGTGTTTCCGGTGATGACTCATTTCCGGAGTAGGAGGTTGGAAGGTTTAGAGAGAAATATTTTTTTATGTATATAGAAGGCATGTGAAAACAGCATTAAGAGATAAAACTTCAGAATGGAGAACAGTGACCAGCGATGATCCACGAGGTTCACTGCTAGCACATATGGTATTTATTATTATCTGTGGTGGGTGGGAGAAAAAATACTGCCACCAAGTTTTCCCACTTGTGTCGTAAAAGGCGACAAAAACAGGATGGGGATAGGACTAGACATTGTACTCTCTGTAGCTCCAAAGGGGACATTCATAAAAAAAAAAAGCAAAGGCATAAGAGGGTCTGGGGGGAGTTTTCCAATCAGAACCCTAAGGTTTGGGTCTTTTAATGTGCATAGATGTGATACAGATGAGAGTAAAATGGAAGAGATAGGCAGTATTTGTGAGAAGAAAGATGGATGTGTTGGCACTGATTGAAACTGAGTTGAAAGGGAGGTGCGAGTTTGAGTTTGGGAGGGTATCAGGAGTGAAGAGAGAATGAGGGAGAGAAAGGGTGGCTATACTACTAAGTGAAGAAATAGGTATGAGGCAGAGTGGAAAGAGGTTTCTTCAAGATTAATGTGGATGAAGGTGAAACTGGGAAGGGAGATATGGGTATTTGTAAGTGCATATGGGCCTGGTAGTGAGAAAAGTATTTTTTATTGGGAGGTCTCTATGCTAAGGTACAAAATGAACCAGTAGACAGAGTGGTTGGGAAGGTGGAGTGCTAGGAGAAATTGTAGTAGAGAGTTGATGGTGGAGATGTATCTATAGAGTTGATGATAGCAAAAAAAGTGTTTAGGAAGAAAGTCAAGCCAAGTACACATGTGAGAGGATGGTGGATAGAAGGGTGCTAGATAGGGCTTAAATGGACTATATAGTTGTAATCAGGAGAAGAGTAGGAAGAGTTTTGGATGTACATATTCTTAGGGGCGAGAGTGGAAGAGTATCAGATCATTTTTTGGTGGAAGGGTTGAGAATGGAGGATAGATAGAGAAAAAAGAAAAGGACAGAAGGTAAGGAGGTGCTTAGAGTAAACTGCTTAAATAAGAAAGAAAAGGCAGAGTATAAGAAACCAAGAGAAGAGTGAGGGGGGAGTGAAGGATAGAGTAGAACTAAGAGTGGAGGAGGGATGTGGATGTTTCAAGGAGGGAGTCACAAGGTGTGCAAAAAAGGTGTGGAACAAGGAGGACAGAAGGAAATACAGTAGAAGGAAATGTAGTGAGTGGTGGGGTGATGAAGCAAAGAAAGTTGTAGAAGAGAAGAGCATTCACAGATTGTTTGCAAAATAGGACAAGAGAATCATAGGTACAAAGGAAAGAGAAGTGAAGCATAAGATAAAGGAGGCAAAATGGAGAGCTGATGTGAAATGGGGTAAGAGTATGACAGACATTTTTTAAAGTAATAAAAAGATGTTTTGGAAGGAAATTAAGAGAGGAAGGGGAGACAAGTGAAGTAGAGAAGAAAAGGTAAAACATGCAGATGGAGAGATGATAATGGAAGAGACGGCAGTTAAAGGAAGATGGGCAGAATGTTTTAGGAAGTTGCTAAATGTAAAGGAGGATAGGGAAGAAAAGTTAGTTGCAATGGGAAGTGCTAAAAATGACAGTGATGAATGGGAAAAATGGAGGAGAAATAGGGAAAGATGAGGTGAAAGCAGTTATTAAAATGATGAGAGGAGGAAAGGCGCCTGGGTTAGATGGGTCATGCAGAGTGTCTAAAAAAGGGAGGTACAATGATAGTAAGTTGGCTGGTGAGGTTGTTTATTGTTTGTCCTAAAGAGGGTAGTGTGCTGGTGGACTGGAGGTGTGTGTGTATAGCTCCAGTTTACAAGGGAAAAGGGGACAAGTGTGAGTGTAGTAATTTCAATCAGTTTGTTAAGTGTGGTTGGGAAGACTTATGTGAGGGTCTTGATTGAGAGAATGAGGAGAGGAACAGAGGTACCCGGTAATTGGTGAGGAACAATTTGGGTTTAGGATAGGTAGGGGTTGTGTGGATCAGATTTTTGTGGTAAGGCAGCTATGTGAGAAACCTATAGGAAAAGGTAATGATGTTTTTTGGATTTGGAAAGGGCTTATGACAGGGTAGACAGGAAGGCACTGTGGGAAGTATTGCAGATATATGGGATAAGAGGAAAGCTGTTAAGAGCAGTCAAGAGTTTTTGCAAGAGTATTAGAGTGTGTGTTAGAATTAGAAATGGACGGCTTGAGGTAAAGGTGGAACTTCACCAGGGATGTGTTATGTTGCCTAGCTGTTCATTTTATACATTTTACCTAGTTGTATTATATGGGAAGGGAGCTATGCTTGTGGTGACCCGTCTTTGTATCTTTCAGCATCAAGTTTATTCTTAAAATCGTGAATAGTATTTGCACACACTGTTTTTTCTTCTAAATTATGCCATATATCCAGCATTCTGTTTGGGAAGCTATTCTTTTTTCCTATTTATTCTATAGTTGTCCTTTTTGAGTTTCTTTTCGTGACTTCTTGTTTTTCCATTGTACATGGATGTGGTGGTGTGAGAGGTAAATGGAAGGGTAATGGGCTGGGGATTGGAGACGATTAAAGAAAATAGAGAAAAATGTGATATGCCAATTGTTGTTTGGTGACAACACTGCACTTGTAGCAGGATCAGAGTAGGGATTTAGGAGGTTAGTAAGAGTTTGGGAAGCTGTGTGAAAAAAGGAAGTTGAAGTTAAACGTGGGTAAAAGTTAATGAGATGTAAAAGGGGAGACGATGGTAGCAAATTGGAAGTTATTATTAAGCGAGAGAAACTGGAAGAGGTGGATAGCTTTAGGTACCTGGGGATGAATGTGGTGGGAAAGGGAGGAGTGAAGGTGGATGTAGAATGTAGATTGAGAAAAGCAAATAGATTCTTGGGAGATTAGGAAATGTAATGAAAAATACATTTGATAATAGATCCTAAGAGGAGATTGTATGAAGAAGTGATTGGGCTGACAGCATTATATGAGGGAGAAACATGGAACATATGAGATGAACAGTTTAAATGTGTTTGAGATGAAATGCCTGAGAAGCACAATAGGAGTTACTAGGCTGGATATAGTGACAAATGGGGAGGTGAGGAGGAGAACAGGGTGGAAAGGGAGTTGAGAGATAGGGTGATGAAAGAGCATTAGGATGATTTGGACACATGGTAAAAATGAGTGAATATTAGTAAAAGAAGTGTGAAAGGCAGAAGTGGAGGGAGTGAATATGAGGGGGCAACCAAGGATGGGGTGAAAGGGGTATCGGGAAAGAGGGGAATGTCTTATGAAGAAGGAGAGAGAAGACAGATGATAGGGGTGAGTGGAGAGTGGTTGTGTATGGATGATGGTGTGATGCATGGAAGGGGGTAGGGGATGGGGGGTGAGGGAGTGTGTGTGAATGATATTTTGACATAGCCTGAAGGGATTTCTCCCCCTTTTTTTCTCCATGAGGGGATGGGGAGGAGGGGGGGTCACTGATTGGATGAAGCGGCCTTGCTGTGGATGTGCTGTGCCTTGCTACATTGCTTCTGACCCAGGGCAGTGGGCAAGATGCAGGGATGACCCATCACCCAGGAAGAGCCAAGAAAAGAGAGAGGGAGAGTGGAGTATGTGGGGATGAAATGGGTGGGAGTGGAGTTATGCCTTCGACATTGGCTACCTTCCTTGTAAGGGGAAATGGCCTTGGGACATGTATGCATCTTGAAAACATTGTTTGTTTCAGTCATTCTTGTAAAATGTACCTTTGGTGTCATCTGCTTTGCAGTGACATCAGAAATTATGCTCATTCTTCATGCATGGTCATTGTGTTTAATAAATAGTGATGGTGCTGAATGCTGCAAGCTATTTGATATTGAATTATGAAAATTGATAAAGAACTGAGGAAAATACACAATTGGGAAGAAAAGAATCAGAGGAGAGAGGTTGAGAGTAATAATATATTAATAACGTATAGAACTGAGAGAAAAAGGCAGGAGAAGATAACCTCCCAGCAACAATGATATAAGTCATGTACAGAACATAACATGGGAAGTTAAATGATGGGGCCAGATTCTCTTACAATGAAACTAAATGGGTTTTCTTAAAGCATTATGCAAAACAAATTATAAGAGATATTGTTTTTGGAAAATGTTATTAAATTTATTAGATAAATAAGCCTAGAAAAATAAAAACTAGGAGAAAAGATAATTAAATAACAAAGAAATTACATAGAATAATTATAACAAGAGGGAAAATAAAACAAAACAATGCAGAGAATAGGGCATGCAGTATAGGAATAAATGCTAAAAACACTTGTCATTTGCTGGAACGGAGATATATTCTTAGCGATAATTGTAGTGAAGCTTTCGTTTTTACACAGTGTGTAAATAATCTCAAATAATGTTAACTTGTCATGTAAAGAAGACTTTTCTCTAGTAGTAACAAATACCATAAGTAATCTATTTATTGGCACACTTAAGCTGTGATAAAAATATATTTGTATTATGTTGTAGAAATCCTTGTTTAGAAAGCTTTTGTGGCATCCAGGAGGCATAGTGTGAATGTGCTGCAGTACAGTAGTTTGTGTAGGAGCACATTGCAAAAATATTGAACATATCACATTTACTAGGCCTACCCTTGCTTTTTTGAGTGCCCAGAGACAGCATTGTAGAACCAATATGGACACATGTAAGCACCCATGATGCACCTGTATGAAAACTTTTTCAGAGAGGTATTTTAGTTCAAAGATATTTAGGGAGTCAAGACTACTCTCAAAAGATAATGAAAAACTCAATATCACTGAAGGAATGATCTGTTTTGCTACAGGATGGCATTGTTAATTGAAATGGCTTAGTTTGGTATACTAACTGTACATCGTAATGTCATCAGAACTAATACCAAGATTTGGTGCTATATGCTGTGTTAGAATGCAGATTAACAGATGACAAATATTTTCATCAAAAAGTCAGTCAAAAATTACTTTTGAGATAAGATTTATGAATGAATTACTTTATTTTTTATTATTTATTTATTTTTTAATGAATAACATTACAAAAGAAAAAATGTAAAGTTGTGGTTAGGCATGGTGGCTTCCCTTTAAAACTTCAACAGCTAAAAACGATGGTGACTACAGATAGAAATGGTTAAATGGTTGGTGCTGGCAGATCCAAACAGTGTAATGATTATGGAAGAATTGTGTATGAGGTGGATAAACTGGACCAGTAAAAAACAGTATAGAACTTTGAACAAGATGGGGGTAGGAAAGAGACCAGAAATTATATTAAAAAAAACCTCATGAAACAATTGTTTGACCAGAAGGCAAAAATTGAATTAAAGGGTTGATATAACAAAAGGAAAGAAAATGAAATTACACTCAACCCTCAATTTAATGGATCCTCAACTTAGTGGACAAAAAATCCCATCCGTTATAGAATCAGACGATGGCCCAATCATCCGTTGCTGTGTCTGATCCAAGTCCAGACCACCAACATCAGGTGTCAGACCCCATGTGAGAGGGAGGGACTACCAGTGTCAGTCCACTCTCCTCTCTCTAAGAATGTCCATTCAACAACTTTATTTCTGTTAATTTATTTCATATTTACCTGCCGTGTGTGTTAAAACTAATCAATAATAAAATATTACCATATTATTTTCAGGCACAGTAAAAGAAACCAGTAAATGTATACTGTGCCAAATTGCCAACAATATTACCATATTATTTTGAGGTACAGTAAAAGAAACCAATAAATGTATACTATACCAGATTGCCAACAACAGTTATTTGTCCATTATTTACCAATCAGGTCCATTGTGTTAACATTTGGCAGGAACAGACCAGTCCTTGCATGCATTTGTTCCCTAAGTGGAGGGTCAAGTGTAAGGACAGTAATGAAAAACAATGAAAAGGTCAAGAAAATGAAGAAAATATAAGAGAAATCAAATAAAGACAAAAAGGGTGGTTAAAATGATAAGAGGTAGCCAAAAAGAGAAAGGCATAAAATCATTCCCACCCATTCCATCCCTAAATACACTCCACTCCCCTCCACCCTCCCTCTTATCTTAGCACCTCCTGGATGACAGGTCATCCCTGCACCTTGTCCACTGCCCTGGGTCAGAGGCAGTCTTGCAAGGCACAGCACATGCACAGCAAGGCTGCTTCATTAAATTGGTGCCCCCCCCCCTCTCCGTCCCCCCATGCATAAAAGGAGAAGAGGGGGAGAAATCTCTTCAGGCTGCATCAAATTTTGCTCACACATACAAAGGATTACAAAGGCGGAGCATGCCGACAGGAGACCTTTTGGTCCATATCTAGGTCGGATGCGAAAAAAATCATAATAATAATAAAATAATAATAATAAAAAAACTATAATAATGTATGCAACAAACAAAATACATAAACAAATGCATAGGTATAGTTGAATAACAAACAAACAGGTAAACAGTAAATAATAATAAATTGACACAACTAATAATAAATGAAAATCAAACAGACAAATGATAACAAAGCAAAAACAAATAATATAAAATAAATTTGAATCATTACAGCATCTTGCTTAGGTGTTTATCTAAATGAGTCTTAAAGCTTCGAACTGAACTACATTGCACTACCTGTGCAGGAAGTTTATTCCATTCATTAACTACACGGTTGGCAAAGTTGTTTCTACCTACTTCCAAATTGAATCTATTTCCGGATAGTTTGAGACCATTGTTTCTTGTCTGATTCTCATTCAATGTGAAAATTTGGTCACTTTTGATGTTGTCAATTCCCTTTAGAATCTTAAAGACCTGTATCAAGTCACTTCTGAGTCTACGCTTTTTTAGGGAAAACAGATTCATATGTTTTAGTCGATTTTTGTATGATTTATTTATGATATTTGGAATTTGTTTTGTGGCTCACCGTTGTAATTTTTCCAATCTGTCAATGTCTTAAAAGATATTTGGTGACCATAAGGAAACAATATATTCCAAATGTGGACAAACTAACGATTTATATAGTTTGTTAATGAGTGATGGACTTCTGAAGTCAAAAGATCGCGCAATGAGTCCTAGAATCTTATTTACTTTCTCAGAGGCTGAAATACATTGCTTGGATGATTTGAGGTCGTTACTGATAATTATGCCAAGATCTTTTTCACTACCCACTTTTGTTAACGAATTTCCAAATAACTTGTAATCGTACTTATTGTTGTTTTTACCTATGTGCATTACCTTGCATTTACTCGTGTTAAATTTCATTAGCCACTTTTCAGACCATTGCTGTAATTGATCTAAATCTTCTTGAATATCTAATTGGTTTAAGTGATCATTTGCCATTCCGCACAGTTTTGTATCATCAGCAAATTTGGAAACATATCATGGTCTATACTTCTTACTTCTTACTTCAGCTCCCAGTAGTAGGCGTTATGCCTATCAGTGGTCCCAGCATGTTCCTCCATCTGGCTCTATCATGGAAGGCCCCTTCCTCCCTCAGAGTTTCGATGTTGGGCTTCTTCAACATTTTCTTTCCATCTCTTTCTCGGTCTTCCTCTTGGCCTTCTTCCATCCGGCATCCACTCCCAGCATTCCCTTGCAATTCTTTCTCCATCCATTCTTTCTAAATGTCCTAACCATCTTAACTGGGCAGCATCTATTTTGCTTAGCATGGAACAGACGCCAATGCTTTCCCTTGTGTCTTCATTTTTTAATTTATCTCTCCTCGTCTTTCCAACTATGGCTCTTAGTGTGTGTGGACGTGTGTGTGTGAGGCTCCCGTATATCTAGGGATTTTTCGTGCGGGGGGGAGTGCCAAAGGAGGGGATAGGTTTCTAGTGACTTGTGAATGGTTAATCTAACCATGGCTCTCAATTGCGGTGACTAGCTGAGCCAGTGGCAGCCGCAATTAAGAAAACAAATTTGAAATTTGTATGCAGAAAACGACATGCCAGTGGGCCGAAGCCGAGCATGCATCTAAGTTGAACAAAGGTGCCAGTGTCGGAGAGGGTCATAAACCATCTACCCCCCCCAACCGCACCTCTCAAACCGAGTAAAAGGCTTTGGTCGGATAGACTGCTCCTCCTCCTCCTCCACCCTCCCTCGCGTCCACCGCGAGCAATACGGTGTTTATGGAACTCGATCTGTATGCCTCGTCCAAGATAATTCTAGCTTCATGTCGTCAGCTGTATTATAACCTAACGTACGTACTTTATTCGAATATATAACATCATGATGAAGGATAAAGTTGGCATCATTTTGGCCCTCCAGGTATTAGTGATTTTCATCAACTTTTCGGGTCGGTTGAGAAGTTCAGAGGTTCCAAAATACGACCATAAGGTTAAAGATCGGATTGAGAACTATTTGACTTGTGATGGCTGTTGCAAACACTTTGGATTTGGCCGATGGACTACATACAAACACCTACTATCGCCCTCTTCCATTACCAAGCGCAGCAACAAGGTCAGGGTCGGAACGCATTCGTGTACTTCCGAGGTAAGCAAAATCAAATCCGGAAGCAACAGTGTTATAATAGCAATATGTCTGCTATTATCTGGCGACATTCATCAATGCCCTGGCCCCATGAGGGCCGATGAGATGGATGCCAAGCTGTCCTGTTTGTTGAGCAAGGGACTACAAATTGTTCACTTGAACGTTTGCAGCCTGACGTCAAAATTGGACGAGGTACAAGAGATTGCTCGGAGGACGACCCCTGCAGTATTATGCTTCACCGAGACCAAGCTGGACGATACGATAGCGGATCCGGAGGTAGAGATCAACAACTACACCATCGTGAGGAGAGATAGTAACCGGGTTGAAGGCGGCGTGGCTGTCTACATACGCAACAACATCGCGTTTGAGCAACGGACAGACATGAACAGTGAGTTAGAGGCTTTGTGGATAAACATTCTCTTGCCAAAATCTAAGCCTATCCTCGTAGGTGCCTGCTATAGACCGCCCTGGCAACATGACTTCTATAGTAAGCTTGAGGATGTGTGTTCCAATACCACAGACTTTCTGAACAAAGAAGTGATTATAACTGGCGACTTGAATACTCATGTAGAATCAACCTCGAATACTCTGCATAATGCTCTAAAGTCATTCTGTTCAATGAATGATCTGAAACAAATTATCACAGAACCCACCAGAGTATGTGCCACTGCTAATTCTATTATTGATCTTATTTTGGTATCGGATGTTCAGAAAATATGTTCTAGTGGAGTAATTGATATTGGTTTGAGTGACCATAGAGCAACGTATTGTATCAGGAAGGTTTCCAAACAACAAATCAATCAGCATAAAACCATAAAACTTCGTTCTCTGCATTACAGCAAGGAATTGTTCTGCGAAAGGTTGTCCGCGGTTAACTGGTTTTCAGTCGTCAATTGTACAGATGTTGATCAAGCTTGGAATAATTTTAAAGCACTGTTCTTGGGGGTATTAGACAATTTAGCTCCAGCAAAATCAATCAGAATAAAACAACGTTCCGAGCCGTGGTTTCCTGGTGACATCTTGAAAATGATCAACAGGAGAGATAAGGCTTTAAAAGAGTGCAAGAAAACAAAAGATCAATCTGTTTTCGCTATGTATAAGTTACGGAACGAGGTTCAGGTTATGGTAGACAGAGCTAAGGTAGGATATTACAAAGATTCTCTCCTAACCAACAAAAACAATCCCAAAAAACTATGGCAAACAATCAAACAGGTTCTTCCAAAAATCTAAAATCCAAAAGTAGTAACATTGGTCTTAATGTTAATGGGATTGTTACTTTCGACAAAGTAGCAGTGGCTAAAAAATTTAACTCCTGTTTCACCACCATTGCTACCACCCTCATAAATAATTTACCAGTACCTTCAGGTCTTTTTGGCCAAGAACACATTAATAATTACTATTGGAATCAGGGTGTATCCCATGACACCTTTGCTCTGTCTACGGTTGCTAAGGTAGATGTGTATAAAATGTTGAAGACTGTTAACAGGTCTAAGGCTACCGGACTAGATAATATTCCAGCCAGATTTGTGAAAGACTCAGCTGTGCAGATTGCTCCCTGTATCACTCACATAATCAATACTTCGATTCAACAGGGCAAAGTTCCCAAAGATTTTAAATTAGCAAAAGTTACTCCTTTGTACAAGAAGGGTAGCAAAACAGATTCCGGTAACTATAGGTCAGTCTCAGTGCTCGGTATTATATCGAAGGTCTTGGAAAGAGTTGTTTATAACCAGGTTTATGAATACATTCAAAGCAATAACTTGTTCTATGATTTACAATCAGGCTTTAGAAAATCATATTCTACTGATACATGTTTGATCAATTTCATTGATTATATCAAAGGTGAAATTAACAGAGGTAATTACTGTGGAATGGTTATGCTAGATCTCCAGAAAGCTTTTGATACTGTAAATCATGATATTCTATTATTCAAACTACAAGCATTAGGTTTCAAATCGGATGTTGTTAATTGGATGAGGTCTTATCTAACAGGTCGAGAACAGATTGTGAATGTAAATGGTACAACATCAAAAGCAGCAAAAATAACATGTGGTGTCCCACAGGGTAGCATTTTAGGTCCGCTGTTGTTTCTTTTGTATGTGAATGACATGAAAGCTGCTGTGAACTGTAAACTGCTGTTGTATGCCGATGATTCAGCCTTACTAGTTTCTGGCAAAGATGTAAATAGGATTGAGATGTTACTCAGTGAAGAGTTATTGAATGTCAGCAAGTGGTTGTTGGATAACAAATTGTCTCTACATCTAGGTAAAACAGAATCCATTCTCTTTGGCTCCAATCAAAAACTCAAAAATGCTCCCAACTTCAATATCCAATGTAATGATACTAGTATTCAACCTAGGTCTGTTGTCAAATATCTTGGAACAGAAATTGATCAAAATGTGTCGGGAGAAGTTATGGCACAAAAAATAATTAAAAGGGTCAGCTCCAGAACAAAATTTTTGGCAAGAATACAAAAATACCTAGATGTAGAGACAATGAAGTTACTAGCTTCGGCCCTGGTTCAGTGTCATATAGACTATGCTTGTTCTTCCTGGTATAGCAACCTATCTAAAAAATCTAAGAGTAATCTTCTAATATGTCAAAACAAACTAATCAGGACTGTTTTGAAAATTCATCCACGTACTCATCTAGATTATACGCATTTTGAATTGTTAAATTGGTTACCTGTTGAGAAACGTGTTGCTCAGTTAAAGCAATCATGTTCACCAAATTGTGAACGACTCTTGTCCCAGATATTTGTCAGATACGTTTACACTTGTTAGAAATGCTCGTTCCCTGAGAACTCGTTCTAGTAGGTCATCTGTCATTGTACCTAGGTTTAATAGTTCGTTAGGGAAAAGTACTTTCAAATACACTGGTGCTATTGCTTGGAACTCTTTACCGACCAACATTCAATCAATTGTATCTAAAAGTAGTTTTAAAAAATCAGTTAAATGTTATCTTTTAGACACTGTTCTCTTTGAAGAAAATATTTTATATGTTTAATTTACACTTCTTATAATCCTAATTTACACTTCGTATAACCTAGCTTTTCTATGATAATCCTTTCCTAGTTTAATATGAGGACCACAGTGGAAATAAGTCTTTTGACTTTCTGTGCCATCCTCGGATGTACAATTATATATACTATGTATAATATTGAGTCTTATATGTATTGTACTTATTGTATGTATGATTGTACATACATACATATACCAAGGCTTTTTCCCCCTTTCAAGGGAGGTAGCCAAAAAGGGAAAGGCACAAAAACACTCCCACCCATTTCATCCTTAAATACACTCCACACCCCTCCCACCCTCCCTCTCTTCTGACCACCTCCTGGATGACGGGTCATCCCTGCATCTTGCCCACCGCCCCGGGTCAGAAGCAGTGTCGCAAGACACAGCACATCCACAGCAAGGCTGCTTCATTTAATCGGCGACCCCCCCCTCTCCGTCCCCCCTTGCATATAAGGAGAGGACAGGGAGAAATCCCTTCGGGCTGCGTCAAAATTTACTCACACATACTACCCCACCCCCCCGCCCATTCCTCCTCATGCAATCACAACATCATCCATATACAACCATTCTCCATTTACCTCTATCTTCCGTCTTCTCCCTTCCTTCCTCTACAGACATTCCCCTCTTCCCCAAAGCCCCCTTCACCCCATCCATCCACCTCATCCTAGGACGTCCCCTCATGTTCACTCCCCCCACATCTGCCTTCCATACCTCTTTTACTAGTCTTCCTTCACTCATTCTTTCCATGTATGATTTCCATGTATGATTGTATCCGAATAAAATTCAATTCAATTAAATTCAATTCAATGGTCTCATTTCTGCTGCCTGAATCCTGCTTATGTCTACTTTTGTCATTACCCAACTTTCTGAGCCATATGTTAGGGTAGGAGACAAGACAGTATTGAAAATAATCCTTTTCACTTCTAAAGGTACATGTTTTTCTTTTATTATTGGCCAGAGAGCTCTAACATTTGCACTAAATTTATTTATTCTTTCTGAAATATCTCTCTTATTTCCACCCTCCTTAGTGACTACACTTCCAAGATATTTGAAGATGTTTGTATTTTTTACCATCTTATTTCCTATGGTGATGCTAAACTCGTGTGCCTCTCTTTTGCTAACGGTCAGTATCTCTGTCTTTTCTACATTCATTTTCATGCCTTTCCTTATAAAGCACTCATTCCACCTTTTTATGTCTTCTTCTATCTCTTCCCTATCTGTGCTCCATTCAGCTATATCATCTGCATAAGCCATTATTCTGTTCTTATAGTTTTCTTCTTTACCTTCTTTAAAATCCTCTATTACAGTTTCCATATATGCTATAAAAAGCAGAGGGGATAACACACTTCCTTGTTTAACCCCTGTTTCTACAGGGAACCACTTTTCTGCCCCCTTTGATGTTCTAACACTGCATACACAGGGGTAATACAAACTTTTTATAGCTTTCTTTAGATGTCCCTTGATACCATACCTCTCCTCCATACATCTCCATACCTTTTCGCGAGGTATTGAATCAAAAGCTTTCTGTAAATCAATGAAAGCGATGTATAGGCTTTGGTTATATTCCCATGCCTTCTCTATTACCATCCTTAGTCCAAAAGTTAAGTCCGTTACTGATCTATTACTTCTATAACCATGCTGCTCTTCTCCTAATGAAGGTTCTACTAGGTCTCTTACTCTTCTCTCAATTATTCTCTCGTATAGCTTTGTGATGTGGGGTATTAGGGAAATCCCTCTATAGTTGTTACAATTTCCAGCATCACCCTTACCTTTGAAAATTGGGACTATTAGGGTTTTACCCCACTCCTCTGGTATTGTTCCTTCTCTATAGATCTTATTTATGAGCTTCAATATATTTTGCTGTACTACATTTCCTCCTTCGTTTATTAGCTCTATTGATATTTCATCTACTCCTGGTGTTTTGGAATTCTTCATTTCTCTCAATGCCCATTCAATTTCTTTTTGTGTGATTTCATCATGTTCTTCTCCATCTAAATCTTCCTCCGCCTCTTACCATTGTTCCTCATTTCCTGCATTTAGGAGCTCCTGGAAGTATTCTGTCCATCTGTTGTCTATCTCATCCTGATCTGTAAGAACATTCCCCTCTAGGTCTTTAATGTTATATTGTTTTGCCTTGCTTTTTCTATATGACTTTGCTATACCATATAGTAACTTTTTTCCTTTCTGCAAATCCTCTGTCAATCTCTCTCCCAGTCCTTTCCATGTCTCTGTCATTGCTCAATATTTTGCAAAATTTGTTTCTTTCCTTGCCATTACATATTCTGCTCGACTTTCCGGTGTTCGTCTCCTTAGCCACTTTCTTAACTTTAAAGTTTTGTTTTTTACTGCCTGTTTGACCTCCTCATTCCACCAAGGTGTGTGTCTTCTCCTATTTCCACCGATCCATTCTACCCCTAAAGTTTCTTCTGCTACTTCACTGATTGCTTCTTTCAAAATGTCCCATCTTTCTTTTTCCTCATCATTTTGCTTCTCCAATTTTTGTGTAAGTTTAGTTTTATAAGCATTCTTTTTATCTTCCTCTTGCAAACTTTTTGTTTTAAATATTTTTCTTTTTCTACATTGCCGTGGTTTTACCTTACCAATCTTAAGATCAGCCACCAGTAACCTGTGATCTGAATCTAAACTCACTCCTGGTATTACCTTTATATTGGTGAAAATTCTTCTGTCTGAACATATTATGTAATAATCGATAATTGATTTTTGATCAAACTGTCCTGTATTTTGATTCCATCTATATCTAGTGACTACACTTCCAACATATTTGAAGATGTTTGTATTTTTTACCATCTTATTTCCTATGGTGATGCTAAACTCATGTGCCTCTCTTTTGCTAACGGTCAGTATCTCTGTCTTTTCTACATTCATTTTCATGCCTTTCCTTATAAAGTCTTTATGTTGATAAAATCCATTAATTATTTTCAAACTATTTCTCATGCAGTAATCTATCAGTTTTTCTCCTTCTGAGTTTCTCGTCTCTTCGCCAAATGTCCCTATTATATTCTCTATTCCTTTTCATTCCTTTCCAACTCTTGCATTAAAATCATTAATGAAAATTGCTGTATCACCATCTAGGATCTAATATTCTTCCTCCAAAAAATCTACGAATTGTTCTTTTTCTTCTTCAGGACATCCCTGTTGAAGCACATACACTTAATATATGTTGTGCTTTATTCCATTCATCCATGTTGTACACTTCATTAGTCTTTCATTGATCAATTTTACCTCTTGAATATACTGTGCCAGTCTTGGTCCCACTATCATAGCTACCCCGTGCCTTCTCCCTCTCTCTTCTGATCCACAGTACATTAAGGTATATCCCCCTCCGAGGTCTCTTCCTTCATCTTTTCCCCAATGTCTTGTCTCTGCCATTCCTATAATGTCTATCTTTCTTTCATTCATCATCTCCAAGATTTCTTCCTCATGGTCTTTATCATTTATATATACTATGAATAGAAGTGGCCCAAGAACGGAACCCTGAGGAACTCCACTTGTAACATTTTCCCATCTAGAAGTTTTTCCATTTAAAACAACTCTTTGTTTTCGACCATTCAACCAATTACTAGTCCAACTTAATAGGCTACCACTTATTCCGTGTAAAGCTAATTTAGTAAGTAGTCTTTCGTGTGGGACGGTATCAAAAGCTTTTGCAAAGTCTAGATATATTAAATCTATATTGTTTCTTTTGTCATAATTCAATATAACTGTGTTGTAGAATTCGAGTAAGTTAGTCACGCAAGAACGTTTCCGTCTGAAACCATGCTGGCTATCATTTATCAAACGGTTACTTTCTAATTAATGTTCGATAGCATCTCTGATGATAGTTTCCATTATTTTTCCTATGATTGAAGTCAAACTTATAGGCCTATAGTTATTTGGTTTCTTTTTGTCACCTTTTTTGAATATGGGAGTAACGTTAGCTAGCTTCCATTCTCTTGGGACATCTGCGGATATGATGGATTTCTTGAAAATGATTTCTAATGGAACAACAATCTCATTCTTAATTTCCTTTAAGATTCTTGGATGCCAACCGTCAGGCCCTAGTGTTTTATTAACTTTGAGTTTATCTGTACACCATTTGATTTTTTCTTTTGTTATATTTACCGTAGTGAGTAAGTTTACCCTAGACTTTTCACAGGTTTGAGTTTGGAGTTCACTTTGAGGTGTTTGGTCTACGAATACCGAGGTAAAATAATTGTTTAAGATATTACACGTTCCTTCATTTGAATATTCAAGTTGACCGTCAGCAGATAATAGTGGACCAATGTGATTCCTAAGAACCTTTTTATCTCTAATGTAACTATAGAATTCTTTGGGATTCTCTTTGGATTTATCAGCGATGTTCATTTCGTATTGTGGTTTTCTTTTTCTTATTGTCTTTTTTAAATCTCTCTGTATTGATACATAACTTTGATAGTCATTAGATGCACCTGAGCACTTATATTTCTTATAAGTCTGTCTCTTTTTAGCAATACTTTTTTCAGTTTCTTTGTCGAGCCACTTTGGGCGAGCCTGATTTGGGGGACGTCTGTCCTTAAAAGGAATGTAAGTATGAATCATCTTAGTGAGCGTATTTTGAAATATTTCCCACATCTGATCTACAGGTCTTTCACTTAATTTTGCCTCCCAATCTGTAAGCTGAAGCTCCTGACATAGTCCCATGAACTGAGCCTTACTGAAATTGGGTATTTTAGAAACACATGTATCTATTCTAAATATTTTTAGTAGTTTGAATGTAACTAAGTTGTGATCGCTATTTGCAACAGATTCACCGACTTGTACATCAGTTACCATGCTTTCGCGGCTAGTGATCAATAGATGGAGTAAGTTTCCATATATTGTGGGCTCTTTTACATGCTGAACTAAGTAATTGTCACTAAGAAAATCAATTAAGTGGCTACCTATATTGCCATGTTCAAGGGTCATTCAATCATTGTCAGTAAAATTGAAATCACCCATTATCAATAAATCCCGGTTGCAGAAAATAGACAGTTCTTGAAATAACAGTTTGTCGTCTGCTGATGATAATGTCTTTGGCCTATATATTACACCTATATTCATTGTTTGTCCATTTGTTTGGGTTAACTCAACCCACAAACTATCGTATGCATCCTGTTTCACGTTCTCTAAAATACAAGCGTGAACATTGGTTTTAACGTACAACAGAACACGCCCACCTTTCTTGTGGTTTCTATCCCGATGAAAGTGTTTAAATCCCGCACTATTAAATTCAGCTTTGAACTCTTTACCATTTAAGCATGTCTCAGTTATTCCTATCATATCAAGATTTTCGCTTTTGACATATGCCTGTATTTGTTGAAATTTGTTGCTGATACTACGAGCATTAAAGTACATGGCTTTAAGAAACTCGTGATTATTTCTTTTTGACACATTTTGAGTTTCAATATCATGTCTTACATTATTTTGTTTTTTATTTATTCCTTGCTCTATATTATTATTTGGTCCTTCATTGAGATTCAATGCCTCATTAACATTTCTCCCATCAAAATTAACATTTCCCCCATCACGGTCATGTGATCGATCACGGTCATCCGATCTATCTCTTTTGTACATTTTGTCCCCCTACGTCACCGTCATTCACGCCGGCCTTCCGTCGTTCATTGACATCATGCCTCATTAACATTTCTCCCATCAAAATTTACATTTCCCCCATCACGGTCATGTGGTCGATCACGGTCATCCGATCTCTTTTGTACATTTTGTCCCCCTACGTCACCGTGATTCACGCCGGCCTTCCGTCGTTCATTGACATCATGTCCGGCATCCCTTCCTAAAATGATATTTTGTCCTTCAGTGACATTATATCCTACTGTGGCATTTTCTCCTCCATTATCATTACATCCTATCGTGATATTTTATCCACTATCATTACTTCCCATTGTGATCTTTTGTCCTCCACTGTCATTACATCCCATTGCGATATTTTGTCCCATGACATTACATTCTAATGTAACATTTCGTCCTCTACCGACATTATATCCTAAAAGTATATTTTGTCCTATACTGGCACATTGTTCTACATTAATGTTATACTGTACACTGATATTTTGGCCTTTATTTACATTCTGTCTGGTATCCCTTCGCAAAATTATATTTTGTCCCCCACTGACATTATATCCTACTGTGACATTTTCTCCTCCATTATCATTACATCTATCGTGATATTTTGTCCTCCACTATCATTACTTCCCATCGTGATCTTTTGTCCTCCACTGTCATTACATCCCATTGCGACATTTTGTCCTATGACATTACGTCCTAATGTAACATTTCGTCCTCTACCGACATTATATCGTAAAATTATATTTTGTCCTATACTGGCACATTGTTGTACATTAATGCTATACTGTACACTATTTTCCCATGCACATTGTATTTGCCCTTCCCTTTGGGTCTGTACCCTAAAAAAGGAGCTAGATCATTACAAACTCCCACAATGAGGTTTGTAAGAAGATCTTATCCTCTGCCTCCCATCAGAAGCGTAAAGGTCATGGCGCCTAGAAAAGAGATACCAAGGATCAAGAAAGTGGTATCCCAATTGTGTGCACAACTGCGATATCCTATCATTGATCCCTATGGCTCTACTGTTCCAAGACGAGCCTGCGTAGATCCTCGGGAGGATCCCACAGACTACGTGACGACTCCGACGTTCCTTCATCTCCTGAAGGAGGACCTTGTAATTCCGAACAACTTCCTCTGCTCTGACCCTACCTACATCGTTACTACCCGTATGAACAATCGTAACCGTGTTCTTCCGTCCTTGCTCCCTGATGGACTGGGTACAGTCGGCGATCCCACGGCCCGGTTGACATACAAGCTTGCAACGTCGCTTTGTCTTCCGCTACAGGATGTCGTCATAGCCTCGAACCATGGTGTCCCCCACCACCAAGAACTCCTGGTTTTGAGCCACTTCATCCTCCAGTAGAGCAAAACGATTAGCTAGAGCCAGCGGTTGCTCCACAGGGCACACGTCCACCGAACGCGAGCTCGACAAACGGGACCCCACGGAGCGCCACTCGCTCACGGCAATGACAGTAGGTGAAGAAGTGGAACGCTCTTTGGGTTATGGGGGGAGTTCACTCTTCTCACGGAGCGCACTCCTAAGAAGACGAATTTCCTCCTCACACATCCTGAGACGAACCTCTAGGTTCACGCAACCTTCACAAGCCATTTCGCTCCTCCTTTAGCAATAAAAACGGCAAAGAGAAAATACAAATCAACGACAACAAAAAAAACAAAAAGAAAGCGTTCTCTAATAAACTAAATACACGAAGCTTACTCTGCTTATCTTACACTATTTCTCCTGCCTTTGGAGTACAGTAACAGAAAACCGTTTTGAATTTAAATAGAACACTACACTTTATCTTATATCTGTAACTGTATAGCGCTATACGTATACAATTACAAAAAACACAACACAATCACTTAAGACTTTCGGAGATATAAATTTGACAGGCATTCGCTAGCTGGTGTCTGTGCAGAAAAACGAGCTCTCTAGCTGAGGTCACGACCAGACTGAGCTGAGGTCACCCTACATCCCCCCACCCATTCCACCTCATGCATCACAACATCATCCATATACAACCATTCTCCATTCACCCTTTTCTTCTGCCCTCTCCCGTCCTTCCTCAACAGACATTCCTCTCTTCCCCAAAGCCCCCTTCACCCCATCCATCCATCTCATCCTAGAACGTCCCCTCATGTTCACTCCCTCCACATCTGCCTTCCATACCTCTTTTACTAGTCTTTCTTGACTCATTCTTTCCATGTGTCCAAACCATCCTAATACTCTTTCATCAACCCTATCTCCCAACTTCTTTTCCACTCCTGTTCTCCTCACCTCCTCATTTCTCACTGTATCTAGCCTAGTAACCGCCATCATACATCTGAGACACCTCATTTCAAACACATTCAAACTCCTTCTCTCTTCCTCTCTTATGTTCCATGTTTGTGCCCCATACAGTGCTGTTGGCACAATCACTCCTTCATACAATCTCCTTTTAGCATCCATTCCCAAATGTCTATTCCTCATTACACTTTTTGATCCACCAAAGCATTTACTCGCTTCTCTCAATCTACATTCTACCTCCACCTCCACTCCACCTTTTCCTGCCACATTTGCACCCACGTATCTAAAACTATCCACTTCCTCCAGTCGCTCTCCCTTTATGCTTATTTCCAGTCTGCTGCCACTTTCACCCCATGTGCATCTCATCACCTTACTTTTACCCACATTTGTCTTCAGTTCTCCTCCTTCACACACACTCCCAAAGTCTGTCACCATCTTCCCCAGTCCCTCCTCAAATCCTGCCACAAGTGCAGTGTCGTCCGCAAACAACAGCTGGCTGACCTCCCACTTTTCTCCATTTTCTTTAACCATCTCCAATCCCTGACCCACCACACCTTGCATTTACCTCTCACACCACCCCATCCATGTACAAGTTGAAGAGCCAGGGCGACATAATGCATTCCTGATGAAGTCCCACCTGTACCTCGAACCACTCACTCTCTCCATTTCTAATCCTGACACATGCTCTACTACTCTTGACAGCTCTTAGAAGCTTTCCTCCTATCCCGTATATCCGCAAAACCTCCCACAATGCCTTCTTGTCTACCCTGTCGTAAGCCTTTTCCAGATCCATAAAGGCCCAAAAAACATCCTTCCCCTTTCCTATAGCTTTCTCACATATCTGTCTTACCACAAAAATCTGATGTACACAACCTCTACCCGTCCTAAATCCACACTGTTCCTCACCAATTACTCCCTCTGTTCCTCTCCTAATCCTCTCAATCAAGATCCTCCCATAAGCCTTCCCAACTACACTTAACAAGCTAATCCCTCTGAAAGTACTACATTGACACTTGTCCCCTTTTCCCTTGTAAAGTGGAACTATACAGGCACTCCTCCAGTCCCCCGGCACTCTACCCTCTCTCCAGCAAACATTAGATAACCTCACCAACCAGTCCACCATCACTGTGCCTCCTTTTTTTTTAAGACATTCTGTCTGGCATCCATCCAGACCAGGTGCCTTACTTGCTTTCATCATCTTAACAACTGCTTTCACTTCATCCATCCTTATTTCTCCTCCATTTTCCTCACTCATCACTCTCATTTTCTTAGCATTTCCCACTGCAACTATCTTTCCCTCCCTATCCTCCTTGACATTTAGCAACTCCCTAAAATATTGTGCCCATCTTCCCCTTACTGCCTTCTCTTCCATTATCCTCCCCGTCTGGGGTATTGGCTGCATGTTAATGTGGCAAAGTAGCATGCAGTTGATACTTTAGGGTCTATATGGGGCGCCCCTACAGACCAGAGCCACACATCATTTTGTCTGTGATAGAGGAAAACTCTGTTCAAAGAGAAATGATGACACTTTTATACTACAACTGTCCCTCCATTATGCTGTCTCCCAACCCCTTGTTACTGTCCTGTACAATTTCTCTGAATATTCATTTCCTTTTTCGCCTACCTACCCTGTGGTGGGGGTAAAAGAGTACTGCCACCAAGTATTTCCACTAGGATCGTAAGAGGCGAGAAAAAAGAGACGGGGATTGGGACCAGGCATCCATCTCCCTGTAGCCCCACAGGGGACATTCCTAGAGAAGCTTTGATAAGAAAAAGGAATGGCATGAGCAACATTTACTAGTAAGAAAAGAAGGTAAAAAAAAAAATAGTGCAAACAATAATAAGTAGTGAGAAAGAAATTCATGAAGAAAGAAGTTTTTAGGTTAGGTACATTTGTAGGTGGTAGATGGAGCATTAATGGACTATGTAGTGGTAAATAGGATTATGATAGGAAGAGTTAAGGATGTACATGTGCTAAGGGGAGAGGGTGGGAGAATATCAGATCCTTTTTTGGTGGAAGGTAAGTTGAGAGTGGAGGATATATGGAGAAAGAGGAAAGGGACAAAAGGTAGAGAGGTACTTAGAGTGAACTCTTTAAATGAAAAGGAGAAGGAGTACAAAGAGAAGCTGAAGGAGGAGTGAAGGATAGAGTAGAGCTAGGTGTGGAGGAGGAATGGGGATGGTTCAAGGAGGGAGTCACAAAGTGTGTGGTGTGTGGTGTGTGGAACAAGAAGGACAGGAGGAAATAGAAGGAAGGGTAGTGAATGGTGGAATGAGAAATCAAAGAAGGTTGTAGAAGAGAAGAAGCGAGCTTTGACAGATTGGTTACAAAATAGGACGAGGGAGTCATATGAGAGCTACAAAGAAAAGAAAAGAGAGGTAAAGGAAAAGGTAAAGGAGGCAAAGAGGAGAGCAGATGTGAAATGGGGTAAGAGTATGACAGAAAATTTTGAAAGTAATAAAGAGATGTTTTGGAAAGAAATTAAGAGAGGAAGAGGAGGCGAATCAAGTAGAGAAGAAATGGTAAAAGGTGCAGATGGAGAGATGATAATGGAAGAGAAGGCAGTAAGGGGAAGATGGGGAGAATATTTTAGGGAGTTGCTAAATGTGAAGGAGGATAGGGAGGGAAAGATAGGTGCAGTGGGAAATGCTAAGAAAATGAGAGTGATGAGTGAGGAAAATGGAGGAGAAATAAGGAAGGAAGAAGTGAAGGCAGTTGTTAAGATGATGAAAGCAGGTAAGGCACCTGGTGTGGATGGATGCCATGCAGAATGTCTGAGAAAAGGAGGTACAGTGATGGTGGACTGGCTGGTGAGGTTATTTAATGTTTGCTGGAGAGAGGGTAGAGTGCCGGAGGACTGGAGGAGTGCCTGGAGGGAAAGGAAAGGAAGAGGAGGAGTGAAAGAAGGTGAATTAATATTACTTCAGGTGTTAGAGAGCAAGTGTCTGATGTTCAGGTGAACCGTCACTGGCTGCTTTAATCCCATTTACCACGAATGATATCATCTGGCGATGGCAGCAGGACGAAAACGAGTCGAATCTTGTCGTCCTTTGAAGGGTGGGTTAACCTCTGCCTATTGCCGAGTAAAAGTCTTGGCAACAACAAGGAAGGAAGGAAGGAAGGAAGGAACTGTAAATGTTTCGAATAACTGTTGCCCGAACAAAGTTAGGTCGAGATCAGGTTAGCCTCTTCCCTTTGCTAAAGTCCCACTCCAGCGGCAGTGAAAGTCGTCTGTAGAAAAACAAGGACATTTGTAAACAACCCATATCGGGTTCAATCGAGATAAGATCCTCCTCCTCTCTGCAGAGGTGGGGGGTGGGGGTGGGGTAGGAGCACCTTCCTGATTGTCGAGTAAAATGGCGTGGGAGGACTTGTCCGTATAACGTAAAACTGGGTCGAGGAATGGCGAAATGGTCAAGGACAAGAGGAGGAAGAGGGTCGAGTTGGCGCTAACGAGAGAATAAGTTTTGGGAGAGGGGAACCCACAGAACGGGGTCACAGCTGGAATACAGTTAAGCCACGATTCATTTTGAATTTCCTTCTGGACAAGAGAGCAAGCACTTAACGAGGTTAAATATGGGATTGACGTGATTCTTACTTTTCCCTGAGCAAGGCGCTCGTGTAAAGGACGAGGGTTAAATTGAGGTGGTTTGAATTAACTACTGGGCAGAGCTGACGGCGCGCGCATGCAGTAGTTACAGGAAGAAGGTTCAAGAGCTGATTGTAAGCTTTGCTGATCAGAGGGCAACTGCATAGCGTGACTGGAAGATAATTAAATTTAGACTAGTCTCTGCCCACCATTGAGCAGAGGGCACACACAATTAGTTTCATTTAATATAGGGAAAGAGTATAGATAGCGGAACAGCTGTTATGATACCAGAAGTGAGATTAGAACCTTTCGCCAGTCTCGTGTTCGGCGGAAGACACACACACGCACACACACCAACCCACAGATCGGCAAATAATGACCTATGAGCTCACAGCCGTAGGGTGGAGTCTGGCTGTCTCGACAGAGACTGCAGCAAATCCGAGGTGAATACACACACACACACACACACACACGCACACGCACACATTGTGTTATGTTTTTGTGTGTGTGTTTGTGTGAAATACATGTTTTGTTGGTTTTGTTCGTTGAACATTGATTTTAAGTGGAACTGATGTATGGTTCATTTTGTGCACTAATAAAATATATACCATGGATTTGAAGAAATCATATTTGATTTTTTCCAATTACGAAGGGTTCGGTGAACGCACGCATAAAACTTGCGAGATTTCTAACAAGGATAAGAACCACTGGATGAGAGATTTCTAACAAGGATAAGAACCACTGGATGAGAGGAAGTACGTACCCCACGGTAAACCGAGTAAGATAAGGTCACACAGGGGAGTGGCCCACCCTCAGGCAAGTTTACAGTCGCTCACTTCCAACAAGAAGGAGGAGGAGGAGGAGGAGGAGGGGGCAGTGATGTAAAGAGTTGCTGGAGTTACGAAGGACCTCGCGGAGTTTTGCAGGGTCAAGGGCAAAGTCGGGATGGGGCAAGAGGGGGAAAGGGAGGGAGGCCAGGAAGACCCAAGTAAGCATTATATATATATATATATATATATATATATACTGTATATATGTATGCTTATAAGAATGCAAGTACGTGTGTTCACTTATGCAAAGTAGACCACTTGGTAAAAGAAACTAACGAAGCAGAGCGCTTTCGTATATTACATCTTCGCACTGAAGATGTAATATACGAAAGCCCTCTTCTTCGTCAGTTTCTTTTTCCAAGTGGTCTACTTTGCATATATATATATATATATATATATATATATATATATATAATATATATATATATATATATATATATATATATAATCAGCCATCCTGAGTCCAGTGCTGAACAAAGGCCTCTTTCATAGCATTCCATGATTCACACGACAGTGCAACCCTTTGCTACGTCACTCCTGCAAACTTCTCAGTCTCGTCTCTCCACCTTCTGTCTGGTCTCCCTCTTCCACTCTTCCCATCTTCCGGCGTCCACTCAGTAACACACTTGCTCCATCGCTCATCAGTCATTCACACTAACTTACCTGCCCAATTGCACTTCCTTTTACCGCCTCCACAATATCACTCTCGTCTGTTCTCTCATCCAACTTGCTCTCTTTCGGTCTCTCAGCGTTATTGCCGTCATTACAAAGGATTACAAAGGCGGAGCATGCCGACAGGAGACCTTTTGATCCATATCTAGGTCGGATTAAAAAAAAAAAAAAAAAACGAATAATGTAAATAACAAATAAAATACATAAATAAATGCATAGGTATAGTTAAAATAATAAACAAACAGGTAAATAGTAAATGATAATAAATTGACATATAACTAATAATAAATGAAAATCAGACAGACAAATTATAACAAAACAAAAACAAAAAATATAACATAAATCATAATCATTACAGCATCTTACTTAAGTATTTATCTAAATGATTCTTAAAGCTTCGAACTGAACTACATTGCACTACCTGTGCAGGAAGTTTATTCCATTCATTAACTACACGGTTGGCAAAGTTGTTTCTACCTACTTCCAAATTGAATCTATTTCCGGACAGTTTGAGACCATTGTTTCTTGTCTGATTCTCATTCAATGTGAAAATTTTGTCACTTTTGATGTTGTCAATTCCCTTTAAAATCTTAAAGACCTGTATCAAGTCACCTCTGAGTCTACGCTTTTTTAGGGAAAACAGATTCATGTGCATAAGTCGATTTTCGTATGATTTATTTTTTATATTTGGAATCACTGATCATTGATCATTGATCTCTCCATTCTCCTCTGTGCATTCCTTATCTTTGTCTCCATCGCCTTCGTCAGTTTCCAAGTCTCACACCCGTAGATTATTGTTGGCAGAATGCATTGAATGTAGACTTTAGGTTTCTAACATAATGGTAGAGAACCTCTCAGGATTTGATTATACTTACCAAACACTTTACAACCAATTGTAATACGCCTATTTATTTCATCATGATCTTTGGTCACTTTCACCATGTGGCCTAAATAATTATACTCTTCAACTTTTTCATTGTTTATAATCTCTTTAATATGAACTTTCGTGTTGAACATTCCATTGGTTTTACTCTTATTCATTTTTAAACCTACTTTGAGACTTTCCTTGTTCAGATCACTCAGCATATCTTGCAAGTCTTCTTTCAAAAAATCTATCGATATATATATATATATATATATATATATATATATATATATATATATACACACGGAGTTAAACACGACAGCATTTTGGCACTGGTTAATCTTCTTACTGAGATTTTCAATTTTCCTCACAGTAGGTCTCATTTCAGGAGGGTGGGCAAATACATATGTATATATATATACATATATATATATATATATATATATATATATATATATCACTGCTATACAGTTGATTTAACATGTAATGTTTGCATTTTGATGTGTACAAGATTCATGTCATTTTATAGTTATGCCTTTTTCTTTCTTTTTCAGGTAAGTACTCGAGATGGTTTGTAAAATCTTGTTTGTATTTTTGGCTATCGTGAGTATTAAACTTTCCTTTTCAATTTTTTCCTGTTTATTGTAATTTGTAGTTTATTGTGTTTTAATAAGGAATTTTAAGATAGGCAACTTTGCTATGGTGTGGAAGTATGAATTCAGCTACGTTTATTGTTACCATATTGTTAATTGTGTTAGTAATCATGATTATTACTATAGGTATTATTATTGTGAATATAAATTAATGTAATTTATAGTCATTATACAGTATGTATATAAAGATGAATAGATAAGATAAAAATGAAGGAGACTGCGAGAGACCATAAGGCCTACACTAGGCAGTTCCGAATGAATGAAAGGCCGAAACGTGACTTTGGAACAAGGCAGAGTTCGATCCCTGGCTGGGCTGGGTTCCCACCACCGAAGTCTGGTCAGGCGCATTTCGCCCGGTCATCATCTTAAGGGTGTAAATGATGAACTTATATGGCAGGAAAAAAAACACTTTAGTGCGGTTACACCTGACGGTTTTATTCAGTAGAGAAGGAGTTTTTCTGTCTTCCGCCTGGAAATCTTAATGGAGGGACGCTTTTTTGGTTGAATCAGAAAGATATTGTCTTTTTTTCAGAAGCAGTTGCAGACCATAAATACGTATTACTTGATACGTACGTCTTTGTGGCTGTAGCCATGCGATTTTATTCAGCTGAGGGAGAACCCTTTAACTGCTGTAAGGCTCAAAGAAAAGAAGATTGGCCCTTTCCGTCTTTCGGATGCAGTGACAGAACGTTACTATTTAATGTTTCACAGATAATCGGTTGTGAAAAATTGCTCAGTGCTTGTTGTGTTTGTCCTCTTTGAACATGAATTGTTCTACCCACCAGATGGTAGCTCTGCTGTCTGGGTTTGGGTCCAGCATGCCCCACAGAACCTTTAAGAGAGTCCTCTCGTGATGGTCTTGGAATCTTCCTGGCTTTAGGGCTTGGAGAAATGGTCGCCCTTTGTTGCAGCAGGCCAGATAGTACCTCATTTGGTCTTTGGTTTTGAGCCTTAATGTTGTGGGGTGGAAGTATGGCAGACGATCCATGCAGAGTTCGTAGAGAAGGGACCCGAGAGCCCAAACATCAGCCATTCCTCCGGCGTATGGATGTTGGGCTGTGTCCAGCACTTCGGGAGCCATATACCAAGGTGAGCCTTGCACACTCTTGATCTGCCGCTGGTAAACGTTTGAAACTCTTGCCGAGAAGCCGAAGTCGATGATTTTGACGACCTTTGAATCGGCGGTGAGGACGACGTTTTCTTGTTTGAGATCAAGATGAACAAAGTGGTGTGAGTGCATGTAGGACACTGCGGACACGATCTGCCTGAAGTAGGAAAGAATCCGACTGCCCCATGCAAGAGAAGGCGACTTGTGCCTTTCCATGGCTGCTAAGAGTGTACCACCAGGACAGTATTCGGTGATTATGATTTTGCAGCCTACGTCGGTTGCAACGTCGACCAGTTTGATTATGTTGATATGGTGGAGGGTGGAAAGGGCCGCGATTTCATTGGAGACATCGCTTGTGCATTGATCCTTCTGGATGGGAATCTTGGCAACACTTATGGAACCCGTTGCCTTACTGGAAGCGAGGACCGTCCGTGCAAAGCCTCCATCAGCCAGGGAGCACTTTATACTGTAATTATCCTGGAAAAGGATGCTTCTTGGCTCTTTAAGAGTTCCCGAAGAAGATCTTGATTGAGACCCACATGTTTTATATGACGACGGATGTAGTTTATCTTTTGTCAAATCCTTTGCCGTCGTTACTTTGTCTGTTGGTGGGCTCTTAGCTGGTTGAGGATCTGGTGGTGTTTTTACTTTGGATTTGTTGGTCTCCACGGGCACTTGATGGGCTGGGCGAGGAGACTTTTCATTGGAGTCCTGTTGAGGAACGCCTTTCGTACAACAGGCGAAGAGCGAGTGGAAGCAGACGTAAAGTCTGTAAGTGCCTAGGCGCAATCGCTTGAGGTTGAGGTGACGAAGCTTGATCATCGTGTCCCAACTTTGTCCAAGCCGGTCCCGGGAGGGGAACTGTCCAGGTAGTTGATCGTCGAGAACAGATTTGTTCAAATAAGGCGTGCAGGGCTATTTGCCGGTAGGTTATGATGGAAAGACATGCGGCACCACAAAAGACATACTAGTCTCTGACGAGGTCAATTGCAGAATAGGAAATGATCACATCAATAAATAAATGAATAGATAAGTAAATAAATGAATGACCAGATAAAGTTTAACAAATAAGTCTATTAATTAAAGAATAAAAGAGTATCGTCCAAACGTTTTAGTAAATGAAATCTTCAAAAATCTCGATTTTTTTTATAACGCAAGAGCACTTTTTTTTTTTTTTTATTAACTCGCTATCCTTATATACACGGTGGCCGTAAAAGACTTCAGTCATGCAGTACGTGAATCTCTGTCAAGAACAAAAATATGCTACAAAGTTGCACGCCATGTAAACCCGGAAGTGAATAATAATGATAATAACGATGATAATAACGATTATAATAATAATAATAATGATAATAATAATAATGATGATGATGATGATAATGATTAATAATAATTATAATGATGATGATGATAATAATTGAATCCAGCAGTCGAACATCCTCGACCCTGGGTCACTCTGACCGTGAGTCCCGTCAGGACATCTTGCCACGAAGAACGTCTAAAAGAACCATAGACACGAAGTCTTGTGTGTGTGTGTGTGTATATATATATATATATATATATATATGTGTGTGTGTGTGTGTGTGTGATTCACCACGGTCTTGGATCACGTGTTGGACTCGTGATCGACAGCTATTTCCCTCCCGGAAGATAGCTCAGAGCTCATATATGACCGATCTAAGGGTAATACTGTGACCTTACATGCGCGCGCACACACACACACACACACACACACACACACACACACACACACACACACACACACACACACACACACACAACTCCCCGCCCACGAGAGTTGGAGTATAAATGAAAGGTATAAATGAAAAACAAAATGATAATGCAAGATATGATATTGAAATTCAAAATGTGTCAAAAAGAAATAATCACGAGTTTCTTAAAACCATGTACTTTAATGCTCTTAGTATTAGAAAAAAATCAAGAAATACAGGCGTATGTCAAAAGCGAAAATCTCGATATGATAGGAATAACTGAGACATGGTTAAATGGTACAGAGTTCGAAGCTGAATTTAATATTGCGGGATTTAAACACTTTCATCAGGATAGAAACCACAAGAAAGGTGGGGGTGTTCTATTGTACGTTAAAAACAATGTTCATGCTTGTGTTTTAGAGAAAGTGAAACAGGATGCATATGATAGTTTGTGGGTTGAGTTAACCCAAACAAATGGACAAAAAATTAATATAGGTGTAATATATAGGCCAAAGACATTATCATTAGCAGACGACAAACTGTTATTTCAAGAACTGTCTATTTTCTGCAACCGGGATTTATTGATAATGGGTGATTTCAATTTTACTGACATTGATTGGATGACCCTTGAACATGGTCATATAGGTAGTAGCTTGTTGGATTTTCTTGGTGACAATTACTTAATTCAGCATGTAAAAGAGCCCACAAGATATGGAAACTTACTCGATCTTTTGATCACTAGCCGCGAAAGCATGGTAACTGATGTAGAAGTCGGTGAATCGTTTGCAAATAGCGATCACAACCTAGTTAGATTCAAACTCCTAAAAAAATTAGAATAGATACTTGTGTTTCTAAAATACCCGATTTCAGTAAAGCTCAGTTCATAGGACTACGTCAGGAGCTTCAGCTTACAGATTGGGAGGCAAAATTAAACGAAAGGCCTGTAGATCAGATGTGGGAAATATTTCAAAATACGCTCACTAAGATGATTCAAACTTACATTCCTTTTAAGGACAGACGTCCCCCAAATCAGGCTCGCCCAAAGTGGCTCGACAAAGAAACTGAAAAAAGTATTACTTAAAAGAGACAGGCTTATAAGAAATATAAGTGCTCGGGTGCATCTAATGACTATGAAAGTTATGTATCAATACAGAGAGGTTTAAAAAAGACAATAAGGAAAAGAAAACAGATAAAACAGATAAAAAGGTTCTTAGGAATCACATTGGTCCACTATTATCTGCTGACGGTCAACTTGAATATTCAAATGAAGGAATGTGTAATATCTTAAACAATTATTTTAGCTCGGTATTCGTAAACGAAACACCTCAAGGTGAATTCCAAACTGAAACCTGTGAAAAGTCTATGGTAAACATACTCACTACGGTAAATATAACAAAAGAAAAAAGTAAAAGGTGTATAGACAAACTCAAAGTTAATAAAACACCAGGGCCTGACGGTTGGCATCCATTAGAAATTATTTTCAAGAAATCCATCATATCCGGAGATGTCCCAAGAGAATGGAAGCTAGCTAACGTTACTCCCATATTCAAAAAAGGTGACAAACAGAATACAAATAACTACAGGCCTATAAGTTTGACTTCAATCGTAGGAAAAATTATGGAAACTATCATCAGAGATGTTATCGAACATCATTTAGAAAGTAACTGCTTGATAAATTATAGCCAGCATGAATTCCTACGGAAACGTTCTTGCGTGACTAGCTTACTCGATTTCTACAACACAGTAATCTCGAATTATGACAAAAGAAACAATATAGATTTAGTATATCTAGACTTTGCAAAAGCTTTTGATACCGTACCACACGAAAGACTACTTACTAAATTAGCTTTGCATGGAATAAGTGGTAGCCTATTAGGTTGGACTAGTAATTGGTTGAATGGTCGAAAACAGAGAGTTGTTTTAAATGGAAAAACTTCTGGATGGAAAAGTGTTGCAAGTGGAGTTCCCCAGGGTTCCGTTCTTGGGCCACTTCTATTCATAGTATATATAAATGATATAGACCATGGACTAAAATCTACTGTTTCCAAATTTGCTGATGATACAAAACTGTGCGGAGTGGCAAATGATCACTCAAACCAATTAGATATTCAAGAAGATTTAGATCAATTACAGCAATGGTCTGAAAAGTGGCTATTGAAATTTAACACAAGTAAATGCAAGGTAATGCACATAGGTAAAAATAACAGTAAGTACGATTACAAGTTATTTGGAAATTCATTAACAAAAGTGGATGGTGAAAAAGATCTTGGCGTAATTATCAGTAACGACCTCAAATCATCCAAGCAGTGTATTTCAGCCTCTGAGAAAGCAAATAAGATTCTAGGACTGATTGTGCGATCTTTTGATTTCAAAAGTCCATCACTCATTAACAAGCTATATAAATCGTTAGTTCGTCCACATTTGGAATATGCTGTTTCCCTATGGTCACCGAATCTCATTAAAGACATTGACAGACTGGAAAAAGTACAACGGCGAGCCACAAAACTGATTCCAAATATCAAAAATAAATCATACGAAAATTGACTAAAACATATCAATCTGTTTTCCCTAAAAAAGCGTACAGTAGACTCAGAGGTGACTTGATACAGGTCTTTAAGATTCTAAAGGGAATTGACAACATCAAAAATGACAAAAAAATTTACATTGAATGAGAATCAGACAAGAAACAATGGTCTCAAACTGTCCGGAAATAGATTCAATTTGGAAGTAGGTAGAAACAACTTTGCCAACCGTGTAGTTAATGAATGGAATAAACTTCCTGCACAGGTAGTGCAATGTAGTTCAGTTCGAAGCTTTAAGAATCATTTAGATAAATACCTAAATAAGATGCTGTAATGATTATAATTTATCTTATATTATTTGTTTTTGTTTTGTTATCATTTGTCTGTTTGATTTTCATTTATTATTATATGTCAATTTATTATTATTTACTATTTACCTGTTTGTTTATTATTTAACTATACATATGCATTTATTTATGTATTTTATTTGTTATTTACATTATCATAGTTTTTATTTATTATTTTATTATTAATATGATTTTTTTTTTCGCATCCGACCTAGATATGGATCAAAAGGTCTCCTGTCGGCATGCTCCGCCTTTGTAATCCTTTGTAATCCTTTGTAACGACTCGCACCGCAGCGATACTGAAATTATTTCGGCCCTGGGCGGGATTCGAATCCGGACCTCCGTAGTGGCAGCCGGGAATTCTACCAACCGCGTCATCGAGTGTGTGTGTGTGCGCGCGCGCTTGACTGCGTTCATTTCTCTCTACTTGTCCGCACAGACATCTACAAAAATTATTCAGAACGATGTGGTTTGTCTATACTCATGTTTCCAAGTTTATCCGCATTCTTCGGGTGTGCAGACACTCTCAACTCTCTCTTCGCGTAATGGGGGAACATTTGCTTACAAATCCAACCTATAATCTTCGACCCACGGACAGAGTTGGAACCACCACCCATCCGTTAACCTGACACAGTACATAAATCTGTTGTTTAATACAACTGGAGAAGTTGAATGGTCGAGTGTTGTGGTTGAGCGTCAGCCACAAATTGATAGGAATCGTCTGCTTCCCAACACAGCGGAAACGGTAGCCATAGGGGCACGACGACGCTGGAAGGCAAAAGGTCTTGGCCTCTTACGGAGCAGAGGGGATGAACCTTCCGGATTGTCGCGGGGAGTTGAATGCCCTACTGGTTCATATGATGAGGATGATTCGGCTGCACATCACAAACTCCTTTATTCAGGACATAGCGGTGCGGTGCATTACAAAATGACTTTGGTTTTGGCGGTTGGGGTCCACAACTCAAAGTGTATTATGACCTTCCTAATCCCCGCGGCGTAGGCTAGATTGGAACCCGTGCGCAAGATCTAAGAATATAAGGTCTAACCACTTCCGACCGAATTTCGAGGGAGTTGGCGCAGCGGGCCCGTGAACGTCACCTGGCTGTTCAAAGTGGGGTTAGCTGGTCCTATAGCTGCCAGTTGAAGCTGGTCCGTCGTTCGAAAATGACGTCGCCTTCGCTCGCACCGCTCCACTCAATTAGTTATATTCTGACAAATATTATATAAAATATATATATAAATATATATAAAATATTATAGTTCCTGTCTATATATATGAATATATAATATATATGATATATAATATATATATATATATAATATATATATATATATAATATATAAAATATTATAGTTCCTGTCTTCCTTGGCGTTTCACAGTTTTCTTCAGTGTATCACAAAGAGAAAATGGACGCATCCAAATGACGTCAGAAGCTGCGCAGAACTGCTCCAGCGGTTAGACCTGTTTACTTAGACCTTGCCCGTGCGCTTGGCTTCACTAGTGGCTATAGCACAGCGAGCCCCCCCCCCTCCCCCTCTCTCTCTTCTTCTTCTTCTTCTTCTTTTCCTAACAAAGTCTATGGGTGATTGCCGAGTGCACGTCTTTGGATTCGTCTCCTTGTAAGTAAGCAACCCTCAGGTTTGATCCTCAAGGAGGGACTGTCACTTGCCCTGGCTTCCCAGAAGGATATGGCATAGATGAAGTCTCTGGCCGTAACTGAGCGCCTCCTGGCATATTTCTTTTTGTTTTTTAAACATCTTGAATTAGTTATAGAGAGTTAAAACAACTACTCAGAGCTGGAAATAGGTTGATCGTGAACTCACTTTCAACATAAGTAGACCGACATTCCCTATGGTTTTGTTTAAGAACGAAGTCTGCATAGGTCTTCGTTGTTTTAACTACATTAATGCGCCCTGTCCTCTCCCATTTATTCGAATGAAATTGCTTGGTAATAAAAATAAGATCAGTAATTGTCATGAAAAGGGGTATGACATAGAGTGTATGAATCACAGGATCATTTTGATATGACCTACTCCTATCCTTTCTGCTACGTTCTTAGCGCCTTCGCTGCCGCGTGTGTTTACGGAGGTAAATGAAAATGGCTTTCATGCAACAGCCAGAATAAAGAATTAACTGCCATCCTGCACGAAAGGAATTGAACACACGCTACATCTGGCTATACAGTAAACACAGTATGTCTCTGGGGTAAGTACCGTTTTTTAAGGATGTCTTCATCAAATAACTTATCAGCATGGTTGCTTTTGCACCATTTAGTGTTCTGATCATTTCTTCTGGATTCTACGACGACGAAAGGTTTTTGAAGAACTGAAATCACCTCATGAAAACAAGAAACGAACAATTATAATGAAATAATTTTGAAAATACTTTGCATACAAGATCATTTGATTCAATTTACAATTTGGGTATTTGTCCGACTAAGTAAGATTTCGGCTGGAAGATTCTTCGAATAATGTTAAATGGAAATCACGTTAAGGAAGAATTTTGTTGCAACGTAAAACACAAAATGTTAATGTCAGAAACACACCATATTGTTTATGTTGTTAAGAACTCTGTAAGAGAAATCATAAATAGTAAAAGAAAAGTATCTCTTCAGCAAATGAAACGAAAATAGTGTGGAAAGGGTTAGAATTTTTCGTTTATCAGGTAGGCGTGGAATGGAAGACCTCAGGAGAGAGTTTGGTCCAAATTTGATATATTTGACATTTCGGGTATAAACCATGCTTCAGAGATCCTCCAGAAGACTGAACAAACATGAGCTTGTATACGCAAAACGGAGAGCAGGTGTGAAATGGAGTAAGAGCATGACAAAAAAAATTGAAAATTAATAAAAAGATGTTTTGGAAGGAAATTAAGAGAGGAAGGGGAGGCAAGTGAAGTAGAGAAGAAAAGGTAAAAGATGCAGATGGAGAGATGATAATGGAAGAGAGCTGTAAGAGGAAGATGGGCAGAGTATTTAAGGGAGTTGCTAAATGTGAAGGAGGATAGGGTGGAAAAGGTAGTTGGAATGGGAAGTGCTAAGAAAATGAGTGATGAATGAGGAAAATGGAGGAGAAATAAGGAAAGATGAGGTGAAAAGTAATTAAAATGATGAGAGGAGGTAAGGCACCTGGGTTAGATGGGTGTCCTGTGGAGTGTCTAAAAAGAAGAGAGAGGTACAGTGATAGTGGGCTTGCTGGTGAGGTTGTTTAATGTTTGTCTAAAAGAGGGTAGAGTGCTGGAGGACTGGAGGAATTTGTGTATAGCTTCACTTTACAAGGGAAAAGGGGACAAGTGTGAGTGTAGTAGTTTCAACGAGTATGTTAAGTGTAGTTAGGAAGACTTATGTGAGGGTCTTGATTGAGAGGATTAGGAAGAGGGAGTAATTGGTGAGGTACAATGTGGGTTTAGGACAGGTAGGGGTTGCGTGGATGAGATTTTTGTGGCAAGACAGATATGTGAGAAAGCTTTAGGAAAAGGTAAAGATGTTTTTGGGCTTTTATGGATTTGGAAAAAGCTTATGACAGGGTAAACAGGAAGGCACTGTGGGAGGTATTGCAGATATATGGGATAGGAGGGAAGTTGTTGAGCAGTCGAGTTTTTACGAGAGTCATTGAGCCTTTGTTAGAATTAGAAATGGATGGTTTGAGGTAAAGGTGGAACTTGACCAGGGATGTGTTATGTGGCCTTGGTTGTTCATTTGATATGAATGTGGTGGTCTGAGAGGTAAGTGGAAGGCTAATGGGCTGGGGATTGGAGGCGATTAAAGAAAATGGAGAAAAATGGGAGATATGCCAGTTGTTGTTTGGTGACAAGAATGTGCTTGTAGCAGGATCAGTGTAGGGATTAAGAAAGTTAGTAACAGAGTTTGGGAAGTTGTGTGAAAAAAGGAAGTTGAAGTTAAATGTGGGTAAAAGGTGATGAGATGTACAAGGGTAGAGGATGGTAGGAAATTGGAAGTTATTATTAAGGGAGAGAAACTGGAAGAGGTGGATAGCTTTTAAGTACCTGGGGGAGAATGTGGTGGGAAAGGGTGGAGTGAGGGTGGATGTAGAATGTAGATTGAGAAAAGAAAATAAATTCTTGGGAGATTAAAAAGTGTAATGAGAAATACATTTGGTAATGGATCCTAAGAGGAGATTGTAGGAAGAAGTGATTGGGCCAAGAGCATTATATGAGGCAGAAAGATGGAAGATAGAAGATGAAGAGTTTTAATGTGTTTGAGATGAAATGCCTGAGAAGCACGATAGGGGTTACTAGGCTGGATAGAGGGAGAAATGAGGTAAGGAGGAGCGCGGAGGTGGAAAGGGAGTTGGCAGATAGGGCTGATGAAAGAGTATTAGGATAGTTTGGACACATGGTAAGAATGAGTGAAGATTAGTAAAAGAGGTGTGAAAGGCAGAAGTGTGGGGGGAATGAAGATGAGGGGGCGACCAAGGATGAGATATATGGATGGGGTGAAAGGGGCATTGGGAAAGAGGGAATGTCTTTTGACAAAGGAAGAGAGAAGACAGATGATAGGGGTAAGTGGAGAATGGTTGTGTATGGATGATGTTGTGATGCATGGAAGGGAGTGGACAGGGGGATGGGGGGGTGTGGGAGTTTGTGTGAATGATATTTTAACACAGCATGAAGGAATTTCTCCCCATGACTTTTTCAGCATGAAGGGATGGAGTTGGGGTGGGGGTTGGTGATTAAATGAAGCGGCCTTGCTGTGGATGTGCTATGTCTTGCTACATTGCTTGTGACCCAGGGCAGTGGGCAAGATGCAGGGATGACCCATCATCCAGGAGGAGCCAAGAAAAGAGAGAGGGAGGGGTGGTGAATGGGAGTGGAGTATGTGGGCATGAAATGGGTGGGAGTGGATTTATGCCTACGAAATTGGCTACCTTTCTTGTATGGGGGGAAATGTCCTTGGGATATGTATGCATCTTGAAAACATTGTTTGTTTCAGTCATTCTTGTAAAATCTACCTGTGGTGTCATCTGCTTTGCAGTGGCATAAGAAATTATGCTCATTCTTCATGCATCGTCATTGTGTTTAATAAATAGTGATGGTGCTGAATGCTGCAAGCTATTTCATATTGAATTATGAAAATTGATAAAGAACTGAGGAAAATACACAATTGGGAAGAAAAGAATCAGAGGAAAGAGGTTGAGAGTAATAATATATTAATAATATATAGAACTGAGAGAAAAAGGCAGGAGAAGATAACTTGCCAGCAACAATGATATAAGTCATGTACAGAACATAACACAAGAAATTAAATGATGGGGCCAGATTCTCTTACAAACTAAATGGGTTTTCTTAAAGCATTATGCAAAACAAATGATAAGAGATATTGTTTTTGGAAATTTTGATGAAATTGATCAGATGAATAAGCTTAGAAATTAAAGCTAGGAGAAATAATAAGTGAATGACAAAGAAATTACATAGAATAAATATAACAAAAGGGAAAATAAAACAGAACAAGGCAGAGGGTAGGGCATGCAGTGTAGGAATAAATGCAAAAAGTATTGAATTTTCTGGAATGGACTGGTATGTTCTAAGCAATACTTGTGGTAAAGCTTTCATTTTTATCCAGTGTGTAAATAATCTCAAATAATGTATCTAACTTGCCATGTAAAGAAGAGTTTTATCTAGTAGTAACAAATCACAATAAGTAATCTATATATTGGCACACTTAAGCTGAGATGAAAAAATATATCTGTATTATGTTGTAGAAATGATTGTTTACTACAAAACTTGTGCCATCAAGGAGGTGTAGTGTGAATGTGGTGCAGTACAGTATTTTGTGTAGGAGCTTACTGCAAAAATATTGAAAGTGTCACATTTACTAGGCCTACCCTTGCTTTTGTAAGTGCCCAGAGACACCAGTGTAGAACCAATATGGACACAGGAAAGCACCCATGATGCACCAGAATGAGGTATTTTGGTTCAAATATATTTAGGGAGGCGAGACTACTCTCAAAAGATAATGAAAAAATCAATATCACTGAAGGAATTATCTATTTTGCTACAGGATGGCATTGTTAATTGAAATGGCTTAGTTTGGTATACTAAATATACATTGTAATGCCATCAGAACTAATACTAAGAGTTGGTGCTGTATGTTATGTTTTAGAATGCAGATTAAAACACAACAAATATTTTCATCAAAAAGTCAATAAAAAATTACTGTTGAGATAAGATTGATTAATCTATTGATTTATTTATTTATTTTTTAATGAATAACATTACAAAAGAAAAAATGTAAAGTTGTGCCTAGTCATGGTGGTTTCCCTTTAAAACCTCAACAGTTAAAAACCATGATGACTACAGATGGAAATGGTTAAATGGTTGGTGCTGCAAGATCCAAACAGTGTAATGATTATGGAAGAATTGTGTATGAACTGGATAAATTGGACCAGTAAAAAACAGTATAGAACTTTGAACAAGATGGGGGAAAACAGAAATTATATAAAAAAAAAATCATGAAACAATTGTTTGACCAGAAGGCAAAAATTTAATTAAAGGGTTAATATAACAAAAGGAAAGAAAATGAAATTACACTCAACCCTCAATTTAATGGATCCTCAACTTAGTGGACAAAAAATCCCATCCGTTATAGAACCAGACGATGGCCCAATCATCCGTTGCTGTGTCTGATCCAAGTCCAGGCCACCAACATCAGGTGTCAGACCCCATGTGAGAGGGAGGGACTGCCAGTGTCAGTCCACTCTCCTCTCTCTAAGAATGTCCATTCAACAACTTTATTTCTGTTCATTTATTTCATATTTACCTGTCGTGTGTGTTAAAATAATACAATATTACCATATTATTTTCAGGCACAGTAAAAGAAAGCAGTAAATGTATACTGTGCCAAATTGCCAACAATATTACCATATTATTTTGAGGTACAGTAAAAGAAACCAGTAAATGTATACTATACCAGATTGCCAACAACAGTTATTTGTCCATTATTTACCAATCAGGTCCATCATTCTGTTAACATTTGGGAGGAACAGACCAGTCCTTGCATGCATTTGTCCGTTAGGTGGAGGGTCAAGTGTAAGGACAGTAATGAAAAACAATGGAAAGGTCAAGAAAATGAAGAAAATATAAGAGAAATCAAATAAAGACAAAAAGGGTGGTTAAAATTATAAGAGGTGACCAAAAAGAGAAAGGCATAAAATCATTCCCACCCATTCCATCCCTAAATACACTTCACTCCCCTCCACCCACCCTCTTATCTTAGCACCTCCTGGATGACAGGTCATCCCTGCACCTTGTCCACTGTCTTGGGTCACAGGCAGTGTTGCAAGGCACAGCACATGCACAGCAAGGCTGCTTCATTAAATTGGTGCCCCCCCCCCTCTCCGTCCCCCCATGCATAAAAGGAGAAGAGGGGGAGAAATCTCTTCAGGCTCCATCAAATTTGGCTCACACATACAAAGGATTACAAAGGCGGAGTATGCCGATAGGAGACCTTTTGGTCCATATCTAGGTCGGATGCGAAAAAAAAATAACAATAATAATGAAATAATAATAATAAAAAAACTATAATAATGTATGCAACAAACAAAATACATAAACAAATGCATAGGTATAGTTGAATAACAAACAAACAGGTAAACAGTAAATAATAATAAATTGACACATAACTAATAATAAATGAAAATCAAACAGACAAATGATAACAAAGCAAAAACAAATAATATAAAATAAATTTTAATCATTACAGCATCTTGCTTAGGTGTTTATCTAAATGAGTCTTAAAGCTTGGAACTGAACTACATTGCACTACCTGTGCAGGAAGTTTATTCCATTCATTAACTACACGGTTGGCAAAGTTGTTTCTACCTACTTCCAAATTGAATCTATTTCCGGATAGTTTGAAACCATTATTTCTTGTCTGATTCGCATTCAGTGTAAAAATACTGTCACTTTTGATGTTGTCAGTTCCCTTTGGAATCTAAAAGATTTGCATCAAATCACCTCTGAGTCTACGCTTTCTTTAGGGAAAACAGATTCATATGTTTTAGTTGATTTTTGTATGATTTATTTTTTATATTTGGAATCAGTTTTGTGGCTCGCCGTTGTACTTTTTCCAGTCTGTCAATGTCTTTAATGAGATTCGGTGACCATACGGAAACAGCATATTCCAAATGTGGACGAACTAACGATTTATATAGCTTGTTAATGAGTGATGGACTTTTGACATCAAAAGAGTGTGCAATCAGTCCTAGAATCTTATTTGCTTTCTCAGAGGCTGAAATACACTGCTTGGATGATTTGAGGTCATTACTGATAATTACGCCAAGATCCTTTTCACTATCCACTTTTGTTAACGAATTTCCAAATAACTTGTAATCATACTTATTGTTACCTATGTGCATTACCTTGCATTTACTTGTGTTAAATTTCATTAGCCACTTTTCAGACCATTGCTGTAATTGATCTAAATCTTCTTGAATATCTAATTGGTTTAAGTGATCATTTGCCATTCCGCACAGTTTTGTATCATCAGCAAATTTGGAAACATATCATGGTCTATATCATTTATATATACTATGAATAGAAGTGGCCCAAGAACGGAACCCTGAGGAACTCCACTTGTAACATTTTCCCATCTAGAAGTTTTTCCATTTAAAACAACTCTTTGTTTTTGACCATTCAACCAATTACTAGTCCAACTTAATAGGCTACCACTTATTCCGTGTAAAGCTAATTTAGTAAGTAGTCTTTCGTGTGGGACGGTATCAAAAGCTTTTGCAAAGTCTAGATATATTAAATCTATATTGTTTCTTTTGTCATAATTCGATATAACTGTGTTGTAGAATTCGAGTAAGTCAGTCACGCAAGAACGTTTCCGTCTGAAACCATGCTGGCTATCATTTATCAAACGGTTACTTTCTAAATGATGTTCGATAGCATCTCTGATGATAGTTTCCATTATTTTTCCTACGATTGAAGTCAAACTTATAGGCCTATAGTTATTTGGTTTCTTTTTGTCACCTTTTTTTAATATGGGAGTAACGTTAGCTAGCTTCCATTCTCTTGGGACATCTCCGGATATGATGGATTTCTTGAAAATAATTTCTAATGGAACAACAGTCTCATTCTTAATTTCCTTTAAGATTCTTGGATGCCAACCGTCAGGCCCTGGTGTTTTATTAACTTTGAGTTTATCTATACACCATTTGATTTTATCTTTTGTTATATTTACCATAGTGAGTAAGTTTACCCTAGACTTTTCACAGGTTTCAGTTCGGAGTTCACATTGAGGTGTTTGGTCTACGAATACCAAGCTAAAATAATTGTTTAAGATATTACACATTCCTTCATTTGAATATTCAAGTTGACCGTCAGCAGATAATAGTGGACCAATGTGATTCCTAACAACCTTTTTATCTCTAATGTAACTATAGAATTCTTTGGAATTCTCCTTGGATTTATCAGCAATATTCATTTCGCATTGTCTTTTTTTTTTTCTTCCTCTTTTTTAAATCTCTCTGTATTGATACATAACTTTGATAGTCATTAGATGCACCCGAGCACTTATATTTCTTATAAGTCTGTCTGTTTTTAGCAATACTTTTTTCAGTTTCTTTGTGGAGCCACTTTGGGCGAGACTGATTTGGGGGACGTCTGTCCTTAAAAGGAATGTAAGTTTGAATCATCTTAGTGAGCGTATTTTGAAATATTTCCCAAATGGTTACGTTGGCGACATGCGTGAAGGGATTTCGATCCGGTCCTTACAACTCCCACTTGATGCAGCGGCCTTGGTGGTGAAACGGGTGGTTAATGGGTGTGGTAAGCGCCCTCCCAAATCTCGAGAGTCAGTTAGACAATGAGTTCCCAAGGTTTTATGCTGTTTAGTGGTCGAGCGGTGTAAGGCGTGTGTGCGGTTTGGGAGTTTACTTCCAAGCGCATCGGGTTCGAATCCCGTGCGCTACTGCCAAAAGAGATTATCTGATATATATATTTATATATATATATATATATATATATATATATATATATATATATATATGCTAATAAGAATGCGGGTAAGTGTGTTCACTTATGCAAAGTAGACCACTTGGAAAAAGATACTAGCAAAGCAGAGAGCTTTCGTTTATTACATCTTCGCACTGAAGATGTAATATACGAAAGCGCTCCTCTTCGTCAGTTTTTTTTTCCAAGTGGTCTACTTTGCATATACATATACATATATATATATATATATATATATATATATATATATATATATATATATATATATATTACATATATAAAATCAGCCATCCTGAGTCCAGTGCTGAACAAAGGCCTCTTTCATAGCATTCCATGATTGACACGACAGTGCAACCCTTTGCTACGTCACCCCTGCAAACTTCTCAGTCTCGTCTCTCCACCTTCTGTCTGGTCTCCACTCAGTAACACACTTGCTCCATCGCTCATCAGTCATTCACACTAACTTACCTTCCCAATTGCACTTCCTTTTACCGACTCCACAATATCTTTCACTCCAGTCTGCTCTCTCACCCGACTTGCTCTCTTTCGGTCTCTCAGCGTTGCTCTCTCTATTCTCCTCTATGAATTCCTTAGCTTTGTCTCCGTCGCCTTCGTCAGTTTCCAGGTCACACAGCCGTAGATTATTGTTGGCAGAATGCATTGCATGTAGACTTTACGTTTCTAACATAAGGGTAGAGAACCTCTCAGGATTTGATTATACTTACCAAACACTTTACAACCAATTGTAATACGCCTATTTATTTCATCATGATCTTTGGTCACTTTCACCATCTGGCCTAAATAATTATACTCTTCAACTTTTTCATCGTTTATAATCTCTTTAATATGAACTTTCGTGTTGAACATTACATTGGTTTTACTCTTATTCATTTTTAAACCTACTTTGAGACTTTCCTTGTTCAGATCACTCAGCATATCTTGCAAGTCTTCTTTCAAAAAATCTATCGATATATATATATATATATATATACATATATATATATATATATATATATATACATATATATATACATACATAAATATAACTGTTTATTTAACATGTAGTGTGTGCATTTTGATGTGTACAAGATTCATGTAATTTTATAGTTATGCCTTTTTCTTTTTCAGGTAAGTACTCGAGATGGTTTGTAAAATCTTGTTTGTATTTTTCGCTATCGTGAGTATTAGATTTTCCTTTTCAATTTTTTCCTGTTTATTGTAATTTGTAGTTTATTGTGTTTAAGGAATTTAAAAATAGGCAACTTTGCTATGGTGTGGAAGTATGAATTCACCTACGTGTATTGTTATTATATTGTTAATTGTGTTAGTAATCATAATTATTACTATAGGTATTATTATTGTGAATATAAATTAATGTAATTTCTAGTCATTATACAGTATGTATATAAAGATGAATAGATAACATAAGAATGAAGGAGACTGCGAGATACCATAAGGCCTACACTAGGCAGTTCCGAATGAATGAAAGCCCGAAATGTGACTTTGGAAGAAGGCAGAGTTCGATCCCTGGGTTGTTCCCACCACCGAACTCACCAGGCGCATTTCGCCCGGTCATCATCGGGTTTAAATGATGAACATATATGGCAGGAAAAAAACAACATAGTGCCGTTACACCTGACGATTTTATTCAGTAGAGAAGGAGTTTTTCTGTCTTCCGCCTGGAAATCTTAATGGAGGGACGCTTCTTTGGTTTAATCAGAAAGATATTGTCTTTTTTTCAGAAGCGGTTGCAGACCATAAAGACGTATTATTTTATACGTACGTCTTTGTGGCTGTAGCCATGCGATTTTATTCAGCTGAGGGAGAACCCTTTAACTGCTGTAAGGCTCAAAGAAAAGAAGATTGGCCCTTTCCGTCTTTCGGATGCAGTGACAGAACGTTACTATTTAATGTTTGACAGATGATGTGTTGTGAAAAATTGCTCAGTGCTTGTTGTGTTTGTCCTCTTTGAACAAGAATATTTCTACCCGCCAGATGGAAGCTCTGCTGTCTGGGTGCGGGTCCAGCATGCCCCACAGAACCTTTAAGAGAATCCTCTCCTGATGGTCCTGAAATCTTCCTGGCTTTAGGGCTTGGAGAAGTGGTCGCCCTTTCTTGCAGCAGGCCAGATAGTACCTCATTTGGTCTTTCGTTTTGAGCCTTAATGTTGTGGGGTGGAAGTATGGCAGACGATCCATGCAGAGTTCGTAGAGAAGGGACCCGAGAGCCCAAACATCAGCCATTCCTCCGGCGTATGGATGTTGGGCTGTGTCCAGCACTTCGGGAGCCATATACCAAGGTGACCCTTGCACACTCTTGATCTGCCGCTGGTAAACGTTTGAAACTCTTGCCGAGAAGCCGAAGTCGATGATTTTGACGACCTTTGAATCGGCGGTGAGGACGACGTTTTCTTGTTTGAGATCAAGATGAACAAAGTGGTGTGAGTGCATGTAGGACACTGCGGACACGATCTGCCTGAAGTAGGAAAGAATCCGACTGCCCCATGCAAGAGAAGGCGACTTGTTGTGCCTTTCCATGGCTGCTAAGAGTGTACCACCAGGACAGTATTCGGTGAGGATGATTTTGCAGCATAGGTCGGTTGCAACGTCGACCAGTTTGATTATGTTGATATGGTGGAGGGTGGAAAGGGCCGCGATTTCATTGCAGACATCGCTTGTGCATTGATCCTTCTGTATGGGAATCTTGGCAACACTTATGGAACCCGTTGCCTTATTGGAAGCGAGGACCGTCCGTGCAAATCCTCCATCAGCCAGGGAGCACTTGATACTGTAATTATCCTCGAAAAGTATGCTTGTTGGCTCTTTAAAAGTTCCTGAAGATCTTGATTGAGACCCACATGTTTTATATGACGACGGATGTAGTTTATCTTTTGTCGACTCCTTTGCCGTCGTTACTTTGTCTGTTGGTGGGCTCTTAGCTGGTTGAGGATCTGGTAGCGTCTTTACTTTGGAGTTGTTCGTCTCCACGGGCACTTGATGGGCTGGGCGAGGAGACTTTTCAGTGGAGTCCTGTTGAGGAACACCTTTCATACAACAGGCGAGGAGCGAGTGGATGCAGACGTAGAGGTGACGAAGCTTGATCATCGTGTCCCAACTTTGTCCAAGCCGGTCACGGGAGGGGAACTGTCCAGGTAGTTGATCATCGGGAACAGATTTGCTCAAATAAGGCGTGCAGGGCTTGTTGCCGGTAGGTTATGATGGAAACACATGCCGACAAAAGGCAAGGTCGATTGCAGAATAGGAAATGATCACATCAATAAATAAATGAATAGATAAGTAAATAAATGAATAACCAGATAAAGTTTAACAAATAAATCGATTAGTTAAAGAATAAAAGAGTATTGTTCGGACGTTTTAGTGAAGGAAATCCTCAAAAATCTTTTTATAAGGCAAGAGCACTTTATTTTATTAACTCGCTATCCTTATATACACGGTGGCCGTAAAAGACTTTAGTCATGCAGTACGTGAATCTCTGTCAAGAACAAAAATATGCTACAAAGTTGCACGCCATGTAACCCCGGAAGTGAATAATAATAATAATAACGATGATAATAACGATAATATTAATTATAATGATAATAATTATGATAATGATTAATAATAACGATTATAATAATAATAATAGTAATAATAATAATGATAATAATAATTATGATGATGATGATAATGATTAATAATAATTATAATGATGATGATAATAATTGAATCCAGCAGTCGAGCACCCTCGATCCTGGGTCACTCTGACCGTGAGTCCCGTCAGGACAACATCTTGCAGACGAAGAACGTCTAAAAGAACCATAGACACGAAGTCTTGTGTGTGTGTGTGTATTTACCTAGTTGTATTTACCTAGTTGTTTTTTACGGGAAGGGGAGCTATGCTCATGGTCCCGTCTTCATATCTCATTTTATCTAAACTATTTTTAAATTCATGTATTGTTTTTGCACACACCACTTTCTTATCTAACTTGTTCCAACTGTCTATTACTTTGTGAGGAAAGCTGTTCTATTTCAAATCTCTTCTATAGCTGTCTTTTTTATTTTCTTTCCGTGTCCTCTAGTATTTCTGTCATCCCATTTTATCAGATTCTCTCTGTCAGTAATTTCTATGCCTTTCATGATTCTGTAAATAGCTATCAAATCTCCTCTCTTTCTTCTTTGCTCTAGTGTCTGTAGTTCAAGTTTTTCTAGACTCTCTCCATATGATAGTTTTGAGAGTGTTGGTGCCAATTTTGTAATTGCTCTTTGTATTCTTTCAAGTTTTTTTTATACATTTTTTTGTACTTGGTGACCATATCGTTGCTGCATATTCCAATCTTGGTCTTATCAGGGTGATTAGGATTTTCTTCACTATTTCTTCATCCAGGTATGTAAATGCAACTTTGATTGTTCTTATTAGATTATAAGTTTCTCCAAAAATCTTAATTATATGTTTCTCAGGTGACATATTATTCATAACAATGACTCCCAGGTCCTTCTCATTTTCTACTTTTTTTATTCCTTCTTCTCCCAATTTATATGCTCCTGTTATTCTGTTTTTGCTTTTTCCAAATTCCATTATACTACACTTTTTTGTATTGAACTCCATCTCCCACTTCCTACTCCATTCTTGTACTTTATTTAGATCTCTCTGTAGTGATTCACAATCTTCTTCAGTTTTCACTCTTTTCAGTAGTTTTGCATCATCTGCAAAGAAGCTCATATAGCTTTCTATTCCTTCATCCATATCATTAATATATATAGCAAACATTATTGGGGCCAGTACTGTTCCCTGCGGAACACCGCTTATTACTTCATCCCATTTTGAGTGCTGGTTTCTTATCACTACTCTCATTTTTCTTTCTTGCAAAAAGTCCTCCATCCAATTTAGTAGTTTGCCCTGTATTCCTCCTTCAGTTTCTATTTTCTTAAGCAACTTCTTATGTGGTACTTTGTCAAAAGCTTTCTTTAGATCTAAAAATGCACAGTCCGCCCATCCATCTCTTTCTTGTATTATATCTATTAGCCTTGAATAGAAACATATTAAATTGGTGACGCATGATCGTCCTTGTCTGAATCCAAATTGCCTTGGATTTAACACTTTGTTTTTTCTAAATATTTTACCCATCTACTTTTGATCATTCTTTCACAAATTTTTGCTATTGTACTTGTTAGAGAGACTGGTCTATAGTTGGTAGGTTCTTCTTTATTTCCTCCTTTATATATAGGTACTATATTTGCTTTTTTCCAATCTTCTGGAACTTTTCCTTCTTTCAAGGAACTATTTAGTATGCTATGTATTTTGTCTGCCAGTTCATTCCTGCATTCTTTCAGTATGCAGTTTGCTATTTCATCTGGTCCATGCGATTTTCTGACATCAAGATTACTCAAGTGTGTTAATATTTCATTCTTTGTTACTTCTATTTCTTCCATAGGGGGGACTTCCTCTTTCCATTCGTTCTCTTCAGGTTGTATGTTCTCCCTTGTAAACACTGATTTAAAATGTTTGTTCATAATTTCCGCCATTTCCATTTCCTCAGTGTATTCAACTCCCTCCTGTCTTAATTTCTCCAAGTCTTGTTTGTTTTTCAGTTTATTGTTTACAAATCTGTAGAATAGTTTCGGTTGATCTTTTCACTTTTCTATTATATCTTTTTCATATTTTCTCTTTTCCTCTCTGCACATTTGTACATATTCATTTCTATAGCAGGTATATATTTTCCATTTTTCAGGTCTTCTGTCTTTTTTCCATCTGGTCCAGGCTTTGTCTCTTTTGTCTTTTAACTCCCTACAGCTTTTGTTGTACCAGCATTTTACATATTCTTTTTCTTGTTTTTGTCTTGGGACATACTTTTCCACTCCTTTTTTGTAAATTTTTGTCAAAATATTCCATTTCTCTTCTACTGTTGTTTCTTCTTTGTATATTTCTTCCCAGTTTTCCTTTTGAAAGAATTCTCTTATTTTATCAAAGTTTGTTTTTTCATACATCATTCTTCCTTTTCTGTATTGTTCATTTCTTTTGATATATTTTTCTTCATTAAGTTCCAGTTCAATCAATATGTGGTCACTTTTACTTATTGGTGTTTTATATTCAATTTTGTCCACTATTCTAGGTTCGGATGTAATTACTAGGTCTAGTTTCGATGGCTCTTCTTCATTTCTATACCTAGTGTTCTCCTGTATCCATTGTGTCATTGTATGGTCAGTAACCATCTCGAGTAGAGCGTTTCCCCATGAGCTGTCTCCACCCTTTACTGTCATTTCTTCCCAGCAGATTTCTTTGCAATTAAAGTCGCCCATCATAACTATTTTTCCTCCCTCTTCCATTATCTTGTTTAATGTTATCTTTGTGTCCTCTAACATACTTTTATGTTCACTCTCTTCCCATGAGGTTGTTTTTGGGGGCACATAATTTATCACAAACTTTCTGTTCTTCTTATCTCTGTCTTCTACTTCCATCATTATCATCTCTACTGTATTCTTTCCATATGTGACACCCTTCACGTTTATATCCTTCTTAGTCAGGAACATAACTCCACCCCCTTCCTTTTTCACTCTGTTTCTAATCCAATAATTATATGCATCATGTCCTACACTGTTGGGTGGTAGCGGACCTTTTAATTTTGTTTCTACAATTCCCATTATGTCTGGTTCTTTTTCTTTCAAATAATCATTCAGTTCATTCAATCCTGTTATTAATCCATCTATATTTGTGTAAGACACTCTTAGTTTTCTGCCACTTCCATTGTGTTCTCTGTTTCCCTTATGTTTTTCTTTTGTATGTCGAATTTCCTTAGTTTCATATTCACTACTCTCCAATAGAATCTCTCTTTTTCCGATTCCGTTCTTATCTGTTTTTTTTTCCTTTGCTTCAAGTCTTTTCTGTTTTTCTTCCTCTCTTCTTTATTCATTTCCCTTTTTATCCATACCTTTTTATATTGTTCACTTGTTGCTAGTTTCCCTGTTTTGGATAAGATATTCTCAGCAGTAGTTTGTGACCTGAATTTAATCTTGATTGGTCTGGTCTTGTCTGTACTATATTTCCCTAGCCTGAATTTCTCTTCGATTTGTTTCATTATTTCTGGTTCATCTTCCTGAACTAATTCTAGTAAATTTCTTACTTTTTCATTTTCCTCTTTGATTCTTGTGGTTCTATCTGGGTTATGTTTCTCTTCCATTCCTAATATAATTATACATTTCTTTTTGTCTGCTAAGTCTCTTACTATATTCTCCTGTCTCATCACTTTAATAACTGAGTTTTCAGTTTGTTCATTCATTTGCTGTCTGATTATGTCAGTGAATGCAACTTTGCTATTTTCTTGAATTTTTTTCCAACCCTCCTTGTTCTCCTTATTATTCTCCTTTAAGACTTTATTCTCATCTTTTACTTCTTTTAACTGTTTTTTTTAATTCTTCAATTTCCTTAGTTAAGTTTTTGTTCGCCTTCTCTAGTTCTTCCAATTTTTCAACTCTTCGTATAATATTGTCAACATGACCGAACCTACGCTCCAAGTCCTCGATCATCTTATCGACCTTCTCTTCTAGTCTTGTCAGTCGGGGGGGGGGGTTTGTGTCCCCCCACCCTCTTTAAATCCCTGGAAAATATTCTCATCACTTTCTACTGTATTGCTCTTATCTATACTTCTAATCTTTACATTTTTATTAGACATTTCATCGTCGTCGGGAGGCCTTTTGTTTACCTTTCGCCTGTCTGCCTGGGCCAAGTCTACTCCTTCCTCATTTCCTTCCATTTCCCTCAGTAATCCCTCCCCCTTTCCTCTTTCCCTACTTTCCTACTACTCCACGAGCAATTTCCCCCCCACCCTGTAAATACAATAGGCACTTCTCTTTGCGTTGGGATCCACAAACTTCAGTTCTCTTCAGAACGTCTTCTAAGCCGTCCATTCGTTGAAGTGTGTGTGTGTGTGTATATATATATATGTATATATATATATATATATATATATATGTGTGTGTGTGTGTGTGTGTGTGTGTGTGTGAGAGAGAGATTCACCACGGTCTTGGATCACGTGTTGGACTCGTGATCGACAGCTATTTCACTCCCGGAAGATAGCTCAGAGCTCATATATGACCGATCTATGGGTAATACTACGACCTTACACACACACACACACACACACACACACACACACACACACACACACACACAACTCCCCGCCCACGAGAGTTGGAGTAACGACTCGCAGCGCAGCGATACTGAAATTATTTCAGCCCTGGGTGGGATTCGAACCCGGACCTCCGTAGTGGCAGCCGGGAATTCTACCAACCGCGTCATCGAGTGTGTGTGGTGTGTCTGTGCGCGCGCTTGACTGCGTTCATTTCTCTCCACTTGTCCTCACAGACATCTACAAAAATTATTCAGAACGATGTGGTTTGTCTATACTCATGTCTCCAAGTTTATCCGCATTGTTCGGGTGTGCAGACACTCTCAACTCTCTCTTCGCGTAATGGGGGAACATTTGCTTACAAATCCAACCTATAATCTTCAACCCACGGACACAGAGTTGGAACCACCACCCATCCGTTACCCTGACACAATACATAAATGTGTTGTTTTATACAACTGGAGAACTTGAGTGGTTGTGTGTTGTGGTTGAGCGTCAGCCACAAATTGATAGGAATCGTCTGCTTCCCACCACAGCGGAAACGGTAGCCCTAGGGGCACGACGACGCTGGAAGGCAAAAGGTCTTGGCCTCTTACGGATCAGAGGGGGATGAATCTCCCGTATTGTCGCGGGGAGTTGAATGCCCTACTACTGGTTCATATGATGATGATGATGAATCGGCTGCACGTCACAAACTCCTTTATTGAGGACATAGCGTTGCGGTGCATTACAAAATGACTTTGGTTTTGGCGGTTGGGGTCCAGAACTCAAAGTGGATTATGACCTTCCTAGCCCCTGCGCCGTAGGCTAGATTCGAACCCGTGCGCTTGGCTTCACTAGTGGCTATAGCACAGCGAACCTCGCTTTCCCCCCTCCCCACCTCTCTCTCTCTCTCTCTCTCTCTCTCTCTCTCTCTCTCTCTCTCTCTCTCTCTATTTCCTTTTTCTTCTTTTTTTTTCCTAACAAAGTCCATGGGTCACTGTCGAGCGCGCGTCTTTGGATTCGTCTCCTTGTAAGTAAGCAGCCCTCAGGTTTGATCCTCAAGGAGTGACTGTCACTTGCCCTGGCTTCCCAGAAGGATGTGGCATAGATGAAGTCTCTGGCCGTAACTGAGCGCCTCCTGGCATATTTCTTTTTGTTTTTTAAACATCTGGAATTAGTTATAGAGAGTTAAAACACAACTACTCAGAGCTGGAAATAGGTTGATCGTGAACTCACTTTCAACATAAGTAGACCGACATTCCCTATGGTTTTGTTTAAGAACGAAGTCTGCATAGGTCTTCGTTGTTTTAACTACATTAATGCGCCCTGTCCCCTCCCATTTATTCGAATGAAATCGCTTGGTAATAAAAATAAGATCAGTAATTGTCATGAAAAGGGGTATGGCATAGAGTGTATGAATCACAGGATCATTTTGATATGACCTACTCCTATCCTTTCTGCTACGTTCTTAGCGCCTTCGCTGCCGCGTGTGTTTACGGAGATAAATGAAAATGGCTTTCATGCAACAGCCAGAATAAAGAATTAACTGCCATCCTGCACGAAAGGAATTGAACACACGCTACATCTGGGTATACAGTAAACACAGTGGGCCGTATTCATAAAGAAAAGGATATGCTTATACTTGCAAAATATGAAGGAAATCCTTCTACTTGTATTCATAAAAATTTCAAGCAAAACCTTTTACTTGTCGAGCAAAAGCATAACCTTATAATCGCATAAAAGTAAATGGTTATACATAAACAAGACCCTTTACTTCAAATAAAGAGCTTCAAATGCTTCAAGAAGGTTGAGTCTGGTCAGTAGCAGACTACAGTTAGAAGTGAAAGGTTGTTTTGTTCAACTCTCAGCACGATGGCAGAGTTTGTGGATGTGAGGCATGTTAAACATTACATGCCCCGTTTACCTACACCTGATCGTGATTTTAAGATGTTATTCCGTTTTGAAGAACAAAATGTACAGTGGCTTGCGGACAGATTTTTAGGCACCAATGAAGAAACTCGGGAAGGCGCCTTGTCATCTGTCCATAGAATGAAGATATGTTTGCGTTATCTCAGTGATCCTGGCTATCAAAAAGGTATCGGTCAAGAACTTGGTGTTAGCCAAGCTACGGTATCACGGACTGTGAATGCAGTAGCTGATAGCATAATTGCTCATGCGAATGAATGGATAAAGTTTCCAACTACCAACAGCGAATTAGTAGAGGCAAACCAGGTATGGCAAGGGAAGTATATGTTTCCGACAGCTATTGGTGTCATCGATTGTACTCACATAGGAATACCGAAACCAAAACTGCATGGAGATGAGTACATTAATCGAAAAGGTCGGTCTACCCTGAATGTTCAAGCCACTTGTAATGCCAAAGAAATGTTCACTAGTGTTGATGTTAGTTGGCCTGGATCCGTGCACGACTCGAGGATATGGAGAAATTCACAAGTGTGTTTACAATTAAGAACTAAACGTAATGTTGTGCTACTTGGTGATGACGGGTATGGGATAGAGCCATGTCTCATGACTCCATTTCGGAATCCTACATCTCCTGCTGAGGTAAAATATAACAAGCTTTTAAAAAAAGAAAGAGTAATAATTGAGCGATGCTTTGGGCAACTCAAACGCAATAGTAAACTCGTGTACGGGAAACAGGGACATCACATCAGAAATCTTACGAGTTACGACACGTTCAAACATGTAACTATGTGACCCGGCGCTCCCGAAACACGAGTCATTCTTTTACTATCGTGAGTATTAAACTTTCCTTTTCATTTTTTTCCTGTTTATTGTAATTTGTAGTTTATTGTGTTTTAAGGAATTTAAAAATAGGCAACTTTGCTATGGTGTGGAAGTATGAATTCCGGTGCGTTTATTGTTATGATATTGTTAATTGTGTTAGTAATCATAACTATTACTATAGGTATTATTATTGTGAATATAAATGAATGTAATTTATAGTCATTATACAGTATGTATATAAAGATGAATAGATAAGATAAGAATGAAGGAGACTGCGAGAGACCATAAGGCCTACACTAGGCAGTTCCGAATGAATGAAAGCCCGAAACGTGACTTTGGAAGAAGGCAGAGTTCGATCCCTGGCTGGGCTGGGTTGTTGCCACCACCGAACTCACGAGGCGCATTTCGCCCGGTGATCGTCTTAAGGGTTTAAATGATGAACTTATATGGCAGGAAAAAAAAACATCATAGTGCGGTTACACGTGACGATTTTATTCATTAGAGAAGGAGTTTTTCTGTCTTCCGCCTGGAAATCTTAATGGAGGGACGCTTTTTTGGTTTAATCAGAAAGATATTGTCTTTTTTTTCAGAAGCGGTTGCAGACCATAAAGACGTATTACTTTATACGTACGTCTTTGTGGCTGTAGCCATGCGATTTTATTCAGCTGAGGGAGAACCCTTTAACTGCTGTAAGGCTGAAAGAAAAGAAGATTGGCCCTTTCCGTCTTTCGGATGCAGTCACAGAACGTTACTATTTAATGTTTCACAGATAATCGGTTGGGAAAAATTGCTCAGTGCTTGTTGCGTTTGTCCTCTTTGAACATGACTTGTTCTACCCGCCAGATGGTAGCTCTGCTGTCTGGGTTTGGGTCCAGCATGCCCCACAGAACCTTTAAGAGAGTCCTCTCGTGATGGTCTTGGAATCTTCCTGGCTTTAGGGCTTGGAGAAATGGTCGCCCTTTGTTGCAGCAGGCCAGATAGTACCTCATTTGGTCTTTGGTTTTGAGCCTTAATGTTGTGGGGTGGAAGTATGGCAGACGATCCATGCAGAGTTCGTAGAGAAGGGACCCGAGAGCCCAAACATCAGCCATTCCTCCGGCGTATGGATGTTGGGCTGTGTCCAGCACTTCGGGAGCCATATACCAAGGTGAGCCTTGCACACTCTTGATCTGCCGCTGGTAAACGTTTGAAACTCTTACCGAGAAGCCGAAGTCGATGATTTTGACGACCTTTGAATCGGCGGTGAGGACGACGTTTTCTTGTTTGAGATCAAGATGAACAAAGTGGTGTGAGTGCATGTAGGACACTGCGGACACGATCTGCCTGAAGTAGGAAAGAATCCGACTGCCCCATGCAAGAGAAGGCGACTTGTGCCTTTCCATGGCTGCTAAGAGTGTACCACCAGGACAGTATTCGGTAAGGATGATTTTGCAGGATACGTCGGTTGCAACGTCGACCAGTTTGATTATGTTGATATGGTCGAGGGTGGAAAGGGCCGCGATTTCATTGCAGACATCGCTTGTGCATTGATCCTTCTGGATGGGAATCTTGGCAACACTTATGGAACCCGTTGCCTTACTGGAAGCGAGGACCGTCCGTGCAAAGCCTCCATCAGCCAGGGAGCACTTTATATTGTAATTATCCTCGAAAAGGATGCTTCTTGGCTCTTTAAGAGTTCCCGAAGAAGATCTTGATTGAGACCCACATGTTTTATATGACGACGGATGTAGTTTATCTTTTGTCGAATCGTTTGCCGTCGTTACTTTGTCTGTTGGTGGGCTCTTAGCTGGTTGAGGATCTGGTGGTGTTTTTACTTTGGATTTGTTGGTCTCCACGGGCACTTGATGGGCTGGGCGAGGAGACTTTTCAGTGGAGTCCTGTTGAGGAACGCCTTTCGTACAACAGGCGAAGAGCGAGTGGAAGCAGACGTAAAGTCTGTAAGTGCATAGGCGCAATCGCTCGAGGTTGAGGTGACGAAGCTTGATCATCGTGTCACAACTTTGTCCAAGCCGGTCCCGGGAGGGGAACTGTCCAGGTAGTTGATCGTCGAGAACAGATTTGTTCAAATAAGGCGTGCAGGGCTATTTGCCGGTAGGTTATGATGGAAAGACATACTAGTCTCTGACGAGGTCAATTGCAGAATAGGAAATGATCACATCAATAAATAAATGAATAGATAAGTAAATAAATGAATGACCAGATAAAGTTTAACAAATAAGTCTATTAATTAAAGAATAAAAGAGTATCGTCCAAACGTTTTAGTAAATGAAATCTTCAAAAATCTCGATTTTTTTTTATAACGCAAGAGCACTTTTTTTTTATTAACTCGCTATCCTTATATACACGGTGGCCGTAAAAGACTTGAGTCATGCAGTACGTGAATCTCTGTCAAGAACAAAAATATGCTACAAAGTTGCACGCCATGTAAACCCGGAGGTGAATAATAATGATAATAACGATGATAATAACGATTATAATGATAATAATAATGATAATAATAATAATTATGATGATGATGATGATAATGATTAATAATAATTATAATGATGATGATGATAATAATTGAATCCAGCAGTCGAACATCCTCGACCCTGGGTCACTCTGACCGTGAGTCCCGTCAGGACATCTTGCCACGAAGAACGTCTAAAAGAACCATAGACACGAAGTCTTGTGTGTGTGTGTGTGTGTGTGATTCACCACGGTCTTGGATTACGTGTTGGACTCGTGATCGACAGCTACTGCCCTCCCGAATGTCAACTTAGAACTCATTTATGGCTCGATCTATGGGTAATCCTGTGACCTTACATGTGCGCGCGCACACACACACACACACACACACACACACACACACACACACACACACACACACACAAGGACGATCATGCGTCACCAATTTAATATGCTTCTATTCAAGGCTAATAGATATAATACATGAAAGAGATGGATGGGCTGATTGTGCATTTCTAGACCTAAAAAAAGCTTTTGACAAAGTACCACATAAGAAGTTGCTTAAGAAACTAGAATCTGAAGGAGGAATACAAGGTAAATACTAAATTGGATGGAATACTTTTTGCAAGAAAGAAAAATGAGAGTAATATGATAAGAAACCAGCACTCAAAATGGAATGAAGTAATAAGCGGTGTCCCGCAGGGAACAGTCCTGGCCCCAATAATGTTTTCTATATATATTAATGATATGGATGAAGGAATTGAAAGCTATATGAGCTTCTTTGCAGACGATGCAAAACTACTGAAAAGAGTGAAAACTGAAGAAGATTGTGAATCACTACAGAGAGATCTAAATAAAGTACAGGATTGGAGTAAGAAGTGGGAGATGGAGTTCAATACAAAAAAGTGCAGTATAATGGAATTTGGAAAAAGCAAAAACAGAATAACAGGATCATATAATTTGGGAGAAGAGGGAATAAAAAAAGTAGAAAATGAAAAGGACCTGGGAGTCATTGTTATGAATAATATGTCACCTGAAAAAACATATAAATAAGATTTTTGGAGAAACTTATAATTTAATAAGAACAATCAAAGTGGCATTTACATACCTGGATGAAGAAATGGTGAGGAAAATCCTAATCACCCTGATAAGACCAAGATTAGAATATGCAGCAACAATATGGTCACCAAGTACAAAAAAATGTATAAAAAAAACTTGAAAGAATACAAAGAGCAATTACAAAACTGGCACCAACACTCTCAAAACTATCATATGAAGAGAGACTAGAAAAACTTGAACTACAGACACTAGAGCAAAGAAGAGAGAGAGGAGATTTGATAGCTATTTACAGAATCATGAAAGGCATAGAAATTACTGATAGAGAGAATCTGATAAAATGGGATGACAGAAATACGAGAGGACACGGAAAGAGAATAAAAAAAGACAGCTATAGAAGAGATTTGAAAAGGAACAGCTTTCCACACAGAGTAATAGACAGTTGGAACAAGTTAGATGAGAAAGTGGTGTGTGCAAAAACAATACATGAATTTAAAAATTGTTTATATTAAATGAGAAATTAAGACGGGACCCCACGAGCATAGCTCCCCTTACAGTAATATACAACTAGGTAAATACACACACACACACACACACACACACACACACACACACACACACACACACACACAACTCCCCGCCCACGAGAGTTGGAGTATAAATGAAATGTATAAATGAAAAACAAAATGATAATGCAAGATATGATATTGAAATTCAATATGTGTCAAAAAGAAATAATCACGAGTTTCTTAAAACTATGTACTTTAATGCTCTTAGTATTAGAAAAAAATTCAAGAAATACAGGCGTATGTCTAAAGCGAAAATCTCGATATGATAGGAATAACTGAGACATGATTAAACTGTACAGAGTTCGAAGCTGAATTTAATATTGCAGGATTTAAACACTTTCATCAGGATAGAAACCACAAGAAAGGTGGGTGTGTTCTATTGTACGTTAAAAACAATGTTCATGCTTTAATAACTGAGACATAGATAAATGGTAAAGAGTTCGAAGCTGAATTTGATATTGCGGGATTTAAACACTTTCATCGGGATAGAAACCACAAGAAAGGTGGTGGTGTTCTGTTGTACGTTGAAAACAATGTCCATGCTTGTGTTTTAGAGAAAGTGAAACAGGATGCATATGATAGTTTGTGGGTTGAATTAACCCAAACAAATGGACATAAAATGAATGTAGGTGTAATATATAGGCCAAAGACATTATCATTGGCAGACGACAAACTGTTATTTCAAGAACTGTCTATTTTCTGCAACCGGGATTTATTGATAATGGGTGATTTCAATTTTACTGACATTGATTGGATGACCCTTGAACATGGTCATATAGGTAGTCGCTTGATTGATTTTCTTGGTGACAATTACTTAATTCAGCATGTAAAAGAGCCCACAAGATATGGAAACTTACTCGATCTTTTGATCACTAGCCGCGAAAGCATGGTAACTGATGTACAAGTCGGTGAATCGTTTGCAAATAGCGATCACAACCTAATTAGATTCAAACTCCTAAAAAAAATTAGAATAGATACTTGTGTTTCTAAAATACCCGATTTCAGTAAAGCTCAGTTCATAGGACTACGTCAGGAGCTTCAGCTTACAGATTGGGAGGCAAAATTAAACGAAAGACCTGTAGATCAGATGTGGGAAATATTTCAAAATACGCTCACTAATGTAACATTTCGTCCTGTACCGACATTATATTCTAAAATTATATTTTGTCCTATACTGGCACATTGTTGTACATTAATGCTATACTGTACACTATTTTCCCATGCACATTCTATTTGCCCTTCCCTTTGGGCCTCAACCCAAAAATTGAGCTAGCTCATTACAAACTCCCACAATGAGGTTTGTAAGAAGATCTTTGCCTCTGCGGGTAAGGTGGATCCCATCAGAAGCGTAAAGGTCATGGCGCCTAGAAAAGAGATACCAATTATCAAAAAAGTGGTATCCCAATTGTGTGCACAAATGCGATATCCTATCATTGATCCCTATGGCCCTACTGTTCCAAGACGAGCCTGCGTAGATCCTCGGGAGGATCCCACAGACTACGTCACGACTGCCACGTTCCTTCATCTCCTGAAGGAGGACCTTGTAATTCGGAACAAGTTCCTCTGATCTGACCCTACCTACATGGTTACTACCCGTATAAACAATCGTAACCGTGTTCTTCCGTCCTTGCTCCCTGATGGACTGGGTACAGTCGGCGATCCCACGGCCCGGCTGACATACAATCTTGCAACGTCGCTTTCTCTTCCGCTGCAGGATGTCGTCATAGCCTGGCACCATGGAGTCCCCAACCACCAAGAACTCCTGGTTTTCAGCCACTTCATCCTCCAGTAGAGCAAAAGGATTAGCTAGAGTCAGCGGTTGCTCCACAGGTCACACGTCCACCGAACGCGGGCTCGACAAACGGGACCCCACGCAGCGCCACTCGCTCACGGCAGTGACAGTAGGTGAAGAAGTAGAAGCTCTTTGGGTTGTGGGGTGGGGGGGTCACTCTTCTGACGAAGCGCACTCCTGAGAAGACGAATTTCCTCCTCACACATCCTGAAACGAACCTCTAGGTTGACGCAACCTTCACAAGCCATTTCGTTCCTCATACAAATCAACGACAACAAAAACAACAACAAAGCGTTCTCTAATAAACTAAATACACGAAGCTTACTCTATTTATCTTACACTATTTCTCCTGCCTTTGGAGTACAGTAACAGAAAAGTATTTTGAATTCAAATAGAACACTACACTTTATCTTAAATCTGTAACTTTATAGCGCTATACATATACAATTACAAAAACACAACACAATCACTTAACACTTTCGGAGATATAAATTTGACAGGTATTCGCTAGGTGGTGTCTGTGCAGAAAAACGAGGTCTCTAGCTGAGGTCACGAGCAGACTGAGCTGAGGTGACCCTTCATCCCCCGACCCATTCCACCTCATGCATCACAACATCTCCATTGACCCTTTTCTTCTGTCCTCTCCCATCCTTCTTCAACAGACATTCCCCTCTTCCCCAAAGCCCCCTTCACCCCATCCATCCATCTCATCCTAGAACGTGCCCTCATGTTCACTCCCTCCACATCTGCCTTCCATACCTCTTTTTCTAGTCTTTCTTCACTCATTCTTTCCATGTGTCCAAACCATCCTAATACTCTTTCATCAACCCTGTCTCCCAACTTCTTTTCCACCCCTGTTCTCCTCACCTCCTCATTTCTCACTCTATCTAGCTTAGTAACCGCCATCATACATCTCAGACACCTCATTTCAAACACATTGAAACTCCTCTCTTCCTCTCTTATGTTCCATGTTTCTGCCCCATACAGTGCTGTTGGTACAATCACTCCTTCATACAATCTCCTCTTAGCATCCATTCCCAAATGTTTATTCCTCATTACACTTTTTGATCTACCAAGGCATTTACTCGCTTCTCTCAATCTACATTCTACCTCCAGCTCCACTCCACCTTTTCCTGCCACATTTGCACCCAAGTATCTAAAAGTATCCACTTCCTCCAGTCGCTCTTCCTTTATGCTTATTTCCAGTCTGCTGCCACTTTCACCCCATGTACATCTCATGACCTTTTACCCACATTTATCTTCAGCTCTCCTTCACACACACTCCCAAACTCTGTCACCAACTTCCTGAATCCCTCCTCCAATCCTGCCACAAGCGCAGTGTCGTCCGCAAACAACAGCTGGCTCACCTCCCACTTTTCTCCATTTTCTTTAACCATCTCCAATCCCTGACCCACCACACCTTGCATTTACCTCTCACACCACCCCATCCATGTACAAGTTGAAGAGCCAAGGCGACATAATGCATTCCTGATAAAGTCCCACCTGTACCTCGAACCACTCACTCTCTCCATTTCTAATCCTGACACATGCTCTACTACTCTCGTAAAAACTCTTGACAGCTCTTATAAGCTTTCCTCCTATCCCGTATATCCGCAAAACCTCCCACACTGCCTTCTTGTCTACCCTGTCGTAAGCCTTTCCCAGGTCCATAAAGGCCCAAAAAAACATCCTTCCCCTTTCCTATAGCTCTCTCACATATCTGTCTTACCACAAAAATCTGATGTACACAACTTCTACCCGTCCTAAATCCACACTGTTCCTCACCAATTACTCCCTCTGTTCCTCTCCTAATCCTCTCAATCAAGATCCTCCCATAAGCCTTCCCAACTACAGTTAACAAGCTAATCCCTCTGAAACTACTACACTCACACTTGTCCCCTTTTCCCTTGTAAAGTGGAACTATACAGGCACTCCTCCAGTCCCCCGGCACTCTACCCTCTCTCCAGCAAACATTAGATAACCTCACCATCCAGTCCACCATCACTGTACCTCCTTTTTTTAGACATTCTGTTTGGCATCCATCCAGACCAGGTGCCTTACTTGCTTTCATCATCTTAACAACTGCTTTCACTTCATCCATCCTTATTCCTCCTCCATTTCCCTCACTCATCACGGTCATTTTTTTTTAGCATTTCCCACTGCATCTATCTTTCCCTCCCTATCCTCCTTCACATTTAGCAACTCCCTAAAATATTGTGCCCATCTTCCCCTTACTGCCTTCTCTTCCATTATCCTCCCCGTGTGGGGTATTGGGTGCATGTTAATGTGGCAAAGTAGCATGCAGTTGATACTTTAGGGTCTATATGGGGCGCCCCTACAGACCAGAGCCACACATCATTTTGTCTGTGATAGAGGAAAACTCTGTTCAAAGATAAATGATGACAATTGTATACTACAACTGTCCCTCCATTATGCTGTCTCCCAACCCCTTGTTACTGTCCTTTATAATTTGTCTGAATATTGATTTCTTTTTTCGCCCACCTACCCTGTGGTGGGAGTAAAAGAGTACTGCCACCAAGTATTTCCACTAGGATAGTAAGAGACGAGAAAAAAGGGACGGGGATTGGGACCAGGCATCCTTCTCCCTGTAGCCCCACAGGGGACATTCCTAGAGAAGCTTTGATAAGAAAAAGGAATGGCATGAGGAACATTTACTAGTAAGAAAAGAAGGTAAAAAAATAGTGCAAAGAATAATAAGTAGTGAGAAAGGCATTGATGAAGAAAGAGGAGTTTTTAGGTTAGGAAGATTTATAGGTGGTAGATGGAGTATTAATGGACTATGTAGTGGTAAATAGGATTATGATAGGAAGAGTTTAGGATGTACATGTGCTAAGGGGAGAGAGTGGGGGAATATGAGATCCTTTTTTTGGTGGAAAGTAAGTTGAGAGTGGAGGATAGATGGAGAAAGAGGAAAGTGACAAAAGGTAGGGAGGTGCTTAGAGTGAACTCTTTAAATGAAAATGAAAATGAGAAGGAGTACAAAGAGAAGCTGAAGGAGGAGTGGGAGGGAGTGAAGGATAGAGTGGAGCTAGGTGTGGAGGAGGAATGGGGATGGTTGAAGGAGGGAGTCACAAAGTGTGCAAAGAAAAACAAGGACATTTGTAAACAACCCATATCGGGTTCAATCGAGATAAGATCCTCCTCCTCTCTGCAGAGGTGGGGGGTGGGGGTGGGGTAGGAGCACCTTCCTCATTGTCGAGTAAAATGGCGTGGGAGGACTTGTCCGTATAACGTACAACTGGGTCAAGGAATGGCGAAATGGTCAAGGACAAGAGGAGGAAGAGGGTCGAGTTGGCGCTAACGAGAGAATAAGTTTTGGGAGAGGGGAACCCACAAAACAGGATCACAGCTGGAATACAGTTAAGCCACGATTCATTTTGAATTTCCTTCTGGACAAGAGAGCAAGCACTTAACGAGGTTAAATATGGGATTGACGTGATTCTTACTTTTCTCTGAGCAAGGCGCTCGTGTAAAGGACGAGGGTTAAATTGAGGTGGTTTTAATTAACTACTGGGCAGAGCTGACGGCGCGCGCATGCAGTAGTTACAGGAAGAAGGTTCAAGAGCTGATTGTAAGCTTTGCTGATCAGAGGGCAACCGCATAGCGTGACTGGAAGATAATTAAATTTAGACTAGTCTCTGCCCACCATTGAGCAGAGGGCACACACAATTAGTTTCATTTAATATAGGGAAAGAGTATAGATAGCGGAACAGCTGTTATGATGTAAAGAGTTGCTGGAGTTACGAAGGACCTCGAGGACTTTTGCAGGGTCAAGGGCAAAGTCGGGATGGGGCAAGAGGGGGAAAGGGAGGGAGGCCAGGAAGACCCAAGTAAGCAATATATATATATATATATATATATATATATAAATAGATATATATATATATATATATATATATATATATATAGATGCTAATAAGAATGCGGGTACGTGTGTTCACTTATGCAAAGTAGAGTACTTGGAAAAAGAAACTAACGAAGCAGAGAGCTTTCGTATATTACATCTTCGCACTGAAGATGTAATATACGAAAGCGCTCCTCTTCGTCAGTTTTTTTTTCTAAGTGGTCTACTTTGCATATATATATATAATATATATATATATATATATATATATATATATATATATATGTATATATATAAAATCAGCCATCCTGAGTCCAGTGCTGAACAAAGGCCTCTTTCATAGCATTCCATGATTGACACGACAGTGCAACCCTTTGCTACGTCACTCCTGCAAACTTCTCAGTCTCGTCTCTCCAACTTCTGTCTGGTCTCCCTCTTGCACGCTTCCCATCTTCCGGCGTCCACTCAGTAACACACTTGCTCCATCGCTCATTAGTCATTCACACTAACTTACCTGCCCAATTGCACTTTCTTCTACCGCCTCTACAGTATTTAGTCTAGTCTGCTCTCTCACCTAACTTGCGCTCATTCGGTCTCTAAGCGTTATTCCCAACGTTATTCCATTTCCCTCAGTGCATTCCTTAGTTTTGCCTCCATCGCCTTCGTCAGTTTCCAAGTCTCACTCCCGTAGATTATTTGTGGCAGAATGCATTGATTGTAAACTTTGCGTTTCAAACGTAAAGGTAGAGAGCCTCTCATGATCTTATTGTAATTACCAAAGATTTTCCAACCAATTTTAATACGCCTATTTATTTCATCATGATCTTTGGTCACTTTCACCATCTGGCCTAAATGATTATACTCTTCAAGTTTTTCATCGTTTATAATCTCTTTAATATGAACTTTCGTGTTGAACATAACATTGGTTTTACTGTTATTCATTTTTAAACCTACTTTGAGACTTTCCTTGTTCAGATCACTCAGCATATCTTGCAAGTCTTCTTTCAAAAAATCTATCGATATATATAAAAAAAATATATATATATCACTGCTATACAGTTTATTTAACATGTAATGTTTGCATTTTGATGTGTACAAGATTCATGTAATTTTATAGTTATGCCTTTTTCTTTCTTTTTCAGGTAAGTACTCGAGATGGTTTGTAAAATCTTGTTTGTATTTTTGGCTATCGTGAGTATTAAACTTTCCTTTTCAATTTTTTCCTGTTTATTGTAATTTGTAGTTTATTGTGCTTTAAGGAATTTAAAAATAGGCAACCTTGCTATGGTGTGGAATTATGAATTCAGGTACGTTTATTGTTAATTGTGTTAGTAATCATAATTATTATTACTATAGGTATTATTATTGTGAATATAAATGAATGTAATTTATAGTCATTATACAGTATGTATATAAAGATGAATAGATAAGATAAGAATGAAGGAGACTGCGAGAGACCATAAGGCCTACACTAGGCAGTTCCGAATGAATGAAAGCCCGAAACCTGACTTTGGAAGAAGGCAGAGTTCGATCCCTTGCTGGGCTGGGTTGTTCCCACCACCGAACTCGCCAGGCGCATTTCGCCCGGTGACCATCTTAATTAAGGGTTTAAATGATGAACTTATATGGCAGGAAAAAAAGAACATAGTGCGGTTACACCTGACGATTTTATTCAGTAGAGAACGAGTTTTTCTGTCTTCCGCCTGGAAATATTAATGGAGGGCCGCTTTTTTGGTTTAATCAGAAAGATATTGACGTATTACTTTATACGTACGTCTTTGTGGCTGTAGCCATGCGATTTTATTCAGCTGAGGGAGAACCCTTTAACTGCTGTAAGGCTGAAAGAAAAGAAGATTGGCCCTTTCCGTCTTTCGGATGCAGTCACAGAACGTTACTATTTAATGTTTGACAGATGATGTGTTGTGAAAAATTGCTCAGTGCTTGTTGCGTTTGTCCTCTTTGAACATGACTTGTTCTACCCACCAGATGGTAGCTCTGCTGTCTGGGTTTGGGTCCAGCATGCCCCACAGAACCTTTAAGAGAGTCCTCTCGTGATGGTCTTGGAATCTTCCTGGCTTTAGGGCTTGGAGAAATGGTCGCCCTTTGTTGCAGCAGGCCAGATAGTACCTCATTTGGTCTTTCGTTTTGAGCCTTAATGTTGTGGGGTGGAAGTATGGCAGACGATCCATGCAGAGTTCGTAGAGAAGGGACCCGAGAGCCCAAACATCAGCCATTCCTCCGGCGTATGGATGTTGGGCTGTGTCCAGCACTTCGGGAGCCATATACCAAGGTGAGCCTTGCACACTCTTGATCTGCCGCTGGTAAACGTTTGAAACTCTTGCCGAGAAGCCGAAGTCGATGATTTTGACGACCTTTGAATCGGCGGTGAGGACGACGTTTTCTTGTTTGAGATCAAGATGAACAAAGTGGTGTGAGTGCATGTAGGACACTGCGGACACGATCTGCCTGAAGTAGGAAAGAATCCGACTGCCCCATGCAAGAGAAGGCGACTTGTTGTGCCTTTCCATGGCTGCTAAGAGTGTACCACCAGGACAGTATTCGGTGATTATGATTTTGCAGGATACGTCGGTTGCAACGTCGACCAGTTTGATTATGTTGATATGGTCGAGGGTGGAAAGGGCCGCGATTTCATTGGAGACATCGCTTGTGCATTGATCCTTCTGGATGGGAATCTTGGCAACACTTATAGAACCCGTTGCCTTACTGGAAGCGAGGACCGTCCGTGCAAAGCCTCCATCAGCCAGGGAGCACTTGATACTGTAATTATCCTGGAAAAGGATGCTTCTTGGCTCTTTAAGAGTTCCTGAAGAAGATCTTGATTGAGACCCACATGTTTTATATGACGACGGATGTAATTTATCTTTTGTCGAATCGTTTGCCGTCGTTACTTTGTCTGTTGGTGGGCTCTTAGCTGGTTGAGGATCTGGTGGCGTCTTTACTTTGGAGTTCTTAGTCACCACGGGAACTTGATGGGCTGGGCGAGGAGACTTTTCAGTGGAGTCTTCTTGAGGAACGCCTTTCGTACAACAGGCGAGGAGCGAGTGGAAGCAGACGTAAAGTCTGTAAGTGCATAGGCGCAATCGCTCGAGGTTGAGGTGACGAAGCTTGATCATCGTGTCACAACTTTGTCCATGCCGGTCCCGTGAGGGGAACTGTCCAGGTAGTTGATCGTCGAGAACAGATTTGCTCAAATAAGGCGTGCAGGGCTTGTTGCCGGTAGGTTTTGATGGAAAGACATGCGGCACCACAAAAGACATACTAGTCTCTGACGAGGTCAATTGCAGAATAGAAAATGATCACATCAATAAATAAATGAATAGATAAGTAAATAAATGAATGACCAGATAAAGTTGAACAAATAAGTCGATTACTTAAAGAATAAAAGAGTATCGTTCGGACGTTTTAGTAAATGAAATCGTCAAAAATCTCTATTTTTTTTTATAAGGCAGGAGCACTTTTTTTTTTATTAACTCGCTATCCTTATATACACGGTGGCCGTAAAAGACTTCAGTCATGCAGTACGTGAATCTCTGTCAAGAACAAAAATATGCTACAAAGTTGCACGCCATGTAACCCCGGAAGTGAATAATAATGATAATAACGATTATAATAATAATAATGATAATAATAATAATTATGATGATGATGATAATGATTAATAATAATTATAATGACGATGATAATAACACTGTATAACAAATTTCAGGATTAAGAAAAAAACAGTTCTCATTTGCGTTTTATTATGAAGTTCAGTGTGCTGAATTCAGATTTGATAACAAAAATTTCATGCCACGTCACAATTTTTTGTAAATCAATGTTTTAATAATTATGCAATTAATAGAGATTTCCAAGGTTCCATAAATGTATTTTCCTCCCAAAGTCAGATTAAATGTCTTCATTGTATTTATTTAATTAATATATAATGAATCGGCATGTTTGTTAGCTTTATATGATGTATTAACCTACAATCTATTATTTACTTCTTCTTTTATAAGACGTCTCAGGCGTGTCACGCTTCAGGTTCCAACAGAAGTCAGCCAGCATAGCAGGGCTCCATTTTCCCTTGTACCTGTTTTCCATTGACGCTATATCTTGATGGAACCTCTCTCCATGTTAATCACTCACATCTGCTGTATTCTCTGGGAAGAAGGACAGATGAGAATGAAGAAAGTGTATCTTCAGTGACATATTGCATCCGAGATCTTGGTAGCATTTGATTAGCCTCTCCACTTTACGCTCTCGCTGGGACTCTTGGTGCTTTCCCAGAAGCCCTTTGCATACATCTTTGAATGCATGCCAGGCCGCTAGCTCAGGTTCATCCATTGTCGCCTCAAAGTCCTCATCATTTATAAGCTTGCGAATCTGAGGGCCTACAAATATACCCTCTTTAATCTTGGCATCACTAATTCTAGGGAAGATCCCTTTGAGATACTGGAAAGATGGCTTGTTATGTTGCAGTGCTTTGGTAAATTGCTTCATTAGGCCTAGTTTTATATGCAGTGGTGGCAAAATGATTTTCTCCTTCTTAACTAGTGGCTCATGAATTACATTATGGCATCCAAGCGTCATAGATTCCCGAGATGGCCATTCTGAGCGTATATAATGTTCTGATCTGGCCCTACTGTCCCACTTGCAAAGAAAGCACATAAATTTGGTGTATCCAGTTTGTAGCCCATTAAGTATGGCTACTACTTTCAAGTCTGCACAAATTAACCACTCATGCTCTTTGTAACTTATGCGGTCTAGAATAAAAGCAAGGTTCTCATATGTCTCTCTTAAAATGACTGAGTAAGCAACTGGAACTGAAGGCATGGTGTTCCCAATGTGCAACAGAACTGCTTTTATGCTGTAAAGGGATCCATCTATGAATAGCCTTCACTCATTGGGTTCATAGGACAGCTCAAGGGCACTGAATAGGCCTCTGATATCATTACAATAAGTCAAGTTGTTTTCCAAAGTGAAGAAATCCTGTAGATTTGCAGAACGCTTCCTAAATACTGTAATTCGAGCTTCTTCATCCAAGAGGTGCCATTGTTGCAAACGTGAGGCCAGGAGTTCACTCTGTTGCTTAGTAAGTGTTAGATCACGAACTAGATCATTGAGTTCTGGTTGGGTGATGAGGTGTGGTTTCTTATCAGATTCAAGTTGTGTCGTATACGTTGCATCTTGAGATTCTGAATCGTCTGAGTTGCTCGTGTCATCGCTTGGTAGTTCAGAGGATGGCTGTGGTACAAGAATATCACTTGAATGTAGAACTGGGCGAATAGGAGACTGAAGATCTGGATACACGATAGATTTCTTGCCTTTTCTGTTGCGACCTGCAGGAAAATAAAATAAAATCAGACTAAAAATGGATACTATTGGTTGTGATCACGTGCAAAAATAGTGGAAGTGCAACTTATTATGTATTTCGATCTTTTTTATTGATACATCTCTTGAAAATATATATAAAAACAGTAAAAAATAAACACTGAACACCCACCTTTAATATCCGTTAAGCAGAAGTAGCAATCTGTTGAGTGGTCCTTTGGCTCCCTCCAGACCATTGGTACGCCAAACATGAGGCCAGTCCCTTTGCCTTTTCACCCAGTCAGAAAGGGAACTTGTACACCTGACACAACTTATGTGAGGTGCCCAGCTTTTGTCCTGGTCACCCACTTTACATCCAAAGTACAGCTCATAAAGTTTCTTTACACGTTGAGTCAACTGTCTCTTGTATTGCCTTAATGTAACTGATCCACATATATAACAAAACTTGTCTGGCGAATTCTTGCATTCTCTAGGCATCTTAACTCTGTATCCTGTTAAGAAAAAAAAAACACATAGCTATGTGAAAAATTATATAAATGGTAAAGCAACAAAAATACCGTTCAGACAGACATTGCGGGCACTGCTATTTACGAAGAACTGGAGGGTCACAGAAAGAAACGGATGTTATATTCGTGATCTACGCAAAAAATAACTCTAGAAATTGATAGTCTCATTTCCGTTTTTTTTTTTCATTGTTATACAGTGTAATTGAATCCAGCAGTCGAGCACCTTCGATCCTGCGTCACTCTGACCGTGAGTCCCGTCAGGACATCTTGCCACGAAGAACGTCTAAAAGAACCATAGACACGAAGTCTTGTGTGTATTTACCTAGTTGCATTTTACGGGAAGGGGAGCTATGCTCGTAGGGTCCCGTCTTCATATCTCATTTTATCTAAACTATTTTTAAATTCATGTATTGTTTCCATTATTTTTCTTACGATTGAAGTCAAACTTACAGGCCCATAGTTATTTGGTTTCTTTTTGTCACCTTTTTTGAATATGGGAGTAACGTTAGCTAGCTTCCATTCTCTTGGGACATCTGTGGATATGATGGATTTCTTGAAAATAATTTCTAATGGAACAAGAATCTCATTCTTAATTTCCTTTAAGATTCTTGGATGCCAACCGTCAGGCCCTGGTGTTTTATTAACTTTGAGTTTATGTATACACCATTTGATTTTTTCTTTTGTTATATTTACCGTAGTGAGTAAGTTTACCCTAGACTTTTCACAGGTTTGAGTTTGGAGTTCACTTTGAGGTGTTTCGTCCACGAATACCGAGCTAAAATAATTGTTTAAGATATTACACATTCCTTCATTTGAATATTCAAGTTGACCGTCAGCAGATAATAGTGGACCAATGTGATTCCTAACAAGCTTTTTATCTGTAATGTAACAATAGAATTGTTTGGGATTCTCTTTGGATTTATCAGCGATGTTCATTTGGTATTGTGGTTTTCTTTTTCTTATTGTCTTTTTTAAATCTCTCTGTATTGATACATAACTTTGATAGTCATTACATGCACCTGAGCACTTATATTTCTTATAAGCCTGCCTCTTTTTAGCAATACTTTTTTTAGTTTCTTTGTGGAGCCACTTTGGGCGAGACTGATTTGGGGGACGTCTGTCCTTAAAAGGAATGTAAGTTTGAATCATCTTAGTGAGCGTATTTTGAAATATTTCCCACATCTGATCTACAGGTCTTTTGTTTAATTTTGCCTCCCAATCTGTAAGCTGAAGCTCCTGACATAGTCCTATGAACTGAGCCTTACTGAAATCGTGTATTTTAGAAAGACAAGTATCTATTCTAAAAAAAAATTAGGAGTTTGAATGTAACTAAGTTGTGATGGCTATTTGCAACAGATTCACCGACTTGTACATCAGTTACCATGCTTTGGCGGCTAGTGATCAATAGATGGAGTAAGTTTCCATATCTTGTGGGCTCTTTTACATGGTGAATTAAGTAATTGTCACCAAGAAAATCAATCAAGCGACTACCTATATGGCCATGTTTAAGGGTCATCCAATCAATATCAGTAAAATTGAAATGACCCATTATCAATAAATCCCGGTTGCAGAAACTAGACAGTTCTTGAAATAAGAGTTTGTCGTCTGCTGATGATAATGTCTTTGGCCTATATATTACACCTATATTAATTTTTTGTCCATTTGTTTGGGTTAACTCAACCCACAAACTATGGTATGCATCCTGTTTGACTTTCTGTAAAATACAAGCGTGAACATTATTTTTAACGTACAACAGAACACCCCCACCTTTCTTGTGGTTTCTATCCTGACGAAAGTGTTTAAATCCCGCAATATTAAATTGAGCTTTGAACTCTGTACCATTTAACCATGTCTCAGTTATTCCTATCATGTTGAGATTTTCGCTTTTGACATACGCCTGTATTTCTTGAATTTTTTTTCCAGATACTATGAGCATTAAAGTACATGACTTTAAGAAACTCGTGATTATTTCTTTTTGAGACATTTTGTCCCCCTACGTCACCGTGATTGACGCCGGCCTCCCGTCGTTCATTGACATTATGTGCGGCATCCCTTCCTAAAATTATATTTTGTCCTCCAGTGACATATCCTACCGTGACATTTTCTCCTCCATTATCATTTCATCCTATCGTGATATTTTGTCCACTATCATTACTTCCCATCGTGATCTTTTGTCCTCCATTGTCATTACATCCCATTGCGACATTTTGTCCCATGACATTACATCCTAATGTAACATTTCGTCCTCTACCTACATTATATCCTAAAAGTATATTTTGTCCTATACTGGCACATTGTTGTACATTAATGTTATACTGTACAGTGATATTTTGGCCTTTATTGACATTGTGTCCGGTATCCCTTCCTAAAATGATATTTTGTCCTCCACTGACATTATATCCTACTGTGACATTTTCTCCTCCATTATCATTACATCCTATGGTGATATTTTGTCCACTATCATTACTTCCCATCGTGATCTTTTGTCCTCCACTGTCATTACATCCCATTGCGACATTTTGTCCTATGACATTACATCCTAATGTAAGATTTCGTCCTCTACTGACATTATATCCTAAAATGATATTTTGTCCTATACTGGCACATTGTTGTACATTAATGCTATACTGAACACTATTTTCCCATGCACATTGTATTTGCCCTTCCCTTTGGGCCTGTACCCTAAAAAAGGAGCTAGCTCATTACAAACTCCCACAATGAGGTTTGTAAGAAGATCTTTGCCTCTGCGGGTAAGGTGGATGCCATCAGAAGCGTAAAGGTCATGGCGCCTAGAAAAGAAATACCAAGGATCAAGAAAGTGGTATCCCAATTGTGTGCACAAGTGCGATATCCTATCATTGATCCCTATGGCTATACTGTGACGACTGCCACGTTCCTTCATCTTCTGAAGGAGGACCTTGTAATTCCGAACAAGTTCATCTGATCTGACCCTACCTACATGGTTACTACCCGTATGAAGAATCGTAACCGTGTTCTTCCGTCCTTGCTCCCTGATGGACTGGGTACAGTCGGCAATCCCACGGCCCGGTTGGTATACAAGCTTGCAAGGTCGTTTTGTCTACCGCTGCAGGATGTCGTCATAGCCTGGCACCATGGAGTCCCCAACCACCAAGAACTCCTGGTTTTCAGCCACTTCATCCTCCAGTAGAGCAAAACGATTAGCTAGAGGCAGTGGTTGCTCCACAGGGCATACGTCCACCGAACGCGGGCTCGACAAACGGGACCCCACGGAGCGCCACTCGCTGACGGCACTGACAGTAGGTGAAGAAGTGGAACGCTGTTTGGGTTGTGGGGGGGGGGGATCACTCTTCTGACGGAGCGCACTCCTGAGAAGACGAATTTCCTCCTCACACATCCTGAGACGAACCTCTAGATTGACGTAACCTTCACAAGCCATTTCGCTCCTCATACAAATCAACGACAACAAAAAGAAAGCGTTCTCTAATAAACTAAATACACGAAGCTTACTCTGCTTATCTTACACTATTTCTCGTGCCTTTGGAGTACAGTAACAGAAAAATGTTTTGAATTTAAATAGAACACTACATTTTATCTTAAATCTGTAACTGTATAGCGCTATACATATACAATTACAAAAATAAAACACAACACAATCACTTAAGACTTTCGGAGATATAAATTTGACAGGTATTCGCTAGCTGGTGTCTTTGCAGAAAAACGAGGTCTCTAGCTGAGGTGACGAGCAGACTGAGCTGAGGTGACCCTTCATCCCCCGACCCATTCCACCTCATGCATCACAACATCATCCATATACAACCATTCTCCATTGACCCTTTTCTTCTGTCCTCTCCCATCCTTCTTCAACAGACATTCCCCTCTTCCCCAAAGCCCCCTTCACCCCATCCATCCATCTCATCCTAGAACGTGCCCTCATGTTCACTCCCTCCACATCTTCCTTTCATACCTCTTTTACTAGTCTTTCTTGACTCATTCTTTCCATGTGTCCAAACCATCCTAATACTCTTTCATCAACCCTATCTCCCAACTTCTTTTGCACCCCTGTTCCCCTCACCTCATTTCTCACTGTATCTAGCCTAGTAACCGCCATCATACATCTGAGACACCTCATTTCAAACACATTGAAACTCCTTCTCTCTTCCTCTCTTATGTTCCATGTTTGTGCCCCATACAGTGCTGTTGGCACAATCACTCCTTCATACAATCTCCTCTTAGCATCAATTCCCAAATGTCTATTCCTCATTACACTTTTTGATCTACCAAGGCATTTACTCGCTTCTCTCAATCTACATTCTACCTCCACCTCCACTCCACCTTTTCCTGCCACATTTGCACCCAAGTATCTAAAAGTATCCACTTCCTCCAGTCGCTCTTCCTTTATGCTTATTTCCAGTCTGCTGCCACTTTGACCCCATGTACATCTCATGACCTTACTTTTACCCACATTCACCTCAGCTCTCCTCCTTTACACACACTCCCAAACTCTGTCACCAACTTCCTCAATCCCTCCTCCAATCCTGCCACAAGCGCAGTGTCGTCCGCAAACAAGAGCTGGCTGACCTCCCACTTTTCTCCATTTTCTTTAACCATCTCCACTCCCTGACTCACCACACCTTGCATTTACCTCTCACACCACACCACCCATGTACAAGTTGAAGAGCCAGGGCGACATAATGCATTCCTGATAAAGTCCCACCTGTACCTCGAACCACTCACTCTCTCCATTTCTAATCCTGACACATGCTCTACTACTCTCGTAAAAACTCTTGACAGCTCCTAGAAGCTTTCCTCCTATCCCGTATATCCGCAAAACCTCCCACAATGCCTTCTTGTCTACCCTGTCGTAAGCCTTTTCCAGATCCATAAAGGCCCAAAAAACATCCTTCCCCTTTCCTATAGCTTTCTCACATATCTGTCTTACCACAAAAATCTGTCCTAAATCCACACTGTTCCTCACCAATTACTCCCTCTGTTCCTCTCCTAATCCTCTCAATCAAGATCCTCCCATAAGCCTTCCCAACTACACTTAACAAGCTAATCCCTCTGAAAGTACTACATTGACACTTGTCCCCTTTTCCCTTGTAAAGTGGAACTATACAGGCACTCCTCCAGTCCCCCGGCACTCTACCCTCTCTCCAGCAAAGATTAGATAACCTCACCAACCAGTCCACCATCACTGTACCTCCTTTTTTTAGACATTCTGTATGGTATCCATCCAGACCAGGTGCCTTACTTGCTTTCATCATCTTAACAACTGCTTTCACTTCATCCATCCTTATTTCTCCTCCATTTTCCTCACTCATCACTCTCATTTTCTTAGCATTTCCCACTGCAACTATTTTCCCCTCCCTATCCTCCTTCACATTTAGCAACTCCCAAAAATATTGTGCCCATCTTCCCCTTTCTGCCTTCTCTTGCATTATCCTCCCTGTGTGGGGTATTGGCTGCATGTTAATGTGGCAAATTAGCATGCAGTTGATACTTTAGGGTCTATATGGGGCGCCCCTACAGACCAGAGTCACACACCATTTTGTCTGTGATAGAAGAAAACTATGTTCAAAGAGAAATGGTGACACTTTTATACTACAACTGTCCCTCCATTATGCTGTCTCCCAACCCCTTGTTACTGCCCTGTACAATTTCTGTGAATATTGATTTCCTTTTTCGCCTACCTACCCTGTGGTGGGGGTAAAAGAGTACTGCCACCAAGTATTTGCACTAGGATCGTAAGAGACGAGAAAAAAGGGACGGGGATTGGGACCAGGCATCCTTCTCCCTATAGCCCCACAGAGGACATTCCTAGAGAAGCTTTGGTAAGAAAAAGGAATGGCATGAGGAAAATTTACTAGTAAGAAAAGTAGGTAAAAAAAATAGTGCAAAGAATAATAAGTAGTGAGAAAGGCATTCATGAAGAAAGAGAAGTTTTTAGGTTAGGAAGATTTGTAGGTGGTAGATGGAGTATTAATGGACTATGTAGTGGTAAATAGGATTATGATAGGAAGAGTTTAGGATGTACATGTGCTAAGGGGAGAGAGTGGGGGAATATGAGATCCTTTTTTGGGTGGAAGGTAAGTTGAGAGTGGAGGATAGATGGAGAAAGAGGAAAGGGACAAAAGGTAGGGAGGTGCTTAGAGTGAACTCTTTAAATGAAAACGAGAAGGAGTACAAAGAGAAGCTGAAGAAGGAGTGGGAGGGAGTGAAGGATAGAGTGGAGCTAGGTGTGGAGGAGGAATGGGGATGGTTGAAGGAGGGAGTCACAAAGTGTGCAAAGATGGTGTGTGGAAGAAGAAGGACAGGAGGAAATAGAAGGAAGGGTAGTGAATGGTGGGATGAGAAAAGAAAGAAGGTTGTAGAAGAGAAGAAGCGAGCTTTGACAGATTGGTTACAAAATAGGACGAGGGAGTCATATGAGAGGTACAAAGAAAAGAAAAGAGAAGTAAAGCAAAAGGTAAAGGAGGCAAAGAGGAGAGCAGATGTGAAATGGGGTAAGAGTATGACAGAAACTTTTGAAAGTAATAAAGAGATGTTTTGGAAAGAAATTAAGAGAGGAAGAGGAGGCGAATGAAGTAGAGAAGAAAAGGTAAAAGGTGCAGATGGAGAGATGATAATGGAAGAGAAGGCAGTAAGGGGAAGATGGGGAGAATATTTTAGGGAGTTGCTAAATGTGAAGGAGGATAGGGAGGGAAAGATAGGTGCAGTGGGAAATGCTAAGAAAATGAGAGTGATGAGTGAGGAAAATGGAGGAGATATAAGGAAGGAAGAAGTGAAGGCAGTTGTTAAGATGATGAAAGCAGGTAAGGCACCTGGTGTGGATGGATGCCATGCAGAATGTCTGAGAAAAGGAGATACAGTGATGGTGGACTGGTTGGTGAGGTTATTTAATGTTTGCTGGAGAGAGGGTCGAGTGCCGGAGAACTGGAGGAGTGCCTGGAGGGAAAGGAAAGGAAGAGGAGGAGTGAAAGAAGGTGAATTGATATTACTTCAGGTGTTAGAGAGCAAGTGTCTGTTGTTGAGGTGAACCGTCACTGGCTGCTTTAATCCGATTTACCACGAATGATATCATTTGGCGATGGCAGCAGGACGAAAAGGAGTCGAATCTTGTCGTCCTTTGAAGGGTGGGTTAACCTCTGCCTATTACCGAGTAAAAGTCTTGGCAACAAGGAAGGAAGGAAGGAACGGTAAATGTTTCGAATAACTGTTGCCCGAAGAAAGTTAAGTCGAGATCAGGTTAGCCTCTTCCCTTTGCTAAAGTCCCACTCCAGCGGCAGTGAAAGTCGTCTGTAGAAAAACAAGGACATTTGTAAACAACCCATATCGGGTTCAATCGAGATAAGATCCTCCTCCTCTCTGCAGAGGTGGGGGGTGGGGCTGGGGTAGGAGCACCTTCCTGATTGTCGAGTAAAATGGCGTGGGAGGACTTGTCCGTATAACGTAAAACTGGGTCGAGGAATGGCGAAATGGTCAAGGACAAGAGGAGGAAGAGGGTCGAGTTGGCGCTAACGAGAGAATAAGTTTTGGGAGAGGGGAACCCACAAAACAGGATCACAGCTGGAATACAGTTAAGCCACGATTCATTTTTAATTTCCTTCTGTACAAGAGAGCAAGCACTTAACGAGGTTAAATATGGGATTGACGTGATTGTTACTTTTCTCTGAGCAAGGCGCTCGTGTAAAGGACGAGGGTTAAATTGAGGTGGTTTTAATTAACTACTGGGCAGAGCTGACGGCGCGCACATGCAGTAGTTACAGGAAGAAGGTTCAAGAGCTGATTGTAAGCTTTGCTGATCAGAGGGCAACTGCATAGCGTGACTGGAAGATAATTAAATTTAGACTAGTCTCTGCCCACCATTGAGCAGAGGGCACACACAAGTAGTTTCATTTAATATAGGGAAAGAGTATAGATAGCGGAACAGCTGTTATGATACCAGAGGTGAGATTTGAACCTTTCGCCAGTCTCGTGTTCGGCGGAAGACACACACACACACACACACACACAGACCTACCCAGAGATCGGCCGTAGGGTGGTGTCTGGCTGTCTCGACAGAGACTGCAGCAGATCCAAGGTGAATACACACACACACACACGCACGCACGCACACGCACACATTGTGTTATGTTTGTGTGTGTGTGTTTGTGTGAAATGCATGTTTTGTTGGTTTGGTTCGTTGAACATTGATTTTAAGTGCTACTGATGTATGGTTCATTTTGTGCACTAATAAAATATATACCATGGATTTGAAGAAATCATATTTGATTTTTTTCCAATTACGAAGGGCTCGGTGAACGCACACATAAAACTGGCGAGATTTCTAACAAGGATAAGAACCACTGGATGAGAGATTTGTAACAAGGATAAGAACCACTGGATGAGAGGAAGTACGTACCCCACGGTAAACCGAGTAAGATAAGGTCACACATGGGAGTGGCCCACCCTTCAGGCAAGTTTACAGTCGCTCACTTCCAACAAGAAGGAGGACGAGGAGGAGCAGGCAGTGATGTAAAGAGTTGCTGGAGTTACGAAGGACCTCGAGGAGTTTTGCAGGGTCAAGGGCAAAGTCGGGATGGGGCAAGAGGGGGAAAGGGAGGGAGGCCAGGAAGACCCAAGGAAGCATTTTATATATGTATATATATATATATATATCTATCTATATATCTCTATCTATCTATATCTATATCAATATATATATATATATATATATATATATATATATATATGTATGCATGTATGTATGCTAATAAGAATACGGGTACGTGTGTTCACTTATGCAAAGTAGACCTCTTGGAAAAAGAAACTAACGAAGCAGAGCGCTTTCGTATATTATATCTTCGCACTGAAGATGTAATATACGAAAGCGCTCTTCTTCGTCAGTTTCTTGTTCCAAGTGGTCTACTTTGCATATATATATATATAATCAGCCATCCTGAGTCCAGTGCTGAACAAAGGCCTCTTTCATAGCATTCCATGATTCACACGACAGTGCAACCCTTTGCTACGTCACTCCTGCAAACTTCTCAGTCTCGTCTCTCCACCTTCTGTCTGGTCTCCCTCTTCCACGCTTCCCATCTTCCGGCGTCCACTCAGTAACACACTTGCTCCATCGCTCATCAGTCATTCACACTAACTTACCTGCCCAATTCCACTTCCTTTTACCGCCTCCACAATATCACTCTCGTCTGTTCTCTCATCCAACTTGCTCTCTTTCGGTCTCTCAGCGTTATTCCCATCATTGATCTCTCCATTCTCCTCTGTGCATTCCTTAGCTTTGTCTCCATCACCTTCGTCAGTTTCCAAGTCTCACACCCGTAGATTATTGCTGGCAGAATGCATTGAATGTAGACTTTACGTTTCTAACATAATGGTAGAGAACCTCTCAGGATTTGATTATACTTACCAAACACTTTACAACCAATTTTAATACGCCTATTTATTTCATCATGATCTTTGGTCACTTTCACCATCTGGCCTAAATAATTATACTCTTCAACTTTTTCATCGTTTATAATCTCTTTAATATGAACTTTCGTGTTGAACATTACATTGGTTTTACTCTTATTCATTTTTAAACCTACTTTGAGACTTTCCTTGTTCAGATCACTCAGCATATCTTGCAAGTCTTCTTTCAAAAAAATCTATCGATATATATATATATATATATATATATATATATATATATATATATATATATATATATATATATATCACTGCTATACAGTTTATTTAACATGTAATGTTTGCATTTTGATGTGTACAAGATTCATGTAATTTTATAGTTATGCCTTTTTCTTTCTTTTTCAGGTAAGTACTCGAGATGGTTTGTAAAATCTTGTTTGTATTTTTGGCTATCGTGAGTATTAAACTTTCCTTTTCAATTTTTTCCTGTTTATTGTAATTTGTAGTTTATTGTGTTTTAAGGAATTTAAAAATAGGCAACTTTGCTATGATGTGGAAGTGTGAATTCAGGTACGTCTATTGTTATTATATTGTTAATTGTGTTAGTAATCATAATTATTACTATAGGTATTATTATTGTGAATATAAATTAATGTAATTTATAGTCATTATACAGTATGTATATAAAGATGAATAGATAAGATAAGAATGAAGGAGACTGCGAGAGACCATAAGGCCTACACTAGGCAGTTCCGAATGAATGAAAGCCCGAAACGTGACTTTGGAAGAAGGCAGAGTTCGATCCCTGGCTGGGCTGGGTTGTTGCCACCACCGAACTCTGGTCAGGCGCATTTCGCCCGGTGATCATCTTTAGGGTTTAAATGATGAACTTATATGGCAGAAAAAAAAAACATAGTGCGGGTACACCTGACGATTTTATTCAGTAGAGGAGTTTTTCTGTCTTCCGCCTGGAAATCTTAATGGAGGGGCGTTTTTTTTTGTTAATCAGAAAGATATTGTCTTTTTTTCAGAAGCGGTTGCAGACCATAAAGACGTATTACTTTATACGTAGGTCTTTGTGGCTGTAGCCATGCGATTTTATTCAGCTGAGGGAGAACCCTTTAACTGCTGTAAGGCTGAAAGAAAAGAAGATTGGCCCTTTCCGTCTTTCTTTCGGATGCAGTGACAGAACGTTACTATTTAATGTTTGACAGATGATGTGTTGGGAAAAAATTGCTCATTGCTTGTTGTGTTTGTCCTCTTTGAAGATGATTTGTTCTACCCGCCAGATGGTAGCTCTGCTGTCTGGGTTTGGGTCGAGCATGCCCCACAGAACCTTTAAGAGAGTCCTCTCGTGATGGTGTTGGAATCTTCCTGGCTTTAGGGCTTGGAGAAATGGTCGCCCTTTGTTGCAGCAGGCCAGATAGTACCTCATTTGGTCTTTGGTTTTGAGCCTTAATGTTGTGGGGTGGAAGTATGGCAGACGATCCATGCAGAGTTCGTAGAGAAGGGACCCGAGAGCCCAAACATCAGCCATTCCTCCGGCGTATGGATGTTGGGCTGTGTCCAGCACTTCGGGAGCCATATACCAAGGTGAGCCTTGCACACTCTTGATCTGCCGCTGGTAAACGTTTGAAACTCTTGCCGAGAAGCCGAAGTCGATGATTTTGACGACCTTTGAATCGGCGGTGAGGACGACGTTTTCTTGTTTGAGATCAAGATGAACAAAGTGGTGTGAGTGCATGTAGGACACTGCGGACACGATCTGCCTGAAGTAGGAAAGAATCCGACTGCCCCATGCAAGAGAAGGCGACTTGTTGTGCCTTTCCATGGCTGCTAAGAGTGTACCACCAGGACAGTATTCGGTAAGGATGATTTTGCAGCCTACGTCGGTTGCAACGTCGACCAGTTTGATTATGTTGATATGGTGGAGGGTGGAAAGGGCCGCGATTTCATTGGAGACATCGCTTGTGCATTGATCCTTCTGGATGGGAATCTTGGCAACACTTATGGAACCCGTTGCCTTACTCGAAGCGAGGACCGTCCGTGCAAAGCCTCCATCAGCCAGGGAGCACTTTATAGTGTAATTATCCTCGAAAAGGATGCTTCTTGGCTCTTTAAGAGTTCCCGAAGAAGATCTTGATTGAGACCCACATGCTTTATATGACGACGGATGTAGTTTATCTTTTGTCGAATCGTTTGCCGTCGTTACTTTGTCAGTTGATGGGCTCATAGCTGGCTTAGGATCTGGTGACGTCTTTACTTTGGAGTTCTTAGTCACCACGGGCACTTGATGGGCTGGGCGAGTAGACTTTTCAGTGGAGTCCTCTTGAGGAACGCCTTTCATACAACAGGCGAGGAGCAATTGGAAGCAGACATAGAGTCTGTAAGTGCCTTGGCGCAATCGCTCGAGGTTGAGGTGACGAAGCTTGATCATCGTGTCCCAACTTTGTCCAAGCCGGTCACGGGAGGGGAGCTGTCCAGGTAGTTAATCATTGGGAACAGATTTGCTCAAATAAGGCGTGCAGGACTTGTTGCCGGTAGGTTATGATGGAAGCACATACCCACAAAAGACATACTAGTCTCTGACGAGGTCGATTGCAGAATAGGAAACGATCACATCAATAAATAAATTAATAGATAAGTAAATAAATGAATGACCACTTAAAGTTGAACAAATAAGTCGATTAGTTAAAGAATAAAGGAGTATCGGTCGGACGTTTAAGTAAATAAAATCTTCAAAAATCTCGATTTTTTTTTATAAGGCATGAGCACTTTTTTTTTTATTAACTTGCTATCCTTATATACACGGTGGCCGTAAAAGACTTCAGTCATGCAGCACGTGAATCTCTGTCAAGAACAAAAATATGCTACAAAGTTGCACGCCATGTAACCGGAAGTGAATAATGATAATAATAACGATAATGATAATAATAATAACAATGATAATAATAATAATAATGATAATAATAATGATGATGATGACGATAATGATTAATGATAATTATAATGATGATGATAATAATTGAATCCAGCAGTCGAGCACCCTCGATCCTGGGTCACTCTGACCGTGAGTCCCGTCAGGACATCTTGCCACGAAGAACGTCTAAAAGAACCATAGACACGAAGTCTTGTGTGTGTGTGTGTATAATATATATATAATATACATATATATATGTATACATATATATATATCATATATATACATATATTATATATGTGTGTGTGTGTGTGTGATTCACCATGGTCTTGGATCACGTGTTGGACTTGTGATCGACAGCTATTTCCCTCCCGGAAGAGAGCTCAGAGCTCATATATGACCGATCTATGGGTAATACTGTGACCTTACATGCACACACACACACACACACACACACACACACACACACACACACACACACACACACACACACACACAACTCCCCGCCCACGAGAGTTGGAGTAACGACTCGCAGCGCAGCGATACTGAAATTATTTCAGCCCTGGGCTGGATTCGAACCCGGACCTCCGTAGTGGCAGCCGGGAATTCTACCAACCGCGTCATCGAGTGTGTGTGTGTGTGTGTGTGTGTGTGTGTCTGTGTGTGTGCGCGCGCGCGCTCGACTGCGTTCATTTCTCTCTACTTGTCCGCACAGACATCTACAAAAATTATTCAGAACGACGATGTGGTTTGTCTATACTCATGTCTCCAAGTTTATCCGCATTCTTCGGGTGTGCAGACACTCTCAACTCTCTCTTCGCGTAATGGGGGAACATTTGCTTACAAATCCAACCTATAATCTTCAACCCACGGACACAGAGTTGGAACCACCACCCATCCGTTACCCTGACACAGTACATAAATCTGTTGTTTTATACAACTGGAGAACTTGAATGGTCGAGTGTTGTGGTTGAGCGTCAGCCACAAATTGATAGGAATCGTCTGCTTCCCACCACAGCGGAAACGGTAGCCCTAGGGGCACGACGACGCTGGAAGGCAAAAGGTCTTGGCCTCTTACGGATCAGAGGGGGATGAATCTCCCGTATTGTCGCGGGGAGTTGAATGTCCTACTGGTTCATATGATGATGATGATGATGAATCGGCTGCACGTCACAAACTCCTTTATTGAGGACATAGCGTTGCGGTGCATTACAAAATGACTTTGGTTTTGGCGGTTGGGGTCCACAACTCAAAGTGGATTATGACCTTCCTAGCCCCTGCGCCGTAGGCTAGATTCGAACCCGTGCGCTTGGCTTCACTAGTGGCTATAGCACAGCGAGCCTCGCTCATGAAAACAAGAAACGAACAATTATAATGAAATAATTTTGAAAATACTTTGCATACAAGATAATTTGATTCAATTTACAATTTGGGTATTTGTCCGACTAAGTAAGATTTCGGCTGCAAGATTCTTCGAATAATGTTAAATGGAAATCACGTTAAGGAAGAATTTTGTTGCAACGTAAAACACAAAATGTTAATGTCAGAAACACACCATATTGTTTATGTTGTTAAGAACTCTGTAACAGAAATCATAAATAGTAAAACAAAAGTATTTCTTGACCAAATGAAAGGAAAATAGTGTGGAAAGGGTTAGAATTCTTCGTTTATCAGGTAGGCGTGGAATGGAAGACCTCAGGAGAGAGTTTGGTCCAAATTTGATATATTTGACGTTTCGGGTATAAACCATGCTTCAGAGATCCTCCAGAAGACTGAACGAACATGAGCTTGTATACGCAATTCACAGTTCATATTGCCGGCCGCTGCCCCCGGTACCTTCCATCGGCTTGATGGGGGGGGGGGGGCGGACGTCGATCCCCCACGCCTTAATCCATTACTCTCAACTACTTTCGCTGCTGGGATTGCCCAGAAGAAACCGTTTTCTCTGCTCACATTATATTTTATTAAGACATATTTGTACTGCTTCCATGTAATTTCTCATCCTTTTATTCAACCCCTCGTAGCTTGCTGATGCGTCCTCCTATTCGGTTAGTGCGAATATAGACGGACGTGGTTGATGATGTCGTTAGATGACCAGTGATGTTGTTCTAAATGGTAAAACTTGTAGATGGATTTTTTTTTTACTTGTGGAGTTGCTCAGGGTTGTGTTCTTGGGCCATTACTGTTCATAGTATATCAATGATATAGATCATGACCTATCTATTGTCTCCAAGTTGGCTTCGGGTGATTTCGGCCCAAGGTGATTTGGGCCCGAAATCGCCAGTGATGTATTATTCTTTTAATAATATATTTTCTTTCAATAATAAATAAATAATAATAGCAGTTCTCCAAATGTTGTTGTCATTGTTTATTTATCATTGAAAGAAAATATATTATTAAAAGAATTTTAAGAAATTATTTATATATCATTTGAAGTAAATATTTTTTGGACATACTGTGTGAAAATGAAATGAAACCTATTAAACAATGATACAATTTTGATGTGTGGACTAAGGTAAATGGTGTTATTGTTGCACAAAAAGCTGTTTAACATTGATAAGATATTATAAGAAGGAGTCTAGGGTTGGGTTGTTCAAAAAAGTAATTCTGGCGTTAGTTTATCTTGATGTTAAATGTTATGGTAACGCTCTGTGTTACCATGATGTTTAATGTCAAGATAGATTTAAGGCCAAGATAGTGTAAAAATTTGTTTTGAAGAACCCAGCCCAGAAGTTCAACATCATTAGTGAGCATGTAGGAGGGAAGCGCACGAAATGTAGGATGTTTCGGCCACATACGTTTCGGCCAGAACTCTGCAGGGTAGGACGTATCGGCCAGTCCTCCAAATGTTACTATTATTATTTACTTATTATTGAAAGAAAATATATAATTAAAATAATTTTAAAAAATTGCTTATATATCATTTCAAGTAACTATTTTTTGCACATACTGTGTGAAAACGAAATTAAATTGATGAAACAAATTATCTACATTGAAATCATACATGGACCAAGCCAGGGCACCAAGCCCTCAAGCTTAAAAGATTATTTTGGCTGGGCCGAAATCACCGGCGATTTGGGGCCAGAAAAGCCCTGGGCCGAAATCACCTGCTCCCTCCAAATTTGCTTATATAAAACTGTGCAGAATGGCAAATGGTCACTTAAACCAGTTATATATTCAAGAAGATTTAGATAAACTACAGCAATGATCTGAAAAGTGGCTAATGAGATTTATCCCAGGTAAATGTACTGAAGATGTACGATACGAAAGCGCTCTTCTTTGTCAGTTTTTTTCCAAGTGGTCTACTTGGCATATATATATATATATATATATATATATCTATATATATATCTATATATATATATATATATATAATCAGCCACCCTGAGTCCAGTTCTGATCAAAGGCCTCTTTCATAGCATTCCATGATTCACACGACTTTGCTAACCTCTGCCATGTCACTCTTGCAAACTTCTCAGTCTCGCCTCTCCACCTGTCTGGTCTTCCTCTTCCGCGCTTTCCATTTTACGGCGTCCACTCAGTAACACACTTGCTCCATCGCTCATCAGTCATTCACACCAACTTACCTGCCCAATTGCACTTCCTTTTACCGCCTCCACAATATCACTCTCGTCTGTTCTCTCATCCAACTTGCTCTCTTTCGGTCTCTCAGCGTTATTGCCATCATTGATCTCTCCATTCTCCTGTGTGCATTCCTTAGCTTTGTCTCCATCGCCTTCGTCAGCTTCTAAGTCTCACACCCGTAGATTATTGTTGGCAAAATGCATTGAATGTAGACTTTACGTTTGTAACATAATGGTAGAGAACCTCTCAGGATTTGATTATACTTACCAAATACTTTACAACCAATTGTATTACGCCTATTTATTTCATCATGATCTTTGGTCACTTTCACCATCTGGCCTAAATAATTATACTCTTCAACTTTTTCATCGTTTATAATCTCTTTAATATGAACTTTCGTGTTGAACATTCCATTGGTTTTACTCTTATTCATTTTTAAACCTACTTTGAGACTTTCCTTGTTCAGATCACTCAGCATATCTTGCAAGTCTTCTTTAAAAAAAATCTATCGATATACATATATATATATATATATATATCAGAGGCGACTCCAGGTCATCAACGTCACTCGGGCTCATCACAGATTTCGCCTAAGACACATGCATAAATGAAGGTAAGAGACGTAATGCACACCGTAGACTTATATGTGCACAGATAACTAGGGATCACTATTGGTGGCGTAGAATAGCGCCATATATTAACAGTTTACCACCCGACCCCATATACGACATTGTCAGACATAACCCATAGCATAATAAAACATACACAATCAAATCATCACACATAACAAATACAATATATCCATATCAAATACAAATATCCAACAAACAAACAACTACGCAGCTGCCCCGTTCTTTATCTTACTTCTATACTTCCTTTCTATCCTTTACCTTGATCTACCACCACACCCATATCCTATCCCCCTATATTCCCCTTACCCTATCCCCCTCCCACCACCATCACAGATAACTTAACAATAAGACAGAAGTATACTTCTAATAAAAATTACTCACTTCATTTATACATGAACTCCAGTCGTCTTGGTTTGATGGCGAACTCTTGTAATATCCTGCCGTGCATCTCCTTGTTGTCTAAGTCGTTCAAAATGCTTTTCTCGATGGAAATACGAGCCAATGAGGACAGCCGTTCTTGAGACATTGTGCTTCTAAGCTATGAGCGGATTCTATCCAACGTGGAGAAACTTCTCTCATTAGCAACTGATGTTAAGGGGATGGTCAGCAGTAGCTTAATTAGTTTAATGGATTCCGACATAGCGGAAGTTAGCTCCAATTTATACAGTAATTCTAAAATAGTGTTGATTGATTTGCGCTTTTTTAAATCACTGTCAATATACATATATTTTAGCTCGTTCACTAAGTTCTTACAGTCAAAAATACCGGGGTACTTATTTTTTAGACAGTCCATATGTTGCATGGGAAAGGAGTTAGCAAACTCTTCAAACTTATTAACGTGTAGTAATTCAAAAAATGCATACTTCTGCATGCCAGAAAATCGCTCTCGTAAGGACATCAGAATGTTATCAATTATTGTGAAATAGGTAATTTTGTAATTTGCGCACCTCGGACTTTTATTCTAGGAGGAGGATTCGAACTCATACGCCTGTTCAACTACAGCAGCTGTATCGCGCAGAATGTTTTCTTAATGTTCGTCCTTACGATAACCTTCAACACAATGAATGAAGTCATTTAGTTTACTCTGACCATACTTTATGTCAAGTAGCTTACACTGTAAGATATCAAACAGTTTTCCAGCCTGAGAAAGTATGTTATCAAAGCAATTGATGAAAAACATGAATGTGAAATAATTCAACTTTGCCAATAGATTGTCTCCTTGACAAAGTGTATCTTCATCCCACTTTTCACTAGAGTCTAGAATAGTTGTGAAGGCATTTTTCAAGTTTTCATACAATAGTTTTATGGATGACACCGTTCTTGACCTATAGCACCATCTTGTTTCACACAGTGATGGAATACTGACATTGAATTGTCTGAAAACACTTTTCCTTTGGTACTGGAAGATGTAAATTTGCTAAATGAGCGTAAATGAGAAAAAAAAAAAAACATTTTGACCCCACTCACCTTCTCTTCACTTTTACTCAAGACAAAGTTAAGTTTATGTGCATAGCAGTGAATGAAGTGCGCGTGTTTAAATCCTTTATCCCTTAGCTTGCTCTGTACTCCGTTTAGCGTTCCTGCCATTACAGCTGCCCCATCGTAAGTCTGGCTCACTAATTTATCTGTAGCGTCATTGAAGGAGTTCAACGCAGTTGCGATTACATCAGCCAGTCTTGTAGCACTTTTATCATCACTGATTTCATAGAAGCCAAGAAATCGTTCACATATATTGTCTTCATATACATATCTTATTATGATCGACAGTTGGGCATGCATTGCACAGTCTGTAGTTTCGTCGGCTTGTACAGACATAAACGGAGCTTTATCAACTTCGCTTCTAATTTCATCAGAGATTACATTTCCAATCGCTTGTATTAGGTCATTTTGTATTGTGCTTGAGACACCTGAAAACTGTTTCGTCCCCTCTTTAGTAGAGAGTCTAGAAGCAAACACGCTGTCGATTTCAGCAAAGCACTGCAATAGTTCACAGTAATTTCCTCTATTAAGGCTGTCACTTCCTTCATCATGTCCACGTAGAGGTAACTCTTGTTTACACAGGTAATAACACTGCGTTTGTTAAATGCTTTAAATATTGTCTATTTTCTTCAACTGCTTTGTTATGCAATTGTTTTTCCAGTTTAGCAGACTCACTAATAACTGTCACAATATCGTACTGTCCGAAAGTTTTCAAGCCTTTATAACTACTTAAATGACTCACCGATTTACTGTGATACTTACAGTCACTCAGGATGTTTTTATAATTGTTATAGCCTCCATCTGTCCACGACTGATTAGCTTTTGGTTGAAACAACAAACATGGCCAACAATAGAGTTTCTCTGTTATGCTACTTGCACAAAGCCAATCAATCTGTTCATACCATTTTATCTGGAATGTTCGAGTTCCAACTTAAGTTTTCAGTGAAGGAGTTGGCCTGCCAGCTCGTATTATTTCACGTTTTTCCGCAATATTCCTGGCTCCAAACGGCCTATTCTTTATATCTAGTACTATCTCTTTCTCCATTTTTAAGTTAAGGGTTAAAATGAAAATAAAGAAACCTTGCCAAACACTGATCTATACACACAGACGCACATGTGAATAGCAATCAAAGAACGCCCGATTGCATGCATCTGACACTACTCATTCCCGTGTTTCCCCCACCCAAGCATCATCAACTCAAGAGATGCCAGTTAGTCTTTTACCTCTACCAAGCTAATACGTATTAGCCCGAGTTACTGGACAGTTTTCCGTTCCTAGAATATTGTATAATTTAAATCTTTCATACATTGGAATTTAAATCCTAAGCTCTGTAGAAATCTATTATTTCAAGGAAACATTGAATTTGAATTACTTTTAATTCTTACAATTATAGATGATAACTTGGGCCGGTAAGCTCTGAGCCCGAGCGCATCATCAACTCAAGAGATTGCAGTTAGTCTTTTACCCAGCTTACCAAGCTAATTTGTATTAGCCCGAGTTACTGGACAGTTTTCCGTTCCTTTAAGAATATTGTAGAATTGAGATCTTTCATACATTGGAATTTAAATCCTAAGCTCTGTAGAAATCTAATGTTTCAAGGAAACATTGAATTTGAATTACTTTTAAATTCTTACAATTATAGATAACAACAAGGCTGTAAGCTCTGTGCCCGAGCGGCCGAGCCGAGAAGCAGCTCGACTATCATTGGGTGACGAGTCAGGCGCGTTTGAACGAGTGCGAGATAACGTCTGCTCATATATAGGAGCAATATTTATATTCTGACACAGCCCTCCTAGAGTAGACGAATCCCAGACGCTGAACGAAAATATATGAACTGTGGCCAGGCGAAATAAATGGAGCCCGAGCTAACTGGCTGTAATTACATGTTCATTTTAGAAAATCTAATACTCGGGCTAAGCCCGAGTAGCCTGATATCCGGAGTCGCCACTGAGATATATATATATATATATATATATATATATATATCACTGCTATACAGTTTATTTAACATATAATGTTTGCATTTTGATGTGTACAAGATTTACTCGAGATGGTTTCTAAAATCTTGTTTGTATTTTTGGCTATCGTGAGTATTAAACTTTCCTTTTCAATTTTTTCCTGTTTATTGTAATTTGCAGTTTATTGTGTTTTAAGGAATTTAAAAATAGGCAACTTTGCTATGGTGTGGAAGTATGAATTCAGCTACGTTTATTGTTATTATATTGTTAATTGTGTTAGTAATCATATTTATTATTACTATAGGTATTATTATTGTGAATATAAATTAATGTAATTTATAGTCATTATACAGTATGTCTATAAAGATGAATAGATAAGATAAGAATGAAGGAGACTAAGAGAGACCATAAGGCCTACACAAGGCAGTTCCGAATGAATGAAAGCCCGAAACGTTACTTTGGAACTCACGAGGCGCATTTCGCCCGGTGATCATCTTAAGGGTTTAAATGATGAACTTATATGGCAGGAAAAAACAACATAGTGCGGTTACACCTGACGATTTTATTCAGTAGAGAAGGCGTTTTTCTGTCTTCCGCCTGGAAATCTTAATGGAGGAACGCTTCTTTGGTTTAATCAGAAAGATGTCCTTTTTTTCAGAAGCGGTTGCAGACTATAAAGAGGTATTACTTTATACGTACGTCTTTGTGGCTGTAGCCATGCGATTTTATTCAGCTGAGGGAGAACCCTTTAACTGCTGTAAGGCTCAAAGAAAAGAAGATTGGCCCTTTCCGTCTTTCGGATGCAGTGACAGAACGTTACTATTTAATGTTTGACAGATGATGTGTTGTGAAAAATTGCTCATTGCTTGTTGCGTTTGTCCTCTTTGAAGATGACTTGTTCTACCCGCCAGATGGTAGCTCTGCTGTCTGGGTTTGGGTCCAGCATGCCCCACAGAACCTTTAAGAGAGTCCTCTCGTGATGGTGTTGGAATCTTCCTGGCTTTAGGGCTTGGAGAAATGGTCGCCCTTTGTTGCAGCAGGCCAGATAGTACCTCATTTGGTCTTTGGTTTTGAGCCTTAATGTTGTGGGGTGGAAGTATGGCAGACGATCCATGCAGAGTTCGTAGAGAAGGGACCCGAGAGCCCAAACATCAGCCATTCCTCCGGCGTATGGATGTTGGGCTGTGTCCAGCACTTCGGGAGCCATATACCAAGGTGACCCTTGCACACTCTTCATCTGCCGCTGGTAAACGTTTGAAACTCTTACCGAGAAGCCGAAGTCGATGATTTTGACGACCTCTGAATCGGCGCTGAGGACGACGTTTTCTTGTTTGAGATCAAGATGAACAAAGTGGTGTGAGTGCATGTAGGACACTGCGGACACGATCTGCCTGAAGTAGGAAAGAATCCGACTGCCCCATGCAAGAGAAGGCGACTTGTTGTGCCTTTCCATGGCTGCTAAGAGTGTACCACCAGGACAGTATTCGGTCAGGATGATTTTGCAGCCTAGGTCGGTTGCAACGTCGACCAGTTTGATTATGTTGATATGGTGGAGGGTGGAAAGGGCCGCGATTTCATTGGAGACATCGCTTGTGCATTGATCCTTCTGGATGGGAATCTTGGCAACACTTATGGAACCCGTTGCCTTACTGGAAGCGAGGACCGTCCGTGCAAAGCCTCCATCAGCCAGGGAGCACTTTATAGTGTAATTATCCTCGAAAAGGATGCTTCTTGGCTCTTTAAGAGTTCCCGAAGAAGATCTTGATTGAGACCCACATGTTTTATATGACGACGGATGTAGTTTATCTTTTGTCAAATCCTTTGTCGTCGTTACTTTGTCTGTTGGTGGGCTCTTAGCTGGTTGAGGATCTGGTGGCGTCTTTACTTTGGAGTTCTTGGTCACCACGGGAACTTCATGGGCTGGGCGAGGAGACTTTTCAGTGGAGTCCTGTTGAGGAACGCCTTTCGTACAACAGGCGAGGAGCGAGTGAAAGCAGACGTAAAGTCTGTAAGTGGCTAGGCGCAATCGCTCGAGGTTGAGGTGACGAAGCTTGATCATCGTGTCCCAACTTTGTCCAAGCCAGTGACGGGAGGGGAGCTGTCCAGGTAGTTAATCATTGGGAACAGATTTGCTCAAATAAGGCGTGCAGGGCTTGTTGCCGGTAGGTTATGATGGAAAGACATGCGGCACCACAAAAGACATACTAGTCTCTGACGAGGTCGATTGCAGAATAGGAAATGATCACATCAATAAATAAATGAATAGATAAGTAAATAAATGAATGACCAGATAAAGTTTAACAAATAAGTCGATTAGTTAAAGAATAAAAGAGTATCGTTCGGACGTTTTAGTAAATGAAATCTTCAAAAATCTTTTTATAAGGCAAGAGCACTTTTTTTTATTAACTCGCTATCCTTATATACACGGTGGCCGTAAAAGACTTCAGTCATGCAGTACGTGAATCTCTGTCAAGAACAAAAATATGCTACAAAGTTGCACGCCATGTAACCCCGGAAGTGAATAATAATAATAATAACGATGATAATAACGATAATAATAATAATAATAATAATAATAATAATGATAATAATAATAATTATGATGATAATGATTGATAATAACGATTATAATAATAATAATAATAATAGTAATAATAATAATGATAATAATAATTATGATGATGATGATGATAATGATTAATAATAATTATAATGATGATGATAATAATTGAATCCAGCAGTCGAGCACCCTCGATCGTGGGTCACTCTGACCGTGAGTCCCGTCAGGACATCTTGCCACGAAGAACGTCTAAAAGAACCATAGACACGAAGTCTTGTGTGTGTGTGTGTGTATTTACCTAGTTGTATTTTACGGGAAGGGGAGCTATGCTCGTGGGGTCCCGTCTTCATATCTCATTTTATCTAAACTATTTTTAAATTCATGTATTGTTTTTGCACACACCACTTTCTTATCTAACTTGTTCCAACTGTCTATTACTCTGTGAGGAAAGCTTTTCTTTTTCAAATCTCCTCTATAGCTGTCTTTTTTATTTTCTTTCCGTGTCCTCTAGTATTTCTGTCATCCCATTTTATCAGATTCTCTCTGTCAGTAATTTCTATGCCTTTCATGATTCTGTAAATAGCTATCAAATCTCCTCTCTTTCTTCTTTGCTCTAGTGTCTGTAGTTCAAGTTTTTCTAGACTCTCTTCATATGATAGTTTTGAGAGTGTTGGTGCCAATTTTGTAATTGCTCTTTGTATTCTTTCAAGTTTTTTTATACATTTTTTTGTACTTGGTGACCATATCGTTGCTGCATATTCCAATCTTGGTCTTATCAGGGTGATTAGGATTTTCTTCACTATTTCTTCATCCAGGTATGTAAATGCAACTTTGATTGTTCTTATTAGATTATAAGTTTCTCAAAAAATCTTAATTATGTGTTTCTCAGGTGACATATTATTCATAACAATGACTCCCAGGTCCTTCTCATTTTCTACTTTTTTTATTCCTTCTTCTCCCAATTTATATGCTCCTGTTATTCTGTTTTTGCTTTTTCCAAATTCCATAATACTACACTTTTTTGTATTGAACTCCATCTCCCACTTCCTACTCCATTCCTGTACCTTATTTAGATCTCTCTGTAGTGATTCACAATCTTCTTCAGTTTTCACTCTTTTCAGTAGTTTTGCATCATCTGCAAAGAAGCTCATATAGCTTTCTATTCCTTCATCCATATCATTAATATATATAGCAAACATTATTGGGGCCAGAACTGTTCCCTGCGGAACACCGCTTATTACTTCATCCCATTTTGAGTGCTGGTTTCTTATCACTACTCTCATTTTTCTTTCTTGCAAAAAGTCCTCCATCCAATTTAGTAGTTTGTCCTGTATTCCTCCTTCAGTTTCTAATTTCTTAAGCAACTTCTTATGTGGTACTTTGTCAAAAGCTTTCTTTAGATCTAAAAATGCACAGTCCGCCCATCCATCTCTTTCTTGTATTATATCTATTAGCCTTGAATAGAAACATATTAAATTGGTGACGCATGATCGTCCTTGTCTGAATCCAAATTGCCTTGGATTTAACACTTTGTTTTTTTTTTTCTAAATATTTTACCCATCTACTTTTGATAATTCTTTCACAAATTTTTGCTATTGTACTTGTTAGAGAGACTGGTCTATAGTTGGTAGGTTCTTCTTTATTTCCTCCTTTATATATAGGTACTATATTTGCTTTTTTTCCAATCTTCTGGAACTTTTCCTTCTTTCAAGGAACTATTTAGTATGCTATGTATTTTGTCTGCCAGTTCATTCCTGCATTCTTTCAGAATCCAGTTTGCTATTTCATCTGGTCCATGCGATTTTCTGACATCAAGATTACTCAAGTGTGTTAATATTTCATTCTTTGTTATTTCTATTTCTTCCATAGGGGGGACTTTCTCTTTCCATTCATTCTCTTCAGGTTGTATGTTCTCCCTTGTAAACACTGATTTAAAATGTTTGTTCATAATTTCCGCCATTTCCATTTCCTCAGTGTATTCAACTCCCTCCTGTCTTAATTTCTCCAAGTCTTGTTTGTTTTTCAGTTTATTGTTTACAAATCTGTAGAATAGTTTCGGTTGATCTTTACACTTTTCTATGATATCTTTTTCATATTTTCTCTTTTCCTCTCTGCACATTTGTACATATTCATTTCTATAGCAGGTATATATATTTTTCAGGTCTTCTGTCTTTTTTCCATCTGGTCCAGGCTTTGTCTCTTTTGTCTTTTAACTCCCTACAGCTTTTGTTGTACCAGCATTTTACATATTCTTTTTCTTGTTTTTGTCTTGGGACATACTTTTCCACTCCTTTTTTGTAAATTTTTGTCAAAATATTCCATTTCTCTTCTACTGTTGTTTCTTCTTTGTATATTTCTTCCCAGTTTTCCTTTTGAAAGAATTCTCTTATTTTATCAAAGTTTGTTTTTTCATACATCATTCTTCCTTTTCTGTATTTCTTTTCATATATTTTTCTTCATTAAGTTCCAGTTCAATCAATATGTGGTCACTTTTACTTATTGGTGTTTTATATTCAATTTTGTCCACTATTCTAGGTTCGGATGTAATTACTAGGTCTAGTTTCGATGGCTCTTCTTCATTTCTATACCTAGTGTTCTCCTGTATCCATTGTGTCATTGTATGGTCAGTAACCATCTCGAGTAGAGCGTTTCCCCATGAGCCGTCTCCACCCTTTACTGTCATTTCTTCCCAGCAGATTTCTTTGCAATTAAAGTCGCTCATCATAATTATTTTTCCTCCCTCTTCCATTATCTTGTTTAATATTATCTTTGTGTCCTCTAACATACTTTTATGTTCACTCTCCTCCCATGAGGCTGTTTTTGGGGGCACATAATTTATCACAAACTTTCTGTTCTTCTTATCTCTGTCTTCTACTTCCATCATTATCATCTCTACTGTATTCTTTCCATATGTGACACCCTTCACGTTTATATCCTTCTTAGTCAGGAACATAACTCCACCCCCTTCCTTTTTCACTCTGTTTCTAATCCAATAATTATATGCATCATGTCCTACACTGTTGGGTGGTAGTGGACCTTTTAATTTTGTTTCTACAATTCCCATTATGTCTGGTTCTTTTTCTTTCAAGTAATCATTCAGTTCATTCAATCCTGTTATTAATCCATCTATATTTGTGTAAGACACTCTTAGTTTTCTGCCACTTCCATTGTGTTCTCTGTTTCCCTTTTGTTTTTCTCTTGTATGTCGACTTTTTTTAGTTTCATATTCACTACTCTCCAATAGAATATCTCTTTTTCCGACTCCGTTCTTATCTCGTTTTTTTCCTTTGCTTCAAGTCTTTTCTGTTTTTCTTCCTCTCTTTCTTCTTTATTCATTGCCCTTTTTATTCATACCTTTTTATATTGTTCACTTGTTGCTAGTTTCCCTGTTTTGGATAAGATATTCTCAGCCGTAGTTTGTGACCTGAATTTAATCTTGATTGGTCTGGTCTTGTCTGTACTATATTTCCCTAGCCTGAATTTCTCTTCGATTTGTTTCATTATTTCTGGTTCATCTTCCTGAACTAATTCTAGTAAATTTCTTACTTTTTCATTTTCCTCTTTGATTCTTGTGGTTCTATCTGGGTTATGTTTCTCTTCCATTCCTAATATAATTATACATTTCTTTTTGTCTGCTAAGTCTCTTACTATATTCTCCTTCTGTCTCATCACTTTAATAACTGAGTTTTCAGTTTGTTCATTCATTTGCTGTCTGATTATGTCAGTGAATGCAACTTTGCTATTTTCTTGAATTTTTTTCCAACCCTCCTTGTTCTCCTTATTATTCTCCTTTAAGACTTTATTTTCATCTTTTACTTCTTTTAACTGTTTTTTTAATTCTTCAATTTCCTTAGTTAAGTTTTTGTTCGCCTTCTCTAGTTCTTCCAATTTTTCAACTCTTCGTATAATATTGTCAACATGACCGAACCTACGCTCCAAGTCCTCGATCATCTTATCGACCTTCTCTTCTAGTCTTGTCAGTCGGGGGGGGGGGGTTGTGTCCCCCCACCCTCTTTAAATCCCTGGAAAATATTCTCATCACTTTCTACTGTATTGCTCTTATCTATACTTCTAATCTTTACATTTTTATTAGACATTTCATCGTCGTCGGGAGGCCTTTTGTTTACCTTTCGCCTGTCTGCCTGGGCCAAGTCTACTCCTTCCTCATTTCCTTCCATTTCCCTCAGTAATCCCTCCCCCTTTCCTCTTTCCCTACTTTCCTACTACTCCACGAGCAATTCCCCCCCACCCTGTAAATACAATAGGCACTTCTCTTTGCGTTGGAATCCACAAACTTCAATTCTCTTCAGAACGTCTTCTAAGCCGTCCATTCGTTGAAGTGTGTGTGTGTATATATATATATATATATATATATATGTGTGTGTGTGTGTGTGTGTGTGTGTGTGTGTGTGTGTGTGTGTGTGTGTGTGTGAGATTCACCACGGTCTTGGATCACGTGTTGGACTCGTGATCGACAGCTATTTCCCTCCCGGAAGAGAGCTCAGAGCTCATATATGACCGATCTATGGGTAATGCTGTGACCTTACACACGCACACACACACACACACACACACACACACACACAACTCCCCGCCCACGAGAGTTGGAGTAACGACTCGCAGCGCAGCGATACTGAAATTATTTCAGCCCTGGGTGGGATTCGAACCCGGACCTCCGTAGTGGCAGCCGGGAATTCTACCAACCGCGTCATCGAGTGTGTGTGGTGTGTCTGTGCGCGCGCTTGACTGCGTTCATTTCTCTCCACTTGTCCTCACAGACATCTACAAAAATTATTCAGAACGATGTGGTTTGTTTATACTCATGTCTCCAAGTTTATCCGCATTCTTCGGGTGTGCAAACACTCTCAACTCTCTCTTCCCGTTATGGGGGAACATTTGCTTACAAATCCAACCTATAATCTTCAACCCACGGACACAGTTGGAACCACCACCCATCCGTTACCCTGACACAATACATAAATGTGTTGTTTTATACAACTGGAGAACTTGAGTGGTGTGTTGTGGTTGAGCGTCAGCCACAAATTGATAGGAATCGTCTGCTTCCCACCACAGCGGAAACGGTAGCCCTAGGGGCACGGCACTGGAAGGCAAAAGGTCTTGGCTTCTTACGGATCAGAGGGGGATGAATCTCCCGTATTGTCGCGGGGAGTTGAATGCCCTACTACTGGTTCATATGATGATGATGATGAATCGGCTGCACGTCACAAACTCCTTTATTCAGGACATAGCGTTGCGGTGCATTACAAAATGACTTTGGTTTTGGCGGTTGGGGTCCACAACTCAAAGTGGATTATGACCTTCCTAGCCCCTGCACCGTAGGCTAGATTGGAACCCGTGTGCTTGGCTTCACTAGTGGCTATAGCACAGCAAATCTCGCTTCCCCCCTCCCTCCCTCTCCTTCCCCCTTCTCTCTCTCTTTCTCTTTCTCTCTCTCTTTCCTTTTTCTTCTTTTTTTTTCCTAAGAAAGTCCATGGGTCACTATCGAGCGCGCGTCTTTGGATTCGTCTCCTTGTGAGTAACCAGCCCTCAGGTTTGATCCTTAAGGAGTGACTGTCACTTGCCCTGGCTTCCCAGAAGGATGTGGCATAGATGAAGTCTCTGGTCGTAACTGAGCGCCTCCTGGCATATTTCTTTTTGTTTTTTAAACATCTGGAATTAGTTATAGAGAATTAAAACACAACTACTCAGAGCTGGAAATAGGTTGATCGTGAACTCACTTTCAACATAAGTAGACCGACATTCCCTATGATTTTGTTTAAGAACGAAGTTTGCAGAGGTCCTACATTAATGCGCCCTGTCCCCTCCCATTTGTTCGAATGAAATCGCTTGATAATAAAAATAAGATCAGTAATTGTCATGAAAAGGGGTATGGCATAGAGTGTATGAATCACAGGATCATTTTGATATGACCTACTCCTATCCTTTCTGCTACGTTCTTAGCGCCTTCGCTGCCGCGTGTGTTTACGGAGATAAATGAAAATGGCTTTCATGCAACAGCCAGAATAAAGAATTAACTGCCATCCTGCACGAAAGGAATTGAACACACGCTACATCTGGGTATACAGTAAACACAGTGGACCGTATTCATAAAGAAAAGGATATGCTTATACTTGCAAAATATGAAGGAAATCCTTCTACTTGTATTCATAAAAATTTCAAGCAAAACCTTTTACTTGTCGAGCAAAAGCATAACCTTATAATCGCATAAAAGTAAATGGTTATACATAAACAAGACCCTTTACTTCAAATAAAGAGCTTCAAATGCTTCAAGAAGGTTGAGTCTGGTCAGTAGCAGACTACAGTTAGAAGTGAAAGGTTGTTTTGTCCAACTCTCAGCACGATGGCAGAGTTTGTGGATGTGAGGCATGTTAAACATTACATGCCCCGTTTACCTACACCTGATCGTGATTTTAAGATGTTATTCCGTTTTGAAGAACAAAATGTACAGTGGCTTGCGGACAGATTTTTAGGCACCAATGAAGAAACTCGGGAAGGCGCCTTGTCATCTGTCCATAGAATGAAGATATGTTTGCGTTATCTCAGTGATCCTGGCTATCAAAAAGGTATCGGTCAAGAACTTGGTGTTAGCCAAGCTACGGTATCACGGACTGTGAATGCAGTAGCTGATAGCATAATTGCTCATGCGAATGAATGGATAAAGTTTCCAACTACCAACAGCGAATTAGTAGAGGCAAAGCAGGTATGGCAAGGGAAGTATATGTTTCCGACAGCTATTGGTGTCATCGATTGTACTCACATAGGAATACCGAAACCAAAACTGCATGGAGATGAGTACATTAATCGAAAAGGTCGGTCTACCCTGAATGTTCAAGCCACTTGTAATGCCAAAGAAATGTTCACTAGTGTTGATGTTAGTTGGCCTGGATCCGTGCACGACTCGAGGATATGGAGAAATTCACAAGTGTGTTTACAATTAAGAACTAAACGTAATGTTGTGCTACTTGGTGATGACGGGTATGGGATAGAGCCATGTCTCATGACTCCATTTCGGAATCCTACATCTCCTGCTGAGGTAAAATATTACAAGCTTTTAAAAAAAGAAAGAGTAATAATTGAGCGATGCTTTGGCCAACTCAAACGCAATAGTAAACTCGTGTACGGGAAACAGGGACATCACATCAGAAATCTTACGAGTTACGACACGTTCAAACATGTAACTATGTGACCCGGCGCTCCCGAAACACGAGTCATTCTTTTACTATCGTGAGTATTAAACTTTCCTTTTCATTTTTTTCCTGTTTATTGTAATTTGTAGTTTATTGTGTTTTAAGGAATTTAAAAATAGGCAACTTTGCTATGGTGTGGAAGTATGAATTCCGGTGCGTTTATTGTTATGATATTGTTAATTGTGTTAGTAATCATAACTATTACTATAGGTATTATTATTGTGAATATAAATGAATGTAATTTATAGTCATTATACAGTATGTATATAAAGATGAATAGATAAGATAAGAATGAAGGAGACTGCGAGAGACCATAAGGCCTACACTAGGCAGTTCCGAATGAATGAAAGCCCGAAACGTGACTTTGGAAGAAGGCAGAGTTGGATCCCTGGCTGGGCTGGGTTGTTCCCACCACCGAACTCACGAGGCGCATTTCGCCCGGTGATCGTCTTAAGGGTTTAAATGATGAACTTATATGGCAGGAAAAAAAACATCATAGTGCGGTTACACGTGACGATTTTATTCATTAGAGAAGGAGTTTTTCTGTCTTCCGCCTGGAAATCTTAATGGAGGGGCGCTTTTTTGGTTTAATGAGAAAGATATTGTCTTTTTTTCAGAAGCGGTTGCAGACCATAAAGACGTATTACTTTATACGTACGTCTTTGTGGCTGTAGCCATGCGATTTTATTCAGCTGAGGGAGAACCCTTTAACTGCTGTAAGGCTCAAAGAAAAGAAGATTGGTCCTTTCCGTCTTTCTTTCGGATGCAGTGACAGAACGTTACTATTTAATGTTTCACATATGATCGGTTGGGAAAAATTGCTCACTGCTTGTTGCGTTTGTCCTCTTTGAACATGAATTGTTCTACCCGCCAGATGGTAGCTCTGCTGTCTGGGTTTGGGTCCAGCATGCCCCACAGAACCTTTAAGAGAGTCCTCTCGTGATGGTCTTGGAATCTTCCTGGCTTTAGGGCTTGGAGAAATGGTCGCCCTTTGTTGCAGCAGGCCAGATAGTACCTCATTTGGTCTTTCGTTTTGAGCCTTAATGTTGTGGGGTGGAAGTATGGCAGACGATCCATGCAGAGTTCGTAGAGAAGGGACCCGAGAGCCCAAACATCAGCCATTCCTCCGGCGTATGGATGTTGGGCTGTGTCGAGCACTTCGGGAGCCATATACCAAGGTGAGCCTTGCACACTCTTGATCTGCCGCTGGTAAACGTTTGAAACTCTTGCCGAGAAGCCGAAGTCGATGAGTTTGACGACCTTTGAATCGGCGGTGAGGACGACGTTTTCTTGTTTGAGATCAAGATGAACAAAGTGGTGTGAGTGCATGTAGGACACTGCGGACACGATCTGCCTGAAGTAGGAAAGAATCCGACTGCCCCATGCAAGAGAAGGCGACTTGTTGTGCCTTTCCATGGCTGCTAAGAGTGTACCACCAGGACAGTATTCGGTCAGGATGATTTTGCAGCCTAGGTCGGTTGCAACGTCGACCAGTTTGATTATGTTGATATGGTGGAGGGTGGAAAGGGCCGCGATTTCATTGGAGACATCGCTTGTGCATTGATCCTTCTGGATGGGAATCTTGGCAACACTTATGGAACCCGTTGCCTTACTGGAAGCGAGGACCGTCCGTGCAAAGCCTCCATCCGCCAGGGAGCACTTTATAGTGTAATTATCCTGGAAAAGGATGCTTCTTGGCTCTTTAAGAGTTCCCGAAGAAGATCTTGATTGAGACCCACATGTTTTATATGACGACGGATGTAGTTTATCTTTTGTCGAATCCTTTGCCGTCGTTACATTGTCTCTTGGTGGGCTCTTAGCTGGTTGAGGATCTGGTGGTGTTTTTACTTTGGATTTGTTGGTCTCCACGGGCACTTGATGGGCTGGGCGAGGAGACTTTTCAGTGGAGTCCTGTTGAGGAACGCCTTTCGTACAGCAGGCGAAGAGCGAGTGAAAGCAGACGTAAAGTCTGTAAGTGCATAGGCGCAATCGCTGGAGGTTGAGGTGACGAAGCTTGATCATCGTGTCCCAACTTTGTCCAAGCCGGTCCCGTGAGGGGAACTGTCCAGGTAGTTGATCGTCGAGAACAGATTTGTTCAAATAAGGCGTGCAGGGCTATTTGCCGGTAGGTTATGATGGAAAGACATGCGGCACCACAAAAGACATACCAGTCTCTGACGAGGTCAATTGCAGAATAGGAAATGATCAGAATAGATAAGTAAATAAATGAATGACCAGATAAAGTTTAACAAATAAGTCTATTAATTAAAGAATAAAAGAGTATCGTCCAAACGTTTTAGTAAATGAAATCTTCAAAAATCTCGATTTTTTTTATAACGCAAGAGCACTTTTTTTTTTATTAACTCGCTATCCTTATATACACGGTGGCCGTAAAAGACTTGAGTCATGCAGTACGTGAATCTCTGTCAAGAACAAAAATATGCTACAAAGTTGCACGCCATGTAAACCCGGAAGTGAATAATAATAATAATAACGATTATAATAATAATAATAATGATAATAATAATAATTATGATGATGATAATGATTAATAATAATTATAATGATGATGATGATAATAATTGAATCCAGCAGTCGAACATCCTCGACCCTGGGTCACTCTGACCGTGAGTCCCGTCAGGACATCTTGCCACGAAGAACGTCTAAAAGAACCATAGACACGAAGTCTTGTGTGTGTGTGTGTGTGTGTGTGTGTGTGTGTGTATATATATATATATATATATATATATGTGTGTGTGTGTGTGTGTGTGTGTGTGATTCACCACGGTCCTGGATCACGTGTTGGACTCGTGATCGACAGCTATTTCCCTCCCGGAAGATAGCTCAGAGCTCATATATGACCGATCTAAGGGTAATACTGTGACCTTACATGCGCGCGCACACACACACACACACACACACACACACACACACACACACACACACACACACACACACACAACTCCCCGCCCACGAGAGTTGGAGTATAAATGAAAGGTATAAATGAAAAACAAAATGATAATGCAAGATATGATATTGAAATTCAAAATGTGTCAAAAAGAAATAATCACGAGTTTCTTAAAACCATGTACTTTAATGCTCTTAGTATTAGAAAAAAATTCAAGAAATACAGGCGTATGTCAAAAGCGAAAATCTCGATATGATAGGAATAACTGAGACATGGTTAAATGGTACAGAGTTCGAAGCTGAATTTAATATTGGGGATTTAAACACTTTCATCAGGATAGAAACCACAAGAAAGGTGGGGGTGTTCTATTGTACGTTAAAAACAATGTTCATGCTTTAATAACTGAGACATGGTTAAGTGGTATAGAGTTCCACCCCCACCACAAGAAAGGTGGGGGTGTTCTATTGTACGTTAAAAACAATGTTCATGCTTGTGTTTTAGAGAAAGTGAAACAGGATGCATATGATAGTTTGTGGGTTGAGTTAACCCAAACAAATGGACAAAAAATGAATATAGGTGTAATATATAGGCCAAAGACATTATCATTAGCAGACGACAAACTGTTATTTCAAGAACTGTCTATTTTCTGCAACCGGGATTTACTGATAATGGGTGATTTCAATTTTACTGACATTGATTGGATGACCCTTGAACATGGTCATATAGGTAGTCGCTTGTTTGATTTTCTTGGTGACACTTAATTCAGCATGTAAAAGAGCCCACAAGATATGGAAACTTACTCGATCTTTTGATCACTAGTCGCGAAAGCATGGTAACTGATGTAGAAGTCGGTGAATCGTTTGCAAATAGCGATCACAACCTAGTTAGATTCAAACTCCTAAAAAAAATTAGAATAGATACTTGTGTTTCTAAAATACCCGATTTCAGTAAAGCTCAGTTCAGAGGACTACGTCAGGAGCTTCAGCTTACAGATTGGGAGGCAAAATTAAACGAAAGGCCTGTAGATCAGATGTGGGAAATATTTCAAAATACGCTCACTAAGATGATTCAAACTTACATTCCTTTTAAGGACAGACGTCCCCCAAATCAGGCTCGCCCAAAGTGGCTCGACAAAGAAACTGAAAAAAGTATTACTAAAAAGAGACAGGCTTATAAGAAATATAAGTGCTCGGGTGCATCTAATGACTATGAAAGTTATGTATCAATACAGAGAGGTTTAAAAAAGACAATAAGGAAAAGAAAACAGATAAAACAGATAAAAAGGTTCTTAGGAATCACATTGGTCCACTATTATCTGCTGACGGTCAACTTGAATATTCAAATGAAGGAATGTGTAATATCTTAAACAATTATTTTAGCTCGGTATTCGTAAACGAAACACCAAGGTGAATTCCAAACTGAAACCTGTGAAAAGTCTAGGGTAAACATACTCACTAAGGTAAATATAAAAAAATAAAAGGTGTATAGACAAACTCAAAGTTAATAAAACACCAGGGCCTGACGGTTGGCATCCATTAGAAATTATTTTCAAGAAATCCATCATATCCGGAGATGTCCCAAGAGAATGGAAGCTAGCTAACGTTACTCCCATATTCAAAAAAGGTGACAAAAAGAAACCAAATAACTATAGGCCTATAAGTTTGACTTCAATCGTAGGAAAAATAATGGAAACTATCATCAGAGATGCTATCGAACATCATTTAGAAAGTAACCGTTTAATAAATGATAGCCAGCATGGTTTCAGACGGAAACGTTCTTGCGTGACTAACTTACTCGATTTCTACAACACAGTTATCTCGAATTATGACAAATGAAACAATATAGATTTAGTATATCTAGACTTTCAAAAGCTTTTGATACCGTACCACACGAAAGACTACTTACTAAATTAGCTTTACACGGAATAAGTGGTAGCCTATTAGGTTGGACTAGTAATTGGTTGAATGGTCGAAAACAGAGAGTTGTTTTAAATGGAAAAACTTCTGGATGGAAAAGTGTTGCAAGTGGAGTTCCCCAGGGTTCCGTTCTTGGGCCACTTCTATTCATAGTATATATAAATGATATAGACCATGGACTAAAATCTACTGTTTCCAAATTTGCTGATGATACAAAACTGTGCGGAGTGGCAAATGATCACTCAAACCAATTAGATATTCAAGAAGATTTAGATCAATTACAGCAATGGTCTGAAAAGTGGCTAATGAAATTTAACACAAGTAAATGCAAGGTAATGCACATAGGTAAAAATAACAGTAAGTACGATTACAAGTTATTTGGAAATTCGTTAACAAAAGTGGATAGTGAAAAAGATCTTGGCGTAATTATCAGTAACGACCTCAAATCATCCAAGCAGTGTATTTCAGCCTCTGAGAAAGCAAATAAGATTCTAGGACTGATTGTGCGATCTTTTGATTTCAAAAGTCCATCACTCATTAACAAGCTATATAAATCGTTAGTTCGTCCACATTTGGAATATGCTGTTTCTGTATGGTCACCGAATCTCATTAAAGACATTGACAGATTGGAAAAAGTACAACGGCGAGCCACAAAACTGATTCCATATATCAAAAATAAATCATACGAAAATTGACTAAAACATATCAATCTGTTTTCCCTAAAAAAGCGTACAGTAGACTCAGAGGTGACTTGATACAGGTCTTTAAGATTCTAAAGGGAATTGACAACATCAAAAATGACAAAATTTTCACATTGAATGAGAATCAGACAAGAAACAATGGTCTCAAACTGTCCGGAAATAGATTCAATTTGGAAGTAGGTAGAAACAACTTTGCCAACCGTGTAGTTAATGAATGGAATAAACTTCCTGCACAGGTAGTGCAATGTAGTTCAGTTCGAAGCTTTAAGAATCATTTAGATAAATACCTAAATAAGATGCTGTAATGATTATAATTTATCTTATATTATTTGTTTTTGTTTTGTTATCATTTGTCTGTTTGATTTTCATTTATTATTATATGTCAATTTATTATTATTTACTATTTACCTGTTTGTTTATTATTTAACTATACATATGCATTTATTTATGTATTTTATTTGTTATTTACATTATCATAGTTTTTATTTATTATTTTATTATTAATATGATTTTTTTTTCGCATCCGACCTAGATATGGATCAAAAGGTCTCCTGTCGGCATGCTCCGCCTTTGTAATTCTTTGTAATCCTTTGTAACGACTCGCACCGCAGCGATACTGAAATTATTTCGGCCCTGGGCGGGATTCGAATCCGGACCTCCGTAGTGGCAGCCGGGAATTCTACCAACCGCGTCATCGAGTGTGTGTGTGTGCGCGCGCTTGACTGCGTTCATTTCTCTCTACTTGTCCGCACAGACATCTACAAAAATTATTCAGAACGACGATGTGGTTTGTCTATACTCATGTCTCCAAGTTTATCCGCATTGTTCGGGTGTACAGACACTCTCAACTCTCTCTTCGCGTAATGGGGGAACCATTTGCTTACAAATCCAACCTATAATCTTCAAGCCACGGACACAGAGTTGGAACCACCACCCATCCGTTACCCTGACACAGTACATAAATCTGTTGTTTTATACAACTGGAGAACTTGAATGGTCGAGTGTTGTGGTTGAGCGTCAGCCACAAATTGATAGGAATCGTCTGCTTCCCACCACAGCGGAAACGGTAGCCATAGGGGCACGGCACTGGAAGGCAAAAGGTCTTAGCCTCTTACGGATCAGAGGGGGATGAATCTCCCGTATTGTCGCGGGGAGTTGAATGTCCTACTGGTTCATATGATGATGATGATGAATCGGCTGCCCGTCACAAACTCCTTTATTCAGGACATAGCGGTGCGGTGCATTACAAAAAGACTGTTAGATCTTGAACCCGATCCGGGAACAGAATGCCAGCCTATAGGGGCTGTGTCTTCAGATAGAAGTGAGGTTGGTGATGGTCTTTAAAGACGAGCGGCTGGCAGATGCTCTTCGAGCTCTATCTTGCTAAACCATCTGGTAGAGGCTTCATCGTTGATCACAGGAAAAGTATCAGAGTAAGATTATAATCAGATGATTTAGATATACTGTACATGGATGGTTATGGTGGCGGAAGTAAAAGGGAATTTTAAAACAGCACACCGGGTAATGGGTAGAAGATAGGTAGCTGGAACAATAGAATTAATACGGTAACGAAGAAAGATCTCAATGAAAATCCATGTGAACAAGTTGTATAGACACGGTAAAGGAAACATGGACTGGAGGTGAAGCTTTTATTCCTGACGTTTCATCTTTGAGAAAGTCGATAGACGAAACGTCAGTCCATGTTTCCTTTACCGTGTCTATACAAAGATCTCAATAAATGTGAAAATGGGTTTGCAAGAGAATATATCAATGACTGTTTTTATATGGGAGTGAATTGCACCCGAAATTATGACCTTCCTAGCCCCTGCGCCGTAGGCTAGATTGGAACCCGTGCGCTTGGCTTCACTAGTGGCTATAGCACAGCGAGCCTCGCTCCCCCCCGTCCCCCCGCCTCTCTCTCTCTCTCTCTCTCTCTCTCTCTCTCTCTCTCTCTCTCTCTCTCTCTCTCTCTCTCTCTCTCTCTTTCCTTTTTCTTCTTTTTTTCCTAACAAAGTCCATGGGTCACTGTCGAGCGCGCGTCTTTGGATTCGTCTCCTTCTAAGTAAGCAACCCTCAGGTTTGATCCTCAAGGAGGGACTGTCACTTGCCCTGGCTTCCCAGAAGGATATGGCATAGATGAAGTCTCTGGCCGTAACTGAGCGCCTCCTGGCATATTTCATTTTGTTTTTTAAACATCTGGAATTAGTTATAGAGAGTTAAAACAACTACTCAGAGCTGGAAATAGGTTGATCGTGAACTCACTTTCAACATAAGTAGACCGACATTCCCTATGATTTTGTTTAAGAACGAAGTCTGCATAGGTCTTCGTTGTTTTAACTACATTAATGCGCCCTGTCCCCTCCCATTTATTCGAATGAAATCGCTTGGTAATAAAAATAATATCAGTAATTGTCATGAAAAGGGGTATGACATAGTGTGTATGAATCACAGGATCATTTTGATATCACCTACTCCTATCCTTTCTACTACGTTCTTAGCGCCTTCGCTGCCGCGTGTGTTTACGGAGATAAATGAAAATGGCTTTCATGCAACAGCCAGAATAAAGAATTAACTGCCATCCTGCACGAAAGGAATTGAACACACGCTACATCTGGCTATACAGTAAACACAGTATGTTTCTGGGGTAAGTACCGTTTTCTAAGGATGTCTTCATCAAATAACTTATCAGCATGGTCGCTTTTGTACCATTTAGTGTTCTGATTATTTCTTCTGGATTCTACGACGACGAAAGGTTTTTGAAGAACTGAAATCACCTCATGAAAACAAGAAACGAACAATTATAATGAAATAATTTTGAAAATACTTTGCATACAAAATAATTTGATTCAATTTACAATTTGGGTATTTGTCCGACTAAGTAAGATTTCGGCTGTAAAATTCTTCGAATAATGTTAAATGGAAATCACGAGGAAGAATTTTGTTGCAACGTAAAACACAACATGTTAATGTCAGAAACACACCATATTGTTTATGTTGTTAAGAACCGTGTAACAGAAATCATAAATAGTAAAACAAAAGTATCTCTTCAGCAAATGAAATGAAATCACCTGATCCCTCCAAATTTGCTGATGATATAAAACTGTGCAGAATGGCAAATGGTCACTTAAACCAGTTATATATTCAAGAAGATTTAGATAAACTACAGCAATGATCTGAAAAGTGGCTAATGAGATTGAACCCAGGTAAATGTAAGGGAATGCACTTAGGTAAAAATAACAATAAGTACAATTACAAGTTGTTTGGAAATTCATTAACAAAAGGATCTCAGGGTAATTATCAGTAATGATTTCAAATCATCTAAGTAGTGTATTTCCACCTCAGAGAAAGCAAAAAAGATTCCAGGACTGATTGCATGGTATTTTGCTCTTAAAAGTCCAAATGTCATTAGCAATATATAAATCGTTAGTTCATCCACATTTGAAATATGCGCTTTCTGTATGGTAACCAAATTTCATTTAAGACGTTGACAGATTGGAAAAAGGACTCAGGCGAATATAAGAGGGTGGTAGAAAAGATGGTAGAAAGAGGGGTAGAAGATGGGTGTTACATTTTTATGGGTTAGGTGTTTATAAGCAATAGCCAGCAAGCGAGGAGTTGCATAAGTTCACTCTCCATTTTGTGTTTATAAGCAATGACCGGGGGCCCGATTGAATTGCTGACTTAAGAATTATTTGTAACTTGAGGTATGCAGAGATTGGAGATCGCTTAAGTACACAATATAGCCATATAGACTTGTAACAACAAATCTGATTGGTGAAAAGGTGGAGGAGAAAATTCAATTAGTTCATGATTATAAGATGACACCCTTTGGGGAGGATCTTGAATATAAAGTTAAGGATCATTGGGCTAAAGAAATCACTACATCTCTGCAAAGCTTACTTAGTACCTCAGAGAAGCATACTGTATAAGAATTAATGGAAGAAAGAAAAGAAAAAAAATATTCAGTTCCATTCACCTGGACAGGAGATTCTAACTCTAAAACTTGACAAAATGGATTGATTGAAAGCAACAGGGCCTACCGACTGAAATATAGGAAATAAAGGCAGTAATAACATTTGTGAAAATAAGGAGAAAGTGAAGAAAGGGGCAAAGGCAGATGATAGCGAAGAAAGGTGGGCAAAAGCAAGCCAGGAAATGGATTCCAAATATCAGAAATAAATCATACAGATATCTACTAAAACATATGAATCTATTCTTCCTAAAAATGTGTAGAGTCAGGGGTGATTTGATACCGATCTAAAGAAAATTGACAAAATCAAAAGTGATTCAATTTTCACACTGTGAATCAGACAAGAAATAATGGTCTCATACTGTCAGGAAGTAAATTTGATCGGGAAATGGATAGAAACCACTTTGCCAACCATGTAGTAAATGAGTGGAATAAACTTCCTACAATGTAGTACAGTTCAAAGTTTTGAGATTCGTTTAGATAAACACCTAAGGAAAATGCTGCAATGCCTGCCACTAATTCTATTTTATTTATTATTACTTATCTGTTTTATTATAAATAATAATGTTTATTATTAGCATCTATTCATTTATTTTATTTATTTACTTATTTATTATTATTGTTATTATTATTATTTTCACCAAACCTAGTTATGGACCAAAAGGTCTCCTGTTGACATGCACTTCCTTTGTTATTCTTTGTAATATTGAACAGTCTGGCAGAAGTCTATTTGGTTTCAGTTCTGGAAGGTCATAATTGTCAAAGGGAGCAAAACATTTACTTGAAAGTGATTGATGAACTGCAAGAGAGGAGTGGGTGGACTATGTGCACCTAGACTTAGAGAAGGCTTTCGATAAAGTACCTGACAATCAATTTATTTGAAAATTGGAGCTCACTGGAGGACATTGACAAACTACTTGAATGGCTGAAATATTTTTTTTAAGTAAAGGCATGTGAAAACAGCATTAAAAGATAAAATTTCAAAATGGAGAACAGTGACGAGGTTCACTGCTAGCACCTATGGTATTTATTATTATCTGTGGTAGGGGAGAAAATGCTGCCAGCAATTGTTCCTACTTGAATCATAAAAGGTGACAAAAATGGGATGGGGATAGGACTAAGCACCCTATTCTCTGTAACTGCAAAGGGAATATTCCTAAAAAAAAAAACAGTCATAAAAGGGTATGGGAGGAGTTTTCCAATCCGAACCCTAAGGTTTGGGTCTTTTAATGTGCATGACTATGGTACAGATAAGAGTAAAGGGGAAGAGATATGCAGTATGTTTGTGAGAAGATAGTTGTGTTGGCATTGAGTGAAACTAAGTTAAAAGGAAGATGCAAGTTTGAGTTTAGGAGGGTGTCAGGAGTAAAGAGAGAATGAGAGAGAGAGAAAGGGTGGCTATATTACTAAATGAAGAAATAGGTATGTGGCAGAGTGGAAGGTTTCTTGGAGATTAATGTGGATGAAGGTGAAAATGGGAAGGGAGATGAGGATATTTGTAAGCCTGGTAGTGAGAAAAGTATTTTTAAGATTTAAATGAGTGCTTGGAGAGTTTAAAGAGAAATGTCAATGTAATGGTATTGGGAGATCTCCATGGTAGGGTACAAAATGAACCAGTAGACGGAGTGGTTGGGAAGTGTGGAGTGCTAGGAAAAATGGTAGTAGAGAGTTGATGGTGATGTGTCCATAGAGTTGATGATAGGAAAAAAAGTGTTTAGGAAGAAAGTCAAGCCTAAGTACACATATGAGAGGGTGGTGGATGGAAGGGTGCTAGATAGGGCTTAAATGGACCATATAATGGTAATGAGGGGAAGAGTAGGACTAGTTTTGGATGTACATATTGTTAGGGGAGAGAGTAGGGGAGTATTAGATAATTTTTTGGTGGAAGGTATGTTGAGAGTGGAGGATAGATAAAGAAGAAAAGGACAGAAGGTAGGGAGGTGCTTAGAGTAAACTGCTTAAATGAGAAAGAAAAGGCAGAGTATAAGAAGAAGCCAAGAGAAGAGTGAGAGGGAGTGAAGGATAGAGTAGAACTAGGAGTGGAGGAGGAATGGGGATGTTTCAAGGAGAGAGTCACAAGGTGTGCATAGATGGTGTGTGGAACAAGGACAGGAGGAAATAGAAGGAAATGTAGTGAGTGGTGGGGTGATAAAGCAAAGAAGGTTGTAGGAGAGAAGAAATGGGCATTCACAGATTGTTTGCAAAATAGGACAAGAGAATCATATGAGAGCTACAAAGAAAGAGAAGTGAAATATGAGACAAAGGAGGCAAAACGGAGAGCAGATGTGAAATGGAGTAAGAGCATGACAAAAAGTTGTGAAAATTAATAAAAAGATGTTTTGGAAGGAAATTAAGAGAGGAAGGGGAGGCAAGTGAAGTAGAGAAGAAAAGGTAAAAGATGCAGATGGAGAGATGATAAGGGAAGAGAGCTGTAAGAGGAAGATGGACAGAGTATTTAAGGGAGTTGCTAAATGTAAAGGAGGATAGGGTGGAAAAGGTAGTTGGAATGGGAAGTGCTAAGAAAATGAGTGATGAATGAGGAAAATGGAGGAGAAATAAGGAAAGATGAGGTGAAAAGTTATTAAAATGATGAGAGCAGGTAAGGTACCTGGGTTAGGTGGGTGTCATGTGGAGTGTATAAAAAGAGAGGTACAGTGATAGTGGGGTTGCTGGTGAGGTTGTTTAATGTTTGTCTAAAAGAGGGTTGAGTGCTGGAGGACTGAAGGAGTTTGCGTATAGCTCCACTTTACAAGGGAAAAGGGGACAAGTGTGAGTGTAGTAGTTTCAGTCAGTATGTTAAGTGTAGTTGGGAAGACTTATGTGAGGGTGTTGATTGAGAGGATTAGGAAGAGAGGGAGTAATTGGTGAGGTACAGTGTGGGTCTAGGACAGGTAAGGGTTGCATGGATCAGGTTTTTGTGGTAAGACAGATATGTGAGAAAGCTTTAGGAAAAGGTAAAGATGTTTTTTTGGCTTTTATGGATTTGGAAAAAGCTTATGACAGGGTAGACAGGAAGGTACTGTGAGAGGTATTGGAGGCGATTAAAGAAAATGGAGAAAAATGGGAGATATGCCAGTTGTTGTTTGGTGACAACAATGTGCTTGTAGCAGGATCAGAGTAGGGATTAAGAAAGTTAGTAACAGAGTTTGGGAAGTTGTGTGAAAAAAAGAAGTTGAAGTTAAATGTGGGTAAAAGGTGATGAGATGTACAAGGGTAGAGGATGGTAGCAAATTGGAAGTTATTATTAAGGGAGAGAAAGTGGAAGAGGTGGATAGCTTTAAGTACCTGGGGGTGAATGTGGTGGGAAAGGGAGGAGTGAGGGTGGATGTAGAATGTAGATTGAGAAAAGGAAATCAATTCTTGGGAGATTAAAAAGTGTAATGAGAAATACATTTGGTAATGGATCCTAAGAGGAGATTATAGGAAGAAGTGATTGGGCCAAGAGCATTATATGAGGCAGAAAGATGGAACATAGAAGATGAAGAGTTTAAATGTGTTTGAGATGAAATGCCTGAGAAGCACGGTAAGGGTTACTAGGCTGGATAGAGGGAGAAATGAGGAGGTGAGGAGGAGAGCGGGGTTGGAAAGGGAGTTGGGGGATAGGGTTGATGAAAGAGTATTAGGATGGTTTGGACACATGGTAAGAATGAGTGAAGATTAGTAAAAGAGGTGTGAAAGGCAGAAGTGGGGGGAATGAAGATGAGGGGGCGACCAAGGATGAGGTGGATGGATGGGGTGAAAGGGGCATTGGGAAAGAGGGAATGTCTTTTGACAAAGGAAGAGAGAAGACAGATGATAGGGGTAAGTGGAGAATGGTTGTGTATGGATGATGTTGTGATGCATGGAAGGGAGTGAGTGGGGGATGGGGGGTGAGGGAGTTTGTGTGAATGATATTTTGACATAGCCTGAAGGGATTTCTCCCCATCACTTTTTCAGCCTGAAGGAATGGAGTTGGGGTGGGGGTTGGTGATTAAATGAAGCGGCCTTGCTGTGGATGTGCTGTGTCTTACTGCATTGCTTCTGACCCTGAGCAGTGGGCAAGATGCAGGGATGACCCATCATCAAGGAGCCAAGAAAAGAGGGTATTGTGGTGAATGGGAGTGGAGTATGTGGGATGAAATGGGTGGGGATGGATTTATGCCTACGAAATTGGCTACCTTTCTTGTAAGGGGGGAAATGTCCTTGGGATATGTATGCATCTTGAAAACATTGTTTGTTTCAGTCATTCTTGTAAAATATACCTGTGGTGTCGTCTGCTTTGCAGTGGCATCAGAAATTATGCTCATTCTTCATGCATCGCCATTGTCTTTAATAAATAGTGATGGTGCTGAATGCTGCAAGCAATTGTATATTGAATTATGAAAATTGATCAAGAACTGAGGAAAATACACAATTGGGAAGAAAAGAATCAGAGGAAAGAGGTTGAGAGTAATAATATATTGATAATATATAGAACTGAGAGAAAAAGGCAGGAGAAGATAACTTCCCAGCCACAATGATATAAGTCATGTACAGAACATACATACATACATATACCAAGGCTTTTTCCCCCTTCCAAGGGAGGTAGCCACAAAGGGAAAGGCATAAAAACACTCCCACCCATTTCATCCCTAAATACACTCCACACCCCTCCCACCCTTCCTCTCATCTGAGCACCTCCTGGATGACGGGTCATCCCTGAACCCTGCCCACCGCCCTGGGTCAGAAGCAGTGTCGCAAGACACAGTACATCCACAGCAAGGCCGCTTCATTTAATCGGCGACCCCCCCTCTCCGTCCCCCTTTGCATATAAGGAGAGGACGGGGAGAAATCCCTTCGGGCTGCGTCAAAATTTACTCACACATATTACCCCACCCCCCACCCCCCCGCCCATTCCTCCTCATGCAGTCACAACATCATCCATATACAACCATTCTCCACTCACCTCTGTCTTCCGTCCTCTCCCTTCCTTCCTCAACAGACATTCCCCTCTTCCCCAAAGCCCCCTTCACCCCATCCATCCACCTCATCCTAGGACGTCCCCTCATGTTCACTCCCTCCACATCTGCCTTCCATACCTCCTTTACTAGTCTTTCTTCACTCATTCTTTCCATGTGTCCAAACCATCCTAATATTCTTTCATCAACCCTCTCTCCCAAATCCTTTTTCACCCCTGTTCTCCTCCTCACCTCCTCATTTCTCACTCTATCTAGCCTAGTAACCCCCACCATACTTCTCAGACACCTCATCTCAAACACATTCAAACTCCTTCTCTCTTCTTCTCTTATGTTCCACGTTTCTGCCCCATACAGTGCTGTTGGCACAATCACTCCTTCATACAGTCTCCTCTTCGCATCCATTCCCAAATGTCTATTTCTCATTACACTCTTTAAACCACCAAGGCATTTACTCGCTTCTCTCAATCTACATTCTACCTCCACCTTCACTCCACCTTTTCCTGCTACACTTGCACCCAAGTATCTAAAACTATCCACTTCCTCCAGTCGCTCTCCCTTAATGTTCACTTCCAGTCTACTGCCACTTTCACCCCTTGTACATCTCATCACCTTACTTTTACCCACATTTATCTTTAGCTTTCTTCTATCACATACTCTCCCAAACTCTGCCACCAGCTTCCTCAATCCCTCCTCTGACCCTGCCACAAGCGCAGTGTCGTCCGCAAACAACAGCTGGCTCACCTCCCACTTTTCTCCATTTTCTTTAACCATCTCCAATCCCTGACTCACTACCCTAGCATTCACCTCTCGCACCACCCCATCCATGTATAAGTTGAACAGCCAGGGCGACATAACGCATCCTTGACGAAGTCCCACCTTTACTTCAAACCACTCACTCTCTCCATTTCCAATCCTAACACATGCTCTACTACTCACATAAAAACTCTTGACAGCTCCCAAAAGCTTTCCTCCTATCCCATAAATCTGCATAACCTCCCACAGTGCCTTTCTGTCTACCCTATCATAAGCCTTTTCCAGATCCATAAAAGCCCAAAAAACATCCTTCCCCTTTCCTATAGCTTTCTCACATATCTGTCTTACCACAAAGATCTGATCTACACAACCTCTACCCGTCCTAAATCCACACTGTTCCTCACCAATTACTCCTTCTGTTCCTCTCCTAATCCTCTCAATTAAGATTCTCCCATAAGCCTTCCCTACTACACTCAACAGGCTAATCCCTCTGAAATTACTACATTCACACTTGTCCCCTTTTCCCTTGTAAAGAGGAACTATACAGGCACTACTCCAGTCCTCCGGTACTCTACCCTCTCTCCAGCAAACATTAAATAATCTCACCAACCAGTCCACCATCACTGAACCTCCCTTTTTCAGACATTCTGCATGACATCCATCCAGACCAGGTGCCTTACCTGCTTTCATCATCTTTACAACTGCCTTCACCTCATCCTTCCTTATTTCTCCTCCATTCTCCTCACTCATCACTCTCATTTTCTTCGTATTTCCCACTGCAGCTATCTTTCCTTCCCTATCCTCCTTCACATTCAGCAACTCCCTAAAATATTCTGCCCATCTTCCCCTCAGATGTACAGAACATAACACAAGAAATGAAATTATGGGGCCACATTTTCTTATCAACTAAATGGGTTTTCTTAAAGCATTATGCAAAACAAATGATAAGAGATATTGTTTTTGGAAATTTTGATTAAATTCATCAGATGAATAAGCTTAGAAATTAAATCTAGGAGAAATAATAAGTGAATGACAAAGTAATTACATAGAATAGATATAACAAAAGGGAAAATAAAACAGAACAAGGCAGAAGGTAGGGCATGCAGTGTAGGAATAAATGCAAAAAGTATTTAATTTTCTGGAATGGACTGGTATGTTCTAAGCAATACTTTCATTTTTATCCAGTGTATAAATAATCTCAAATAATGTATCTAACTTGCCATGTAAAGAAGAGTTTTATCTAGTAGTAACAAATCACAATAAGTAATCTATATATTGGCACACTTAAGCTGAGATGAAAAAATATATCTGTATTATGTTGTAGAAATTATTGTTTACTACAAAACTTTTGTGCCATCAAGGAGGTGTAGTGTGAATGTGCTGCAGTACAGTATTTTGTGTAGGAGCTTACTGCAAAAATATTGAAAGTGTCACATTTACTAGACCTACCCTTGCTTTTCTAAGTGCCCAGAGACACCAGTGTAGAACTATTATGGACACAGAAAGCACCCATCATGCACCAGTATGAAAACTTTTTCAGAGAGGTATTTTGGTTCAAATATATTTAGGGGGGCAAGACTACTCTCAAAAGATAATGAAAAACTCAATATCACTGAAGGAATTATCTGTTTTGCTACAGGATGGCATTGTTAATTGAAATGGCTTAGTTTGTTATACTAACTATACATTGTAATGCCATCAAAACTAATACTAAGAGTTGGTGCTGTATGCTATGTTTTAGAATGCAGATTAACACACAACAAATATTTTCATCAAAAAGTCAATAAAAAATTACTGTTGAGATAAGATTGATTAATTTATTGATTTATTTATTAATTTTTTAATGAATAACATTACAAAAGAAAATATGTATAGTTGTGCCTAGTCATGGTGGTTTCCCTTTACAACCTCAACAGTTAAAAACCATGGTGACTACAGATGGAAATGGTTAAATGGTTCGTGCTGGCAGATTATTATTATTTTTTTTATTATAGGTTTATTCAACAATATTAAATACAATTAGACATACATATATACATTTTTTTTTTACAAAATTGGTAGTTGAAAAGGGAGAGCGAGAAGCAAAGCTTATGGGGAGTTGCTCTCCCTTAAGGAAAAAATTATTTTCATTTATTTATTTTTGTTACATGGTAGTATGGTACATACACATCTACACACATATATACACACATACATGCATACACATATATACACACACACAATGGCATGCGTCACGACGTCCGCTAACTCCGACCTCACGTAGAAATCGGGGGCACGAGCGAGCATCGCAACTTGTGGGGGTCAGGTGAGAGGTGAGAGGTCAGGTCGATTGTTGACGGGACGATAATTGCTTAATGCGCAGATCTGGGTCACCGTGACCTGCTGGAATAGAAAAAAAAGAGCGGCAGACTTGGGCAGTTTCTCCATGAATACAACCATGAAATGGACCTGAAGTGTTCAATATACTAATACTTATAGATTAAAGACTTTTTTAAGTATCGTTTGAATGATGATAAACATTTTGTCTTAGGTAAATCCTTTTCCAGTTTATTCCATGTGTTAACACCTATAATAGATAAGCATTGGCTTTTTTTGGTTGTTCTGTATTGAGTTTTAAAGAAGTCGTTTGTTTGCCTAGTCGCATCGCGAGTTTCGTAAGTTGAGTAAAATTTCAATATGTTTTGATTCATGTGTTTATTGTAGATTTGGTGCATAACAATGGCAGTTTTGTACTTTATTAAGTCATTGAATTTGAGTAGATTTAGTTTTTTAAATAAATTATTTGTATGTTCCAAACGACCTACATTGCAGATTATACGCAGTGCCCTTTTTTGAGAGGTAATTATGCGTTGAAGATTAGTTTGATAAGTATTACCCCAAATTTCTGAACAATAGTTTAAGTATGGTAGTAGTAGACTACAATAAATGGTACGTAGGGTATTTTCATTGAGAATATTTCTCTTTTATGCATAATTCCTAAAGTTTTGGATATCTTATTTATCACGTGATTTATATGATGTTTCCAATTAAGTTGATCGTCTAAATACACGCCTAGGAATTTACTGACGGACGCTTTTTCAATAATTTCGTTGTTTATTTTGATCGGCTTAGTACTTTCATTATTTTTGTAGAAAAGCAGGTAGTTAGTTTTTGATACATTTAAGGATAGCTTATTGGCTGAAAACCAGTTGGATAGTTGACATAATCCTTCATTAATTGTCTTGATCAGTTTGTCGGAATTTGTATCGGAGCATAGAATGGTGGTATCGTCGGCGAACAGTATAAATTTCATAAGGTTGGATACATTTGTAATGTCATTAATGTATAGTAAGAATAGTTTGGGTCCTAGAACTGAACCTTGAGGTACTCCGCATGTAACTGGTAGAATGTGTGATCTTTCTTCCTCAATGGCCACATATTGTTTCCTGTTTTTTAGATAACTTTTTCTTAGCCCATAGTATTCGGCCTTTCGAATTAGGATTTCATGATTTACTGTGTCAAATGCCTTTTTAAGATCAATAAATATGCCGGCTGTCTTTTTCTTTTGTTCTATATTGTTAGTTATCTCTTCAATTAATTCCATTACTGCTGTAGACGTTGAAAGATTTCGTTGAAATCCATATTGACTATGGTAAATGACGTCATTTTTTTTTAGAAATGAGTCAAGGCGAATTGTGAATAACTTTTCAAGAATTTTGGAAAACTGTGGTAATAGTGAAATTGGTCTATAGTTATTATAACTTGATTTGTCGGCTGATTTGAATATCGGTATTACTTTTGCTATTTTCATTGCATCTGGAAATATCCCTTGTTCAAATGATTTATTGCATATTGTCAGAAAATGATCTTTGATGATAGGCATAATTTGTTTTATGAGGTTCATATTGATTCCTGTGCAATCGAGTGATTTCTTGTTCTGCATTGATTTTACTGTGTTCATAAGTTCGTTTTCCGTGACGGGTTTTAAAAACATAGTGTTATTTATTCGGTGTTTCAAAAATGTCTCGTAAGTTTGATGTGTTGTCTTTATTTGTTTCGCGAGGTTAAGTCCTACATGGGAGAAAAATTCATTAAATTCGTTTGCCACTTCTTTTTTAGTTTTTCCTTTTTTAATAATGTCTATGAATTCATTGGTGTTATTAATTTTGTGCCTAGTTAAGTTGTTTATTACTTCCCATGTCTTTTTTATATTACCTTTATAACCTTCAAGCAGTGTGTCATAGTATTTTTTTCACAGTTGCGTAAAATTGTTGTAAGTTTGTTTTTGTACACTTTGTATTTGTTTTCGTCTGTCAAGGACTTGCTTTGAATTGATTTCTTGTAAAGTTGGTTTTTCTTTCGACACGCGTTCTTAAGACCGTTTGTAAACCATGGTTTTGAGTTTACGTTACGTGGTTTTATTTCTACTTCTCTCTCTGGGCAGCATTTGTTTACATTACTCATGATAATGCTTACAAATTCGTTATATGATAGATTGGCATTTTCTGACTCGTAAACCTGATCCCAATTTTCTTCTTTTAAGCACTGATTTAATTTTGCAATATCTTTTTCGTCAATTTTACGTTTAAGTACAATTCTGGGTTTTGTTATGCAGTGCATTTCTTTTGGACTGATAGTGAATACCGGTAGATGGTCACTTATATCACTTATTAAGATACCACTATGAATCTCGGAGTTTACAATATTGGTGAAAATGTTATCTATCAATGTTTCACTTGTATTTGTTATTCGGGTTGGTTTATTTATCAAAGGATATATACCTAAAGAGAAAATCATATCTGTAAAGTGTCTTGTTTGTTCATGAGTCTCATACTTAAGTAAATCTATGTTGAAGTCACCACAGAGATATAGATTTTTATTTCTAAATGGAGTTATGATTTCTTCAAGCATATTTGTGAACTCATTGATGTTTGTGCCTGGCTTTCTGTAAATACTTGTTATGACGGTATTCTTTTTAGTTTTACTGAAAATCTCAACAGCTACGCAATCAAATAGGTTTTCATACGAATTAGTGGATTGATTTATTAGTTTTGCATGAAATTGATTTTTTTATGAAGATAGAGACTCCGCCGCCTTTTTGGATCTGTCTATTAGCACTGTAAGGAGTATAGTCTTGTAAGAAGTTTACTAGACATCCTGGGTCAATCCATGTTTCGCTTATCACTATAACGTCAAAGCTTTTATTGAGTAACTTGAGATAACAGTCAATTTTCTGATAATTGGCGTTTAGGCTCCTTGCATTGATGTGAATTAGTGTGAAACCATCAATATCACGAAATACCGTGTCAAATTGTGTATCACTATAGTAATCGCTGTCTTTTGTTAATTTTGAGTAAAATTTTAATTCGGGGTCAATTTGGGTATTATTGTGATTAAATATCGAAAATTCCTTTTCTGATATTTTGTCTATTTCTTTATACTTCTTAATGGCGGTATATACATCTGGGTTTTTTGATGCGAGATTTGGCGCGGAAAACAAAATATTAATTTCTGTGTTTGAGATGGCATGATAGGGAAATGTTTTTGAGCAGTCTAGGCAGAACCAGTTATTGAAAATATTGGGGTTATTTTTGGCAGTATTTACGGGTATATTTGCACACATGAGATGATATAAATGTTTGCATAATGTACATTTGAGGTGATTGGTAGGGACAAGGGTATGGCATGAAGAACAGTTTTTTGATATGTTTGTTTTAGTTTTTGTGTTAGTTGTAGTGTTCATGGTTATGTTTGTGTTAGAAGATTAAGGAATGTGAACTATTGAAATTCAACTAATTGTTCAAGATTACTTACTTGATGTACTTTTTCATCCTTGCACTTGATATACACCTTGCAGTCTCTTGTCCATGTCGAGATGATCTTCCCTTGTTTCCTCATGTCGCGTGCTGTTTTGGCAATCTCTCCAGTTCGTTTTGTCAGGTGTTCATTCACGTAGACGCCCGTCCCCTTCAATTTCTTGGCGTTTTTCAGCACGTTCACCTTCGACTTTCTTGAAACGAATCTCACGATCACATTTTGGGTACCGTCCTGTTTTCTTTTTCCCAGTGTATGGCAAGCTGATATCTCTGTGTCTCTGATCTGTATTCCCTTGTTACTTAGAGAATGGATCACTTGATTTTCTACAATGTTCTGGCCACTGTTATCTGCACTATAGTCGGAGTCACCTTTCACAGCTTCCGAATACGTTTTCACAATCTTTAAACCACTGATGATTATATCTTCTCTCCTCGTGTACTGCTCTAGGTCTTCCACTCTAGCTTGGAGATTAACTACAGTCGATTTGAGATATTGTATCTCCTGCCTTTGTTGTTTAACTATCTCTTTCAACTCGCTTAGGAACTGTTGGCAAATGATCTACATTGAAATTATACAGTGCACCAAGCCAGGGCACCAAGCCTTCAAGCTTAAAAGGTTATTTTGGCCGGGCCGAAATCACCGGCGATTTGGGGCCAGAAAAGCCCTGGGCCGAAATCACCTGATCCCTCCAAATTTGGTGATGATATAAAACTGTGCAGAATGGCAAATGGTCACTTAAACCAGTTATATATTCAAGAAGATTTAAAGAAAGTACAGCAATGATCTGAAAAGTGGCTAATGAGATTGAACCCAGGTAAATGTAAGGGAATGCACTGAAGATGTAATATACGAAAGCGCTCTTCGTCAGTTTTTTTCCAAGTGGTCCACTTTGCATATATATATATATATATATATATATATATATATATATATATATATATATAAAAATATATATATATATATATATACATATATATATATATATATATATATATATATATATATATATATATATGTTTTAAATAACCCACTGTCGGAAAAACAAAGCAAAGGAGACAGACGAACTGTATATTTCGACCACTACTGTGGTCCTCTTCAGCAGTATGGATACAAGATAGTTTATTATTTAACATTAGTACATGAATATATACACAATCACATACACGTATGTATATATACTCGTACACACATATACTTATAACCATATACATATAAAAATGCGCGGGCCACAAGCCCGCCGCTGGGGCTTACGCCCCGATATTTTGCTACCATGTTTCAGCGAGGGGGCGGAATGTCTCGCATGATGGTTAGCAATTTGCTAGGTGTGTTAAGAGCCCGCCTGACCAAATAGGCGGCCAAAGCTTCCTCATCCTGTGGGCCCTCGATGGGTTGCTGTCTTAGTTGAGCTGTGGCGGGGCAGTGAACCAGGTAGTGTATCAGCGGTCGACGGCTCTGGAGGCCGCAGTGTTCGCACTCCTGACCACTGAACTCGGGCCGTAGCTGCTCCAGCGTGCCGTACCCGAGCCGGAGCCTGTGCAACCGAACTTGGTCGGCTCTAGTTAGCGGACGGCCGCATTGTAGCGGCTGGTAATTTGTGGTGGCAGCGTACCATGCTGCCTGCCGCGAGGTTCTCTCCATGGTGCGATGGTGGTGATGAGCGGAGTGCCAGGTGCTCCGCTTAGCCTGCGTCTTGATCTGCTGCAGGCTGGGGAGGACGTAGCAGGATACTGCGGGCATGGTGCCAACTCGTTCCCTCGGAGCCCCACGTGACTGGGTACCCAGTTCATCCGTAGGTGCCGGCCTTCACCGGCAAGTCTCTGCGCGCTGAGCTGAATGGATGTTACCAGCTGGATGTTGTCGGTGGGGCTGGCTTGCTGGAGTGTCTGGAGGGAAGATTTGGAGTCTGTGTGTATAATTACCGCACCTTCACGATGGTGAAGGGCGTGCTCCAGGGCTTGCTGTATGGCAACTAACTCCGTCTGCAGGGTAGAGCAGTGGTCGGGGGTCCTCCATGACAGGGTCTCCCCGCCGGTGACTGCCGCCGCTCCGGTCGTGCCTCGAACAGGGTCCACAGATCCGTCTGTGTAGTACACGGCTCCCCCTGGGATGCTGGCCTGTGTCACAGATGCCAGCGCGTGTAACCGCAGCTCGTGTTGTGTGCACTGTGCCTTCCTTGCTGGCGGGTTGTTGATGATGATTTCGACGGGTGGGGGCTGCCATGGGGCCGGTACAACGTAGTTTGCAACGGCCAGATCCGGACTCCACATGGCTATTTGACCGTCGTCGAACAGTGCATTGGTGGCGTCAGCTATCCTCCGTAGCCAGGTGTTTGTGCTGAAGAGGTCCCGTCGCTGCGGTAGGGTCCTTTTGATTTTGGTTCGTGCTATGGTCTCCCTGTCTTGTCGGAGGATCTTAGCCACCCGGCAAGTCGCAATATGTTGAACCCTGGAGGCCAGAGGTACCAGTCGAGTCTCACTTTGCATTATGGACATACTGGTCCAGCGAGGTGCCCCGAGCATGGTCCTCATGGCCTGGTTCTGGATGCACTCGATCCTCCTTTGTTGGGTGGGTGACAGGGAAACCAGCACGACAGCGCTGTAGTCAATCAAAGAGCGGACGGCCTGTATGTATTACAGGCGCAGCACGGCATGTGAGGCTCCAGAGTGTGTCCTTGTCATCGCCCTCATGACATTGATTCTCGTCCTCGTCCTCTCCCTTAGGTAGGTGACCTGGGTGTTGAAGGATAAGCCTTGGTCAACCCATACTCCCAGGTACTGGTACGAGCTGGATACCCTGAATGTGGAGGTGGGTGTCCGGGGTGGTGGCCTTAAGCATCAAGGCCTTGGACTTCTCAGCTGAGATCTTGAGGCCCAGTTCTTCACACTTGTTAGAGATAAGATCAAGGGCCTCTTGTGCTCTGGCGATCCTATTGCCTCGGGTTTTGCCCGAGACGACAAGAACCAGGTCGTCGGCATAGCTGAGAAGCGCCGTGCCACCCCGGAAGGGTAGGCTCACCATCTGTTCCATTAGGAGGTTGAAGAGGACGGGGCTGAGAACCCCACCCTGCGGAGTGCCGTACAAGATGTACAAGAATTTATACAGTGAGAGAGGTACAAAGTAGGAACAAGGGAAGGTGGCTCAAGTCACATGTCCGAGGTGGGGCGGATTCGGTTATGGTAATAATTTATTCACGGCATAAGTTGTTATACAATCAGGTGACCACTGCCCTTTGATGTATTGTAATTTGGCAAGTGTTTAATGAGGAAAGATTCAACTATCTTTCTCCTGAAGCTACAATTGGATTTATAAATTAATTCTGGATTGTTCCAATCTATGCGGTGATCCTTTGTTGATGTATGGAGGAAGACCGCGGAGTTGTTTTGTGCATACCTGACAGAGTTTTTGTGCTCTTTTACTCTGGTGTTGAGGTCCCTACCAGTTTGACCCCAGTAGACCTCATTACAGTCTTTACACGGTCGAAATATACAGTTCGTCTGTCTCCTTTGCTTTGTTTCTCCGACAGTAGGTTATTTAAAACATTTTACTAAATGTGCTACTACATTTTCGTCTTGTGAAATATATATATATATATATATATATATATATATATATATATATATATATATATATATATAATCAGCCATCCTGAGTCCAGTGCTGAACAAAGGCCTCTTTGATAGCATTCCATGATTCGCACGACAGTGCAACCCTTTGCTACGTCACTCCTGCAAACTTCTGAGTCTCGTCTCTCCACCTTCTGTCTGGTCTCGCTCTTCCACACTTCCCATCTTCCGGCGTCCACTCAGTAACACACTTGCTCCATCGCTCATCAGTCATTGACACTAACTTACCTGCCCAATTCCACTTCCTTTTACCGCCTCCACAATATCACTCTCGTCTGTTCTCTCATCCAACTTGCTCTCTTTCGGTCTCTCAGCGTTATTCCCATCATTGATCTCTCCATTCTCCTGTGTGCATTCCTTAGCTTTGTCTCCATCGCCTTCGTCAGTTTCCAAGTCTCACACCCGTAGATTATTGTTGGCAGAATGCATTGAATGTAGACTTTACGTTTGTAACATAATGGTAGAGAACCTCTCAGGATTTTATTATACTTACCAAAGACTTTACAACCAATTGTAATACGCCTATTTATTTCATCATGATCTTTGGTCACTTTCACCATCTGGCCTAAATAATTATACTCTTCAACTTTTTCATCGTTTATAATCTCTTTAATATGAACTTTCGTGTTGAACATTACATTGGTTTTACTCTTATTCCTTTTTAAACCTACTTTGAGACTTTCCTTGTTCAGATCACTCAGCATATCTTGCAAGTCTTCTTTCAAAAAACCCCTCCAATTCCTAACTCTTTGCCGCAGTGGAGGGGCTTAGGGGCAAGCAACTGGAGTCTGATGCTTTATTTTTGGACTTCAGTTGCTTGCTCAACTAATTTTGTTAGGACCTTTTACCTCTTTCTCCTAATTTTTATTCCTTCTCTCCTCTTCTTTCTGAATTGATTTACGGTGTATGACTTCTGCTCCCTTTTCGACTATGGCTTGGACTGCTCTTTGGATTTGTTGGAGGGTGGAGAGGACTGACATGCCTCTCCACCCTTAGAATTCGAGTACCTGACGTGCGCGAGCGAGGGGAAAGTCTTATGTCAAACATGGTTCCCGGCACTGGGTCCGATCTCGACGGACTGAGGACGCCTTAGGTGCTGGGGATCATGTGTATAGCCGGGTAGTAGCTTCTAGGGATGGTTACATGACATGACAAGCCACATCCCTCCCTTGTTGGGCTCCGAATCATGGGATTTTTGGTGGGTGGAAGGCTACTTGGTCGAATATTTGAAAACCCGTTCTTATGGAGAACAATACCCCCCCTTCTGTTGACGACTCTGGCTTGAATAGGGACACAGTTTTAGACTCTTCCAAGACCTCTAATGTTATGACATTAGAGCCTTATTTCCCTACTCTATCAGATACTGACACTAGGTCTAGGATCAGGAGGACAGGGAAAGGCAATTCAGGAAAAATTGAGATAACGCCAGGAAAATTTGAAACCAACAACTATGCCAAGTTTTTGATTCTGAAAATGAGAGAAGGACAACAAATGAGGGACCTTGACATGTTTTCTGTCAATCGCGAAATCAAGATGAAATGTAGCATCGAACCAAAGATTTCTTACATGAATGATGGCAGTTTACTGGTCGAAGTTGCATCACCTGATGATAGCACTAAAGTCCAAAATATCTCGTCGCTAGATGGTCAAGAAATAGATTGTTTATACAATAAGAGACTGAACCAAGTTAAAGGCGTGATAAGATCTACAGAATTACTTAGATATTCTGAAGAAAAAATCCAAATGGAGCTAAAAGACCAGGGAGTAGTAGATGTGAAACAAATGAAGAAGAACATAGGTGGTGTATTAACACCCTTGCCCACGTACGTTCTAACATTTGATCTCCTGAAGCTACCTAACACGATAATGGCTGCGTGGCTTCGACTGAATGTTAGACCATATATTCCATCATGTCGAAGGTGCTTCTATTGCCAAAAATTTGGTCATGTGATTGGGACTTGTAGGAGAAAAATTAAAGGTGAAAATGCAGTCTGTGAAAATTGTGGTTTAGAAGCTCATGGTGAATGCTCTAATTCTCCACACTGCATCAACTGTGGTGAAGATCACCCCGCAAGCTCAAAGAAATGTGATAAATTTACTTTTGAAAAAGAAGTTCAGATACTAAGAGCAAAAGAACACTTGAGCTTTAAAGAGGCTAGACAACGAGTAAACGCTATGTTCATTCGACCAGGGGTAAGTTTCTCCTCCATCATTAATAAGCATAAGCCCTTGAATAATAGAATGCCCAACACATCAGATGACGTATCTACACATGAGAAGAGCCTTAATTCAAAATTGACCATTCCTAAAAACTCCGAAATTACTCCTGCAAATAATAGACTTATGAAGAGACGCTTGAGTGATGAAAGAGAAGAATCTCTTTCATCAAAAATCTGTCTTAAAAATACGTTTAACTTGTTAGATGATGAAATGGATTTGGAGGATCCCAAATCCTCCAAACATTCCCTAGTCTCTACCTGTCCTGTATCTCAGGTGGAGACTTCAGTCTCAGCAAGTGCTTTGGTGCTTGCTGGGACCCCTGTCCCGTCCTCATCCCCGGTCCGGGCTGGGACTTCTGTCTCGGCATGTGATCTGGAGCAGGCTGGGACTTCTGCTCCGGCTACCGTTCCCGTGCGGTCTGGAGCTTCTGTCTCGGTTTGCCCTCCGGAGCAAGCTGAGACTTCTATAATGGCTTGCGCTCCAGTGCAGGCCAATAATTCTGCCCTAGGTTGTGCTCTAGCTCAGCCTAAGACTTCAGTTTTATCTAACAAACCTACCTTGGATGGCACAGTGGTCCAGGGTGAGAAGTCATCTGTCTCAGCTGGGAATACTGAAGTCATACCAAAATCTGTGGTAAAAGTTCCTAAAGAACAAAGAACATTAAGTAACTCAAGGCGGAACATAAAGGTGCCAATTAAGAACAAGAAGGCACCAGAAAAAGATCAAAATGTAAAAAATCCTGGTCCAAGGAAGACTAAAGAGTCTTCCAAATAAAATAAGATAAACTCTCTGCCACTTTGCAGTGGAATTGTCAAGGGTATAGAGCTAAATATGAAGAGCTTAAACATCTAATATATTCTCATTCACCAATATGCATAGCCTTACAAGAGACCATGTTTGGAGAAAACCAAATATTTAGTCCTAGAGAGTACTTTATGCATCACTCTCCTATCAACCCTTTACAAGGAAGCCATGGTGGAAGCGCTCTTCTTGTCAGAAATGATATTCCTCATAAAATATTACCCTTGAATACTCCTTTGGAAGCAGTAGCAATTCAGATTAATATAACTAGAGTATATAACATTTGCTCTCTCTATCTCTCGCCTAATAGAGAATTTTCTAGTAGTGACTTTACTAGTTTATGCAATCAGCTCCCCCAACCGTTTTTAATTTTGGGAGATATGAATAGTAGGCACCAGTCTTGGGGTGATGTGACATCAAATGCAAAAGGGGAACAGCTTCAGCAAATCATTGAGAATATAGATCTTACTGTTCTTAATACCAATAAACCTACTCATTTTCATATCCAAACAGGGACCTTTTCTTGCATTGACCTATCCCTTGCAAGTCCTAATGCTTTCATGGATTTTGAGTGGGATGTGCTTGATGATCTCTTTGGAAGTGATCATTTCCCAATCATCATTTCAAATGGGAATCCAGTACCTGTTGCTAGAGCTCCCCGTTGGTGTAGTGTTTGGGAAGATTGGCCTCTTTTTAAAGAACTAAGCAATATAGAGGCAGATGTAAATGACTTGCCAACAGTTAGTGAAGCTATTTCTTATTTGAATAGTATTTTAATAAATGCAGCAAATCATTCAATTCCCAAGACCAGTGGAAAATTTCGTCGGAAGCCTGTTCCCTGGTGGAATATACAGTGTACTATAAGACATAAAGCAATGAGGGCTGCTTTCACCAGATATCGTAGGCATAGGTGCACCGTTTACCTTATATGCTTCAAGAAAGCCCGAGCCCAATTTAGATGGCATATAAAGAAAGCTCGCAGAGAATGTTGGATACTGTTTCTCTCTAGTATCACATGGAAAACTCCAATGACGTTGGTTTGGGCCAAGATCAAGAAGATAGCTGGGAAATTCAAACCTTCCCCTCCTCCTGTTTTGAAAATTAACGGATTATTTGTATCAGATCCAAAAACTGTAAGTGAAGCTTTTGCAAGGCATTTTGCCAAAGTATCTAGCAAAAACCCTAACTCACCGTATTATCAATTACGCTCAAATGAGGAAGCTCGTTGTCTTGATTTCACTGCTAATGTAAGTGAATCATACAATATACCCTTTTCCATGAAAGAATTCTTATCAGCCTTATCTAAAAGTAAAAACTCTTCTCCTGGACTTGACGAAATTATATATGATATGATAAAGAACTCATCATATAATACTAAAGTTTTTATCTTGGATGTTTTAAATAGAATTTTTAAGGATAGCGATTTTCCTGATGTTTGGGAAATAGCTTTAATTTTACCCTTCCTCAAGCCTGGTAAAGATTCCTCCATCCCTTCGAGTTATCGACCGATTGCATTGACATCTTGTCTGTGTAAATTAATGGAGAAGATGGTCAATGCCAGGTTGGTTTGGTTTCTAGAACGGAGAGGGGTGATCTCTTCTGCTCAGTGTGGATTCCGTAGAATGCACTCTTGTACTGATGTACTGATTCGATTGGAAGATTCGATCTGCAATGCTTTTTTATCCAAGCAGCATCATATCACTGTCTTTTTTTATCTTGAAAAGGCATATGATACTGCTTGGAGGTATGGGATTTTAAAAGTTCTTCACAACATTGGGTTGAGAGGTGAATTGCCACTTTTTATCAAAGCTTTTTTAAAAAATAGTCTTTTTAAAGTTAGAGTAGGTAATACTCTATCCAAATTAACGGTACAAGAAGAAGGAGTTCCTCAGGGTAGTGTGTTAAGCGTAACCCTGTTTGCCCTTAGTATCAATGGTATTGCTTCCGTTATTCCGCCTGAAGTAATGTTTACGCTTTTTTGTTGACGATTTGTCCTTGTCATTTGCAGCATCTAGAATGTCTGTAGCAGAGCGGAAACTACAGTTGACAATTGATAAAGTAGCTAGATGGGCCTCTGAGCATGGATTTCGTTTTTCACCATCAAAAACAGTAGTGATGCATTTCTGCCGCATTAGAGGTCACCATCCTGACCCAGATTTGTACCTATATGGTCAGAGAATTTCATGCGTGGAGGAGGCAAAATTTTTGGGTCTGCTATTTGATCCAAAACTATCTTGGGAGCCGCATATTAAAAACCTTAAGATAAAATGCATGAAAGTTTTGGATGTTCTCAAAGTTATTTCCTGTACCAAATGGGGGGCTGATCGTAAGCACCTACTTCAGTTGCATAAGGCACTGGTTTTACCCAAACTTTTATATGGATCTGAAATATACTCGTCAGCAAGAAGCACAAAGCTAGAGAAACTGAATGCTGTTCATCATGCTGGGGTGAGGATTGCTACAGGAGCATTCAAGTCCTCACCAATTCCAAGTCTCCTTGTTGATGCTGGGGAATTACCCCTAGTTTTAATGAGGCAGTCCCAGATGATCAAGTACTGGACTAGAGTTCAAAGACTTCCTAACTCCTTAAGTTTTAAAATTATTTTTAATGGCAATTTTGATAATTTTAATAATAAATCTTCATGTCCACTTCCCTTTGGACTTAGAGTAAGACATGTTTTAGAAGAATTAGGTTTACCCCAATTTCAAGTTCTTCCAGTAAAGCATTCAGCATTTCCTCCTTGGAGGCTACCACATGTAGATCACTGCAGCTGCTTAGAAGTATCTAAGACTGGAATACCGGAGCCTGTGATCAAACAGATATTTCTCACCCACTTTGAAGATCACAGAAATTCAGTTTGTATATATACAGATGGCTCCAAATCCAATGCTGGTGTTGGATTTGGAGTTGTTTTTCCCAGTTTTAATTGCAGTGGAGCATTGCCTAGCTCTGCTTCAATTTTTACAGCTGAGCTGCATGGAATTCTAATGGCTTTAAAAAAAAATAGTAAACCATGCTGGTTTTAGTTTCACAATTTTTAGCGATTCTAAGTGTGTTTTGGAAGCCTTAAGTTCTTATAATCCTACCCATCCATTAGTTTCAGAAATTCTAGAATGGATGTTTCTACTAAGTCGTAAAAGAAAATTAATTAGGTTCTGTTGGGTTCCGTCCCATGTCGGTATAATAGGCAACGAGGAGGCTGACAGGTTAGCCAAAGAAGGATCATTAAAACATCCTATTAACAAGGCCCTTCCAGATACCGACTATCAGCCTGAAATTAAGAATGCAATAAAATCTTCCTGGCAATTCTCATGGTCTTTGATCGAATTTAATAAGATGAGAGAAATCACAGACTCTGTTAATCCATGGATATATTTATCCAGCTGTCGTAGAAGAGAAGTGTCAGTGTGTCGCCTCCGAATTGGACACACGAACTTCTCTCATGGCTTTTTAATGAGTGGTAACTACCAGCCTTTTTGCAGCGATTGTTTGGTGCCACTAACGGTTAGACATTTGCTGGTCGAATGTCCTAGCTTGGTGGAACAGAGAGAGAGACATTTTAACAGGGACAGGGCTGGGAGTTTTAATTTGAGTTTCATTTTGGGAAAAGACTTGGACGAAGACTCTCTTTTCAATTTCATTGAAGATGTTGGTTTCTCTAACTTGATCTGATTTTAATATATAGGACATATTTTATTTTATCCAGTAGTTAATATATATTGAGTTTACTTTCGGTGTCAATAACCTAGTAGTTACGACACCAGATTGAACGCTTATAATCAATCAATCAATCTTTCAAAAAATCTATCGATATATATATATATATATATATATATATATATATATGTGTGTATATATATATCACTGCTATACAGTTTATTTAACATGTAATGTTTGCATTTTGATGTGTACAAGATTCATGTAATTTTATAGTTATGCCTTTTTCTTTCCTTTTCAGGTAAGTACTCGAGATGGTTTGTAAAATCGTGTTTGTATTTTTGGCTATCGTGAGTATTAAACTTTCCTTTTCAATTTTTCCTGTTTATTGTGTTTTAAGGAATTTGAAAATAGGCAACTTTGCTATGGTGTGGAAGTATGAATTCAGGTACGTTTATTGTTATTGTTAATTGTGTTAGTAATCATAATTATCATTACTATAGGTATTATTATTGTGAATATAAATGAACGTAATTTATAGTCATTATACAGTATGTATATAAAGATGAATAGATAACATAAGAATGAAGGAGACTGTGAGAGACCATAAGGCCTACACTAGGCAGTTCCGAATGAATGAAAGCCCGAAACGTGACTTTGGAAGAAGGCAGAGTTTGATCCCTGGCTGGGCTGGGTTGTTGCCACCACCGAACTGGCCAGGCGCATTTCGCCCGGTGATGATCTTAAGGGTTTAAATGATGAACTTATATGGCAGGAAAAAAACATCATAGTGCGGTTACACCTGACGATTTTATTCAGTAGAGAAGGAGTTTTTCTGTCTTCCGCCTGGAAATCTTAATGGAGGGGCGCTTTTTTGGTTGAATCAGAAAGATATTGTCTTTTTTTCAGAAGCGGTTGCAGACCATAAAGACGTATTACTTTATACGTACGTCTTTGTGGCTGTAGCCATGCGATTTTATTCAGCTGAGGGAGAACCCTTTAACTGCTGTAAGGCTGAAAGAAAAGAAGATTGGCCCTTTCCGTCTTTCTTTCGGATGCAGTCACAGAACGTTACTATTTAATGTTTGACAGATTATGTGTTCTGAAAAATTGCTCAGTGCTTGTTTCGTTTGTCCTCTTTGAACATGAATTGTTCTACCCACCAGATGGTAGCTCTGCTGTCTGGGTTTGGGTCCAGCATGCCCCACAGAACCTTTAAGAGAGTCCTCTCGTGATGGTCTTGGAATCTTCCTGGCTTTAGGGCTTGGAGAAATGGTCGCCCTTTGTTGCAGCAGGCCAGATAGTACCTCATTTGGTCTTTGGTTTTGAGCCTTAATGTTGTGGGGTGGAAGTATGGCAGACGATCCATGCAGAGTTCGTAGAGAAGGGACCCGAGAGCCCAAACATCAGCCATTCCTCCGGCGTATGGATGTTGGGCTGTGTCCAGCACTTCGGGAGCCATATACCAAGGTGACCCTTGCACACTCTTGATCTGCCGCTGGTAAACGTTTGAAACTCTTGCCGAGAAGCCGAAGTCGATGATTTTGACGACCTTTGAATCGGCGGTGAGGACGACGTTTTCTTGTTTGAGATCAAGATGAACAAAGTGGTGTGAGTGCATGTAGGACACTGCGGACACGATCTGCCTGAAGTAGGAAAGAATCTGACTGCCCCATGCAAGAGAAGGCGACTTGTTGTGCCTTTCCATGGCTGCTAAGAGTGTACCACCAGGACAGTATTCGGTGATTATGATTTTGCAAGATACGTCGGTTGCAACGTCGACCAGTTTGATTATGTTCATATGGTGGAGGGTGGAAAGGGCCGCGATTTCATTGGAGACATCGCTTGTGCATTGATCCTTCTGGATGGGAATCTTGGCAACACTTATGGAACCCGTTGCCTTACTGGAAGCGAGGACCGTCCGTGCAAAGCCTCCATCAGCCAGGGAGCACTTTATATTGTAATTATTCTCGAAAAGGATGCTTCTTGGCTCTTCAAAATTTCCTGAAGAAGATCTTGATTGAGACTCACATGTTTTATATGACGACCAATGTGGTTTATCTTTTGTCGACTCCTTTGCCGTCGTTACTTTGTCTCTTGATGGGCTCTTAGCTGGTTGAGGATCTGGTGACGTCTTTACTATGGAGTTCTTAGTCACCACGGGCACTTGATGGGCTGGGCGAGGAGACTTTTCAGTGGAGTCTTCTTGAGGAACGCCTTTCGTACAACAGGCGAAGAGCGAGCTGAAGCAGACGTAAAGTCTGTAAGTGGCTAGGCGCAATCGCCCGAGGTTGAGGTGACGAAGCTTGATCATCGTGTCACAACTTTGTCCAAGCCGGTCCCGTGAGGGGAACTGTCCAGGTAGTTGATCGTCGAGAACAGATTTGCTCAAATAAGGCGTGCAGGGCTTGTTGCCCGTAGGTTATGATGGAAAGACATGCGGCACCACAAAAGACATACTAGTCTCTGACGAGGTCAATTGCAGAATAGGAAATGATGAAATCAATAAATAAATGAATAGATAAGTAAATAAATGAATGACCAGATAAAGTTGAACAAATAAGTCGATTAGTTAAAGAATAAAAGAGTATCGTTCGGACGTTTTAGTAAATGAAATCTTCAAAAATCTCTATTTTTTTTATAAGGCAAGAGCACTTTTTTTTTATTAACTCGCTATCCTTTTATACGTGTACACGGTGGCCGTAAAAGACTTGAGTCATGCAGTACGTGAATCTCTGTCAAGAACAAAAATATGCTACAAAGTTGCACGCCATGTAACCCCGGAAGTGAATAATAATAATAACGACGATAATAACGAATATAATAATAATAATAATAGTAATAATAATAATGATAATAATAATGATGATGATGATAATGATTAATAATAATTATAATGATGATGATAATAATTGAATCCAGCAGTCGAGCACCCTCGATCCTGGGTCACTCTGACCGTGAGTCCCGTCAGGACATTTTGCCACGAAGAACGTCTAAAAGAACCATAGACACGAAGTCTTGTGTGTGTGTGTATATATATATATATATATATATGTGTGTGTGTGTGTGTGTGTGTGTATGTGTGTGTGTGTGATTCCCCACGGTCTTGGATCAAGTGTTGGACTCGTGATCGACCGTCATTTCCTCCCCGGAAGATATCTCAGAGCTCATATATGACCGATCTATGGGTAATACTGTGACCTTACATGCACACACACACACACACACACACACACACACACACACACACACACACACAAACAACTCCCCGCCCACGAGAGTTGGAGTAATGACTCGCAGCGCAGCGATATTGAAATTATTTCAGCCCTGGGCGGGATTCGAACCCGGACCTCCGTAGTGGCAGCTGGGAATTCTACCAACCGCGTCATCGAGTGTGTGTGTGTGTGTGTGTGTGTCTGTGTGTGTGTGCGCGCGCTCGCTTGACTGCGTTCATTTCTTTCTACTTGTCCGCACAGACATCTACAAAAATTATTCAGAACGACGATGTGGTTTGTCTATACTCATGTCTCCAAGTTTATCCGCATTCTTCGGGTGTGCAGACACTCTCAACTCTCTCTTCGCATAATGGGGGAACATTTGCTTACAAATCCAACCTATAATCTTCAAGCCACGGACACAGAGTTGGAACCAGCACCCATCCGTTACCCTGACACAGTACATAAATCTGTTGTTTTATACAACTGGAGAACTTGAATGGTTGTGTGTTGTGGTTCAGCGTCAGCCACAAATTGATAGTAATCGTCTGCACTACCACAGCAGAAACGGTAGCCATAGGGGCACGACGACGCTGGAAGGCCTCTTACGGATGAGAGGGGGATGAATCTCCCGTATTGTCGCGGGGAGTTGAATGCCCTACTACTGGTTCATATGATGATGATGATGAATCGGCTGCACGTCACAAACTCCTTTATTGAGGACATAGCGGTGCGGTGCATTACAAAATGACTTTGGTTTTGGCGGTTGGGGTCCACAACTCAAAGTGGATTATGACCTTCCTAGCCCCTGCGCCGTAGGCTAGATTGGAACCCGTGCGCTTGGCGTCACTTGTGGCTATAGCACAGCGAGCCTCGCTTCCCCCCCCCCTCCCTCCCTCTCCCTCACCCTCTCTCTCTCTCTCTCTCTCTCTCTCTCTCTCTCTCTCTCTCTCTCTCTCTCTCTCTCTCTCTCTCTCTCTCTCTTTCCTTTTTTTTTCTTTTTTCCTAACAAAGTCCATGGGTCACTGTCGAGCGCGCGTCTTTGGATTCGTCTCCTTGTAAGTAAGCAGCCCTCAGGTTTGATCCTCAAGGAGGGACTGTCACTTGCCCTGGCTTCCCAGAAGGATATGGCATAGATGAAGTCTCTGGCCGTAACTGAGCGCCTCCTGGCATATTTCTTTTTGTTTTTTAAACATCTGGAATTAGTTATAGAGAGTTAAAACACAACTACTCAGAGCTGGAAATAGGTTGATCGTGAACTCACTTTCAACATAAGTAGACCGACATTCCCTATGATTTTGTTTACGAACGAAGTCTGCATAGGTCTTCGTTGTTTTAACTACATTAATGCGCCCTGTCCCCTCCCATTTATTCGAATGAAATCGCTTGGTAATAAAAATAATATCAGTAATTGTCATGAAAAGGGGTATGACATAGTGTGTATGAATCACAGGATCATTTTGATATCACCTACTCCTATCCTTTCTACTACGTTCTTAGCGCCTTCGCTGCCGCGTGTGTTTACGGAGATAAATGAAAATGGCTTTCATGCAACAGCCAGAATAAAGAATTAACTGCCATCCTGCACGAAAGGAATTGAACACACGCTACATCTGGCTATACAGTAAACACAGTATGTTTCTGGGGTAAGTACCGTTTTCTAAGGATGTCTTCATCAAATAACTTATCAGCATGGTTGCTTTTGTACCATTTAGTGTTCTGATTATTTCTTCTGGATTCTACGACGACGAAAGGTTTTTGAAGAACTGAAATCACCTCATGAAAACAAGAAACGAACAATTATAATGAAATAATTTTGAAAATACTTTGCAGACAAGATAATTTGATTCAATTTACAATTTGGGTATTTGTCTGACTAAGTAAGATTTCGGCTGTATAATTCTTCGAATAATGTTAAATGGAAATCACGTTAAGGAAGAATTTTGTTGCAACGTAAAACACAACATGTTAATGTCAGAAACACACCATATTGTTTATGTTGTTAAGAACCGTTTAACAGAAATCATATATAGTAAAACAAAAGTATCTCTTCAGCAAGTGAAATGAAATCACCGGCGATTTCGGGCCAGAAAAGCCCTGGGCCGAAATCACCTGATCCCTCCAAATTTGCTGATGATATAAAACTGTGCAGAATGGCAAATGGTCACCTAAACCAGTTATATATTCAAGAAGATTTAGATAAACTACAGCAATGATCTGAAAAGTGGCTAATGAGATTAAACCCAGGTAAATGTAAGGGAATGCACTTAGGTAAAAATAACAATAAGTACAATTACAAGTTGTTTGGAAATTCAATAACAAAAGGATCTCAGGGTAATTATCAGTAATGATTTCAAATCATCTAAGTTGTGTATTTCCACCTCAGAGAAAGCAAAAAAGATTCCAGGACTGATTGCATGGTATTTTGCTTTTAAAAGTCCAAATGTCATTAGCAATATATAAATCGTTAGTTCATCCACATTTGAAATATGTGCTTTCTGTATGGTAACCAAATTTAATTTAAGACGTTGACAGATTGGAAAAAGGACAAAGGCGAATATAAGAGCGTGGTAGAAAGGCTGGTCGGAAGAGGGGTAGAAGATGGGTGTTACATTTTTATGGGTTAGGTGTTTATAAGCAATAGCCAGCAAGCGAGGAGTTGCATAAGTTCTCTCTCCATTTTGTGTTTATAAGCAATGACCGGGGGCCCGATTGAATTGCTGACTTAAGAATTATTTGTAACCTGAGGTATGCAGAGATTGGAGATTGCTTAAGTACACAATATAGCCATATAGACTTGTAACAACAAATCTGATTGGTGAAAAGGTGGAGGAGAAAATTCAATTCATTCATGATTATAAGATGACACCCTTTGGGGAGGATCTTGAATATAAAGTTAAGGATCATTGGGCTAAAGAAATGACTACATCTCTGCAAAGCTTACTTAGTACCTCAGAGAAGCATACTGTATAAGAATTAATGGAAGAAAGAAAAGAAAAAATTATTCAGTTTCATTCACCTGGACAGGAGATTATAACTGTCTAAAACTTGACAAAATGGAATGATTGAAAGCAACAGGGCCTACCGACTAAAATATGGGAAATAAAGGCAGTAATAACATAAGTGAAAATAAGGAGAAAGTGAAGAAAGGAGCAAAGGCAGATGGTAGCGAAGAAAGGTGGGCAAAAGCAAGCCAGGAAATGGATTCCAAATATCAGAAATAAATCCTACAAAAATCTACTAAAACATATGAATCTATTTTTCCTAAAAATGTGTAGAGTCAGGGGTGATTTGATACAGATCTAAAGAAAATTGACAAAATCAAAAGTGATTCAATTTTTACACTGTGAATCAGACAAGAAATAATGGTCTCAAACTGTCAGGAAGTAAATTGGATTGGGAAGTGGATAGAAACCACTTTGCCAACCATGTAGTAAATGAGTGGAATAAACTTCCTACAATGTAGTACAGCTCAAAGTTTTGAGATTCGTTTAGATAAACACCTAAGGAATATGTTGTAATGCCTGCCATTAATTTTATTTTTTCTATTATTATCTGTTTTTATTATAAATAATAATGTTTATTATTATCATCTATTCATTTATTTGATTTATTTACCTATCTATTTATTATTATTATTGTTATTATTTTCATCCAACCTAGTTATGGGCCAAAAGGTCTCCTGTTGGCATGCACTTCCTTTGTTATCCTTTGTAATATTGAAGAGACTGGCAGAAGTCTATTTGGTTTCAGTTCATAATTGTCAAACGGAGCAAAACTTTGACTTGAAAGTGATTGATGAACTGCAAGAGAGGAGTGGGTGGACTATGTGCACCTAGACTTAGAGAAGGCTTTCGATAAAGTACCTCACAATCAATTTATTTGAAAATTGGAGCACACTGGAGGACAAAGAGACAAACTACTCGAATGGCTGAAATATTTTTTGAAGTAAAGGTATGTGAAAAGAGCATTAAAAGATAAAACTTCAAAATGGAGAACAGTGACCAGCGATGATCCACGAGGTTGACTACTAGCACCTATGGTATTTATTATTATCTGTGGTAGGGGAGAAAAATGCTGCCAGCAATTGTTCCTACTTGAATCATAAAAGGTGACAAAAATGGGATGGGGATAGGACGAAGCACCCCATTCTCTGTAGCTGCAAAGGGAATATTCCTAAAAAAAGACAAAGTCATAAAAGGGTATGGGAGGAGTTTTCCAATCCGAACCCTAAGGTTTGGGTCTTTTAATGTGCATGAATATGGTACAGATAAGAGTAAAGGGGAAGAGATATGCAGTATGTTTGTGAGAAGATAGTTGTGTTGGCATTGAGTGAAACTAAGTTGAAAGGAGGGTGCAAGTTTGAGTTTAGGAGGGTGTCAGGAGTAAAGAGAGAATGAGAGAGAGAGAAAGGGTGGCTATATTACTAAATGAAGAAATAGGTATGTGGCAGAGTGGAAGGTTTCTTGGAGATTAATGTGGATGAAGGTGAAACTGGGAAGGGAGATGAGGATATTTGTAAGTGAATATGGGCCTGGTAGTGAGAAAAGTATTTTTAAGATTTAAATGAGTGCTTAGAGAGTTTAGAGAGAAATGTCAATGTAATGGTATTGGGAGATCTCCATGCTAGGGTACAAAATGAACCAGTAGACGGAGTGGTTGGGAAGTGTGGAGTGCTAGGAAAAATGGTAGTAGAGAGTTGATGGTGATGTGTCCATAGAGTTGATGATAGCAAAAAAAGTGTTTAGGAAGAAAGTCAAGCCTAAGTACACATATGAGAGGGTGGTGGATGGAAGGGTGCTAGATAGGGCTTAAATGGACCATATAATGGTAATCAGGGGAAGAGTAGGAAGAGTTTTGGATGTATATATTCTTAGGGGAGAGAGTGGGGGAGTATTAGATAATTTTTTGGTGGAAGGTAAGTTGAGAGTGGAGGATAGATAGAGAAAGAAGAAAAGGACAGAAGGTAGGGAGGTGCTTAGAGTAAACTGCTTAAATGAGAAAGAAAAGGCAGAGTATAAGAAGAAGCCAAGAGAAGAGTGAGAGGGAGTGTAGGACAGAGTAGAACTAGGAGTGGAGGAGGAATGGGAATGTTTCAAGGAGAGAGTCACAAGGTGTGCATAGATGGTGTGTGGAACAAGGACAGGAGGAAATTGAAGGAAACGTAGTGAGTGGTGGGGTGATAAAGCAAAGAAGGTTGTAAAAGAGAAGAAATGAGCATTCACAGATTGTTTGCAAAATAGGACAAGAGAATCATATGAGAGCTACAGAGAAAGAGAAGTGAAATATAAGATAAAGGAGGCAAAACGGAGAGAAGATGTGAAATGGAGTAAGAGCCTGACAAAAAAAAATTGAAAATTAATAAAAAGATGTTCTGGAGGGGAGGCAAGTGAAGGGGAGGCAAGTGGAGGGGAGGCAAGTGAAGTAGAGAAGAAAAGGTAAAAGATGCAGATGGAGAGATGATAATGGAAGAGAGCTGTAAGAGGAAGATGGGCAGAGTATTTAAGGGAGTTGCTAAATGTAAAGGAGGATAGGGTGGAAAAGGTAGTTGGAATGGGAAGTGCTAAGAAAATGAGTGATGAATGAGGAAAATGGAGGAGAAATAACGAAAGATGAGGTGAAAAGTTATTAAAATGATGAGAGCAGGTAAGGCACCTGGGTTAGATGGGTATCCTGTGGAGTGTCTAAAAAAAAGAGAGGTACAGTGATAGTGGGCTTACTGGTGAGGTTGTTTAATGTTTGTCTAAAAGAGGGTAGAGTGTATGAGGACTGGAGGAATTTGTGTATAGCTTCACTTTACAAGGGAAAAGGGGACAAGTGTGAGTGTAGTAGTTTCAATCAGTATGTTAAGTGTAGTTAGGAAGACTTATGTGAGGGTCTTGATTGAGAGGATTAGGAAGAGAGGGAGTAATTGGTGAGGTACAATGTGGGTTTAGGACAGGTAGGGGTTGCATGGATCAGATTTTTGTGGCAAGACAGATATGTGAGAAAGCTTTAGGAAAAGGAAAAGATGTTTTTTGGGCTTTTATGGATTTGGAAAAACCTTATAACAGGGTAAACAGGAAGGCACTGTGGGAGGTATTGCAGATATATGGGATAGGAGGGAAGTTGTTGAGCAGTCAAGAGTTTTTACGAGAGTATTACAGCCTTTGTTAGAATTAGAAATGGATGGTTTGAGGTAAAGGTGGAACTTGACCAGTGATGTGTTATGTGGCCTTGGTTGTTCATTTGATATGAATGTGTTGGTCTGAGAGGTAAATGGAAGGCTAATGGGCTGGGGATTGGAGGTGATTAAAGAAATTGGAGAAAAATGGGAGATATGCCAGTTGTTGTTTGGTGACAACAATGTGCTTGTAGCAGGATCAGAGTAGGGATTAAGAAAGTGGGTTTCCGTGGTGCAATGCTAGCGGCCTTGCACCACGGAATAAACTTCCTGCACAGGTAGTGCAATGTAGTTCAGTTTGAAGCTTTAAGACTCATTTAGATAAACATCTAAGCAAGATGCTGTAATGATTATGATTTATTATATATTATTTGTTTTTGCTTTGTTATCATTTGTCATTTGATTTTCATTTATTATTAGTTATGTGTCAATTTATTACTATTTACTGTTTACCTGTTTGTTTGTTATTCAACTATACCTATGCATTTATTTATGTATTTTGTTTGTTGCATACATTATCATAGTTTTTTTTTATTATTATTATTCTATTATTATGATTTGTTCGCATCCGACCTAGATATGGACCAAAAGGTCTCCTGTCGGCATGCTCTGCCTTTGTAATCCTTTGTAAGTTAGTAACAGTGTTTGGGAAGTTGTGTGAAAAAAGGAAGTTTAAGTTGTATGTGGGTAAAAGGTGATGAGATGTACAAGGGTAGAGGATGGTAGCAAATTGGAAGTTATTATTAAGGGAGAGAAACTGGAAGAGGTGGATAGCTTTAAGTACCTGGGGGTGAATGTGATGGGAAAGGGAGGAGTGAGTGTGGATGTAGAATGTAGATTGAGAAAAGGAAATATATTCTTGGGAGATTAAAAAGTGTAATGAGAAATACATTTGGTAATGGATCCTAAGAGGAGATTGTACGAAGAAGTGATTGGGCCAAGAGCATTATATGAGGCAGAAAGATGGAACATAGAAGATGAAGAGTTTAAATGTGTTTGAGATGAAATGCCTGAGAAGCACGGTAGGGGTTACTAGGCTGGATAGAGGGAGAAATGAGGAGGTGAGGAGGAGAGCGGGGGTGGAAAGGGAGTTGGGAGATAGGGTTGATGAAAGAGTATTAGGATGGTTTGGACACATGGTAAGAATGAGTGAAGATTAGTAAAAGAGGTGTGAAAGGAATGAAGATGAGGGGGCGACCAAGGATGAGATAGATGGATGGGGTGAAAGGGGCATTGGGAAAGAGGGAATGTCTTTTGACAAAGGAAGAGAGAAGACAGATGATAGGGGTAAGTGGAGAATGGTTGTGTATGGACGATGTTGTGATGCATGGAAGGGAGTGAGTGGGGGATGGGGGTTGAGGGAGTTTGTGTGAATGATATTTTGACATAGCCTCAAGGGATTTCTCCCCATCACTTTTTCAGCATGAAGGGATGGAGTTGGGGTGAGGGTTGCTGATTAAATGAAGCGGCCTTGCTGTGGATGTGCTATGTCTTGCTACATTGCCTGTGACCCAGGGCAGTGGGCAAGATGCAGGGATGACCCATCATCCAGGAGGAGCCAAGAAAAGAGAGAGAGAGGGAGGGGTGGTGAATGGGAGTGGAGTATGTGGGCATGAAATGGGTGGGAGTGGATTTATGCCTACGAAATTGGCTACCTTTCTTGTAAGGAGGGAAATGCCCTTGGGATATGTATGCATCTTGAAAACATTGTTTGTTGTAGTCATTCTTGTAAAATCTACCTGTGGTGTCATCTGCTTTGCAGTGGCATCAGAAATTATGCTCATTCTTCATGCATGGTCATTGTGTTTAATAGATAGTGATGGTGCTGAATGCTGCAAGCTATTGTATATTGAATTATGAAAATTGACAAAGAACTGAGGAAAATACACAATTGGGAAGAAAAGGATCAGAGGAAAGAGGTTGAGAGTAATAATATATTAATAATACATAGAACTGAGAGAAAAAGGCAGGAGAAGATAACTTGCCAGCAACAATGATATAAGTCATGTACAGAACATAACACAAGAAATGAAATGATGGGGCCAGATTTTCTTATAAACTAAATGGGTTTTCTTAAAGCATTATGCAAAACAAATGATAAGAGATATTGTTTTTGGAAATTTTGATTAAATTTATCAGATGAATAAGCTTAGAAATTAAATCTAGGAGAAATAATAAGTGAATGACAAAGAAATGACACAGAATAAATATAACAAAAGGGAAAATAAAACAGAACAAGGCAGAAGGTAGGGCATGCAGTGTAGGAACTAATGCAAAAAGTACTTTATTTTCTGGAATGGACTGGTATGTTCTAAGCAATACTTGTGGTAAAGCTTTCATTTTTATCCAGTGTGTAAATAATCTCAAATAATGTATCTAACTTGCCATGTAAAGAAGAGTTTTATCTAGTAGTAACAAATCACAATAAGTAATGTATATATTGGCACACTTAAGCTGAGATGAAAAAATCTATCTGTATTATGTTGTAGAAATGATTGTTTACTACAAAACTTTTGTGCCATCAAGGAGGTGTAGTGTGAATGTGCTATAGTACAGTATTTTGTGTAGGAGCTTACTGCAAAAATATTGAAAGTGTCACATTTACTAGACCTACCCTTGCTTTTCTGAGTGCCCAGAGACACCAGTGTAGAACCAATATGGACACAGGAAAGCACCCATGATGCACCAGTATGAAGACTTTTTCAGAGAGGTATTTTGGTTCAAATATATTTAGGGAGGCGAGACTACTCTCAAAAGATAATGAAAAACTCAATATCACTGAAGGAATTATCTGTTTTGCTACAGGATGGCATTGTTAATTGAAATGGCTTAGTTTGGTATACTAACTATACATTGTAATGCCATCAGAACTAATACTAAGAGTTGGTGCTGTATGTTATGTTTTAGAATGCAGATTAACACACAACAAATATTTTCATCAAAAAGTCAATAAAAAATGACTGTTGAGATAAGATTGATTAATTTATTGATTGATTTATTAATTTTTTGATGAATAACATTACAAAAGAAAAAATGTAAAGTTGTGCCTAGTCATGGTGGTTTCCCTTTAAAACCTCAACAGTTAAAAACCATGGTGACTACAGATGGAAATGGTTAAATGGTTGGTGCTGGCAGATCCAAACAGTGTAATGATTATGGTAGAATTGTGTATGAGCTGGATAAATTGGACCAGTAAAAAACAGTATAGAACTTTGAACAAGATGGGGGGTAGGAGAGAGAGGAAGGCGCCCAAAATACCTCCACCCAAAATACCTCCGGCCAAAATCCCACACCCAAAATACCTCCACCCAAAATACCTCCGGCCAAAATCCCACACCCAAAATCCCACACCCAAATTAACCTCCACCCAGAATACCTCCAAAAATGCCCAAAATACCTCCATGCATATTGTGCTGTTTGTACTGCTTAGAAGGTTATAATCTTAAATTGTTAAGTTTATTGGAATAATTATAATTTGCGGAATGAAGATTTAGATGAATTACAGCAATGGTCTGAAAGGTGGCTAATGAAATTTAATACAAGTAAATGCAAGGTAATGCACATAGGTAAAAATAACAGTAAGTACGATTACAAGTTAATTGGAAATTCGTTAACAAAAGTGAATAGTGAAAAGGATCTCGGCGTAATTATCAGTAACGATCTCAAATCATCCATGCAAATGATAAGTGTTATGATAAGGACATTTGGGAATAATATTGTAAACAATACGTAGAGTATAGAATCCTATAGAAAGTATCATTAGAGGACTTTTTCATTCAGGATTATGGTAGTATGGTAGATCAAAGGAATAATCAATTCTATATAGAAATTGTTAATCAAAAGAATCAGACAAAACAATTGATCAATGGAATAATTGATTCTATAGAAAATTTGAATCAAAGGAATCAGACAAAGCAATACAACGACTTCCGTTCACATGTTCACCCATAGGCAATTGTTTAATAAATTGGATACAATGGTCCTTAAAATCAGAAGTTAAATCAAATAATGTATTTTACCCTATATCAGTACCTGGTCGCCATCTATAATGGCATATAGTAATTGGCATATAGTAATTGGAGTCAGAGGTATCTTATTTTATTTTATTTATTTATTTATTCTATTTTATTTTTGAAAATCGGCTTAATTACTATATGCCATTACAGATGGCGACCAGATACTGATATAGGGTAAAATACATTATATAGGGTTAAATACATTATTTGATTTGAACGTGTGAACTGAAGTCGTTGTATTGTTTTGTCTGATTCCTTTGATCAAAATTTTCTATATAGAATTAATTATTCCTTTGATCTACCATACTACCATAATCCTGAATGAAAAAGACCTCTAATGATACTTTCTATAGGATTCTATACTCTACGTATTGTTTACAATATCATTCCCAAGTTTCCTTACCATAACACTTATCATTTGCATGGAGGTATTATGGGTGGTTTAGGAGGTATTTTGGGTGGAGGTATTTTGGGTGTGGGATTTTGGCTGGAGGTATTTTGGGCGGAGGTATTATGTCATGGATCCGGAAAGAGAGACCAGAAATTATATAGAAAAAAAAAAATCATGAAACAATTGTTTGACCAGAAGGCAAAAATTTGATTAAAGGGTTAATATAACAAAAGGAAAGAAAATGAAATTACACTCAACCCTCAATTTAATGGATCCTCAACTTAGTGGACAAAAAAATCCCATCCGTTATAGAACCAGACGATGGCCCAATCATCCGTTGCTGTGTCTGATCCAAGTCCAGGCCACCAAGATCAGGTGTCAGACCCCATGTGAGAGGGAGGGACTGCCAGTGTCAGTCCACTCTCCTCTCTCTAAGAATGTCCATTCAACAACTTTATTTCTGTTAATTTATTTCATATTTACCTGTCGTGTGTGTTAAAACTAATCAATAATAAAACATTACCATATTATTTTCAGGCACAGTAAAAGAAACCAGTAAATGTATACTCTGCCAAATTGCCAACAATGTTACCATATTATTTTGAGGTACAGTAAAAGAAACCAATAAATGTATACTATACCAGATTGCCAACAACAGTTATTTGTCCATTATTTACCAATCAGGTCCATTGTGTTAACATTTGGCAGGAAGAGACCAGTCCTTGCATGCATTTGTCTGTTAAGTGGAGGGTCAAGTGTAAGGACAGTGATGAAAAACAATGAAAAGGTAAAGAAAATGAAGAAAATATAAGAGAAATCAAATAAAGACAAAAAGGGTGGTTAAAATGATAAGAGGTAGCCAAAAAGAGAAAGGCATAAAATCATTCCCACCCATTCCATCCCTAAATACACTCCACTCCCCTCCACCCTCCCTCGTATCTTAGCACCTCCTGGATGACAGGTCATCCCTGCACCTTGTCCACTGCCCTGGGTCAGAGGCAGTCTTGCAAGGCACAGCACATGCACAGCAAGGCTGCTTCATTAAATTGGTACCCCCTCCCCTCTCCGTCCCCCCATGCATAAAAGGAGAAGAGGGGGAGAAACCTCTTCAGGCTGCATCAAATTTTGCTCACACATGCAAAGGATTACAAAAGCGGAGCATGCCGACAGGAGACCTTTTGGTCCATATCTAGGTCGGATGCGAAAAAATCATAATAATAATAAAATAATAATGATAAGAAGAAAAAAACTATAATAATGTATGCAACAAACAAAATACGTAAACAAATGCATAGGTATAGTTGAATAACAAACAAACAGGTAAACAGTAAATAATAATAAATTGACACATAACTAATAATAAATGAAAATCAAACAGACAAATGATAACAAAGCAAAAACAAATAATATAAAATAAATTTTAATCATTATAGCATCTTGCTTAGGTGTTTATCTAAATGAGTCTTAAAGCTTCGAACTGAACTACATTGCACTACCTGTGCAGGAAGTTTATTCCATTCATTAACTACGCGGTTGGCAAAGTTGTTTCTACCTACTTCCAAATTGAATCTATTTCCGGATAGTTTGAGACCATTGTTTCTTGTCTGATTCTCATTCAATGTGAAAATTTGGTCACTTTTGATGTTGTCAATTCCCTTTAGAATCTTAAAGACCTGTATCAAGTCACCTCTGAGTCTACGCTTTTTTAGGGAAAACAGATTCATATGTTTTAGTCGATTTTTGTATGATTTGTTTTTGATATTTGGAATGAGTTTTGTGGCTCGCCGTTGTACTTTTTCCAGTCTGTCAATGTCTTTAATGAGATTCGGTGACCATACAGAAACAGCATATTCCAAATGTGGACGAACTAACGATTTATATAGCTTGTTAATGAGTGCACTAAAAACCCACTATTATTTGGATTTAAGAAAAGAAGGAAATAACGAATTTCCGTATATTTCGATCACTTGCTGTGATCCTCTTCAAGCGGAATACATAGACAAGAGAAGATACATGTCTATGTATTCCGCTTGAAGAGGATCAAAGCAAGTGATCGAAATGTACGGAAATTCGTTATTTCCTTCTTTTCTTAAATCCAAATAATAGTGGGTTTTTAGTGCAATTACTAATGTGTAACGACATTACTGGACAGTTGTTAATGAGTGATGGACTTTTGAAATCAAAAGATCGCGCAATCAGTCCTAGAATCTTATTTGCTTTCTCAGAGGCTGAAATACACTGCTTGGATGATTTGAGGTCGTTACTGATAATTACACCGAGATCTTTTTCACTATCCACTTTTATTAACGAATTTCCAAATAACTTGTAATCGTACTTATTGTTGTTTTTACCTATGTGCATTACCTTGCATTTACTCGTGTTAAATTTCATTAGCCACTTTTCAGACCATTGCTGTAATTGATCTAAATCTTCTTGAATATCTAATTGGTTTAAGTGATCATTTGCCATTGCGCACAGTTTTGTATCATCAGCAAATTTGGAAACAGTAGATTTTAGTCCATGGTCTATATCATTTATATATACTATGAATAGAAGTGGCCCAAGAACGGAACCCTGAGGAACTCCAATTGTAACATTTTCCCATCTAGAAGTTTTTCCATTTAAAACAACTCTCTGTTTTCGACCATTCAACCAATTACTAGTCCAATTTAATAGGCTATCACTTATTCCGTGTAAAGCTAATTTAGTAAGTAGTCTTTCGTGTGGTACGGTATCAAAAGCTTTTGCAAAGTCTAGATATATTAAATCTATATTGTTTCTTTTGTCATAATTCGATATAACTGTGTTGTAGAATTCGAGTAAGTAAGTCACTCAAGAACGTTTCCATCTGAAACAATGCTGGCTATCATTTATCAAACGGTTACTTTCTAAATGATGTTTGATAGCATCTCTGATGATAGTTTCCATCATTTTTCCTACGACTGAAGTCAAACTTATAGGCCTATAGTTATTTGGTTTCTTTATGTCACCTTTTTTGAATATGGGAGTAACGTTAGCTAGCTTCCATTCTCTTGGGACATCTGCGGATATGATGGATTTCTTGAAAATAATGTCTAATGGAACAACAATCTCATTCTTAATTTCTTTTAAGATTCTTGGATGCCAACCGTCAGGCCCTGGCGTTTTATTTACTTTGAGTTTATTTATACACCATTTGATTTTTTCTTTTGTTATATTTACCGTAGTGAGTAAGTTTACCCTAGACTTTTCACAGGTTTCAGTTTGGAGTTCACTTTGAGGTGTTTCGTCTACGAATACCGAGCTAAAATAATTGTTTAAGATATTACACATTCCTTCGTTTGAATATTGAAGTAGACCGTCAGCAGATAATAGTGGACCAATGTGATTCCTAACAACCTTTTTATCTGTAATGTAACTATAGAATTCTTTGGGATTCTCTTTGGATTTATCAGCGATGTTCATTTCGTATTGTCGTTTTCTTTATCTTATTGTCTTTTTTAAATATCTGTATTGATACATAACTTTGATAGCCATTAGATGCACCCGAGCACTTATATTTCTTATAAGCCTGTCTCTTTTTAGTAATACTTTTTTCAGTTTCTTTGTCAAGCCACTTTGGGCGAGACTGATTTGGGGGACGTCTGTCCTTAAAAGGAATGTAAGTTTGAATCATCTTAGTGAGCGTATTTTGAAATATTTCCCACATCTGATCTACAGGTCTTTCGTTTAAGTTTGCCTCCCAATCTGTAAGCTGAAGCTCCTGACGTAGTCCTATGAACTGAGCCTTACTGAAATCGGGTATTTTAGAAACACAAGTATCTATTCTAAAAAAAATTAGGAGTTTGAATCTAAGTTGTGATCGCTATTTGCAACAGATTCACCGACTTGTACATCAGTTACCATGCTTTGGCGGCTAGTGATCAATAGATCGAGTAAGTTTCCATATCTTGTGGGCTCTTTTACATGCTGAATTAAGTAATTGTCACCAAGAAAATCAATCAAGCGACTACCTATATGGCCATGTTCAAGGGTCATCCAATCAATGTCAGTAAAATTGAAATCACCCATTATCAATAAATCCCGGTTGCAGAAACTAGACAGTTCTTGAAATAACAGTTTGTCGTCTGCTGATGATAATGTCTTTGGCCTATATATTACACCTATATTCATTTTTTGTCCATTTGTTAACTCAACCCACAAACTATGGTATGCATCCTGTTTCACTTTCTGTAAAATACAAGCGTGAACATTGTTTTTAACGTACAACAGAACACTCCCACCTTTCTTGTGGTTTCTATCCTGATGAAAGTGTTTAGATCCCGCAATATTAAATTCAGCTTCGAACTCTGTACCATTTAACCATGTCTCAGTTATTCCTATCATATCGAGATTTTCGCATTTGACATACGCCTGTATTTGTTGAAATTTGTTCCTGATACTACGAGCATTAAAGTACATGGCTTTAAGAAACTGGTGATTATTTCTTTTTGACACATTTTGAGTTTCAATATCATGTCTTACATTATCATTTTGTTTTTTATTTATTCCTTGCTCTATATTATTATTTGGTCCTTCATTGAGATTCAATGCCTCATTAACATTTCTCCCATCAAAATTAACATTTCCCCCATCACGGTCATCCGATCTCTTTTGTACATTTTGTCCCCCTACGTCACCGTGATTCACGCCGGCCTCCCGTCGTTCATTAACATTATGTCCGGCATCCCTTCCTAAGATTATATTTTGTCCTCCAGTGACATTATATCCTACCGTGACATTTTCTCCTCCATTATCATTACATCCCATCGTGATATTTTGTCCACTATCATTACTTCCCATCGTGATCTTTTGTCCCATGACACATTGTTCTACATAAATGTTATACACTACACTGATATTTTGGCCTTTATTGACATTCCGTCCGGTATCCCTTCCTAAAATTGTATTTTGTCCTCCACTGACATTATATCGTACTGTGACATTTTCTCCTCCATTATCATTACATCCTATGGTGATATTTTGTCCACTATCATTACTTCCCATCGTGATCATTTGTCGTCCACTGTCATTACATCCCATTGCGACATTTTGTCCTATGACATTACATCCTAATGTAACATTTCGTCCTCTACCGACATTATATCCTAAAAGTATATTTTGTCCCATACTGGCACATTGTTCTATATTAATGCTATAATGTACACTATTTTCCCATGCACATTCTATTTGCCATTCCCTTTGGGGCTCTACCCTAAAAAAGGAGCTAGCTCATTACCTCTCCAGGTAAGGTGGATCCCATCAGAAGCGCCTAGAAAAGATATACCAAGGATCAAAAGAAATTGGTATCCCAATTGTGTGCACAACTGCGATATCCTATCATTGATCCCTATGGCTCTACTGTTCCAACACGAGCCTGCGTAGATCCTCGGGAGGATCCCACAGACTACGTGACGACTGCCACGTTCCTTCATCTCCTGAAGGAGGACCTTGTAATTCCGAACAAGTTCATCTGATCTGACCCTACCTACATGGTTACTACCCGTATGAAGAATCGTAACCGTGTTCTTCCGTCCTTGCTCCCTGATGGACTGGGTACAGTCGGCAATCCCACGGCCCGGTTGACATACAAGCTTGCAAGGTCGCTTTGTCTTCCGCTGCAGGATGTCGTCATAGCCTGGCACCATGGAGTCCCCCACCACCAAGAACTCCTGCTTTTCAGCCACTTCATCCTCCAGTAGAGCAAAACGATTAGCTAGAGCCAGCGGTTGCTCCACAGGGCACACGTCCACCGAACGCGGGCTCGACAAACTGGACCCCACGGAGCGCCACTCGCTGACGGCAGTGACAGTAGGTGAAGAAGTGGAACGCTGTTTGGGTTGTGGGGGGGGATCACTCTTCTGACGGAGCGCACTCCTGAGAAGACGAATTTCCTCCTCACACATCCTGAGACGAACCTCTAGATTGACGCAACCTTCACAAGCCATTTCGCTCCTCATACAAATCAACGACAACAAAAACAACAACAACAAAGCGTTCTCTAATAAACTAAATACACGAAGCTTACTCTGTTTATCTTACACTATTTCTCCTGCCTTTGGAGTACAGTAACAGAAAAGTGTTTTGAATTGAAATAGAACACTACACTTTATCTTATATCTGTAACTGTATAGCGCTATACATATACAATTACAAAAAAAAAACACAACACAATCACTCAAGACTTTCGGAGATATAAATTTGACAGGTATTCGCTAGCTGGTGTCTGTGCAGAAAAATGAGGTCTCTAGCTGAGGTCACGAGCAGACTGAGCTGAGGTCACCCTTCATCCCCCCACCCATTCCACCTCATGCATCACAACATCATCCATATACAACCATTCTCCATTCACCCTTTTCTTCTGTCCTCTCCCGTCCTTCCTCAACAGACATTCCTCTCTTCCCCAAAGCCCCCTTCACCCCATCCATCCATCTCATCCTAGAACGTCCCCTCATGTTCACTCCCTCCACATCTGCCTTCCATGCCTCTTTTACTAGTCTTTCTTCACTCATTCTTTCCATGTGTCCAAACCATCCTAATACTCTTTCATCAACCCTATCTCCCAACTTCTTTTGCACCCCTGTTCCCCTCACCTCCTCATTTCTCACTGTATCTAGCCTAGTAACCGCCATCATACATCTCAGACACCTCATTTCAAACACATTGAAACTCCTTCTCTCTTCCTCTCTTATGTTCCATGTTTCTGCCCCATACAGTGCTGTTGGCACAATCACTCCTTCATACAATCTCCTTTTAGCATCAATTCCCAAATGTCTATTCCTCATTACATTTTTTGATCTACCAAGGCATTTACTCGCTTCTCTCAATCTACATTGTACCTTCACCTCCACTCCACCTTTTCCTGCCACATTTGCACCCAAGTATCTAAAAGTATCCACTTCCTCCAGTCGCTCTTCCTTTATGCTTATTTCCAGTCTGCTGCCACTTTGACCCCATGTACATCTCATGACCTTACTTTTACCCACATTTATCTTCAGCTCTCCTCCTTCACACACACTCCCAAACTCTGTCACCAACTTCCTCAATCCCTCCTCCAATCCTGCCACAAGCGCAGTGTCGTCCGCAAACAAGAGCTGGCTGACCTCCCACTTTTCTCCATTTTCTTTAACCATCTCCAATCCCTGACCCACCACACCTTGCATTTACCTCTCACACCACCCCATCCATGTACAAGTTGAAGAGCCAGGGCGACATAATGCATTCCTGATAAAGTCCCACCTGTACCTCGAACCACTCACTCTCTCCATTTCTAATCCTGACACATGCTCTACTACTCTCGTAAAAACTCTTGACAGCTCTTAGAAGCTTTCCTCCTATCCCGTATATCCGCAAAACCTCCCACAATGCCTTCTTGTCTACCCTGTCGTAAGCCTTTTCCAGATCCATAAAGGCCCAAAAAACATCCTTCCCCTTTCCTATAGCTTTCTCACATATCTGTCTTACCACAAAAATCTGTCCTAAATCCACACTGTTCCTCACCAATTACTCCCTCTCTTCTTCTCTTAATCCTCTCAATCAAGATCCTCCCATAAGCCTTCCCAACTACAGTTAACAAGCTAATCCCTCTGAAAGTACTACATTGACACTTGTCCCCTTTTCCCTTGTAAAGTGGAACTATGCAGGCACTTCTCCAGTCCCCCGGCACTCTACCCTCTCTCCAGCAAACATTAGATAACCTCACCAACCAGTCCACCATCACTGTACCTCCTTTTTTTAGACATTGTGTATGGCATCCATCCAGACCAGGTGCCTTACTTGCTTTCATCATCTTAACAACTGCTTTCACTTCATCCTTCCTTATTTCTCCTCCATTTTCCTCACTCATCACTCTCATTTTCTTAGCATTTCCCACTGCAACTATCTTTCCCTCCCTATCCTCCTTCACATTTAGCAACTCCCAAAAATATTGTGCCCATCTTCCCCTTACTGCCTTCTCTTGCATTATCCTCCCCGTCTGGGGTATTGGCTGCATGTTAATGTGGCAAAGTAGCTTGTAGTTGATACTGTAGGGTCTATATGGGGCGCCCCTACAGACCAGAGCCACACATCATTTTGTCTGTGATAGAAGAAAACTATGTTCAAAGAGAAATGATGACACTTTTATACTACAACTGTCCCTCCATTATGCTGTCTCCCAACCCCTTGTTACTGCCCTGTACAATTTCTGTGAATATTGATTTCCTTTTTCGCCTACCTACCCTGTGGTGGGGGTAAAAGAGTACTGCCACCAAGTATTTGCACTAGGATCGTAGGAGACGAGAAAAAAGGGACGGGGATTGGGACCAGGCATCCTTCTCCCTATCGCCCCACAGAGGACATTCCTAGAGAAGCTTTGATAAGAAAAAGGAATGGCATGAGGAACATTTACTAGTAAGAAAAGAAGGTAAAAAAATAGTGCAAACAATAATAAGTAGTGAGAAAGGCATTCATGAAGAAAGAGAAGTTTTTAGGTTAGGAAGATTTGTAGGTGGTAGATGGAGTATTAATGGACTATGTAGTGGTAAATAGGATTATGATAGGAAGAGTTTAGGATGTACATGTGCTAAGGGGAGAGAGTGGGGGAATATGAGATCCTTTTTTTGGTTGAAGGTAAGTTGAGAGTGGAGGATAGATGGAGAAAGAGGAAAGGGACAAAAGGTAGAGAGGTGCTTAGAGTGAACTCTTTAAATGAAAATGAAAAGGAGAATGAGTACAAAGAGAAGCTGAAGGAGGAGTGGGAGGGAGTGAAGGATAGAGTGGAGCTAGGTGTGGAGGAGGAATGGGGATGGTTGAAGGAGGGAGTCACAAAGTGTGCAAAGATGGTGTGTGGAAGAAGAAGGACAGGAGGAAATAGAAGGAAGGGTAGTGAATGGTGGGATGAGAAAACAAAGAAGGTTGTAGAAGAGAAGAAGCGAGCTTTGACAGATTGGTTACAAAATAGGACGAGGGAGTCATATGAGAGGTACAAAGAAAAGAAAAGAGAAGTAAAGCAAAAGGTAAAGGAGGCAAAGAGGAGAGCAGATGTGAAATGGGGTAAGAGTATGACAGAAAATGTTGAAAGTAATAAAGAGATGTTTTGGAAAGAAATTAAGAGAGGAAGAGGAGGCGAATCAAGTAGAGAAGAAAAGGTAAAAGGTGCAGATGGAGAGATGATAATGGAAGAGAAGGCAGTAAGGGGAAGATGGGGAGAATATTTTAGGGAGTTGCTAAATGTGAAGGAGGATAGGGAGAGAAAGATAGGTGCAGTGGGAAATGCTAAGAAAATGAGAGTGAGGAGTGAGGAAAATGGAGGAGAAATAAGGAAGGAAGAAGTGAAGGCAGTTGTTAAGATGATGAAAGCAGGTAAGGCACCTGGTCTGGATGGATGCCATGCAGAATGTCTGAAAAAAAAGGAGGTACAGTGATGGTGGACTGGCTGGTGCTGGAGAGAGGGTAGAGTGCCGGAGGACTGGAGGAGTGCCTGGAGGGAAAGGAAAGGAAGAGGAGGAGTGAAAGAAGGTGAATTAATATTACTTCAGGTGTTAGAGAGCAAGTGTCTGTTGTTCAGGTGAACCGTCACTGGCTGCTTTAATCCGATTTACCACGAATTATATCATGTGGCGATGGCAGCACGAAAACGAGTCGAATGTTGTCGTCCTTTGAAGGGTTGGTTAACCTCTGCCTATTGTCGAGTAAAAGTCTTGGCAACAACAAGGAAGGAAGGAAGGAACTGTAAATGTTTCGAATAACTGTTGCCCGAACAAACTTAGGTTGAGATCAGGTTAGCCTCATCCCTTTGCTAAAGTCCCACTCCAGCGGCAGTGAAAGTCGTCTGTAGAAAAACAAGGACATTTGTAAACAACCCATATCAGGTTCAATCGAGATAAGATCCTCCTCCTCTCTGCAGAGGTGGGGGGGGGGGGTAGGAGCACCTTCCTCATTGTCGAGTAAAATAGGCGTGGGAGGACTTGTCCGTATAACGTACAACTGGGTCAAGGAATGGCGAAATGATCAAGGACAAGAGGAGGAAGGGGGTCGAGTTGGCGCTAACGAGAGAATAAGTTTTGGGAGAGGGGAACCCACAAAACGGGGTCACAGCTGGAATACAGTTAAGCCACGATTCATTTTGAATTTCCTTCTGGACAAGAGAGCAAGCACTTAACGAGGTTAAATATGGGATTGACGTGATTCTTACTTTTCCCTGAGCAAGGCGCTCGTGTAAAGGACGAGAGTTAAATTGAGGTGGTTTTAATTAACTACTGGGCAGAGCTGACGGCGCGCGCATGCAGTAGTTACAGGAAGAAGGTTCAAGAGCTGATTGTAAGCTTTGCTGATCAGAGGGCAACTGCATAGCGTGACTGGAAGATCATTAAATTTAGACTAGTCTCGCCAGTCTCGTGTTCGGCGGAAGACACACACACACACACACACACACATACACACACACACACACACACACACACACACACACACACACACCTACACGCACACACACACACACGCACGCACACGCACACATTGTGTTCTGTTTTTGTGTGTGTGTTTATGTGAAATACATGTTTTGTTGGTTTTGTTCGTTGAACATTGATTTTAAGTGCAACTGATGTATGGTTCATTTTGTGCACTAATAAAATATATACCATGGATTTGAAGAAATAATATTTGATTTTTTCCAATTACGAAGGTTTCGGTGAACGCACGCATAAAACTTGCGAGATTTCTAACAAGGATAAGAACCACTGGATGAGAGATTTCTAAGAAGGATAAGAACCACTGGATGAGAGGAAGTACGTACCCCACGGTAAACCGAGTAAGATAAGGTCACACAGGGGAGTGGCTCACTCTCAGGCAAGTTTACAGTCGCTCACTTCCAACAAGAAGGAGGAAGATGAGGAGGGGGCAGTGATGTAAAGAGTTGCTGGAGTTACGAAGGACCTCGAGGAGTTTTGCAGGGTCAAGGGCAAAGTCGGGATGGGGCAAGAGGGGGAAAGGGAGGGAGGCCAGGAAGACCCAAGTAAGCATTATATATATATATATAAATATATATAAATATATATATATATATATATATATATATATGTATGTATGTATGCTAATAAGAATGCGGGTACGTGTGTTCACTTATGCAAAGTAGACCACTTGGAAAAAGAAACTAACGAAGCAGAGCGCTTTCGTATATTACATCTTCGCACTGAAGATGTAATATACGAAAGCGCTATTCTTCGTCAGTTTCTTTTTCCAAGTGGTCTACTTTGCATATATATATATATATATATATATATATATATATATATATATATATATATATATATATATATATATATATATATATAATCAGCCATCCTGAGTCCAGTGCTGAACAAAGGCCTCTTTCATAGCATTCCATGATTCACACGACAGTGCAACCCTTTGCTACGTCACTCCTGCAAACTTCTCACTCTCGTCTCTCCACCTTCTGTCTGGTGTCCCTCTTCCACGCTTCCCATCTTCCGGCGTCCACTCAGTAACACACTTGCTCCATCGCTCATCAGTCATTCACACTAACTTACCTGCCCAATTCCACTTCCTTTTACCGCCTCCACAATATCACTCTCGTCTGTTCTCTCATCCAACTTGCTCTCTTTCGGTCTCTCAGCGTTATTCCCATCATTGATCTCTCCATTCTCCTCTGTGCATTCCTTAGATTTGTCTCCATCGCCTTCGTCAGTTTCCAAGTCTCACACCCGTAGATTATATTGTTGGCAGAATGCATTGAATGTAGACTTTACGTTTGTAACATAATGGTAGAGAACCTCTCAGGATTTGATTATACTTACCAAACACTTTACAACCAATTGTAATACGCCTATTTATTTCATCATGATCTTTGGTCACTTTCACCATCTGGCCTAAATAATTATACTCTTCAACTTTTTCATCGTTTATAATCTCTTTAATATGAACTTTCGTGTTGAACATTACATTGGTTTTACTCTTATTCATTTTTAAACCTACTTTGAGACTTTCCTTGTTCAGATCACTCAGCATATCTTGCAAGTCTTCTTTCAAAAAATCTATCGATATATATATATATATATATATATATATATATATATATATACATATATATATATACATATATATACATATATATATATATATATACATACATACATACATACATACATACATACATATACCAGTTTATTTAACATGTAATGTTTGCATTTTGATGTGTACAAGATTCATGTAATTTTATAGTTATGCCTTTCTCTTTCTTTTTCAGGTAAGTACTCGAGATGGTTTGTAAAATCTTGTTTGTATTTTTCGCTATCGTGAGTATTAAACTTTCCTTTTCAATTTTTTCCTGTTTATTGTAATTTGTAGTTTATTGTGTTTAAGGAATTTAAAATTAGGCAACTTTGCTATGGTGTGGAAGTATGAATTCACCTACGTGTATTGTTATTATATTGTTAATTGTTAGTAATCATAATTATTACTATAGGTATTATTATTGTGAATATAAATTAATGTAATTTCTAGTCATTATACAGTATGTATATAAAGATGAATAGATAAGATAAGAATGAAGGAGACTGCGAGAGACCATAAGGCCTACACTAGGCAGTTCCGAATGAATGAAAGCCCGAAACGTGACTTTGGAACAAGGCAGAGGGCGATCCCTGGGTTGTTCCCACCACCGAACTCACGAGGCGCATTTCGCCCGGTCATCATCTTAAGGGTTTAAATGATGAACATATATGGCAGGAAAAAACAACATAGGGCGGTTACACCTGACGATTTTAGTCAGTAGAGAAGGAGTTTTTCTGTCTTCCGCCTGGAAATCTTAATGGAGGGACGCTTCTTTGGTTTAATCAGAAAGATAGTCTTTTTTTTTCAGAAGCTGTTGCAGACCATAAAGACGTATTACTTTATACGTACGTCTTTGTGGCTGTAGCCATGCGATTTTATTCAGCTGAGGGAGAACCCTTTAACTGCTGTAAGGCTCAAAGAAAAGAAGATTGGCCCTTTCCGTCTTTCGGATGCAGTCACAGAACGTTACTATTTAATGTTTGACAGATGATGTGTTGTGAAAAATTGCTCAGTGCTTGTTGCGTTTGTCCTCTTTGAACATGAATTGTTCTACCCACCAGATGGTAGCTCTGCTGTCTGGGTGCGGGTCCAGCATGCCCCACAGAACCTTTAAGAGAGTCCTCTCGTGATGGTCTTGGAATCTTCCTGGCTTTAGGGCTTGGAGAAGTGGTCGCCCTTTGTTGCAGCAGGCCAGATAGTACCTCATTTGGTCTTTGGTTTTGAGCCTTAATGTTGTGGGGTGGAAGTATGGCAGACGATCCATGCAGAGTTCGTAGAGAAGGGACCCGAGAGCCCAAACATCAGCCATTCCTCCGGCGTATGGATGTTGGGCTGTGTCCAGCACTTCGGGAGCCATATACCAAGGTGAGCCTTGCACACTCTTGATCTGCCGCTGGTAAACCTTTGAAACTCTTGCCGAGAAGCCGAAGTCGATGATTTTGACGACCTTTGAATCGGCGGTGAGGACGACATTTTCTTGTTTGAGATCAAGATGAACAAAGTGGTGTGAGTGCATGTAGGACACTGCGGACACGATCTGCCTGAAGTAGGAAAGAATCTGACTGCCCCATGCCAAAGAAGGCGACTTGTGCCTTTCCATGGCTGCTAAGAGTGTACCACCAGGACAGTATTCGGTCAGGATGATTTTGCAGGATACGTCGGTTGCAACGTCAACCAGTTTGATTATGTTCATATGGTGGAGGGTGGAAAGGGCCGCGATTTCATTGCAGACATCGCTTGTGCATTGATCCTTCTGTATGGGAATCTTGGCAACACTTATGGAACCCGTTACCTTACTGGAAGCGAGGACCGTCCGTGCAAAGCCTCCATCAGCCAGGGAGCACTTTATAGTGTAATTATCCTCGAAAAGGATGCTTCTTGGCTCTTTAAGAGTTCCCGAAGAAGATCTTGATTGAGACCCACATGTTTTATATGACGACGGATGTAGTTTATCTTTTGTCGAATCGTTTGCCGTCGTTACTTTGTCTGTTGGTGGGCTCTTAGCTGGTTGAGGATCTGGTGGTGTTTTTACTTTGGATTTGTTGGTCTCCACGGGCACTTGATGGGCTGGGCGAGGAGACTTTTCAGTGGAGTCCTGTTGAGGAACACCTTTCGTACAACAGGCGAAGAGCGAGTGGAAGCAGACGTAAAGTCTGTAAGTGCATATGCGCAATCGCTCGAGGTTGAGGTGACGAAGCTTGATCATCGTGTCACAACTTTGTCCAAGCCGGTCCCGTGAGGGGAACTGTCCAGGTAGTTGATCGTCGAGAACAGATTTGTTCAAATAAGGCGTGCAGGGCTATTTGCCGGTAGGTTATGATGGAAAGACATGCGACACCACAAAAGACATACTAGTCTCTGACGAGGTCAATTGCAGAATAGGAAATGATCACATCAATAAATAAATGAATAGATAAGTAAATAAATGAATGACCAGATAAAGTTTAACAAATAAGTCTATTAATTAAAGAATAAAAGAGTATCGTCCAAACGTTTTAGTAAATGAAATCTTCAAAAATCTCGATTTTTTTTTATAACGCAGGTGCACTTTTTTTTTTATTAACTCGCTATCCTTATATACACGGTGGCCGTAAAAGACTTCAGTCATGCAGTACGTGAATCTCTGTCAAGAACAAAAATATGCTACAAAGTTGCACGCCATGTAAACCCGGAAGTGAATAATAATGATAATAACGATGATAATAACGATTATAATAATAATAATAATGATAATAATAATAATTATGATGATGATGATAATGATTAATAATAATTATAATGATGATGATGATAATAACTGATTCCAGCAGTCGAACATCCTCGACCCTGGGTCACTCTGACCGTGAGTCCCGTCAGACATCTTGCCACGAAGAACGACTAAAAGAACCATAGACACGAAGTCGTGTTTGTGTGTGTGTGTGTATATATATATATATATATATATATATATATATATATATATATATATATATATATGTGTGTGTGTGTGATTCACCACGGTCTTGGATCACGTGTTGGACTCGTGATCGACAGCTATTTCCCTCCCGTAAGATAGCTCAGAGCTCATATATGACCGATCTAAGGGTAATACTGTGACCTTACATGCGCGCGCGCACACACACACACACACACACACACACAACTCCCCGCCCACGAGAGTTGGAGTATAAATGAAAGGTATAAATAAAAAACAAAATGATAATGCAAGATATGATATTGAAATTCAAAATTTGTCAAAAAGAAATAATCACGAGTTTCTTAAAACCATGTACTTTAATGCTCTTAGTATTAGAAAAAAATTCAAGAAATACAGGCGTATGTCAAAAGCGAAAATCTCGATATGATAGGAATAACTGAGACATGGTTAAATGGTACAGAGTTCGAAGCTGAATTTAATATTGCGGGATTTAAACACTTTCATCAGGATAGAAACCACAAGAAAGGTGGGGGTGTTCTATTGTACGTTAAAAACAATGTTCATGCTTGTGTTTTAGAGAAAGTGAAACAGGATGCATATGATAGTTTGTGGGTTGAGTTAACCCAAACAAATGGACAAAAAATGAATATAGGTGTAATATATAGGCCAAAGACATTATCATTAGCAGACGACAAACTGTTATTTCAAGAACTGTCTATTTTCTGCAACCGGGATTTATTGATAATGGGTGATTTCAATTTTACTGACATTGATTGGATGACCCTTGAACATGGTCATATAGGTAGTCGCTTGTTTGATTTTCTTGGTGACAATTACTTAATTCAGCATGTAAAAGAGCCCACAAGATATGGAAACTTACTCGATCTTTTGATCACTAGCCGCGAAAGCATGGTAACTGATGTACAAGTCGGTGAATCGTTTGCAAATAGCGATCACAACCTAGTTAGATTCAAACTCCTAAAAAAAAATTAGAATAGATACTTGTGTTTCTTAAATACCCGATTTCAGTATAAAAGCTCAGTTCATAGGACTACGTCAGGAGCTTCAGCTTACAGATTGGGAGGCAAAATTAAACGAAAGGCCTGTAGATCAGATGTGGGAAATATTTCAAAATACGCTCACTAAGATGATTCAAACCTACATTCCTTTTAAGGACAGACGTCCCCCAAATCAGGCTCGCCCAAAGTGGCTCGACAAAGAAACTGAAAAAAGTATTACTAAAAAGAGACAGGCTTATAAGAAATATAAGTGCTCGGGTGCATCTAATGACTATGAAAGTTATGTATCAATACAGAGAGGTTTAAAAAAAAACAATAAGGAAAAGCAAACAGATAACAAGGTTCTTAGGAATCACATTGGTCCACTATTATCTGCTGACGGTCAACTTGAATATTCAAATGAAGGAATGTGTAATATCTTAAACAATTATTTTAGCTCGGTATTCGTAAACGAAACTCCTCAAGGTGAATTCCTAACTGAAACCTGTCTAGGGTACACTAACTCACTACGGTAAATATATGAAAAGGAAATTTTAAAAGGTGTATAGAAAAACTCAAAGTTAATAAAGCGCCAGGGCCTGACGGTTGGCATCCATTAGAAATTATTTTCAAGTAATCCATCATATCAGATGTCCCAAGAGAATGGAAGCTAGCTAACGTTACTCCCATATTCAAAAAAGGTGACATAAAGAAACCAAATAACTATAGGCCTATAAGTTTGACTTCAATCGTAGGAAAAATAATGGAAACTATCATCAGAGATGCTATCGAACATCATTTAGAAAGTAACCGTTTGATAAATGATAGCCAGCATGGTTTCAGACGGAAACGTTCTTGTGTGACTAACTTACTCGATTTCTACAACACAGTTATCTCGAATTATGACAAATGAAACAATATAGATTTAGTATATCTAGACTTTGCAAAAGCTTTTGATACCGTACCACACGAAAGACTACTTACTAAATTAGCTTTGCATGGAATAAGTGGTAGCCTATTAGGTTGGACTAGTAATTGGTTGAATGGTCGAAAACAGAGTTGTTTTAAATGGAAAAACTTCTGGATGGAAAAGTGTTGCAAGTGGAGTTCCTCAGGGTTCCGTTCTTGGGCCACTTCTATTCATAGTATATATAAATGATATAGACCATGGACTAAAATCTACTGTTTCCAAATTTGCTGATGATACAAAACTGTGCGGAGTGGCAAATGATCACTCAAACCAATTAGATATTCAAGATTTAGATCAATTACAGCAATGGTCTGAAAAGTGGCTAATGAAATTTAACACAAGTAAATGCAAGGTAATGCACATAGGTAAAAATAACAGTAAGTACGATTACAAGTTATTTGGAAATTCATTAACAAAAGTGGATAGTGAAAAAGATCTTGGCGTAATTATCAGTAACGACCTCAAATCATCCAAGCAGTGTATTTCAGCCTCTGAGAAAGCAAATAAGATTCTAGGACTGATTGTGCGATCTTTTGATTTCAAAAGTCCATCACTCATTAACAAGCTATATAAATCGTTAGCTCGTCCACATTTGGAATATGCTGTTTCTGTATGGTCACCGAATCTCATTAAAGACATTGACAGACTGGAAAAAGTACAACGGCGAGCCACAAAACTGATTCCAAATATCAAAAATAAATCATACGAAAATTGACTAAAACATATCAATCTGTTTTCCCTAAAAAAGCGTACAGTAGACTCAGAGGTGACTTGATACAGGTCTTTAAGATTCTAATGGGAATTAGCAACATCAGAAATGACAAAATTTTTACCCTGAATGTGAATCAGACAAGAAATAATGGTCTCAAACTGTCTGGAAGTAGATTAAATTTGGAAGTAGGTATCAACGACTTTGCCAACCGTGCAGTTAATGAATGGAATAAACTTCCTGCACAGGTAGTGCAATGTAGTTCAGTTCGAAGCTTTAAGAATCATTTAGATAAATACCTAAATAAGATGCTGTAATGATTATAATTTATTTTATATTATTTGTTTTTGTTTTGTTATCATTTGTCTGTTTGATTTTCATTTATTATTATATGTCAATTTATTATTATTTACTATTTACCTGTTTGTTTATTATTTAACTATACCTATGCATTTATTTATGTATTTTATTTGTTATTTACATTATCATAGTTTTTATTTATTATTTTATTATTAATATGATTTTTTTTTCGCATCCGACCTAGATATGGATCAAAAGGTCTCCTGTCGGCATGCTCCGCCTTTGTAATCCTTTGTAACGACTCGCACCGCAGCGATACTGAAATTATTTCGGCCCTGGGCGGGATTCGAATCCGGACCTCCGTAGTGGCAGCCGGGAATTCTACCAACCGCGTCATCGAGTGTGTGTGTGTGCGCACGCTTGACTGCGTTCATTTCTCTCTACTTTTCCGCACAGACATCTACAAAAATTATTTAGAACGACGATGTGGTTTGTCTATACTCATGTCTCCAAGTTTATCCGCATTGTTCGGGTGTGCAGACACTCTCAACTCTCTCTTCGCGTAATGGGGGAACATTTGCTTACAAATCCAACCTATAATCTTCGATCCACGGACAGAGTTGGAACCACCACCCATCCGTTAACCTGACACAGTACATAAATGTGTTGTTTTATACAACTGGAGAACTTGAATGGTCGAGTGTTGTGGTTGAGCGTCAGCCACAAATTGATAGGAATCGTCTGCTTCCCACCACAGCGGAAACGGTAGCCATAGGGGCACGACGACGCTGGAAGGCAAAAGGTCTTGGCCTCTTACGGATCAGAGGGCGATGAATCTCCCGTATTGTCGCGGGGAGTTGAATGCCCTACTACTGGTTCATATGATGATGATGATGAATCGGCTGCACGTCACAAACTCCTTTATTCAGGACATAGCGGTGCGGTGCATTACAAAATGACTTTGGTTTTGGCGGTTGGGGTCCACAACTCAAAGTGGATTATGACCTTCCTAGCCCCTGGGCCGTAGGCTAGATTCGAACTCGTGTGCTTGGCTTCACTAGTGGCCATAGCACAGCGACCCTCGCTTTCCACCCCCTACCTCCCTCTCCCTCCCCCCCCCTCTCTCTCTCTCTCTCTCTCTCTCTCTCTCTCTCTCTCTCTCTCTCTCTTTCCTTTTTCTTCTTTTTTTCCTAACAAAGTCCATGGGTCACTGTCGAGCGCGCGTCTTTGGATTCGTCTCCTTGTAAAGGTAGGCGCACACTTGTCCGCATCGTACGGACGGCACGCATCGTACTCATCGGATTGTTTTTGGGGTCTGCGCACATTGGTCCGCATCGTACGGATCGGATTTTCTGCGCACATTGTCGGCATTGGACCATTCACCATCCGCAGTTGTGAAGCTGAGCTCTCTCTGGAAGGACATACTCCATATCTTTCTAGTGTATAAAGGATTTATATAGTCCCAGAGTGAAGTGAAATGTGATAGAGAAGGTAAAGGAGGTCAATATAGGTTCGAGTAGGTAATTTACCAGGTAGATAGGATAAAAATTTAGGAACATATCTAAAAACAGTCAGTGAGTTAATATAACATTATATATTATGTACAAGCAAAGCATAGCTATGCAAACAGAAAAAATAAAATAAATACTGAAGAAGAAGGTTAGCATCCGACTGCGACGGCGCTCTGGCTGCAACTGACGATGGGGTCGCACATTTGCTGGCAATTGCCGTAGAGGCCATCCGCATCGTTCGTACGCATCGGATTGAATGCTCTTTCGGGGATCCTCGTCGGCATTGCCGATGTCTGATGTGTACGATGCGGTCAAATGCGCGCAGACCCATTTGAAATAATGTAAAGAATACTAAAATCCGATGCGTACGATGCGTGCCGTCCGTACGATGCGGACAAGTGTGCGCCTACCTTAAAAGCAGCCCTCAGGTTTGATCCTCAAGGAGGGACTGTCACTTGCCCTGGCTTTCCAGAAGGACATGGCATAGTTGAAGTCTGGCCGTAACTGAGCGCCTCATGGCGTATTTCTTTTGTTTTTTTAACATGTGGAATTAGTTATAGAGAGTTAAAACACAACTACTTAGAGCTGGAAATAGGTTGATCGTGAACTCACTTTCAACATAAGTAGACCGACATTCCCTATGATTTTGTTTAAGAACGAAGTCTGCATAGGTCTTCGTTGTTTTAACTACATTAATGCGCCCTGTCCCCTCCCATTTATTCGAATGAAATCGCTTGGTAATAAAAATAAGATCAGTGATTGTCATGAAAAGGTGTATGACATAGAGTATATGAATCACAGGATCATTTTGATATCACCTACTCCTATCCTTTCTACTACGTTCTTAGCGCCTTCGCTGCCGCGTGTGTTTACGGAGATAAATGAAAATGGCTTTCATGCAACAGCCAGAATAAAGAATTAACTGCCATCCTGCACGAAAGGAATTGAACACACGCTACATCTGGGTATACAGTAAACACAGTATGTCTCTGGGGTAAGTACCGTTTTCTAAGGATGTCTTCATCAAATAACTTATCAGCATGGTTGTTTTTTGTACCATTTAGTGTTGTGATTATTTCTTCTGGATTCTACGACGACGAAAGGGTTTTTGGAGAAGTGAAATCGCCTTATGAAAACAAGAAACGACAATTATAATGAAATAATTTTGAAAATACTTTGCATACAAGATCATTTTATACAGTTTACAACAAGATCTAAGAATATGATGTATAACCACTTCCGACCGAATTTCGAGGGAGTTGGCGCAGCGGGCCCGTGAACGTCACCTGGCTGTTCAAAGTGGGGTTAGCGGGTCCTATAGCTGTCAGTTGAAGCTGGTCCGTCGTTCGAAAATGACGTCGCCTTCGCTCGCACCGCTCCACTCAATTAGTTATATTCTGACAAATATTATATAAAATATATATATAAATATATATAAAATATTATAGTTCCTGTCTATATATATGAATATATAATATATATGATATATAATATATATATATATATAATATATAAAATATTATAGTTCCTGTCTTCCTTGGCGTTTCACAGTTTTCTTCAGTGTATCACAAAGAGAAAATGGACGCATCCAAATGACGTCAGAAGCTGCGCAGAACTGCTCCAGCGGTTAGACCTGTTTACTTAGACCTTGGTTTACAATTTGGTTATTTGTCCGACTAAGTAAGATTTCGGGTGCAAGATTCTTCGAATAATGTTAAATGGAAATCACGTTAAAGAAGAATTTTGTTGCAACGTAAAACACAAAATGTCAATGTCAAAAACACACTATAATGTTTATGTTGTTAAGAACTCTGTAACAGAAATCATAAGTAGTAAAACAAGAGTATCTCTTCACAAAATGGAACGAAAAAAGTGTGGAAAGGGTTAGAAATATTTGTTTATCAGGTAGGCGTGGAATGGAAGACCTCAGGAGAGAGTTTGGTCCAAATTGTATATATTTGACGTTTCGGGTATAAACCCTGCTTCAGAGATCCTCCAGAAGACTGAACGAACATGAGCAGCTTGTATAGGCAATTGACAGTTCATATTGCCGGCCGCTGCCCCCGGTACCCCCGCGCCTTAATCCATTACTCTCAACTACTTTCGCTGCTGGGATTGCCCAGAAGAAACCGTTTTCTCTGCTCACATTATTAAGACATATTTGTACTGCTTCCATGTAATTTCTCATCCTTTTATTCAACCCCTCGTAGCTTACTGATGCGTCCTCCTAACTCGGTTAGTGCGAATATAGACCTACGTGGTTGATCATGTCGTTAGATGACCGGTGATGTTGTTCTAAATGGTAAAACTTGTAGATGGATTATTTTTTACTTGTGGAGTTGCTCAGGGTTGTGTTCTTGGTCCATTACTGTTCATAGTATATCAATGATATAGATCATGGCCTATCTATTGTCTCCAAGTTGGCTTCGGGTGATTTCGGCCCAAGGTGATTTGGGCCCAGGGTTTTTGTGGGCCGAAATCGCCGGTGATGTATTATTCTTTTAATAATATATTGTCTTTCAATAATAAATAAATAATAATAGCAGTCCTCCAAATGTTGTTGTCATTGTTTATTTATCATTGAAAGAAAATATATTATTAAAAGAATTTTAAGAAATTATTTATATATTTCAAGTAAATATTTTTTGGACATACTGTGTGAAAATGAAATGAAATCTATTAAACAAATGATCCAAATTGAAATGATACAATTTTGATGTGTGGACTAAGGTAAATGGTGTTATTGTTGCACAAAAAGTTGTCTAACATTGATAAGATATTATAAGGAGTCTAGGGTTGGGTTGTTCAAAAAACTAATTCTGGCGTTAGTTTATCTTGATGTTAAATGTTATGGTAACGCTGTGTGTTACCATGATGTTTAATGTCAAGATAGATTTAAGGCCAAGATAGTGTAAAAATTTGTTTTGAAGAACCCAGCCCAGAAGTTCAACATCATTAGTGAGCATGCAGGAGGGAAGCGCATCGAATGTAGGATGTTTCGGCCACAGACGTTTCGGCCAGAACTCTGCAGGGTAGGACGTTTCGGCCAGTCCTCCAAATGTTACTATTATTATTTACTTATTATTGAAAGAAAATATATAATTAAAATAATAATAAAAAATTGCTTATATATCATTTCAAGTAACTATTTTTTGCACATACTGTGTGAAAACGAAATTAAATTTATGAAACAAATGATCTACATTGAAATTATACAGTGCACCAAGCCAGGGCACCAAGCCTTCAAGCTTAAAAGGTTATTTTGGTTGGGCCGAAATCACGGGCGATTTCAGGCCAGAAAAGCCCTGGGCCGAAATCACCTAATCCCTCCAAATTTGCTGATGATATAAAACTGTGCAGAATGGCAAATGGTCACTTAAACCAGTTATATATTCAAGAAGATTTAGATAAACTACAGCAATGATCTGAAAAGTGGCTAATGAGATTTAACCCAGGTAAATGTAAGGGAATGCACTGAAGATGTAATATACGAAAGCGCTCTTCTTCGTCAGTTTTTTTTCAAGTGGTCTACTTTGCATATATATATATATATATAGATATATATATATATATATAGATATATATATATATGTTACAGTAAGAACACGTACCTAGGGATTACGCGTAATCCCTGAATGTTTATTCAGTGAATACGCGTAATCCCCGTTTAACTAACCGAACCTAACCGAACCTAACCGAACCTAACCGAACCTAACCGAACCTAACCGAACCTACGGTTAGTGAAACGGGGATTACGCGTATTCACTGAATAAACATTCAGGGATTACGCGTAATCCCTAGGTACGTGTTCTTACTGTAACACATATATATATATATATATAATATATATATATATATATATATATATATAATCAGCCATCCTGAGTCCAGTGCTGAACAAAGGCCTCTTTCATAGCATTCCATGATTGACACGACAGTGCAACCCTTTGCTACGTCACTCCTGCAAACTTCTTAGTCTCGTCTCTCCACCTTCTGTCTGGTCTCCCTCTTCCACGCTTCCCGTCTTCCGGCGTCCACTCAGTAACTCACTTGCTCCATCGCTCATCAGTCGCTCGCACTAACTTACCTGCCCAATTCTACTTTCTCTCTTTTACCGCTTCCACAATTTATTTCACTCTAGTCTATTCTTTCATCCAACCTGCTCTCTTTCGATATCTCAGCATTATTCCCATCGTTGAACACTTCATTCTCCTTTGTACAATCCTTAGCTTTGTTTCTATCGCCTTCGTCAGTTTTCAAGTCATACCCGTAGATTATTGTTGGCAGAATGCATTGAATGTAGACTTTACGTTTGTAACATAATGGTAGAGAACCTCTCAGCATTTTATTATACTTACCAAAGACTTTACAACCAATTGCAATACGCCTATTTATTTCATCATGATCTTTGGTCACTTTCACCATCTGGCCTAAATAATTATACTCTTCAACTTTTTCATCGATTATAATCTCTTTAATATGAAGTTTCGTGTTGAACATTCCATTGGTTTTACTCTTATTCATTTTCAAACCTACTTTGAGACTTTCGTTGTTCAGATCACTCAGCATATCTTGCAAGTCTTCTTTAAAAAAAATCTATCGATATACATATATATATATATATCAGAGGCGACTCCAGGTCATCAACGTCACTCGGGCTCATCACAGATTTCGCCTAAGACACATGCATAAATGAAGGTAAGAGACGTAATGCACACCGTAGACTTATATGTGCACAGATAACTAGGGATCACTATTGGTGGCGTAGAATAGCGCCATACATTAACAGTTTACCACCCGACCCCATATACGACATTGTCAGACATAACCCATAGCATAATAAAACATACACAATCAAATCATCACACATAACAAATACAATATATCCATATCAAATACAAATATCCAACAAGCAAACAACTACGCAGCTGCCCCGTTCTTTATCTTACTTCTATACTTCCTTTCTATCCTTTACCTTGATCTACCACCACACCCATATCCTATCCCCCTATATTCCCCTTACCCTATCCCCCTCCCACCATCATCACAGATAACTTAACAATAAGACAGAAGTATACTTTTAATAAAAAATTACTCACTTCATTTATACATGAACTCCAGTCGTCTTGGTTTGATGGCGAACTCTTGTAATATCCTGTCGTGCATCTCCTTGTTGTCTAAGTCGTTCAAAATGCTTTTCTCGATGGAAATACGAGCCAATGAGGACAGCCGTTCTTGAGACATTGTGCTTCTCTCATTAGCAACTGATGTTAAGGGGATGGTCAGCAGTAGCTTAATTAGTTTAATGGATTCCGACATATCGGAAGTTAGCTCTAATTTATACAGTAATTCTAAAATAGTGTTGATTGATTTGCGCTTTTTTAAATCACTGTCAATATACATATATTTTAGCTCGTTCACTAAGTTCTTACAGTCAAAAATACCGGGGTACTTATTTTTTAGACAGTCCATATGTTGCATGGGAAAGGAGTTGGCAAACTCTTCAAACTTATTAACGTGTAGTAATTCTGGGGTATTGGCTGCTTGTTATTGTGGCAAAGTAGCATGCAGTCAATACTTTAGGGTCTATATGGGGCGCCCCTACGGACCAGAGCCACACATCATTTTGTCTATGATAGAAGAAATTCTGTTCATAGAGAAATGATGACACTTTTATACTACGACTGTCCCTCCGTTATGCTGTCCCCCAACCCCTTGTTGCTGTCCTGTACCATTTCTCTGAGTATTCTCTTTCTGATTGGGGGAATTCCCTGTGGTGGGGGAAAAGAATACTGCCACCAAGTCTTCCCACTTGGATCGTAAGAGGCGAGAAGAAAGGGACGGGGAGAGGGACTAGGCATCCTTCTCCCTGTAGCCCCAAGGGGCAAATTCCTAAATCAAAAAGAAAAGGCATAAGGGGTGCTGGCGGGCCTCGGGCCAGCACCCTAAGGTTTGGGTCTTTTAATGTGCGTGGATGTGGTACAGATGAGAGTAAAAGGGAAGAGATAGGTAGTATGTTTGTGAGAAGAAAGTTGGATGTGTTGGCTTTGAGTGAAACTAAGTTGAAAGGGAAGGGTGAGTGTATGTTTGGGAGTGTAAGTGGGAGGTTATCAGGAGTGAAGAGAGGACGAGGGAGGGAAGGGGTGGCTATTCTAGTAAGTGAGGAGATAGGTAAAGGGATAGTGGAGTGGAAGGAGGTTTCCTCAAGGATAATGTGGATGAAGGTGAAACTGGGAAAGGAGATGTGGGTCTTTGTAAGTGCATATGGGCCGGGCAGTGAGAAGAGCATGGAAGAAAGGGAGGCCTTTTGGATAGATTTAAATGAGTGCATAGAGGGTTTAGGAAGAAATGTCAATGTAATAGTACTGGGAGACCTTAATGCTAGAGTGGGAAATGGTCCAATCGAAGGAGTGGTTGGGAAGTGTGGAGTTCCAGGAAAGAATCGTAGTGGAGAGTTGATGGTGGAAATGTGTCTAGAAAGAGAGCTGATGATAGCAAATACAGTGTTTCGGAAGAAAGTCAAGCATAAGTACACATGGGAGAGGGTGGTGGAGGGAAGGGTGGTAGATAGAGCGCTAATGGATTATGTAGTGGTAAATAGGATTATGATAGGAAGAGTTAAGGATGTACATGTGCTAAGGGGAGAGGGTGGGGGAATATCAGATCATTTTTTTGTGGAAGGTAAGTTGAGAGTGGAGGATAGATGGAGAAGGAGGAAAGGGACAAAAGGTAGGGAGGTTCTTAGAGTGAACTCCTTGAATGAAAAGGAAAAGGAGAAGGAGTACGAAAAGAAGCTGAAGGAGGAGTGGGAGGGAGTAAAGGATAGAGCAGAGATGGGTGTGGAGGAGGAATGGGGATGGTTCAAGGAGGGAGTCTTAAAGTGTGCAAGGATGGTGTGTGGAACAAGAAGGACAGGGGGAAATAGAAGAAAGGGTAGTGAATGGTGGGATGAGGAAACAAAGAAGGTTGTAGAAGAGAAGAAGCGAGCATTCACAGATTGGTTACAAAAGAGGACAGGGGAGTCATATGAGACGTACAAAGAAAAGAAAAGAGAAGTAAAGCAAAAGGTAAAGGAGGCAAAGAGGAGAGCAGATGTGAAATGGGGTAGGAGTATGACAGAAACTTTTGAAAGTAATAAAAAGATGTTTTGGAAAGAAATTAAGAGAGGAAGAGGAGGCGAATCAAGTAGGGAAGAAAAGGTAAAAGGTACAGATGGAGAGTTGATAATGGAAGAGATGGCAGTGAGGGGAAGATGGGCAGAATATTTTAGGGAGTTGCTGAATGTGAAGGAGGATAGGGAAAGAAAGATAGCTGCAGTGGGAAATACGAAGAAAATGAGAGTGATGAGTGAGGAGAATGGAGGAGAAATAAGGAAGGATGAGGTGAAGGCAGTTGTAAAGATGATGAAAGCAGGTAAGGCACCTGGTCTGGATGGATGTCATGCAGAATGTCTGAAAAAGGGAGGTTCAGTGATGGTGGACTGGTTGGCGAGATTATTTAATGTTTGCTGGAGAGAGGGTAGAGTACCGGAGGACTGGAGTAGTGCCTGTATAGTTCCTCTTTACAAGGGAAAAGGGGACAAGTGTGAATGTAGTAATTTCAGAGGGATTAGCCTGTTGAGTGTAGTAGGGAAGGCTTATGGGAGAATCTTAATTGAGAGGATTAGGAGAGGAACAGAAGGAGTAATTGGTGAGGAACAGTGTGGATTTAGGACGGGTAGAGGTTGTGTAGATCAGATCTTTGTGGTAAGACAGATATGTGAGAAAGCTATAGGAAAGGGGAAGGATGTTTTTTGGGCGTTTATGGATCTGGAAAAGGCTTATGATAGGGTAGACAGAAAGGCACTGTGGGAGGTTATGCAGATTTATGGGATAGGAGGAAAGCTTTTGGGAGCTGTCAAGAGTTTTTATGTGAGTAGTAGAGCATGTGTTAGGATTGGAAATGGAGAGAGTGAGTGGTTTGAAGTAAAGGTGGGACTTCGTCAAGGATGCGTTATGTCGCCCTGGCTGTTCAACTTATACATGGATGGGGTGGTGCGAGAGGTGAATGCTAGGGTAGTGAGTCAGGGATTGGAGATGGTTAAAGAAAATGGAGAAAAGTGGGAGGTGAGCCAGCTGTTGTTTGCGGACGACACTGCGCTTGTGGCAGGGTCAGAGGAGGGATTGAGGAAGCTGGTGGCAGAGTTTGGGAGAGTATGTGATAGAAGAAAGCTAAAGATAAATGTGGGTAAAAGTAAGGTGATGAGATGTACAAGGGGTGAAAGTGGCAGTAGACTGGAAGTGAACATTAAGGGAGAGCGACTGGAGGAAGTGGATAGTTTTAGATACTTGGGTGCAAGTGTAGCAGGAAAAGGTGGAGTGAAGGTGGAGGTAGAATGTAGATTGAGAGAAGCGAGTAAATGCCTTGGTAGTTTAAAGAGTGTAATGAGAAATAGACATTTGGGAATGGATGCGAAGAGGAGACTGTATGAAGGAGTGATTGTGCCAACAGCACTGTATGGGGCAGAAACGTGGAACATAAGAGAAGAAGAGAGAAGGAGTTTGAATGTGTTTGAGATGAGGTGTCTGAGAAGTATGGTGGGGGTTACTAGGCTAGATAGAGTGAGAAATGAGGAGGTGAGGAGGAGAACAGGGGTGAAAAAGGATTTGGGAGAGAGGGTTGATGAAAGAATATTAGGATGGTTTGGACACATGGAAAGAATGAGTGAAGAAAGACTAGTAAAAGAGGTATGGAAGGCAGATGTGGAGGGAGTGAACATGAGGGGACGTCCTAGGATGAGGTGGATGGATGGGGTGAAGGGGGCTTTGGGGAAGAGGGGAATGTCTGTTGAGGAAGGAAGGGAGAAGACGGAAGACAGAGGTGAGTGGAGAATGGTTGTATATGGATGATGTTGTGACTGCATGGGGAGAAATGGGCGGGGGGGTGGGGGTGGGGTAGTGTGTGTGAGTGAGTTTTGACGCAGCCCGAAGGGATTTCTCCCCGTCCTCTCCTTATATGCAAGGGGGGACGGAGAGGGGGGGTCGCCGATTAAATGAAGCGGCCTTGCTGTGGATGTGCTGTGTCCTGCGACACTGCTTCTGACCCAGGGCGGTGGGCAGGGTGCAGGGATGACCCGTCATCCAGGAGGTGCTCAGATGAGAGGAAGGGTGGGAGGGGTGTGGAGTGTATTTAGGGATGAAATGGGTGGGAGTGTGTTTTTATGCCTTTCCCTTTTGGGCTACCTCCCTTGGAAGGGGGAAAAAGCCTTGGTATATGTATGTATGTATGTAATTCAAAAAATGCATACTTCTGTATGCCAGAAAATCGCTCTCGTAAGGACATCAGAATGTTATCAATTTATTTGAAATAGGTAATTTTGTAATTAATTTGCGCACCTCGGACTTTTATTCTAGGAGGAGGATTCGAACTCATACGCCTGTTCAACTACAGCAGCTGTATCGCGCAGAATGTTTTCTTAATGTTCGTCCTTACGATAACCTTCAACACAATGAATGAAGTCATTTAGTTTACTCTGACCATACTTTATGTCAAGTAGCTTACACTGTAAGATATCAAACAGTTTTCCAGCCTGAGAAAGTATGTTATCAAAGCAATTGATGAAAAACATGAATGTGAAATCATTCAACTTTGCCAATAGATTGTCTGCTTGACAAAGTGTATCTTCATCCCACTTTTCACTAGAGTCTAGAATAGTTGTGAAGGCATTTTTCAAGTTTTCATACAATAGTTTTATGGATGACACCGTTCTTGACCTATAGCACCATCTTGTTTCACACAGTGATGGAATACTGACATTGAATTGTCTGGAAACACTTTTCCGTTTGGTACTGGAAGATGTAAATTTGCTAAATGAGCGTAAATGAGAAAAAAACAAATTGACTCCACTCACCTTCTCTGCACTATCACTCAAGACAAAGTTAAGTTTATGTGCATAGCAGTGAATGAAGTGCGCGTGTTTAAATCCTTTATCCCTTAGCTTGCTCTGTACTCCGTTTAGCGTTCCTGCCATTACAGCTGCCCCATCGTAAGTCTGGCTCACTAATTTATCTGTAGCGTCATTGAAGGAGTTCAACGCAGTTGCGATTACATCAGCCAGTCTTGTAGCACTTTTATCATCACTGATTTCATAGAAGCCAAGAAATCGTTCACATATTTTGTCTTCATATACATATCTTATTATGATCGACAGTTGGGCATGCATTGCACAGTCTGTAGTTTCGTCGGCTTGTACAGACATAAACGGAGCTTTATCAACAAAGGTTCTAATTTCATCAGAGATGACATTTCCAATCGCTTGTATTAGGTCATTTTGTATTGTGCTTGAGACACCTGAAAACTGTTTCGTCCCCTCTTTAGTAGAGAGTCTAGAAGCAAACACGCTGTCGATTTCAGCAAAGCACTGCAATAGTTCACAGTAATTTCCTCTATTAAGGCTGTCACTTCCTTCATCATGTCCACGTAGAGGTAACTCTTGTTTACACAGGTAATAACACTGCGTTTGTTAAATGCTTTAAAGATTGTCTATTTTCTTCAACTGCTTTGTTATGCAATTGTTTTTCCAGTTTAGCAGACTCACTAATAACTGTCACAATATCATACTGTCCGAAAGTTTTCAAGCCTTTATAACTACTTAAATGTCTCACCGATTTACTGTGATACTTACAGTCACTCAGGATGTTTTTATAATTGTTATAGCCTCCATCTGCCCACGACTGATTAGCTTTTGGTTGAAACAACAAACATGGCCAACAATAGAGTTTCTCTGTTATGCTACTTGCACAAAGCCAATCAATCTGTTCATACCATTTTATCTGGAATGTTCGAGTTCCAACTTAAGTTTTCAGTGAAGGAGTTGGCCTGCCAGCTCGTATTATTTCACGTTTTTCCGCAATATTCCTGGCTCCAAACGGCCTATTCTTTATATCTAGTACTATCTCTTTCTCCATTTTTAAGTTAAGGGTTAAAATGAAAATAAAGAAACCTTGCCAAACACTGATCTATACACACAGACGCACATGTGAATAATTATACTCTTCAACTTTTTCATCGTTTATAATCTCTTTAATATGAAGTTTCCTGTTGAACATTACATTGGTTTTGCTCTTATTCATTTTTAAACCTACTTTGAGACTTTCCTTGTTCAGATCACTCAGCATATCTTGCAAGTCTTCTTTCAAAAAATCTATCGATATATATATATATACATATATATATATATATATATATATACATATATATATACATATATATAAATATATATACATATATATATATACATATATATACACATATATACATATATATATATATATATATATATATATATATATATATATATATATATATTTGGGTGAATAAAAAAAAAAATATATATATACATATATACATACATATACCAGTTTATTTAACATGTAATGTTTGCATTTTGATGTCTACAAGATTCATGTAATTTTATAGTTATGCCTTTCTCTTTCTTTTTCAGGTAAGTACTCGAGATGGTTTCTAAAATCTTGTTTGTATTTTTCGCTTTCGTGATAATTAAACTTTCCTTTTCAATTTTTTCCTGTTTATTGTAATTTGTAGTTTATTGTGTTTAAGGAATTTAAAAATAGGCAACTTGGCTATGGTGTGGAAGTATGAATTCACCTATGTGTATTGTTATTATATTGTTGTGTTAGTAATCATAATTATTACTATAGGTATTATTATTGTGAATATAAATTAATGTAATTTATAGTCATTATACAGTATGTATATAAAGATGAATAGATAACATAAGAATGAAGGAGACTGTGAGAGACCATAAGGCCTACACTAGGCAGTTCCGAATGAATGAAAGCCCGAAACGTGACTTTGGAAGAAGGCAGAGTTCGATCCCTGGGTTGTTCCCACCACCGAACTCACGAGGCGCATTTCGCCCGGTCATCATCTTAAGGGTTTAAATGATGAACATATATGGCAGGAAAAAAACAACATAGTGCGGTTACACCTGACGATTTTAGTCAGTACAGAATGAGTTTTTCTGTCTTCCGCCTGGAAATCTTAATGGAGGGACGCTTCTTTGGTTTAATCAGAAAGATGTCTTTTTTTTTCAGAAGCTGTTGCAGACCATAAAGACGTATTACTTTATACGTACGTCTTTGTGGCTGTAGCCATGCGATTTTATTCAGCTGAGGGAGAACCCTTTAACTGCTGTAAGGCTCAAAGAAAAGAAGATTGGCCCTTTCCGTCTTTGGGATGCAGTGACAGAACGTTACTATTTAATGTTTGACAGATGATGTGTTGGGAAAAATTGCTCAGTGCTTGTTGCGTTTGTCCTCTTTGAAGATGATTTGTTCTACCCACCAGATGGTAGCTCTGCTGTGTGGGTTTGGGTCCAGCATGCCCCACAGAACCTTTAAGAGAGTCCTCTCGTGATGGTCTTGGAATCTTCCTGGCTTTAGGGCTTGGAGAAATGGTCGCCCTTTGTTGCAGCAGGCCAGATAGTACCTCATTTGGTCTTTGGTTTTGAGCCTTAATGTTGTGGGGTGGAAGTATGGCAGACGATCCATGCAGAGTTCGTAGAGAAGGGACCCGAGAGCCCAAACATCAGCCATTCCTCCGGCGTATGGATGTTGGGCTGTGTCCAGCACTTCGGGAGCCATATACCAAGGTGAGCCTTGCACACTCTTGATCTGCCGCTGGTAAACGTTTGAAACTCTTACCGAGAAGCCGAAGTCGATGATTTTGACGACCTTTGAATCGGCGGTGAGGACGACGTTTTCTTGTTTGAGATCAAGATGAACAAAGTGGTGTGAGTGCATGTAGGACACTGCGGACACGATCTGCCTGAAGTAGGAAAGAATCTGACTGCCCCATGCAAGAGAAGGCGACTTGTGCCTTTCCATGGCTGCTAAGAGTGTACCACCAGAACAGTATTCGGTGATTATGATTTTGCAGGATACGTCGGTTGCAACGTCGACCAGTTTGATTATGTTGATATGGTGGAGGGTGGAAAGGGCCGCGATTTCATTGCAGACATCGGTTGTGCATTGATCCTTCTGGATGGGAATCTTGGCAACACTTATGGAACCCGTTGCCTTACTGGAAGCGAGGACCGTCCGTGCAAAGCCTCCATCAGCCAGGGAGCACTTTATATTGTAATTATCCTCGAAAAGGATGCTTCTTGGCTCTTTAAGAGTTCCCGAAGGAGATCTTGATTGAGACCCACATGTTTTATATGACGACTGATGTAGTTTATCTTTTGTCGAATCGTTTGCCGTCGTTACTTTGTCTGTTGGTGGGCTCTTAGCTGGTTGAGGATCTGGTGGTGTTTTTACTTTGGATTTGTTGGTCTCCACGGGCACTTGATGGGCTGGGCGAGGAGACTTTTCAGTGGAGTCCTGTTTAGTAACGCCTTTCGTACAACAGGCGAAGAGCGAGTGGAAGCAGACGTAAAGTCTGTAAGTGCTTATGCGCAATCGCCTGAGGTTGAGGTGACGTAGTTTGTTCATCGTGTCCCAACTTTGTCCCAGCCGGTCACGGGAGGGGAGCTGTCCAGGTAGTTAATCATTGGGAACAGATTTGCTCAAATAAGGCGTGCAGGGCTTGTTGCCGGTAGGTTATGATGGAAAGACATACTAGTCTCTGACGAGGTCGATTGCAGAATAGGAAATGATCACATCAATAAATAAATGAATAGATAAGTAAATAAATGAATGACCAGATAAAGTTTAACAAATAAGTCGATTAGTTAAAGAATAAAAGAGTATCGTCCAAACGTTTTAGTAAATGAAATCTTGAAAAATCTCGATTTTTTTTTACAAGGCAAGAGCACTTTTTTTTTATTAACTCGCTATCCTTATATACACGGTGGCCGTAAAAGACTTGAGTCATGCAGTACGTGAATCTCTGTCAAGAACAAAAATATGCTACAAAGTTGCACGCCATGTAAACCCGGAGGTGAATAATAATGATAATAACGATGATAATAACGATTATAATGATAATAATAATGATAATAATAATAATTATGATGATGATGATGATAATGATTAATAATAATTATAATGATGATGATGATAATAATTGAATCCAGCAGTCGAACATCCTCGACCCTGGGTCACTCTGACCGTGAGTCCCGTCAGCACATCTTGCCACGAAGAACGTCTAAAAGAACCATAGACACGAAGTCTTGTGTGTGTGTGTGTGTGTGTGTGTGTGTGTGTGATTCACCACGGTCTTGGATCACGTGTTGGACTCGTGATCGACAGCTATTTCCCTCCCGGAAGATAGCTCAGAGCTCATATATGACCGATCTAACGGTAATACTGTGACCTTACATGTGCGCACACACACACACACACACACACATACACACACACACACACACACACACACACAAGGACGATCATGCGTCACCAATTTAATATGCTTCTATTCAAGGCTAATAGATATAATACATGAAAGAGATGGATGGGCTGATTGTGCATTTCTAGACCTAAAAAAAGCTTTTGACAAAGTACCACATAAGAAGTTGCTTAAGAAACTAGAATCTGAAGGAGGAATACAAGGTAAATACTAAATTGGATGGAAGACTTTTTGCAAGAAAGAAAAATGAGAGTAATGATAAGAAACCAGCACTCAAAATGGAATGAAGTAATAAGCGGTGTCCCGCAGGGAACAGTCCTGGCCCCAATAATGTTTTCTATATATATTAATGATATGGATGAAGGAATTGAAAGCTATATGAGCTTCTTTGCAGACGATGCAAAACTACTGAAAAGAGTGAAAACTGAAGAAGATTGTGAATCACTACAGAGAGATCTAAATAAAGTACAGGATTGGAGTAAGAAGTGGGAGATGGAGTTCAATACAAAAAAGTGCAGTATAATGGAATTTGGAAAAAGCAAAAACAGAATAACAGGATCATATAATTTGGGAGAAGAGGGAATAAAAAAAGTAGAAAATGAAAAGGACCTGGGAGTCATTGTTATGAATAATATGTCACCTGAAAAACATATAAATAAGATTTTTGGAGAAACTTATAATTTAATAAGAACAATCAAAGTGGCATTTACATACCTGGATGAAGAAATGGTGAGGAAAATCCTAATCACCCTGATAAGACCAAGATTAGAATATGCAGCAACAATATGGTCACCAAGTACAAAAAAATGTATAAAAAAAACTTGAAAGAATACAAAGAGCAATTACAAAACTGGCACCAACACTCTCAAAACTATCATATGAAGAGAGACTAGAAAAACTTGAACTACAGACACTAGAGCAAAGAAGAGAGAGAGGAGATTTGATAGCTATTTACAGAATCATGAAAGGCATAGAAATTACTGATAGAGAGAATCTGATAAAATGGGATGACAGAAATACGAGAGGACACGGAAAGAGAATAAAAAAAGACAGCTATAGAAGAGATTTGAAAAGGAACAGCTTTCCACACAGAGTAATAGACAGTTGGAACAAGTTAGATGAGAAAGTGGTGTGTGCAAAAACAATACATGAATTTAAAAATTGTTTAGCTCCCCTTACCGTAATATACAACTAGGTAAATACACACACACACACACACACACACACACACACACACACACAACTCCCCGCCCACGAGAGTTGGAGTATAAATGAAATGTATAAATGAAAAACAAAATGATAATGCAAGATATGATATTGAAATTCAATATGTGTCAAAAAGAAATAATCACGAGTTTCTTAAAACTATGTACTTTAATGCTCTTAGTATTAGAAAAAAATTCAAGAAATACAGGCGTATGTCTAAAGCGAAAATCTCGATATGATAGGAATAACTGAGACATGGTTAAATTGTACAGAGTTCGAAGCTGAATTTAATATTGCGGGATTTAAACACTTTCATCAGGATAGAAACCACAAGAAAGGTGGGGGTGTTCTATTGTACGTTAAAAACAATGTTCATGCTTGTGTTTTAGAGAAAGTGAAACAGGATGCATATGATAGTTTGTGGGTTGAGTTAACCCAAACAAATGGACACAAAATGAATATAGGTGTAATATATAGGCCAAAGACATTATCATTAGCAGACGACAAACTGTTATTTCAAGAACTGTCTATTTTCTGCAACCGGGATTTATTGATAATGGGTGATTTCAATTTTACTGACATTGATTGGATGACCCTTGAACATGGTCATATAGGTAGTAGCTTGATTGATTTTCTTGGTGACAATTACTTAATTCAGCATGTAAAAGAGCCCACAAGATATGGAAACTTACTCGATCTTTTGATCACTAGCCGCGAAAGCATGGTAACTGATGTACAAGTCGGTGAATCGTTTGCAAATAGCGATCACAACCTAATTAGATTCAAACTCCTAAAAAAAATTAGAATAGATACTTGTGTTTCTAAAATACCCGATTTCAGTAAAGCTCAGTTCATAGGACTACGTCAGGAGCTTCAGCTTACAGATTGGGAGGCAAAATTAAACGAAAGACCTGTAGATCAGATGTGGGAAATATTTCAAAATACGCTCACTAATGTAACATTTCGTCCTGTACCGACATTATATTCTAAAATTATATTTTGTCCTATACTGGCACATTGTTGTACATTAATGCTATACTGTACACTATTTTCCCATGCACATTCTATTTGCCCTTCCCTTTGGGCCTCAACCCAAAAATTGAGCTAGCTCATTACAAACTCCCACAATGAGGTTTGTAAGAAGATCTTTGCCTCTGCGGGTAAGGTGGATCCCATCAGAAGCGTAAAGGTCATGGCGCCTAGAAAAGAGATACCAAGGATCAAAAAAGTGGTATCCCAATTGTGTGCACAAATGCGATATCCTATCATTGATCCCTATGGCCCTACTGTTCCAAGACGAGCCTGCGTAGATCCTCGGGAGGATCCCACAGACTACGTCACGACTGCCACGTTCCTTCATCTCCTGAAGGAGGACCTTGTAATTCGGAACAAGTTCCTCTGATCTGACCCTACCTACATCGTTACTACCCGTATGAAGAATCGTAACCGTGTTCTTCCGTCCTTGCTCCCTGATGGACTGGGTACAGTCGGCGATCCCACGGCCCGGCTGACATACAAGCTTGCAACGTCGCTTTGTCTTCCGCTGCAGGATGTCGTCATAGCCTGGCACCATGGAGTCCCCAACCACCAAGAACTCCTGGTTTTCAGCCACTTCATCCTCCAGTAGAGCAAAAGGATTAGCTAGAGTCAGCGGTTGCTCCACAGGTCACACGTCCACCGAACGCGGGCTCGACAAACGGGACCCCACGCAGCGCCACTCGCTCACGGCAGTGACAGTAGGTGAAGAAGTAGAAGCTCTTTGGGTTGTGGGGGGGGGGTCACTCTTCTGACGAAGCGCACTCCTGAGAAGACGAATTTCCTCCTCACACATCCTGAAACGAACCTCTAGGTTGACGCAACCTTCACAAGCCATTTCGTTCCTCATACAAATCAACGACAACAAAAACAACAACAAAGCGTTCTCTAATAAACTAAATACACGAAGCTTACTCTATTCATCTTACACTATTTCTCCTGCCTTTGGAGTACAGTAACAGAAAAGTGTTTTGAATTGAAATAGAACACTACACTTTATCTTAAATCTGTAACTTTATAGCGCTATACATATACAATTACAAAAAACACAACACAATCACTTAAGACTTTCGGAGATATAAATTTGACAGGTATTCGCTAGCTGGTGTCTGTGCAGAAAAACGAGGTCTCTAGCTGAGGTGACGAGCAGACTGAGCTGAGGTGACCCTTCATCCCCCGACCCATTCCACCTCATGCATCACAACATCTCCATTGACCCTTTTCTTCTGTCCTCTCCCATCCTTCTTCAACAGACATTCCCCTCTTCCCCAAAGCCCCCTTCACCCCATCCATCCATTTCATCCTAGAACGTCCCCTCATCTTCACTCCCTCCACATCTGCCTTCCATACCTCTTTTACTAGTCTTTCTTCACTCATTCTTTCCATGTGTCCAAACCATCCTAATACTCTTTCATCAACCCTGTCTCCCAACTTCTTTTCCACCTCTGTTCTCCTCACCTCCTCATTTCTCACTCTATCTAGCTTAGTAACCGCCATCATACATCTCAGACACCTCATTTCAAACACATTCAAACTCCTCTCTTCCTCTCTTATGTTCCATGTTTCTGCCCCATACAGTGCTGTTGGTACAATCACTCCTTCATACAATCTCCTCTTAGCCTCCATTCCCAAATGTCTATTCCTCATTAAACTTTTTGATCTACCAAGGCATTTACTCGCTTCTCTCAATCTACATTCTACTTCCACCTCCACTCCACCTTTTCCTGCCACATTTCCACCCAAGTATCTAAAAGTATCCACTTCCTCCAGTCGCTCTTCCTTTATGCTTATTTCCAGTCTGCTGCCACTTTGACCCCATGTACATCTCATGACCTTACATTTACCCACATTTATCTTCAGCTCTCCTCCTTCACACACACTCCCAAACTCTGCCACCAGCTTCCTCAATCCCTCCTCCAATCCTGCCACAAGCGCAGTGTCGTCCGCAAACAAGAGCTGGCTGACCTCCCACTTTTCTCCATTTTCTTTAACCATCTCCAATCCCTGACCCACCACACCTTGCATTTACCTCTCACACCACCCCATCCATGTACAAGTTGAACAGCCAGGGCGACATAATGCATTCCTGATAAAGTCCCACCTGTACCTCGAACCACTCTCTCCATTTCTAATCCTGACACATGCTCTACTACTCTCGTAAAAACTCTTGACAGCTCTTAGAAGCTTTCCTCCTATCCCGTATATCCGCAAAACCTCCCACAATGCCTTCTTGTCTACCCTGTTGTAAACCTTTCCCAGATCCATAAACGCCCAAAAAACATCCTTCCCCTTTCCTATAGCTTTCTCACATATCTGTCTTACCACAAAAATCTGATGTACACAACTTCTACCCGTCCTAAATCCACACTGTTCCTCACCAATTACTCCCTCTGTTCCTCTCCTAATCCTCTCAATCAAGATCCTCCCATAAGCCTTCCTAACTACAGTTAACAAGCTAATCCCTCTGAAACTACTACACTCACACTTGTCCCCTTTTCCCTTGTAAAGTGGAACTATACAGGTACTCCTCCAGTCCCCCGGCACTCTACCCTCTCTCCAGCAAACATTAGATAACCTCACCATCCAGTCCACCATCACTGTACCTCCTTTTTTTTTTAGACATTCTGTTTGGCATCCATCCAGACCAGGTGCCTTACTTGCTTTCATCATCTTAATAACTGCTTTCACTTCATCCATTCTTATTTCTCCTCCATTTCCCTCACTCATCACGGTCATTTTCTTAGCATTTCCCACTGCAACTATCTTTCCCTCCCTATCCTCCTTGACATTTAGCAACTGCCTAAAATATTGTGCCCATCCTCCCCTTACTGCCTTCTCTTCCATTATCCTCTTTGTGTGGGGTATTGGCTGCATGTTAATGTGGCAAAGTAGCATGCAGTTGATACTTTAGGGTCTATATGGGGCGCCCCTACAGACCAGAGCCACACACCATTTTGTCTGTGATAGAAGAAAACTATGTTCAAAGAGAAATTATGACACTTGTATACTACAACTGTCCCTCCATTATGCTGTCTCCCAACCCCTTGTTACTGTCCTGTATAATTTGTCTGAATATTGATTTCTTTTTTCGCCCACCTACCCTGTGCTGGGGGTAAAAGAGTACTGCCACCAAGTATTTCCACTAGGATCGTAGGAGACGAGAAAAAAGGGACGGGGATTGGGACCAGGCATCCTTCTCCCTATAGCCCCACAGGGGACATTCCTAGAGAAGCTTTCGTAAGAAAAAGGAATGGCATGAGGAACATTTACTAGTAAGAAAAGAAGGTAAAAAAATAGTGCAAAGAATAATAAGTAGTGAGAAAGGCATTGATGAAGAAAGAGAAGTTATTAGGTTAGGAAGATTTGTAGGTGGTAGATGGAGTATTAATGGACTATGTAGTGGTAAATAGGATTATGATAGGAAGAGTTTAGGATGTACATGTGCTAAGGGGAGAGAGTGGGGGAATATGAGATCCTTTTTTTGGTGGAAAGTAAGTTGAGAGTGGAGGATAGATGGAGAAAGAGGAAAGTGACAAAAGGTAGGGAGGTGCTTAGAGTGAACTCTTTAAATGAAAATGAAAATGAGAAGGAGTACAAAGAGAAGCTGAAGGAGGAGTGGGAGGGAGTGAAGGATAGAGTGGAGCTAGGTGTGGAGGAGGAATGGGGATGGTTGAAGGAGGGAGTCACAAAGTGTGCAAAGAAAAACAAGGACATTTGTAAACAACCCATATCGGGTTCAATCGAGATAAGATCCTCCTCCTCTCTGCAGAGGTGGGGGGTGGGGGTGGGGTAGGAGCACCTTCCTCATTGTCGAGTAAAATGGCGTGGGAGGACTTGTCCGTATAACGTACAACTGGGTCAAGGAATGGCGAAATGGTCAAGGACAAGAGGAGGAAGAGGGTCGAGTTGGCGCTAACGAGAGAATAAGTTTTGGGAGAGGGGAACCCACAAAACAGGATCACAGCTGGAATACAGTTAAGCCACGATTCATTTTGAATTTCCTTCTGGACAAGAGAGCAAGCACTTAACGAGGTTAAATATGTGATTGACGTGATTCTTACTTTTCTCTGAGCAAGGCGCTCGTGTAAAGGACGAGGGTTAAATTGAGGTGGTTTTAATTAACTTCTAGGCAGAGCTGACGGCGCGCGCATGCAGTAGTTACAGGAAGAAGGTTCAAGAGCTGATTGTAAGCTTTGCTGATCAGAGGGCAACCGCATATTGTGACTGGAAGATAATTAAATTTAGACTAGTCTCTGCCCACCATTGAGCAGAGGGCACACACAATTAGTTTCATTTAATATAGGGAAAGAGTATAGATAGCGGAACAGCTGTTATGATGTAAAGAGTTGCTGGAGTTACGAAGGACCTCGAGGACTTTTGCAGGGTCAAGGGCAAAGTCGGGATGGGGCAAGAGGGGGAAAGGGAGGGAGGCCAGGAAGACCCAAGTAAGCATTATATATATATATATGTATATATATATATATATATATATATATATATATATATATATATATATATATATATGCTAATATGAATGCGGGTACGTGTGTTCACTTATGCAAAGTAGAGTACTTGGAAAAAGAAACTAACGAAGCAGAGAGCTTTCGTATATTACATCTTCGCACTGAAGATGTAATATACGAAAGCGCTCCTCTTCGTCAGTTTTTTTTTCTAAGTGGTCTACTTTGCATATATATATATAATATATATATATATATATATATATATATATATATATATATATATATATAATCAGCCATCCTGAGTCCAGTGCTGAACAAAGGCCTCTTTCATAGCATTCCATGATTGACACGACAGTGCAACCCTTTGCTACGTCACTCCTGCAAACTTCTCAGTCTCGTCTCTCCAACTTCTGTCTGGTCTCCCTCTTGCACGCTTCCCATCTTCCGGCGTCCACTCAGTAACACACTTGCTCCATCGCTCATTAGTCATTCACACTAACTTACCTGCCCAATTGCACTTTCTTCTACCGCCTCCACAATATCACTCTCGTCTGTTCTCTCATCCAACTTGCTCTCTTTCGGTCTCTCAGCGTTATTCCCATCTCTCCATTCTCCTCTGTGCATTCCTTAGTTTTGTCTCCATCGCCTTCGTCAGTTTCCAAGTCTCACACCCGTAGATTATTGTTGGCAGAATGCATTGAATGTAAACTTTACGTTTGTAACATAATGGTAGAGAACCTCTCAGGATTTTATTATACTTACCAAAGACTTTACAACCAATTTTAATACGCCTATTTATTTCATCATGATCTTTGGTCACTTTCACCATCTGGCCTAAATAATTATACTCTTCAACTTTTTCATCGTTTATAATCTCTTTAATATGAACTTTCGTGTTGAACATTCCATTGGTTTTACTCTTATTCATTTTTAAACCTACTTTGAGACTTTGCTTGTTCAGATCACTCAGCATATGTTGCAAGTCTTCTTTCAAAAAATGTATCGATATATATAAATATATAATATATATATATATATATATATATATATATATATATATATCACTGCTATACAGTTTATTCAACATGTAATGTTTGCATTTTGATGTATACAAGATTCATGTAATTTTATAGTTATGCCTTTTTCTTTCTTTTTCAGGTAAGTACTCGAGATGGTTTGTAAAATCTTGTTTGTATTTTTCGCTATCGTGAGTATTAAACTTTCCTTTTCAATTTTTTCCTGTTTATTGTAATTTGTAGTTTATTGTGCTTTAAGGAATTTAAAAATAGGCAACCTTGCTATGGTGTGGAATTATGAATTCAGGTACGTTTATTGTTAATTGTGTTAGTAATCATAATTGTTATTACTATAGGTATTATTATTGTGAATATAAATGAATGTAATTTATAGTCATTATACAGTATGTATATAAAGATGAATAGATAAGATAAGAATGAAGGAGACTGCGAGAGACCATAAGGCCTACAGTAGGCAGTTCCGAATGAATGAAAGCCCGAAACCTAACTTTGGAAGAAGGCAGAGTTCGATCCCTGGCTGGACTGGGTTGTTCCCACCACCGAACTCTCCAGGCGCATTTCGCCCGGTGATTATCTTAATTATGGGTTTAAATGATGAACTTATATGGCAGGAAAAAACAACATAGTGCGGTTACACCTGACGATTTTATTCAGTAGAGAAGGAGTTTTTCTGTCTTCCGCGTGGAAATCTTAATGGAGGGGCGCTTTTTTTGTTTAATCAGAAAGATATTGACGTATTACTTTATACGTACGTCTTTGTGGCTGTAGCCATGCGATTTTATTCAGCTGAGGGAGAACCCTTTAACTGCTGTAAGGCTCAAAGAAAAGAAGATTGGCCCTTTCCGTCTTTCGGATGCAGTCACAGAACGTTACTATTTAATGTTTGACAGATGATGTGTTGTGAAAAATTGCTCAGTGCTTGTTTCGTTTGTCCTCTTTGAACATGACTTGTTCTACCCACCAGATGGTAGCTCTGCTGTCTGGGTTTGGGTTCAGCATGCCCCACAGAACCTTTAAGAGAGTCCTCTCGTGATGGTCTTGGAATCTTCCTGGCTTTAGGGCTTGGAGAAATGGTCGCCCTTTGTTGCAGCAGGCCAGATAGTACCTCATTTGGTCTTTCGTTTTGAGCCTTCATGTTGTGGGGTGGAAGTATGGCAGACGATCCATGCAGAGTTCGTAGAGAAGGGACCCGAGAGCCCAAACATCAGCCATTCCTCCGGCGTATGGATGTTGGGCTGTGTCCAGCACTTCGGGAGCCATATACCAAGGTGAGCCTTGCACACTCTTGATCTGCCGCTCGTAAACGTTTGAAACTCTTGCCGAGAAGCCGAAGTCGATGATTTTGACGACCTTTGAATCGGCGGTGAGGACGACGTTTTCTTGTTTGAGATCAAGATGAACAAAGTAGTGTGAGTGCATGTAGGACACTGCGGACACGATCTGCCTGAAGTAGGAAAGAATCCGACTGCCCCATGCAAGAGAAGGCGACTTGTTGTGCCTTTCCATGGCTGCTAAGAGTGTACCACCAGGACAGTATTCGGTGATTATGATTTTGCAGGATACGTCGGTTGCAACGTCGACCAGTTTGATTATGTTAATATGGTCGAGGGTGGAAAGGGCCGCGATTTCATTGGAGACATCGCTTGTGCATTGATCCTTCTGGATGGGAATCTTGGCAACACTTATAGAACCCGTTGCCTTACTGGAAGCGAGGACCGTCCGTGCAAAGCCTCCATCAGCCAGGGAGCACTTGATACTGTAATTATCCTGGAAAAGGATGCTTCTTGGCTCTTTAAGAGTTCCTGAAGAAGATCTTGATTGAGACCCACATGTTTTATATGACGACGGATGTAATTTATCTTTTGTCGAATCGTTTGCCGTCGTTACTTTGTCTGTTGGTGGGCTCTTAGCTGGTTGAGGATCTGGTGGCGTCTTTACTTTGGAGTTCTTAGTCACCACGGGAACTTGATGGGCTGGGCGAGGAGACTTTTCAGTGGAGTCTTCTTGAGGAACGCCTTTCGTACAACAGGCGAGGAGCGAGTGGAAGCAGACGTAAAGTCTGTAAGTGCATAGGCGCAATCGCTCGAGGTTGAGGTGACGAAGCTTGATCATCGTGTCACAACTTTGTCCATGCCGGTCCCGTGAGGGGAACTGTCCAGGTAGTTGATCGTCGAGAACAGATTTGCTCAAATAAGGCGTGCAGGGCTTGTTGCCGGTAGGTTTTGATGGAAAGACATGCGGCACCACAAAAGACATACTAGTCTCTGACGAGGTCAATTGCAGAATAGAAAATGATCACATCAATAAATAAATGAATAGATAAGTAAATAAATGAATGACCAGATAAAGTTGAACAAATAAGTCGATTACTTAAAGAATAAAAGAGTATCGTTCGGACGTTTTAGTAAATGAAATCGTCAAAAATCTCTATTTTTTTCTATAAGGCAAGAGCACTTTTTTTTTTATTAACTCGCTATCCTTATATACACGGTGGCCGTAAAAGACTTCAGTCATGCAGTACGTGAATCTCTGTCAAGAACAAAAATATGCTACAAAGTTGCACGCCATGTAACCCCGGAAGTGAATAATAATGATAATAACGATTATAATAATAATAATGATAATAATAATAATTATGATGATGATGATAATGATTAATAATAATTATAATGATGATGATAATAACACTGTACAACAAATTTCAGGATTAAGAAAAAAACAGTTCTCATGTGCGTTTTATTATGAAGTTCAGTGTGCTGAATTCAAATTTGATAACAAAAATTTCATGCCACGTCACAATTTTTTGTAAATCGCTGTTTTAATAATTATGCAATTAATAGAGATTTCCAAGGTTCCATAAATGTATTTTGCTCCCAAAGTCAGATTAAATGTCTTCATTGTATTTATTTAATTAATATATAATGAATCGGCATGTTTGTTAGCTTTATATGATGTATTAACCTACAATCTATTATTTACTTCTTCTTTTATAAGACGTCTCAGGCGTGTCACGCTTCAGGTTCCAACAGAAGTCAGCCAGCATAGCAGGGCTCCATTTTCCCTTGTACCTGTTTTCCATTGACGCTATATCTTGATGGAACCTCTCTCCATGTTCATCACTCACATCTGCTGTATTCTCTGGGAAGAAGGACAGATGAGAATGAAGAAAGTGTATCTTCAGTGACATATTGCATCCGAGATCTTGGTAGCATTTGATTAGCCTCTCCACTTTACGCTCTCGCTGGGACTCTTGGTGCTTTCCCAGAAGCCCTTTGCATACATCTTTGAATGCATGCCAGGCCGCTAGCTCAGGTTCATCCATTGTCGCCTCAAAGTCCTCATCATTTATAAGCTTGCGAATCTGAGGGCCTACAAATATACCCTCTTTAATCTTGGCATCACTAATTCTAGGGAAGATCCCTTTGAGATACTGGAAAGATGGCTTGTTATGTTGCAGTGCTTTGGTAAATTGCTTCATTAGGCCTAGTTTTATATGCAGTGGTGGCAAAATGATTTTCTCCTTCTTAACTAGTGGCTCATGAATTACATTATGGCATCCAAGCGTCATAGATTCCCGAGATGGCCATTCTGAGCGTATATAATGTTCTGATCTGGCCCTACTGTCCCACTTGCAAAGAAAGCACATAAATTTGGTGTATCCAGTTTGTAGCCCATTAAGTATGGCTACTACTTTCAAGTCTGCACAAATTAACCACTCATGCTCTTTGTAACTTATGCGGTCTAGAATAAAAGCAAGGTTCTCATATGTCTCTCTTAAAATGACTGAGTAAGCAACTGGAACTGAAGGCATGGTGTTCCCAATGTGCAACAGAACTGCTTTTATGCTGTAAAGGGATCCATCTATGAATAGCCTTCACTCATTGGGTTCATAGGACAGCTCAAGGGCACTGAATAGGCCTCTGATATCATTACAATAAGTCAAGTTGTTTTCCAAAGTGAAGAAATCCTGTAGATTTGCAGAACGCTTCCTAAATACTGTAATTCGAGCTTCTTCATCCAAGAGGTGCCATTGTTGCAAACGTGAGGCCAGGAGTTCACTCTGTTGCTTAGTAAGTGTTAGATCACGAACTAGATCATTGAGTTCTGGTTGGGTGATGAGGTGTGGTTTCTTATCAGATTCAAGTTGTGTCGTATACGTTGCATCTTGAGATTCTGAATCGTCTGAGTTGCTCGTGTCATCGCTTGGTAGTTCAGAGGATGGCTGTGGTACAAGAATATCACTTGAATGTAGAACTGGGCGAATAGGAGACTGAAGATCTGGATACACGATAGATTTCTTGCCTTTTCTGTTGCGACCTGCAGGAAAATCAAATAAAATCAGACTAAAAATGGATACTATTGGTTGTGATCACGTGCAAAAATAGTGGAAGTGCAACTTATTATGTATTTCGATCTTTTTTATTGATACATCTCTTGAAAATATATATAAAAACAGTAAAAAATAAACACTGAACACCCACCTTTAATATCCGTTAAGCAGAAGTAGCAATCTGTTGAGTGGTCCTTTGGCTCCCTCCAGACCATTGGTACGCCAAACATGAGGCCAGTCCCTTTGCCTTTTCACCCAGTCAGAAAGGGAACTTGTACACCTGACACAACTTATGTGAGGTGCCCAGCTTTTGTCCTGGTCACCCACTTTACATCCAAAGTACAGCTCATAAAGTTTCTTTACACGTTGAGTCAACTGTCTCTTGTATTGCCTTAATGTAACTGATCCACATATATAACAAAACTTGTCTGGCGAATTCTTGCATTCTCTAGGCATCTTAACTCTGTATCCTGTTAAGAAAAAAAACACATAGCTATGTGAAAAATTATATAAATGGTAAAAGCAACAAAAATACCGTTCAGATAGACATTGCGGGCACTGCTATTTACGAAGAACTGGAGGGTCACAGAAAGAAACGGATGTTATATTCGTGATCTACGCAAAAAATAACTCTAGAAAAGGATAGTCTCATTTCCGTTTTTTTTTTTCATTGTTATACAGTGTAATTGAATCCAGCAGTCGAGCACCCTCGATCCTGGGTCACTCTGACCGTGAGTCCCGTCAGGACATCTTGCCACGAAGAACGTCTAAAAGAACCATAGACACGAAGTCTTGTGTGTATTTACCTAGTTGCATTTTACGGGAAGGGGAGCTATGCTCGTAGGGTCCCGTCTTCATATCTCATTTTATCTAAACTATTTTTAAATTCATGTATTGTTTCCATTATTTTTCTTACGATTGAAGTCAAACTTACAGGCCCATAGTTATTTGGTTTCTTTTTGTCACCTTTTTTGAATATGGGAGTAACGTTAGCTAGCTTCCATTCTCTTGGGACATCTGTGGATATGATGGATTTCTTGAAAATAATTTCTAATGGAACAAGAATCTCATTCTTAATTTCCTTTAAGATTCTTGGATGCCAACCGTCAGGCCCTGGTGTTTTATTAACTTTGAGTTTATGTATACACCATTTGATTTTTTCTTTTGTTATATTTACCGTAGTGAGTAAGTTTACCCTAGACTTTTCACAGGTTTGAGTTTGGAGTTCACTTTGAGGTGTTTCGTCCACGAATACCGAGCTAAAATAATTGTTTAAGATATTACACATTCCTTCATTTGAATATTCAAGTTGACCGTCAGCAGATAATAGTGGACCAATGTGATTCCTAACAAGCTTTTTATCTGTAATGTAACAATAGAATTGTTTGGGATTCTCTTTGGATTTATCAGCGATGTTCATTTGGTATTGTGGTTTTCTTTTTCTTATTGTCTTTTTTTCAATCTCTCTGTATTGATACATAACTTTGATAGTCATTAGATGCACCTGAGCACTTATATTTCTTATAAGCCTGTCTCTTTTTAGCAATACTTTTTTCAGTTTCTTTGTGGAGCCACTTTGGGCGAGACTGATTTGGGGGACGTCTGTCCTTAAAAGGAATGTAAGTTTGAATCATCTTAGTGAGCGTATTTTGAAATATTTCCCACATCTGATCTACAGGTCTTTTGTTTAATTTTGCCTCCCAATCTGTAAGCTGAAGCTACTGACATAGTCCTATGAACTGAGCCTTACTGAAATCGTGTATTTTAGAAAGACAAGTATCTATTCTAAAAAAAAATTAGGAGTTTGAATGTAACTAAGTTGTGATGGCTATTTGCAACAGATTCACCGACTTGTACATCAGTTACCATGCTTTCGCGGCTAGTGATCAATAGATGGAGTAAGTTTCCATATGTTGTGGGCTCTTTTACATGGTGAATTAAGTAATTGTCACCAAGAAAATCAATCAAGCGACTACCTATATGGCCATGTTTAAGGGTCATCCAATCAATATCAGTAAATTGAAATGACCCATTATCAATAAATCCCGGTTGCAGAAACTAGACAGTTCTTGAAATAAGAGTTTGTCGTCTGCTGATGATAATGTCTTTGGCCTATATATTACACCTATATTAATTTTTTGTCCATTTGTTTGGGTTAACTCAACCCACAAACTATGGTATGCATCCTGTTTGACTTTCTGTAAAATACAAGCGTGAACATTATTTTTAACGTACAACAGAACACCCCCACCTTTCTTGTGGTTTCTATCCTGACGAAAGTGTTTAAATCCCGCAATATTAAATTGAGCTTGGAACTCTGTACCATTTAACCATGTCTCAGTTATTCCTATCATGTTGAGATTTTCGCTTTTGACATACGCCTGTATTTCTTGAAATTTTTTCCTGATACTATGAGCATTAAAGTACATAGTTTTAAGAAACTCGTGATTATTTCTTTTTGAGACATTTTGTCCCCCTACGTCACCGTGATTGACGCCGGCCTCCCGTCGTTCATTGACATTATGTCCGGCATCCCTTCCTAAAATGATATTTTGTCCTCCAGTGACATTATATCCTACCGTGACATTTTCTCCTCCATTATCATTTCATCCTATCGTGATATTTTGTCCACTATCATTACTTCCCATCGTGATCTTTTGTCCTCCATTGTCATTACATCCCATTGCGACATTTTGTCCCATGACATTACATCCTAATGTAACATTTCGTCCTCTACCTACATTATATCCTAAAAGTATATTTTGTCCTATACTGGCACATTGTTGTACATTAATGTTATACTGTACAGTGATATTTTGGCCTTTATTGACATTGTGTCCGGTATCCCTTCCTAAAATGATATTTTGTCCTCCACTGACATTATATCCTACTGTGACATTTTCTCCTCCATTATCATTACATCCTATGGTGATATTTTGTCCACTATCATTACTTCCCATCGTGATCTTTTGTCCTCCACTGTCATTACATCCCATTGCGACATTTTGTCCTATGACATTACATCCTAATGTAAGATTTCGTCCTCTACTGACATTATATCCTAAAATTATATTTTGTCCTATACTGGCACATTGTTGTACATTTATGCTATACTGAACACTATTTTCCCATGCACATTGTATTTGCCCTTCCCTTTGGGCCTGTACCTTAAAAAAGGAGCTAGCTCATTACAAACTTCCACAATGAGGTTTGTAAGAAGATCTTTGCCTCTGCGGGTAAGGTGGATGCCATCAGAAGCGTAAAGGTCATGGCGCCTAGAAAAGAGATACCAAGGATCAAGAAAGTGGTATCCCAATTGTGTGCACAAGTGCGATATCCTATCATTGATCCCTATGGCTATACTGTGACGACTACCACGTTCCTTCATCTTCTGAAGGAGGACCTTGTAATTCCGAACAAGTTCCTCTGATCTGACCCTACCTACATGGTTACTACCCGTATGAAGAATCGTAACCGTGTTCTTCCGTCCTTGCTCCCTGATGGACTGGGTACAGTCGGCAATCCCACGGCCCGGTTGGTATACAAGCTTGCAAGGACGCTTTGTCTACCGCTGCAGGATGTCGTCATAGCCTGGCACCATGGAGTCCCCAACCACCAAGAACTCCTGGTTTTCAGCCACTTCATCCTCCAGTAGAGCAAAACGATTAGCTAGAGGCAGTGGTTGCTCCACAGGGCATACGTCCACCGAACGCGGGCTCGACAAACGGGACCCCACGGAGCCCCACTCGCTCACGGCATTGACAGTAGGTGAAGAAGTGGAACGCTGTTTGGGTTGTGGGGGGGGGGGGGATCACTCTTCTCACGGAGCGCACTCCTGAGAAGACGAATTTCCTCCTCACACATCCTGAGACGAACCTCTAGATTGACGTAACCTTCACAAGCCATTTCGCTCCTCATACAAATCAACGACAACAAAAACAAAAAAAAGAAAGCGTTCTCTAATAAACTAAATACACGAAGCTTACTCAGCTTATCTTACACTATTTCTCGTGCCTTTGGAGTACAGTAACAGAAAAATGTTTTGAATTTAAATAGAACACTACATTTTATCTTAAATCTGTAACTGTATAGCGCTATACATATACAATTACAAAAAAAAACACAACACAATCACTTAAGACTTTCGGAGATATAAATTTGACAGGTATTCGCTAGCTGGTGTCTGTGCAGAAAAACGAGGTCTCTAGCTGAGGTGACGAGCAGACTGAGCTGAGGTGACCCTTCATCCCCCCAGCCATTCCACCTCATGCATCACAACATCATCCATATACAACCATTCTCCATTGACCCTTTTCTTCTGTCCTCTCCCGTCCTTCCTGAACAGACATTCCTCTCTTCCCCAAAGCCCCCTTCACCCCATCCATCCATCTCATCCTAGAACGTCCCCTCATGTTCACTCCCTCCACATCTGCCTTCCATACCTCTTTTACTAGTCTTTCTTGACTCATTCTTTCCATGTGTCCAAACCATCCTAATACTCTTTCATCAACCCTATCTCCCAACTTATTTTGCACCCCTGTTCCCCTCACCTCCTCATTTCTCACTGTATCTAGCCTAGTAACCGCCATCATACATCTGAGACACCTCATTTCAAACACATTGAAACTCCTTCTCTCTTCCTCTCTTATGTTCCATGTTTCTGCCCCATACAGTGGTGTTGGCACAATCACTCCTTCATACAATCTCCTCTTAGCATCAATTCCCAAATGTCTATTCCTCATTACATTTTTTGATCTACCAAGGCATTTACTCGCTTCTCTCAATATACATTCTACCTCCACCTCCACTCCACCTTTTCCTGCCACATTTGTACCCAAGTATCTAAAAGTATCCACTTCCTCCAGTCGCTCTTCCTTTATGCTTATTTCCAGTCTGCTGCCACTTTGACCCCATGTACATCTCATGACCTTACTTTTACCCACATTTATCTTCAGCTCTCCTCCTTCACACACTCCCAAACTCTGTCACCAACTTCCTCAATCCCTCCTCCAATCCTGCCACAAGCGCAGTGTCGTCCGCAAACAAGAGCTGGCTGACCTCCCACTTTTCTCCATTTTCTTTAACCATCTCCAATCCCTGACCCACCACACCTTGCATTTACCTCTCACACCACCCCATCCATGTACAAGTTGAAGAGCCAGGGCGACATAATGCCTTCCTGATAAAGTCCCACCTGTACCTCGAACCACTCACTCTCCATTTCTAATCCTGACACATGCTCTACTACTCTCGTAGAAACTCTTGACAGCTCCTAGAAGCTTTCCTCCTATCCCGTATATCCGCAAAACGTCCCACAATGCCTTCTTGTCTACCCTGTCGTAAGCCTTTTCCAGATCCATAAAGGCCCAAAAAATATCCTTCCCCTTTCCTATAGCTTTCTCACATATCTGTCTTACCACAAAAATCTGTCTTAAATCCACACTATTCCTCACCAATTACTCCCTCTGTTCCTCTCCTAATCCTCTCAATCAAGATCCTCCCATAAGCCTTCCCAACTACAGTTAACAAGCTAATCCCTCTGAAAGTACTACATTGACACTTGTCCCCTTTTCTCTTGTAAAGTGGAACTATACAGGCACTTCTCCAGTCTCCCGGCACTCTACCCTCTCTCCAGCAAACATTAGATAACCTCACCAACCAGTCCACCATCACTGCACCTCCTTTTTTTAGACATTCTGTCTGGCATCCATCCAGACCAGGTGCCTTACTTGCTTTCATCATCTTAACAACTGCTTTCACTTCATCCTTCCTTATTTCTCCTCCATTTTCCTCACTCATCACTCTCATTTTCTTAGCATTTCCCACTGCAACTATCTTTCCCTCCCTATCCTCCTTGACATTTAGCAACTCCCTAAAATATTGTGCCCATCTTCCCCTTACTGCCTTGTCTTGCATTATCCTCCCCGTGTGGGGTATTGGCTGCATGTTAATGTGGCAAAGTAGCATGCAGTTGATACTTTAGGGTCTATATGGGGCGCCCCTACAGACCAGAGCCACACACCATTTTGTCTGTGATAGAAGAAAACTATGTTCAAAGAGAAATGATGACACTTTTATACTACAACTGTCCCTTCATTATGCTGTCTCCCAACCCCTTGTTACTGCCCTGTACAATTTCTGTGAATATTGATTTCCTTTTTCGCCTACCTACCCTGTGGTGGGGGTAAAAGAGTACTGCCACCAAGTATTTGCTCTAGGATCGTAAGAGACGAGAAAAAAGGGACGGGGATTGGGACCAGGCATCCTTCTCCCTATAGCCCCACAGGGGACATTCCTAGAGAAGCTTTGGTAAGAAAAATGAATGGCATGAGGAACATTTACTAGTAAGAAAAGAAGGTAAAACAATAGTACAAACAATAATAAGTAGTGAGAAAGGCATTCATGAAGAAAGAGAAGTTTTTAGGTTAGGTAGATTTGTAGGTGGTAGATGGAGCATTAATGGACTATGTAGTGGTAAATAGGATTATGATAGGAAGAGTTTAGGATGTACATGTGCTAAGGGGAGAGAGTGGGGGAATATGAGATCCTTTTTTTGGTGGAAGGTAAGATGAGAATGGAGGATAGATGGAGAAAGAGGAAAGGGACAAAAAGTAGGGAGGTGCTTAGAGTGAACTCTTTAAATGAAAATGAAAAGGAGAAGGAGTACAAAGAGAAGCTGAAGGAGGAGTGGGAGGGAGTGAAGGATAGAGTGGAGCTAGGTGTGGAGGAGGAATGGGGATGGTTGAAGGAGGGAGTCACAAAGTGTGCAAAGATGGTGTGTGGAAGAAGAAGGACAGGAGGAAATGTCTAAATAGACGAAAACGTTCGGTATCTGTTTTTTCAATTTCCCGGTGGTTTCTGCAAAAAAAAAATATATATATATATATATGCTAATATGAATGCGGGTACGTGTGTTCACTTATGCAAAGTAGAGTACTTGGAAAAAGAAACTAACGAATCACAGCGCTTTCGTATATTACATCTTCGCACTGAAGATGTAATATACGAAAGCGCTCTTCTTCGTCAGTTTCTTTTTCCAAGTGGTCTACTTTGCATATATCTGATATAAAAAAATTTAATGGTTGCTTACGCCGTCCGGTGGTAATTCGGTCATACACAGGTGGTGGTTGGGAAGGATGGCCGGGGATTCGTCAAAGTTAAAGATGCAACGGTATTGTCACTTCTGGAGTTGGGTGACGAAGGAAAAGAAGTTCAGTAAAGGAGAGTTAATAAAAACTAGCCAATCAGAAGAGACATGACGTCATGACATCAGCTCTGTGGGTCCTAAAGAGCCCCAGCTCTGAGCGGGTGACGTCACGACTACTAATTTTCCAATTTGCCAAATTTTTAATTTCCACTTTTCCGATTACATATTTTCTGACCATTAATATTTAAATTTTTCATAGTTATTATTTAAAAGTATAGCCAACTCTTGACTTAGCATTTATGAGGCATAATGAGTATATTAGAATATTACGTACAGTTCCAAGCAATGACGACATGACGTCACAATCTTCTGCATTTCAAGTCACTGCCTTCGTCTCCTGAATAGAGGTAATTAATTTCCACTTTTCCGATTACATATTTTCTGACCATTAATATTTAAATTTTTCATAGTTATTATTTAAAAGTATAGCCTACTCTTGACTTAGCATTTATGAGGCATAATGAGTATATTAGAATATTACGTACAGTTCCAAGCAATGACGACATGACGTCACAATCTTCTGCATTTCAAGTCACTGCCTTCGTCTACTGAATAGAGGTAAGAGCTCTAAATTATATTCAGTTTGATGTAGAAACTTATTTTCTGTGATTTATACTATACGGTGGTAATTCGGTCACACACAGGTGGTGGTTGGGAAGGATGGCCGGGGATTCGTCAAAGTTAAAGATGCAACGGTATCGTCACTTCTGGAGTTGGGTGACGAAGGAAAAGAAGTTCAGTAAAGGAGAGTTAATGAAGAATAGGAAATTGAACCAAGCGCTAAAAAGTGAACATGAGAAGGCGTTTCCTCACCTTTACGAACAGACCAAGGGGTTACAAGTAAGGGAGTCGATAAAGATGTTTCAGCGAAAGCTACTAACGTTTAACAAGATGCTAAAGGAGAAGAAAGACTGCGTCTATAGCGACGATTTGTTGGATTCCTTGGAAGTTTACGTTGGAGAAATTCCTGAAGAAAGGATAGAAGGTTTTGTGAAGCACTATTTTGCTGGATATAAAAGCTTCACAAAGCATGGAGGAAAATCTGATCACATAGAGTACCAGAAACAATATTTGCAGAGGAGTTTCGAGGCTCAAAAGCGCTTAGACAAGGCGAAAAAGTACGCCATAAAAAGAGCCTGCCAACAAAACCCGAAGCCTGTAGAACCTTCTCAGAGTGAAACCACACCTATAGTTGTTGAAAAAGAGCCCGTGGCGGAGCCTTCAAATAGAGAAGAGGAGCCCGTGGCTATGTCTTCAGATAGTAAACAGGAGCCTGTTGTTTTGCCTTCGGATAGAAAAGAGGAACCAGTGGCTATGCCTGCAAATATAGAAGAGGAGCCGGTGGCGCAGCGAGCATTGCCGAAGGCCAAGCCCCCAGGCGAAGCCTGGCCGGCGCAGCCGGTGGGCTTGTGTATATAAATAAATATATATATATATATATACATATATATATATATATATTTATATATATAAAATCAGCCATCCTGAGTCCAGTGCTGAAGAAAGGCCTCTTTCATAGCATTCCATGATTGACACGACAGTGCAACCCTTTGCTACGTCACTCCTGCAAACTTCTCAGTCTCGTCTCTCCAACTTCTGTCTGGTCTCCCTCTTGCACGCTTCCCATCTTCCGGCGTCCACTCAGTAACACACTTGCTCCATCGCTCATTAGTCATTCACACTAACTTACCTGCCCAATTGCACTTTCTTCTACCGCCTCCACAATATCACTCTCGTCTATTCTCTCATCCAACTTGCTCTCTTTCGGTCTCTCAGTGTTATTCCCATCTCTCCGTTCTCCTGTCTGCATTCCTTAGCTTTGTCTCCATCGCCTTCGTCAGTTTCCAAGTCTCACACCCGTAGATTATTGTTGGCAGAATGCATTCAATGTAAACTTTACGTTTGTAACATAATGGTAGAGAACCTCTCAGGATTTTATTATACTTACCAAAGACTTTACAACTATTTTAATACGCCTATTTATTTCATCATGATCTTTGGTCACTTTCACCATCTGGCCTAAATAATTATACTCTTCAACTTTTTCATCGTTTATAATCTCTTTAAAATGAACTTTCGTGTTGAACATAACATTGGTTTTACTCTTATTCATTTTTAAACCTACTTTGATACTTTCCTTGTTCAGATCACTCAGCATGTCTTGCAAGTCCTCTTTCAAAAAATGTATCGATATATATATATATATATATATATATATATACATGTATATATATATATATATATATATATATATATATCACTGCTATACAGTTTATTTAACATGTAATGTTTGCATTTTGATGTGTACAAGATTCATGTAATTTTATAGTTATGCCTTTTTCTTTCTTTTTCAGGTAAGTACTCGAGATGGTTTGTAAAATCTTGTTTGTATTTTTGGCTATCGTGAGTATTAAACTTTCCTTTTCAATTTTTTCCTGTTTATTGTAATTTGTAGTTTATTGTGCTTTAAGGAATTTAAAAATAGGCAACCTTGCTATGGTGTGGAAGTATGAATTCAGGTACGTTTATTGTTAATTGTGTTAGTAATCATAATTATTATTACTATAGGTATTATTATTGTGAATATAAATGAATGTAATTTATAGTCATTATACAGTATGTATATAAAGATGAATAGATAACATAAGAAGGCAGACTGCGAGAGTTCCGAATGAATGAAAGGCCGAAACGTGACTTTGGAAGAAGGCAGAGTTCGATCCCTGGCTGGGCTGGGTTGTTCCCACCACCGAACTCGCGAGGCGCATTTCGCCCGGTGATCATCTTAAGGGTTTAAATGATGGACTTATATGGCAGGAAAAAAACAACATAGTGCGGTTACACGTGACGATTTTATTCAGTAGAGAAGGAGTTTTTCTGTCTTCCGCCTGGAAATCTTAATGGAGGGACGCTTTTTTGGTTTAATCAGAAAGATATTGTCTTTTTTCAGAAGCGGTTGCAGACCATAAAGACGTATTACTTTATACGTACGTCTTTGTGGCTGTAGCCATGCGATTTTATTCAGCTGAGGGAGAACCCTTTAACTGCTGTAAGGCTCAAAGAAAAGAAGATTGGCCCTTTCCGTCTTTCGGATGCAGTCACAGAACGTTACTATTTAATGTTTGACAGATGATGTGTTGTGAAAAATTGCTCAGTGCTTGTTGTGTTTGTCCTCTTTGAACATGAATTGTTCTACCCACCAGATGGTAGCTCTGCTGTCTGGGTTTGGGTCCAGCATGCCCCACAGAACCTTTAAGAGAGTCCTCTCGTGATGGTCTTGGAATCTTCCTGGCTTTAGGGCTTGGAGAAATGGTCGCCCTTTGTTGCAGCAGGCCAGATAGTACCTCATTTGTTTTTTCGTTTTGAGCCTTAATGTTGTGGGGTGGAAGTATGGCAGACGATCCATGCAGAGTTCGTAGAGAAGGGACCCGAGAGCCCAAACATCAGCCATTCCTCCGGCGTATGGATGTTGGGCTGTGTCCAGCACTTCGGGAGCCATATACCAAGGTGAGCCTTGCACACTCTTGATCTGCCGCTGGTAAACGTTTGAAAATCTTGCCGAGAAGCCGAAGTCGATGATTTTGACGACCTTTGAATCGGCGGTGAGGACGACGTTTTCTTGTTTGAGATCAAGATGAACAAAGTGGTGTGAGTGCATGTAGGACACTGCTGACACGATTGCATCTTGGAAAGAATCTGACTGCCTGAAGTAAGAGAAGGCGACTTGTGCCTTTCCATGGCTGCTAAGAGTGTACCACCAGGACAGTATTCGGTAAGGATGATTTTGCAGCCTACGTCGGTTGCAACGTCGACCAGTTTGATTATGTTGATATGGGGAGGGTGGAAGGGGCCGATTCATTGGAGACATCGCTTGTGCATTGATCCTTCTGGATGGGAATCTTGGCAACACTTATGGAACCCGTTGCCTTACTGGAAGCGAGGACCGTCCGTGCAAAGCCTCCATCAGCCAGGGAGCACTTTATAGTGTAATTATCCTCGAAAAGGATGCTTCTTGGCTCTTTAAGAGTTCCCGAAGAAGATCTTGATTGAGACCCACATGTTTGATATGACGACGGATGTAGTTTATCTTTTGTCGAATCGTTTGCCGTCGTTACTTTGTCTGTTGGTGGGCTCTTAGCTGGTTGAGGATCTGGTGGTGTTTTTACTTTGGATTTGTTGGTCTCCACGGGCACTTGATGGGCTGGGCGAGGAGACTTTTCAGTGGAGTCCTGTTGAGGAACGCCTTTCGTACAACAGGCGAAGAGCGAGTGGAAGCAGACGTAAAGTCTGTAAGTGCCTAGGCGCAATCGCTCGAGGTTGAGGTGACGAAGCTTGATCATCGTGTCACAACTTTGTCCAAGCCGGTCCCGTGAGGGGAACTGTCCAGGTAGTTGATCGTCGAGAACAGATTTGTTCAAATAAGGCGTGCAGGGCTATTTGCCGGTAGGTTATGATGGAAAGACATGCGGCACCACAAAAGACATACTAGTCTCTGACGAGGTCAATTGCAGAATAGGAAATGATCACATCAATAAATAAATGAATAGATAAGTAAATAAATGAATGACCAGATAAAGTTTAACAAATAAGTCTATTAATTAAAGAATAAAAGAGTATCGTCCAAACGTTTTAGTAAATGAAATCTTCAAAAATCTCGATTTTTTTTATAAGGCAAGAGCACTTTTTTTTATTATTAACTCGCTATCCTTATATACACGGTGGCCGTAAAAGACTTCAGTCATGCAGTACGTGAATCTCTGTCAAGAACAAAAATATGCTACAAAGTTGCACGCCATGTAAACCCGGAAGTGAATAATAATGATAATAACGATGATAATAACGATTATAATAATAATAATAATGATAATAATAATAATTATGATGATGATGATAATGATTAATAATAATTATAATGATGATGATGATAATAATTGAATCCAGCAGTCGCACATCCTCGACCCTGTGTCACTATGACCGTGAGTCCCGTCAGGACATCTTGCCACGAAGAACGTCTAAAAGAACCATAGACACGAGGTCTTGTGTGTGTGTGTGTGTGTATATATATATATATATATGTGTGTGTGTGTGTGTGTGTGATTCACCACGGTCTTGGATCACGTGTTGGACTCGTGATCGACAGCTATTTCCCTCCCGGAAGATAGCTCAGAGCTCATATATGACCGATCTAAGGGTAATACTGTGACCTTACATGCGCGCGCGCACACACACACACACACACACACACACACACACACACACACACACACACACACACAACTCCCCGCCCACGAGAGTTGGAGTATAAATGAAAGGTATAAATGAAAAACAAAATGATAATGCAAGATATGATATTGAAATTCAAAATGTGTCAAAAAGAAATAATCACGAGTTTCTTAAAACCATGTACTTTAATGTTCTTAGTATTAGAAAAAAATTCAAGAAATACAGGCGTATGTCAAAAGCGAAAATCTCGATATGATAGGAATAACTGAGACATGGTTAAATGGTACAGAGTTCGAAGCTGAATTTAATATTGCGGGATTTAAACACTTTCATCAGGATAGAAACCACAAGAAAGGTGGGGGTGTTCTATTGTACGTTAAAAACAATGTTCATGCTTGTGTTTTAGAGAAAGTGAAACAGGATGCATATGATAGTTTGTGGGTTGAGTTAACCCAAACAAATGGACACAAAATGAATATAGGTGTAATATATAGGCCAAAGACATTATCATTAGCAGACGACAAACTGTTATTTCAAGAACTGTCTATTTTCTGCAACCGGGATTTATTGATAATGGGTGATTTCAATTTTACTGACATTGATTGGATGACCCTTGAACATGGTCATATAGGTAGTAGCTTGTTGGATTTTCTTGGTGACAATTACTTAATTCAGCATGTAAAAGAGCCCACAAGATATGGAAACTTACTCGATCTTTTGATCACTAGCCGCGAAAGCATGGTAACTGATGTAGAAGTCGGTGAATCGTTTGCAAATAGCGATCACAACCTAGTTAGATTCAAACTCCTATAAAAAATTAGAATAGATACTTGTGTTTCTAAAATACCCGATTTCAGTAAAGCTCAGTTCATAGGACTACGTCAGGGGCTTCAGCTTACAGATTGGGAGGCAAAATTAAACGAAAGGCCTGTAGATCAGATGTGGGAAATATTTCAAAATACGCTCACTAAGATGATTCAAACTTACATTCCTTTTAAGGACAGACGTCCCCCAAATCAGGCTCGCCCAAAGTGGCTCGACAAAGAAACTGAAAAAAGTATTACTAAAAAGAGACAGGCTTATAAGAAATATAAGTGCTCGGGTGCATCTAATGACTATGAAAGTTATGTATCAATACAGAGAGGTTTAAAAAAGACAATAAGGAAAAGAAAACAGATCAAACAGATAAAAAGGTTCTTAGGAATCACATTGGTTCACTATTATCTGCTGACGGTCAACTTGAATATTCAAATGAAGGAATGTGTAATATCTTAAACAATTATTTTAGCTCGGTATTCGTAAACGAAACACCTCAAGGTGAATTCCAAACTGAAACCTGTGAAAAGTCTAGGGTAAACATACTCACTAAGGTAAATATAACAAAAGAAAAAAATAAAAGGTGTATAGACAAACTCAAAGTTAATAAAACACCAGGGCCTGACGGTTGGCATCCATTAGAAATTATTTTCATGAAATCCATCATATCCGGAGATGTCCCAAGAGAATGGAAGCTAGCTAACGTTACTCCCATATTCAAAAAAGGTGACATTAAGAAACCAAATAACTATAGGCCTATAAGTTTGACTTCAATCGTAGGAAAAATAATGGAAACTATCATCAGAGATGCTATCGAACATAATTTAGAAAGTAACCGTTTGATAAATGATAGCCAGCATGGTTTCAGACGGAAACGTTCTTGTGTGACTAACTTACTCGATTTCTACAACACAGTTATCTCGAATTATGACAAATGAAAAAATATAGATTTAGTATATCTAGACTTTGCAAAAGCTTTTGATACCGTACCACACGAAAGACTACTTACTAAATTAGCTTTGCATGGAATAAGTGGTAGCCTATTAGGTTGGACTAGTAATTGGTTGATTGGTCGAAAACAGAGAGTTGTTTTAAATGGAAAAACTTCTGGATGGAAAAGTGTTGCAAGTGGAGTTCCCCAGGGTTCCGTTCTTGGGCCACTTCTATTCATAGTATATATAAATGATATAGACCATGGACTAAAATCTACTGTTTCCAAATTTGCTGATGATACAAAACTGTGCGGAGTGGCAAATGATCACTCAAACCAATTAGATATTCAAGAAGATTTAGATCAATTACAGCAATGGTCTGAAAAGTGGCTAATGAAATTTAACACAAGTAAATGCAAGGTAATGCACATAGGTAAAAATAACAGTAAGTACGATTACAAGTTATTTGGAAATTCATTAACAAAAGTGGATATTGAAAAAGATCTCTGCGTAATTATCAGTAACGACCTCAAATCATCCAAGCAGTGTATTTCAGCCTCTGAGAAAGCAAATAAGATTCTAGGACTGATTGTGCGATCTTTTGATTTCAAAAGTCCATCACTCATTAACAAGCTATATAAATCGTTAGTTCGTCCACATTTGGAATATGCTGTTTCTGTATGGTCACCGAATCTCATTAAAGACATTGACAGACTGGAAAAAGTACAACGGCGAGCCACAAAACTGATTCCAAATATCAAAAATAAATCATACGAAAATTGACTGAAACATATCAATCTGTTTTCCCTAAAAAAGCGTACAGTAGACTCAGAGGTGACTTGATACAGGTCTTTAAGATTCTAAAGGGAATTGACAACATCAAAAATGACCAAATTTTTACATTGAATGAGAATCAGACAAGAAACAATGGTCTCAAACTGTCCGGAAATAGATTCAATTTGGAAGTAGGTAGAAACAACTTTGCCAACCGTGTAGTTAATGAATGGAATAAACTTCCTGCACAGGTAGTGCAATGTAGTTCAGTTCGAAGCTTTAAGAATCATTTAGATAAATACCTAAATAAGATGCTGTAATGATTATAATTTATGTTATATTATTTGTTTTTGTTTTGTTATCATTTGTCTGTTTGATTTTCATTTATTATTATATGTCAATTTATTATTATTTACTATTTACCTGTTTGTTTATTATTTAACTATACATATGCATTTATTTATGTATTTTATTTGTTATTTACATTATCATAGTTTTTATTTATTATTTTATTATTAATATGATTTTTTTTTTCGCATCCGACCTAGATATGGATCAAAAGGTCTCCTGTCGGCATGCTCCGCCTTTGTAATCCTTTGTAATCCTTTGTAACGACTCGCACCGCAGCGATACTGAAATTATTTTGGCCCTGGGCGGGATTCGAATCCGGACCTCCGTAGTGGCAGCCGGGAATTCTACCAACCGCGTCATCGAGTGTGTGTGTGTGCGCGCGCGAGCGCTTGACTGCGTTCATTTCTCTCTACTTGTCCGCACAGACATCTACAAAAAAATTTCAGAACGATGTGGTTTGTCTATACTCATGTTTCCAAGTTTATCCGCATTCTTCGGGTGTGCAGACACTCTCAACTCTCTCTTCGCGTAATGGGGGAACATTTGCTTACAAATCCAACCTATAATCTTCGACCCACGGACAGAGTTGGAACCACCACCCATCCGTTAACCTGACACAGTACATAAATCTGTTGTTTTATACAACTGGAGAACTTGAATGGTCGAGTGTTGTGGTTGAGCGTCAGCCACAAATTGATAGGAATCGTCTGCTTCCCACCACAGCGGAAACGGTAGCCATAGGGGCACGACGACGCTGGAAGGCAAAAAGTTTTGGCCTCTTACGGATCAGAGGGGGATGAATCTCCCGTATTGTCGCGGGGAGTTGAATGCCCTACTACTGGTTCATATGATGATGATGATGATGATGAATCGGCTGCACGTCACAAACTCCTTTATTCAGGACATAGCGGTGCGGTGCATTACAAAAAGACTGTTAGATCTTGAACCCGATCCGGGAACAGAATGCCAGCCTATAGGGGCTGTGTCTTCAGATAGAAGTGAGGTTGGTGATGGTCTTTAAAGACGAGCGGCTGGAAGATGCTCTTCGAGCTCTATCTTGCTAAACCATCTGGTAGAGGCTTCATCGTTGATCACAGGAAAAGTATCAGAGTAAGATTATAATCAGATGATTTAGATATACTGTACATGGATGGTTATGGTGGTGGAAGTAAAAGGGAATTTTAAAACAGCACACCGGGTAATGGGTAGAAGATAGGTAGCTGGAACAATAGAATTAATACGGTAACGAAGAAAGATCTCAATGAAAATCCATGTGAACAAGTTGTATAGACACGGCAAAGGAAACATGGACTGGAGGTGAAGCTTTTATTCCTGACGTTTCATCTTTGAGAAAGTCGATAGACGAAACGTCAGGAATAAAAGCTTCACCTCCAGTCCATGTTTCCTTTACCGTGTCTATACAAAGATCTCAATAAATGTGAAAATGGGTTTGCAAGAGAATATATCAATGACTGTTTTTATATGGGAGTGAATTGCACCCGAAATTATGACCTTCCTAGCCCCTGCGCCGTAGGCTAGATTGGAACCCGTGCGCTTGGCTTCACTAGTGGCTATAGCACAGCGAGCCTCGCTCCCCCCCCCCCGTCCCCCCGCCTCTCTCTCTCTCTCTCTCCGTAACTGAGCGCCTCCTGGCATATTTCTTTTTGTTTTTTAAACATCTTGAATTAGTTATAGAGAGTTAAAACAACTACTCAGAGCTGGAAATAGGTTGATCGTGAACTCACTTTCAACATAAGTAGACCGGCATTCCCTATGGTTTTGTTTAAGAACGAAGTCTGCATAGGTCTTCGTTGTTTTAACTACATTAATGCGCCCTGTCCTCTCCCATTTATTCGAATGAAATTGCTTGGTAATAAAAATAAGATCAGTAATTGTCATGAAAAGGGGTATGACATAGAGTGTATGAATCACAGGATCATTTTGATATCACCTACTCCTATCCTTTCTACTACGTTCTTAGCGCCTTCGCTGCCGCGTGTGTTTACGGAGGTAAATGAAAATGGCTTTCATGCAACAGCCAGAATAAAGAATTAACTGCCATCCTGCACGAAAGGAATTGAACACACGCTACATCTGGCTATACAGTAAACACAGTATGTCTCTGGGGTAAGTACCGTTTTTTAAGGATGTCTTCATCAAATAACTTATCAGCATGGTCGCTTTTGTACCATTTAGTGTTGTGATTATTTCTTCTGGATTCTACGACGACGAAAGGTTTTTGAAGAACTGAAATCACCTCATGAAAACAAGAAACGAACAATTATAATGAAATAATTTTGAAAATACTTTGCATAAAAGATAATTTGATTCAATTTACAATTTGGGTATTTGTCCGACTAAGTAAGATTTCGGCTGGAAGATTCTTCGAATAATGTTAAATGGAAATCACGTTAAGGAAGAATTTTGTTGCAACGTAAAACACAAAATGTTAATGTCAGAAACGCACCATATTGTTTATGTTGTTAAGAACTCTGTAACAGAAATCATAAATAGTAAAAGAAAAGTATCTCTTCAGCAAATGAAACGAAAATAGTGTGGAAAGGGTTAGAATTTTTCGTTTATCAGGTAGGCGTGGAATGGAAGACCTCAGGAGAGAGTTTGGTCCAAATTTGATATATTTGACATTTCGGGTATAAACCATGCTTCAGAGATCCTCCAGAAGACTGAACAAACATGAGCTTGTATACGCAAAACGGAGAGCAGGTGTGAAATGGAGTAAGAGCATGACAAAAAAAATTGAAAATTAATAAAAAGATGTTTTGGAAGGAAATTAAGAGAGGAAGGGGAGGCAAGTGAAGTAGAGAAGAAAAGGTAAAACATGCAGATGGAGAGATGATAATGGAAGAGAGCTGTAAGAGGAAGATGGGCAGAGTATTTAAGGGAGTTGCTAAATGTGAAGGAGGATAGGGTGGAAAAGGTAGTTGGAATGGGAAGTGCTAAGAAAATGAGTGATGAATGAGGAAAATGGAGGAGAAATAAGGAAAGATGAGGTGAAAAGTAATTAAAATGATGAGAGGAGGTAAGGCACCTGGGTTAGATGGGTGTCCTGTGGAGTGTCTAAAAAAAAAAGAGAGGTACAGTGATAGTGGGCTTGCTGGTGAGGTTGTTTAATGTTTGTCTAAAAGAGGGTAGAGTGCTGGAGGACTGGAGGAATTTGTGTATAGCTTGACTTTACAAGGGAAAAGGGGACAAGTGTGAGTGTAGTAGTTTCAATGAGTATGTTAAGTGTAGTTAGGAAGACTTATGTGAGGGTCTTGATTGAGAGGATTAGGAAGAGGGAGTAATTGGTGAGGTACAATGTGGGTTTAGGACAGGTAGGGGTTGCGTGGATGAGATTTTTGTGGCAAGACAGATATGTGAGAAAGCTTTAGGAAAAGGTAAAGATGTTTTTTGGGCTTTTATGGATTTGGAAAAAGCTTATGACAGGGTAAACAGGAAGGCACTGTGGGAGGTATTGCAGATATATGGGATAGGAGGGAAGTTGTTGAGCAGTCGAGTTTTTACGAGAGTCATTGAGCCTTTGTTAGAATTAGAAATGGATGCTTTGAGGTAAAGGTGGAACTTGATCAGGGATGTGTTATGTGGCCTTGGTTGTTCATTTGATATGAATGTGGTGGTCTGATAGGTAAGTGGAAGGCTAATGGGCTGGGGATTGGAGGCGATTAAAGAAAATGGAGAAAAATGGGAGATATGCCAGTTGTTGTTTGGTGACAAGAATGTGCTTGTAGCAGGATCAGTGTAGGGATTAAGAAAGTTAGTAACAGAGTTTGGGAAGTTGTGTGAAAAAAGGAAGTTGAAGTTAAATGTGGGTAAAAGGTGATGAGATGTACAAGGGTAGAGGATGGTAGCAAATTGGAAGTTATTATTAAGGGAGAGAAAGTGGAAGAGGTGGATAGCTTTTAAGTACCTGGGGGAGAATGTGGTGGGAAAGGGTGGAGTGAGGGTGGATGTAGAATGTAGATTGAGAAAAGAAAAGAAATTCTTGGGAGATTAAAAAGTGTAATGAGAAATACATTTGGTAATGGATCCTAAGAGGAGATTGTAGGAAGAAGTGATTGGGCCAAGAGCATTATATGAGGCAGAAAGATGGAAGATAGAAGATGAAGAGTTTAAATGTGTTTGAGATGAAATGCCTGAGAAGCACGATAGGGGTTACTAGGCTGGATAGAGGGAGAAATGAGGTGAGGAGCAGAGCGGAGGTGGAAAGGGAGTTGGGAGATAGGGTTGATGAAAGAGTATTAGGATAGTTTGGACACATGGTAAGAATGAGTGAAGATTAGTAAAAGAGGTGTGAGAGGCAGAAGTGGGGGGGGATGAAGATGAGGGGGCGACCGAGGGTGAGATAGATGGATGGGGTGAAAGGGGCATTGGGAAAGAGGGAATGTCTTTTGACAAAGGAAGAGAGAAGACAGAAGATAGGGGTAAGTGGAGAATGGTTGTGTATTTACCTAGTTGTATTTACCTAGTTGTATTTTGCGGGAAGGGGAGCTATGCTCGTGTTGTCCCGCCTTTGTATCTTGCAGTGTCTAGTTTGTTTTTAAACTCATGAATGGTTTTTGCGCATACTATTTCATTGTCCAGTTTGTTCCAAGTGTCCAAAACTCTATGAGGAAAACTGTTTTTCTTCAGTTCTCTTCTATAGCTATGTTTTTTTATTTTCTTTCCATGTCCTCTTGTGTTTCTTTTGTCCCAGTTAAGTAAGTTCTCACTATCGAGTACCTCTGTGCCTTTCATGATTCTGTAGATGGTCAATAGGTCACCTCTCTCTCTTCTTTGCTCCAGTGTCGGTAACTCCAGTTTAGCCAATCTCTCTTCGTATGATAGGTTTGCAAGTGCAGGTGCCATTTTTGTAGCTGCTCTTTGGATTCTTTCTATTTTCTTTATATTCTTTTTGGTACTGGGGGACCACAATGTCGCTGCATACTCTAATCTAGGCCTTATCAATGTAACCAATATTTTTTTCATCATGTCTTCGTCCAAGTATGTAAACGCCACTTTTATTGATCTTAGCAAGTTGTAAGTCTCCCCGACAATTTTGTTAATCTGTATATCATAGGACAAGTCGTTCGTGATAATTACTCCCAAATCTTTTTCGGATCCTACTTTCTTTACTTCTTTGGTTCCAATTGTATATTTTCCTGATATTCTGTTTTTGCTTTTTCCAAACTCCATTATGCTACACTTCTTCGCATTAAAGTCCACTTCCCATTTCTGACTCCAGTTCCATACCCTATTTAGGTCTTCTTGCAGTGCTTCACAGTCCTCATTAGTTTCTATTTTCCTTAGCAGTTTGGCGTCATCGGCAAAGAAGCTCATGTAGCAGTTCACGTCCTCATCCATGTCATTCATATAGATAGCAAACATTATTGGTGCCAGCACAGATCCTTGCGGTACTCCACTGATCACCTCTTTCCAGTCTGAATATTTTTCTCTGAGCACTACTCTCATCTTTCTACCAGTCAGAAAGTCCTCTATCCATTTTAGTAGGTTTCCCTGTATTCCTCCTATGTGTTCCAGTTTTTTTAGTAGTTTTCTGTGTGGTACTTTGTCAAAGGCTTTTTGCAAGTCTAGGAATGCACAATCAGCCCATCCATTTCTTTCTTGCACTATGTCTATTAGTCTTGAGTAAAAGCATATTAAGTTTGTGGAGCATGATCTTCCTTGTCTGAATCCGAATTGTCTTGGGTTTAATATGTCATTGTCTTCCAGATGTTTTACCCATCTATTCTTGATTATTTTCTCACAAATTTTGGCAATGGTGCTTGTTAGTGATACTGGCCTATAGTTGGTGGGTTCTTCTTTGTTTCCTCCTTTGTGTATTGGTACAATGTTAGCGTTTTTCCAGTCCTCGGGTATCTTTCCTTCTTTGAGTGAGCTGTTTATTAAGATGTGTATTTTGTCTGTTAGTTCTTCTTTGCACTCCTTTAGAATCCAATTTGCAATACCGTCCGGGCCATGTGATTTTCTGACATAGTGTATGGATGATGTGATGCATGGAAGGGAGTGAGTGGGGGATAGGGGGTGAGGGAGTTTGTGTGAATGATATTTTGACATACCATGAAGGGATTTCTCCCTATGACTTTTTCAGCATGAAGGGATGGAGTTGGGGTGGGGGTTGGTGATTAAATGAAGCGGCCTTGCTGTGGATGTGCTATGTCTTGCTACATTGCTTGTGACCCAGGGCAGTGGGCAAGATGCAGGGATGACCCATCATCCAGGAGGAGCCAAGAAAAGAGAGAGGGAGGGGTGGTGAATGGGAGTGGAGTATGTGGGGATGAAATGGGTGGGAGTGGATTTATGCCTACGAAATTGGCTACCTTTCTTGTAAGGGGGGAAATGTCCTTGGGATATGTATTCATCTTGAAAACATTGTATGTTGTAGTCATTCTTGTCAAATCTACCTGTGGTGTCATCTGCTTTGCAGTGGCATCAGAAATTATGCTCATTCTTCATGCATGGTCATTATGTTTAATAGATAGTGATGGTGCTGAATGCTGCAAGCTATTGTATATTGAATTATGAAAATTGATCAAGAACTGAGGAAAATACACAATTGGGAAGAAAGGAATCAGAGGAAAGAGGTTGAGAGTAATAATATATTAATAATATATAGAACTGAGAGAAAAAGGCAGGAGAAGATAACTTCCCAGCAACAATGACATAAGTCATGTACAGAACATAAGACAAGAAATGAAATGATGGGGCCAGATTTTCTTATCAACTAAATGGGTTTTCTTAAAGCATTATGCAAAACAAATGATAAGAGATATTGTTTTTGGAAATTTTGATTAAATTTATCAGATGAATAAGCTTAGAAATTAAATCTAGGAGAAATAATAAGTGAATGACAAAGAAATGACATAGAATAGATATAACAAAAGGGAAAATAAAACAGAACAAGGCAGAAGGTAGGGCATGCAGTGTAGGAATAAATTAAAAAAGTATTTAATTTTCTGGAATGGACTGGTATGTTCTAAGCAATACTTGTGGTAAAGCTTTTATTTTTATCCAGTGTGTAAATAATCTCAAATAATGTATCTAACTTGCCATGTAAAGAAGAGTTTTATCTAGTAGTAACAAATCACAATAAGTAATCTATATATTGGCACACTTAAGCTGAGATGAAAAAATATATCTGTATTATGTTGTAGAAATGATTGTTTACTACAAAACTTTTGTGCCATCAAGGAGGTGTAGTGTGAATGTGCTGCAGTACAGTATTTTGTGTAGGAGCTTACTGCAAATATATTGAAAGTGTCACATTTACTAGACCTACCCTTGCTTTTCTGAGTGCCCTGAGACACCAGTGTAGAACCAATATGGACACAGGAAAGCACCCATGATGCACCAGTATGAAAACTTTTTCTTACATACATACATACATATACCAAGGCTTCTTCCCCCTTCCAAGGGAGGTAGCCACAAAAGGAAAGGCATAAAAACACTCCCACCCATTTCATCCCTAAATACACTCCACACCCCTCCCACCCTTCCTCTCATCTGAGCACCTCCTGGATGACGGGTCATCCCTGAACCCTGCCCACCGCCCTGGGTCAGAAGCAGTGTCGCAAGACACAGTACATCCACAGCAAGGCCGCTTCATTTAATCGGCGACCCCCCCTCTCCGTCCCCCTTTGCATATAAGGAGAGGACGGGGAGAAATCCCTTCGGGCTGCGTCAAAATCTACTCACACATACTACCCCCCCCCCACCCCCCCGCCTATTCCTCCTCATGTCGTCACAACATCATCCATATACAACCATTCTCCACTCACCTCTGTCTTCCGTCCTCTCCCTTCCTTCCTCAACAGACATTCCCCTCTTCCCCAAAGCCCCCTTCACCCCATCCATCCACCTCATCCTAGGACGTCCCCTCATGTTCACTCCCTCCACATCTGCCTTCCATACCTCTTTTACTAGTCTTTCGTCACTCATTCTTTCCATGTGTCCAAACCATCCTAATATTCTTTCATCAACCCTCTCTCCCAAATCCTTTTTCACCCCTGTTCTCCTCCTCACCTCCTCATTTCTCACTCTATCTAGCCTAGTAACCCCCACCATACTTCTCAGACACCTCATCTCAAACACATTCAAACTCCTTCTCTCTTCTTCTCTTATGTTCCACGTTTCTGCCCCATACAGTGCTGTTGGCACAATCACTCCTTCATACAGTCTCCTCTTCGCATCCATTCCCAAATGTCTATTTCTCATTACACTCTTTAAACCACCAAGGCATTTACTCGCTTCTCTCAATCTACATTCTACCTCCACCTTCACTCCACCTTTTCCTGCTACACTTGCACCCAAGTATCTAAAACTATCCACTTCCTCCAGTCGCTCTCCCTTAATGTTCACTTCCAGTCTACTGCCACTTTCACCCCTTGTACATCTCATCACCTTACTTTTACCCACATTTATCTTTAGCTTTCTTCTATCACATACTCTCCCAAACTCTGCCACCAGCTTCCTCAATCCCTCCTCTGACCCTGCCACAAGCGCAGTGTCGTCCGCAAACAACAGCTGGCTCACCTCCCACTTTTCTCCATTTTCTTTAACCATCTCCAATCCCTGACTCACTACCCTAGCATTCACCTCTCGCACCACCCCATCCATGTATAAGTTGAACAGCCAGGGCGACATAACGCCCTGAAAACAACGCCCTGAAAACTTTTTCAGAGAGGTATTTTGGTTCAAATATATTTAGGGAGGCGAGACTACTCTCAAAGGATAATGAAAAACTCAATATCACTGTTTTGCTACAGGATGGCATTGTTAATTGAAATGGCTTAGTTTGGTATACTAACTATACATTGTAATGCCATCAGAACTAATACTAAGAGTTGTTGTGGTCGTTCCCTAGACTGTCTGTCCGAGCAGTCCCGTCTCCCCAAGGAATGCCATAGCCGAAACCGGGTTTTCCCACAAATCCTTTATAGAGCGTATGTTGTGTTGTTTGCGTGCATGATTGTGTATAATGCAGTCTTCCATTATGTGTTGTATGGTATGGGGTGAAGTGTTACATCCTGGGCAGCTGTTCACAACGCGGTCATCCAGCCTCTTCTGGTAGCTTAGAAGTGCTGGGTGGTGACCGCATCGCAGTCTGGCCAAGTGGACTCTGTCCTTTCGTGGGAGAGAGGATTCAGAAGGGTGGATATCAGGGGGTCTGGCATACAGCAGTATGTTGTCTTTCAGTGTGTTAATGGAGCGGTGAGTGATATAATTATGAATCTGTTTCTGGAGGCTGGTATTTGGTGGTTGTGGAGGAAGAGAAGAGAGTATCTGTGTGTGATAAAGGTCTTTGGGTATTGTTTTAATGTTTCTTGGTGTGTGTGGGTGTTCTGCTATGTAGTGTAGCGGGTGTGATGTGTTTGTGGTGGCTGCGGCAAGTGTTTGTGTGCCTCTCATGTCGAGGTGGTCCTTGACTTTGAGGACTTTTGTTTCATGGTGTAAATGGTCTGTAGGTGTTGTATTTGTGCAGCCTGTAATTATTTTTAGGGCTTTGTTTTGTATGATTTGAAGGGTGTTGTGGTGTGTCTCACTGAGATTAGGAGCCCATGCAGGACTTGCATAATTCAACACTGAGCGTATGCATTGTTTGTATATTGTTATATTAGTTTCTTTGTTTTGTCCAAATGTTGTTCCAGTGATTGACTTAAGTGCGTTAAGTCTGGGTGTGCATTTGTTTTTTATGTTTGTGATGTGTTGTTTGAAAGACATGGATGTATCGTATGTTAAACCAAGAATTTTCGGTGTGTTTGTGTGTGGTATTAGAGTGTTGCTGATGTAGAGATGAGGTATGTATTTGTGTTCTTTTGTCCAGTTGGTGAGAAGTGTTGCTGTAGATTTGGTTGGAGCTATTTTGAGTCTGTGATGAACCATGTGTTGAGTGTGTCAAGGTATGGCTGGATTAATTCTACAGCTTTGTCTGTGTTACGATGTGTGCATGTGATTGTTATGTCGTTTGCGTAGGAAGAGATTTGTATTTCTGAGGTGTTGGGTATGGGTATATTATGCATGTATAGATTAAATAATGTGGGAAATAGAACTGAGCCCTGTGGTACTCTGTTCTTACTTCTGGTGTATGATGACTGGCCATTATATGACACTGGCATTTCTACCTGACAGATAACTGGCCAGCCATCTTTTGGATTATTGTGCATGTTTGTTATATATTTTGCTTGTGAGATTGCGACGAGGGATGGCACCAAAAGCTTTACTAATGTCTAATGTTATAAGAAGTGTTCTTTGGATGGGCCTATCTGAATTGATGCCATCTAAAATTCTTTGTGTGAGGTTTGTCAGAAGAGTGTTTGTGGAGTGTAGTGGCCTAAAACCGTGTTGTGAGTCAGCAAGGGGAATATGTGGTGTGACAAGTTGAAGTATTAGGCGTTCAATGACTTTAGAGGGGGTGCAGAGAAGTGTGATTGGGCGGTGCGATGTTGGGATTGTTGGGTCTTTGTTCGGTTTTGGAATGGTGATTATTTTACCATGCTTCCAGATGTCGGGTATAGTGTTGTGTGAATAGCTGTAGTTTGCAATGTTTGTGAGTGCGTGTATACCTTGTTGTCCAATGTGTTTTAGGTGGATGTTGCTTATGTTATCAGGGCCACTGGGAGATGAGTGCTTGAGACTCTGTATTATGAGTTTTGTCTGACTGTCTATGAAGGGTATATATACTAAGAGTTGGTGCTGTATGCTATGTTTTAGAATGCAGATTAACACACAACAAATATTTTCATCAAAAAGTCAATAAAAAATGACTGTTGAGATAAGATTGATTAACTTATTGATTTATTGATTAATTTTTTAATGAATAACATTACAAAAGAAAAATGTAAAGCTGTGCCTAGTCATGGTGGCTTCCCTTTAAAACCTCAACAGTTAAAAACCATGGTGACTACAGATGGAAATGGTTAAATGGTTGGTGCTGGCAGATCCAAACAGTGTAATGATTATGGAAGAACTGTGTATGAGCTGGAAAAATTGGACCAGTAAAAAACAGTATAGAACTTTGAACAAGATGGGGGGTAGGAAAGAGAGACCAGAAAACTCATGAAACAATTGTTTGACCAAAAGGCAAAAATTGAATTAAAGGGTTAATATAACAAAAGGAAAGAAAATGAAATTACACTCAACCCTCAATCTAATGGATCCTCAACTTAGCGGACAAAAAATCCCATCCGTTATAGAACCTGACGATGGCCCAATCATCCGTTGCAGTGTCTGATCCAAGTCCAGGCCACCAACATCAGGTGTCAGACCCCATGTGAGAGGGAGGGACTACCAGTGTCAGTCCACTCTCCTCTCTCTAAGAATGTCCATTCAACAACTTTATTTCTGTTAATTTATTTCATATTTACCTGTCGTGTGTGTTAAAACTAATCAATAATACAATATTACCATATTATTTTCAGGCACAGTAAAAGAAACCAGTAAATGTATACTGTGCCAAATTGCCAACAATATTACCATATTATTTTGAGGTACAGTAAAAGAAACCAATAAATGTATACTATACCAGATTGCCAACAAGAGTTATTTGTCCATTATTTACCAATCAGGTCCATTGTGTTAACATTTGGCAGGAAGAGACCAGTCCTTGCATGCATTTGTCCGTTAAGTGGAGGGTCAAGTGTAAGGACAGTAATGAAAAACAATGAAAAGGTAAAGAAAATGAAGAAAATATAAGAGAAATCAAAAAAGACAAAAAGGGTGGTTAAAATGATAAGAGGTAGCCAAAAAGAGAAAGGCATAAAATCATTCCCACCCATTCCATCCCTAAATACACTCCACTCCCCTCCCCTCCACCTTCCCTCTTATCTTAGCACCTCCTGGATGACAGGTCATCCCTGCACCTTGTCCACTGCCCTGGGTCAGAGGCAGTGTTGCAAGGCACAGCACATGCACAGCAAGGTTGCTTCATTAAATTGGTGCCCCCCCCTCTCCGTCCCCCCATGCATAAAAGGAGAAGAGGGGGAGAAATCTCTTCAGGCTGCATCAAATTTTGCTCGCACATACAAAGGATTACAAAGGCGGAGTATGCCGACAGGAGACCTTTTGGTCCATATCTAGGTCGGATGCGAAAAAAATCATAATAATAATAAAATAATGATAATAAAAAAAACTATAATAATGTATGCAACAAACAAAATACATAAACAGATGCATAGGTATAGTTGAATAACAAACAAACAGGTAAACAGTAAATAATAATAAATTGACACATAACTAATAATAAATGAAAATCAAACAGACAAATGATAACAAAGCAAAAAGAAATGATATAAAATAAATTTTAATCATTACAGCATCTTGCTTAGGTGTTTATCTAAATGAGTCTTAAAGCTTCGAACTGAACTAAATTGCACTACCTGTGTAGGAAGTTTATTCCATTCATTAACTACACGGTTGGCAAAGTTGTTTCTACCTACATCAAAATTGAATATATTTCCGGACAGTTTGAGACCATTGTTTCTTGTTTGATTCTCATTCAGTGTGAAAATGTTCTCAGTTCCCTTTAGAATCTTAAAGACCTGTATCAAGTCACCTCTGAGTCTACGTTTTTGTAGGGAAAACAGATTCATATGTTTTAGTCGATTTTCGTATGATTTATTTTTGATATTTGGAATGAGTTTTGTGGCTCACCATTGTACTTTTTCCAGTCTGTCAATGTCTTTAATGAGATTCAGTGACCATACGGAAACAGCATATTCCAAATGTGGACGAACTAACGATTTAACTAGCTTGTTAATGAGTGATGGACTTTGGAAATCAAATTGATCGTGCAATCAGTCCTAGAATTTTATCTGCCTTCTCTGAGGCGGAAATGCACTGCTTAGATGATACGAGATCACCACTGATAATTATGCCGAGATCTTTCTCTCTATACACATTTGTTAACAACTTTTCATATAGCTTGTAATCGTACTTATTGTTCTTTGTACCTATGTGCATAACCTTACATTTACTTGTGTTAAATTTCATTAGCCACTTTTCAGACCATTGCTGTAGTTTATCTAAATCTTCTTGAATATCTAATTGGTTTAAGTGATCATTTGCCATTCCGCACAGTTTTGTATCATCAGCAAATTTGGAAAGAGTAGATTTTAGTCCATGGTCTATATCATTTATATATACTATGAATAGAAGTGGCCCAAGAACGGAACCCTGAGGAACTCCACTTGTAACATTTTTCCATCTAGAAGTTTTCCCATTTAAAACAACTCTCTGTTTTCGACCATTCAACCAATTACTAGTCCAACTTAATAGGCTACCACTTATTCCGTGTAAAGCTAATTTAGTAAGTAGTCTTTCGTGTGGGATGGTATCAAAAGCTTTTGCAAAGTCTAGATATATTAAATCTATATTGTTTCTTTTGTCATAATTCGATATAACTGTGTTGTAGAATTCGAGTAAGTTAGTCACGCAAGATTGTTTCCGTCTGAAACCATGCTGGCTATCATTTATCAAACGGTTACTTTCTAAATGATGTTCGATGGCATCTCCGATGATAGTTTCCATTATTTTTCCTACGATTGAAGTCAAACTTATAGGCCTATAGTTATTTGGTTTCTTTTTGTCACCTTTTTTGAATATGGGAGTAACGTTAGCTAGCTTCCATTCTCTTGGGACATCTGCGGATATGATGGATTTCTTGAAAATAATTTCTAATGGAACAACAATCTCATTCTTAATTTCCTTTAAGATTCTTGGATGCCAACCGTCAGGCCCTGGTGTTTTATTAACTTTGAGTTTATCTATACACCATTTGATTTTATCTTTTGTTATATTTACCGTAGTGAGTAAGTTTACCCTAGACTTTTCACAGGTTTCAGTTTGGAGTTCACTTTGAGGTGTTTCGTCTACGAATACCGAGCTAAAATAATTGTTTAAGATATTACACATTCCTTCGTTTGAATATTCAAGTTGACCGTCAGCAGATAATAGTGGACCAATGTGATTCCTAAGAACCTTTTTATCTCTAATGTAACTATAGAATTCTTTGGGATTCTCTTTGGATTTATCAGCGATGTTCATTTCGTATTGTGGTTTTCTTTTTCTTATTGTCTTTTTTAAACCTCTCTGTATTGATACATAACTTTGATAGTCATTAGATGCACCCGAGCACTTATATTTCTTATAAGCCTGTCTGTTTTTAGCAATACTTTTTTCAGTTTCTTTGTCGAGCCCCTTTGGGCGAGACTGATTTGGGGGACGTCTGTCCTTAAAAGGAATGTAAGTTTGAATCATCTTAGTGAGCGTATTTTGAAATATTTCCCACATCTGATCTACAGGTCTTTCGTTTAATTTTGCCTCCCAATCTGTAAGCTGAAGCTCCTGACGTAGTCCTATGAACTGAGCCTTACTGAAATCGGGTATTTTAGAAACACAAGTATGTATTCTGAAAAAAAATTAGGAGTTTGAATCTAACTAAGTTGTGATCGCTATTTGCAACAGATTCACCGACTTATACATCAGTTACCATGCTTTGGCGGCTAGTGATCAATAGATGGAGTAAGTTTCCATATCTTGTGGGCTCTTTTACATGCTGAATTAAGTAATTGTCAACAAGAAAATCAATCAAGCGACTACCTATATGGCCATGTTCAAGGGTCATCCAATCAATGTCAGTAAAATTGAAATCACCCATTATCAATAAATCCCGGTTGCAGAAACTAGACACTTCTTGAAATAACAGTTTGTCGTCTGCTGATGATAATGTCTTTGGCCTATATATTACACCTATATTCATTTTTTGTCCATTTGTTTGGGTTAACTCAACCCACAAACTATGGTATGCATCCTGTTTCACTTTCTCTAAAATACAAGCGTGAACATTGTTTTTAACGTACAACAGAACATCCCCACCTTTCTTGTGGTTTCTATCCTGATGAAAGTGTTTAAATCCCGCACTATTAAATTCAGCTTCGAACTCTACACCATTTAACCATGTCTCAGTTATTCGTATCATATCGAGATTTTCGCTCTTGACATACGCCTGTATTTCTTGATTTTTTTTCCTGATACTACGAGCATTAAAGTACATGGCTTTAAGAAAATCGTGATAATTTCTTTTTGACACATTTTGAGTTTCAATATCATGTCTTACGTTATCATTTTCTTTTTTATTTATTCCTTGCTCTATATCATTATTTGGTCCTTCATTGAGATTCAATGCCTCATTAACATTTCTCCTATCAAAATTAACATTTCCCCCATCACGGTCATCTGGTCGATGACGGTCATCCGATCTCTTTTGTACATTTTGTCCCCCCACATCACCGTGATTCACTCCGGCCTCCCGTCGTTCATTGACATTATGTCCGGCATCCCTTCCTAAGATTATATTTTGTCCTCCAGTGACATTATATCCTACCGTGACATTTTCTCCTCCATTATCATTACATCCTATCGTGATATTTTGTCAACTTACATTACTTCCCATCGTGATCTTTTGTCCTCCATTGTCATTACATCCCATTGCGACATTTTGTCCCATGACATTACATCCTAATGTAACATGTCGTCCTCTACTGACATTATATCCTAAAAGTATATTTTGTCCTATACTGGCACATTGTTGTACATTAATGTTATACTCTACACTGATATTTTGGCCTTTATTGACATTGTGTCCGGTATCCCTTCCTAAAATTATATTTTGTCCTCCACTGACATTATATCATACTGTGACATTTTCTCCTCCATTATCATTACATCCTATCGTGATATTTTGTCCTCCACTATCATTACTTCCCATCGTGATCTTTTGTCCTCCACTGTCATTACATCCCATTGCGACATTTTGTCCTATGACATTACATCCTAATGTAACATTTCGTCCTCTACCGACATTATATCCTAAAACTATATTTTGTCCTATACTGGCACATTGTTGTACATTAATGCTATACTCTACACTATTTTCCCATGCACATTCTATTTGCCCTTCCCTTTGGGCCTGTACCCTAAAAAAGGAGCTAGCTCATTACAAACTCCCACAATGAGGTTTGTAAGAAGATCTTTGCCTCTGCGGGTAAGGTGGATCCCATCAGAAGCGTAAAGGTCATGGCGCCTAGAAAAGAGATACCAAGGATCAAGAAAGTGGTATCCCAATTGTGTGCACAAGTGCGATATCCTATCATTGATCCCTATGGCTATACTGTGACGACTGCCACGTTCCTTCATCTTCTGAAGGAGGACCTTGTAATTCCGAACAAGTTCATCTGATCTGACCCTACCTACATGGTTACTACCCGTATGAAGAATCGTAACCGTGTTCTTCCGTCCTTGCTCCCTGATGGACTGGGTACAGTCGGCAATCCCACGGCCCGGTTGGTATACAAGCTTGCAAGGTCGTTTTGTCTACCGCTGCAGGATGTCGTCATAGCCTGGCACCATGGAGTCCCCAACCACCAAGAACTCCTGGTTTTCAGCCACTTCATCCTCCAGTAGAGCAAAACGATTAGCTTCATCCCCCCACCCATTCCACCTCATGCATCACAACATCATCCATATACAACCATTCTCCATTGACCCTTTTCTTCTGTCCTCTCCCGTCCTTCCTCAACAGACATTCCTCTCTTCCCCAAAGCCCCCTTCACCCCATCCATCCATCTCATCCTAGAACGTCCCCTCATGTTCACTCCCTCCACATCTGCCTTCCATACCTCTTTTACTAGTCTTTCTTGACTCATTCTTTCCATGTGTCCAAACCATCCTAATACTCTTTCATCAACCCTATCTCCCAACTTCTTTTGCACCCCTGTTCCCCTCACCTCATTTCTCACTCTATCTAGCTTAGTAACCGCCATCATACATCTGAGACACCTCATTTCAAACACATTGAAACTCCTTCTCTCTTCCTCTCTTATGTTCCATGTTTGTGCCCCATACAGTGCTGTTGGCACAATCACTCCTTCATACAATCTCCTCTTAGCATCAATTCCCAAATGTCTATTCCTCATTACACTTTTTGATCTACCAAGGCATTTACTCGCTTCTCTCAATCTACATTCTACCTCCACCTCCACTCCACCTTTTCCTGCCACATTTGCACCCAAGTATCTAAAAGTATCCACTTCCTCCAGTCGCTCTTCCTTTATGCTTATTTCCAGTCTGCTGCCACTTTGACCCCATGTACATCTCATGACCTTACTTTTACCCACATTTATCTTCAGCTCTCCTTCACACACACTCCCAAACTCTGTCACCAACTTCCTCAATCCCTCCTCCAATCCTGCCACAAGCGCAGTGTCGTCCGCAAACAAGAGCTGGCTGACCTCCCACTTTTCTCCATTTTCTTTAACCATCTCCAATCCCTGACCCACCACACCTTGCATTTACCTCTCACACCACCCCATCCATGTACAAGTTGAAGAGCCAGGGTGACATAATGCATTCCTGATAAAGTCCCACCTGTATTTCGAACCACTCACTCGCCATTTCTAATCCTGACACATGCTCTACTACTCTCGTAAAAACTCTTGACAGCTCCTAGAAGCTTTCCTCCTATTCCGTATATCCGCAAAACCTGCCACAATGCCTTCTTGTCTACCCTGTCGTAAGCCTTTTCCAGATCCATAAAAGCCCAAAAAACATCCTTCCCCTTTCCTATAGCTTTCTCGCATATCTGTCTTACTTAAATCCACACTGTTCCTCACCAATTACTCCCTCTGTTCCTCTCCAAATCCTCTCAATCAAGATTCTCCCATAAGCCTTCCCAACTACACTTAACAAGCTAATCCCTCTGAAAGTACTACATTGACACTTGTCCCCTTTTCCCTTGTAAAGTGGAACTATACAGGCACTTCTCCAGTCCCCCGGCACTCTACCCTCTCTCCAGCAAAGATTAGATAACCTCACCAGCCAGTCCACCATCACTGTACCTCCTTTTTTTAGACATTCTTTATGGCATCCATCCAGACCAGGTGCCTTACTTGCTTTCATCATCTTAACAACTGCTTTCACTTCATCCTTCCTTATTTCTCCTCCATTTTCCTCACTCATCACGGTCATTTTCTTAGCATTTCCCACTGCAACTATCTTTCCTTCCCTATCCTCGTTCACATTTAGCAACTCCCTAAAATATTGTGCCCATCTTCCCCTTACTGCCTTCTCTTGCATTATCCTCCCCGTGTGGGGTATTGGCTGCATGTTAATGTGGCAAAGTAGGATGCAGTTGATACTTTAGGGTCTATATGGGGCGCCCCTACAGACCAGAGCCACACACCATTTTGTCTGTGATAGAAGAAAACTATGTTCAAAGAGAAATGATGACACTTTTATACTACAACTGTCCCTCCATTATGCTGTCTCCCAACCCCTTGTTACTGCCCTGTACAATTTCTGTGAATATTGATTTCCTTTTTCGCCTACCTACCTTGTGGTGGGGGGGTAAAAGAGTACTGCCACCAAGTATTTCCACTAGGATCGTAAGAGACGAGAAAAAAGGGACGGGGATTGGGACCAGGCATCCTTCTCCCTGTAGCCCCACAGGGGACATTCCTAGAGAAGCTTTGGTAAGAAAAAGGAATGGCATGAGGAACATTTACTAGTAAGAAAAGAAGGTAAAAAAAATAGTGCAAAGAATAATAAGTACTGAGAAAGGCATTCATGAAGAAATAGAAGTTTTTAGGTTAGGAAGATTTGTAGGTGGTAGATGGAGTATTAATGGACTATGTAGTGGTAAATAGGATTATGATAGGAAGAGTTTAGGATATACATGTGCTAAGGGGAGAGAGTGGGGGAATATGAGATCCTTTTTTGGGTGGAAGGTAAGTTGAGAGTGGAGGATAGATGGAGAAAGAGGAAAGGGACAAAAGGTAGGGAGGTGCTTAGAGTGAACTCTTTAAATGAAAAGGAGAAGGAGTACAAAGAGAAGCTGAAGGAGGAGTGGGAGGGAGTGAAGGATAGAGTGGAGCTAGGTGTGGAGGAGGAATGGGGATGGTTGAAGGAGGGAGTCACAAAGTGTGCAAAGATGGTGTGTGGAAGAAGAAGGACAGGAGGAAATAGAAGGAAGGGTAGTGAATGGTGGGATGAGAAAAGAAAGAAGGTTGTAGAAGAGAAGAAGCGAGCTTTGACAGATTGGTTACAAAATAGGACGAGGGAGTCATATGAGAGGTACAAAGAAAAGAAAAGAGAAGTAAAGCAAAAGGTAAAGGAGGCAAAGAGGAGAGCAGATGTGAAATGGGGTAAGAGTATGACAGAAACTTTTGAAAGTAATAAAGAGATGTTTTGGAAAGAAATTAAGAGAGGAAGAGGAGGCGAATGAAGTAGAGAAGAAAAGGTACAATGTGCAGATGGAGAGATGATAATGGAAGAGAAGGCAGTAAGGGGAAGATGGGCACAATATTTTAGGGAGTTGCTAAATTTGAAGGAGGATAAGGAGGGAAAGATAGGTGCAGTGGGAAATGCTAAGAAAATGAGAGTGATGAGTGAGGAAAATGGAGGAGATATAAGGAAGGAAGAAGTGAAGGCAGTTGTTAAGATGATGAAAGCAGGTAAGGCACCTGGTCTGGATGGATGCCATGCAGAATGTCTGAGAAAAGGAGGTACAGTGATGGTGGACTGGCTGGTGAGGTTATTTAATGTTTGCTGGAGAGAGGGTAGAGTGCCGGAGGACTGGAGGAGTGCCTGGAGGGAAAGGAAAGGAAGAGGAGGAGTGAAAGAAGGTGAATTAATATTACTTCAGGTGTTAGAGAGCAAGTGTCTGATGTTCAGGTGAACCGTCACTGGCTGCTTTAATCCGATTTACCACGAATGATATCACCTGGCGATGGCAGCAGGACGAAAAGGAGTCGAATCTTGTCGTCCTTTGAAGGGTGAGTTAACCTCTGCCTATTGCCGAGTAAAAGTCTTGGCAACAACAAGGAAGGAAGGAAGGAACTGTAAATGTTTCGAATAACTGTTGCCCGAAGAAAGTTAAGTCGAGATCAGGTTAGCCTCTTCCCTTTGCTAAAGTCCCACTCCAGCGGCAGTGAAAGTCGTCTGTAGAAAAACAAGGACATTTGTAAACAACCCATATCGGGTTCAATCGAGATAAGATCCTCCTCCTCTCTGCAGAGGTGGGGGGTGGGGGTGGGGTAGGAGCACCTTCCTGATTGTCGAGTAAAATGGCGTGGGAGGACTTGTCCGTATAACGTAAAACTGGGTCGAGGAATGGCGAAATGGTCAAGGACAAGAGGAGGAAGAGGGTCGAGTTGGCGCTAAGGAGAGAATAAGTTTTGGGAGAGGGGAACCCACAAAACAGGATCACAGCTGGAATACAGTTAAGCCACGATTCATTTTTAATTTCCTTCTGGACAAGAGAGCAACCACTTAACGAGGTTAAATATGGGATTGACGTGATTCTTACTTTTCTCTGAGCAAGGCGCTCGTGTAAAGGACGAGGGTTAAATTGAGGTGGTTTTAATTAACTACTGGGCAGAGCTGACGGCGCGCGCATGCAGTAGTTACAGGAAGAAGGTTCAAGAGCTGATTGTAAGCTTTGCTGATCAGAGGGCAACCGCATAGCGTGACTGGAAGATAATTAAATTTAGACTAGTCTCTGCCCACCATTGAGCAGAGGGCACACACAATTAGTTTCATTTAATATAGGGAAAGAGTATAGATAGCGGAACAGCTGTTATGATGTAAAGAGTTGCTGGAGTTACGAAGGACCTCGAGGACTTTTGCAGGGTCAAGGGCAAAGTCGGGATGGGGCAAGAGGGGGAAAGGGAGGGAGGCCAGGAAGACCCAAGTAAGCATTATATATATATATATGTATATATATTTATATATATATATATGTATATATATGTGTATATATATATATATATATATATATATATATATATATATATATATGCTGATATGAATGCGCTTTCGTATATTACATCTTCGCACTGAAGATGTAATATACGAAAGCGCTCTTCTTCGTCAGTTTTTTTTTCCAAGTGGTCTACTTTATATATATATATATATATATATATATATATATATATATATATATATATATATATATATATAAAATCAGCCATCCTGAGTCCAGTGCTGAAGAAAGGCCTCTTTCATAGCATTCCATGTTTGACACGACAGTGCAACCCTTTGCTACGTCACTCCTGCAAACTTCTCAGTCTCGTCTCTCCAACTTCTGTCTGGTCTCCCTCTTGCACGCTTCCCATCTTCCGGCGTCCACTCAGTAACACACTTGCTCCATCGCTCATTAGTCATTCACACTAACTTACCTGCCCAATTGCACTTTCTTCTACCGCCTCCACAATATCACTCTCGTCTGTTCTCTCATCCAACTTGCTCTCTTTCGGTCTCTCAGCGTTATTTCCATCTCTCCATTCTCCTGTCTGTATTCCTTAGCTTTGTCTCCATCGCCTTCGTCAGTTTCCAAGTCTCACACCCGTAGATTATTGTTGGCAGAATGCATTGAATGTAAACTTTACGTTTGTAACATAATGGTAGAGAACCTCTCAGGATTTTATTATACTTACCAAAGACTTTACAACCAATTTTAATACGCCTATTTATTTCATCATGATCTTTGGTCACTTTCACCATCTGGCCTAAATAATTATACTCTTCAACTTTTTCATCGTTTATAATCTCTTTAATATGAACTTTCGTGTTGAACATTCCATTGGTTTTACTCTTCTTCATTTTTAAACCTACTTTGAGACTTTCCTTGTTCAGATCACTCAGCATATCGTGCAAGTCTTCTTTAAAAGATCTATCGATGTATATATATATATCGGAGGCGACTCCAGGTCATCAACGTCACTCGGGCTCATCACAGATTTCGCCTAAGACACATGCATAAATGAAGGTAAGAGACGTAATGCACACCGTAGACTTATACACTACGACCGGAGATAATAGTCCATGATGATTTTTTACCATATCATCAATAACTTATCAAAGTTAATAAAACACCAGGGCCTGACGGTTGGCATCCAAGAATCTTAAAGGAAATGAAAAATGAGATTGTTGTTCCATTAGAAATTATTTTCAAGAAATCCATCATATCCGGAGATGTCCCAAGAGAATGGAAGCTAGCTAACGTTACTCCCATATTCAAAAAAGGTGACAAAAAGAAACCAAATAACTATAGGCCTATAAGTTTGACTTCGATCGTAGGAAAAATAATGGAAACTATCATCAGAGATGATATCGAATTTCATTTAGAAAGTAACCGTTTGATAAATGATAGCCAGCATGGTTTCAGACGGAAACGTTCTTGCGTGACTAACTTACTCGAATTCTACAACACAGTTATCTCGAATTATGACAAAAGAAACAATATAGATTTAATATATCTAGACTTTGCAAAAGCTTTTGATACCGTCCCACACAAAAGACTACTTACTAAATTAGCTTTGCATGGAATAAGTGGTAGCATATTAGGTTGGACTAGTAATTGGTTGAAAGGTCGAAAACAGAGAGTTGTTTTAAATGGAAAAACTTCTGGATGGAAAAATGTTGCAAGTGGAGTTCCTCAGGGTTCCGTTCTTGGGCCACTTCTATTCATAGTATATATAAATGATATAGACAATGGACTAAAATCTACTGTTTCCAAATTTGCTGATGATACAAAACTGTGCGGAGTGGCAAATGATCACTCAAACCAATTAGATATTCAAGAAGATTTAGATCAATTACAGCAATGGTCTGAAAAGTGGCTAATGAAATTTAACACAAGTAAATGCAAGGTAATGCACATAGGTAAAAATAACAGTAAGTACGATTACAAATTATTTGGAAATTCGTTAACAAAAGTGGATATTGAAAAAGATCTCGGCGTAATTATCAGTAACGACCTCAAATCATCCAAGCAGTGTATTTCAGCCTCTGAGAAAGCAAATAAGATTCTGGGATTGATTGCGCGATCTTTTGATTTCAAAAGTCCATCACTCATTAACAAGCTATATAAATCGTTAGTTCGTCCACATTTGGAATATGCTGTTTCCGTATGGTCACCGAATCTCATTAAAGACATTGACAGACTGGAAAAAGTACAACGGCGAGCCACAAAACTGATTCCAAATATCAAAAGTAAATCATACGAAAATCGACTTAAGCACATGAATCTGTTTTCCCTAAAAAAGCGTAGACTCAGAGGTGACTTGATATAGGTCTTTAAGATTCTAAAGGGAATTGACAACATCAAAAGTGACCAAATTTTCACATTGAATGAGAATCAGACAAGAAACAATGGTCTCAAACTATCCGGAAATAGATTCAATTTGGAAGTAGGTAGAAACAACTTTGCCAACCGTGTAGTTAATGAATGGAATAAACTTCCTGCACAGGTAGTGCAATGTAGTTCAGTTCGAAGCTTTAAGAATCATTTAGATAAATACCTAAGTAAGATGCTGTAATGATTATAATTTATGTTATAATTTGTCTGTCTGATTTTCATTTATTATTAGTTATATGTCAATTTATAATCATTTACTATTTACCTGTTTGTTTGTTATTCAACTATACCTATGCATTTATTTATGTATTTTATTTGTTATTTTTACATTATTATAGTTTTAATTTTTTTTTTTTTTTTTTTTTTTTTGCATCCGACGTAGATATGGATCAAAAGGTCTCCTGTCGGCATGCTCCGCCTTTGTAATCCTTTGTAAAAAACTACTACGTCGATTTAAATGAAAATTTACATGGCATTAGATTACACTATCAGTAGCCTTTCATTAAAATTTGAAGTCAATATCTTTGTTGGTTTTTTAATGATCCAATTTTTTTGTTTTTCAGGTGAACAGAGATAATAGTCCTATTGAATATTAAAGAATGGGGCGTGGGAAAGATCTTACAGAGTGTGAGAGAAACAAAATTATAAAGGAAATAGCGCAAGGAAAGTCAGCTGGTGAAGTAGCCAAGAAACTAGGTCGACATATAAAGACAATTCGTAGATTTTTACAAAATCCCAAATTTAGGAAAGTGGGCAGTGATAAAGGGAAGTTCAAGTCTGTTACATCGCGTGACATCTCTCATCTTAAGCGATGCGTAAAGAAAAACCCTGGAACTACAAGTGTTACGGGCTGCTGGTATGTGAAGATACGTTACGTATAACGTCTAAGTGCTTAAGAACCAGCTCACTTCTAGAAGTCACTGTAGGACTGAACTATCTGGTCAGGGCCTAGATAATTCGTAAGACTAGAAGTAAAGGTAACAAAGAAGATTCCAGGAAAGGCATATTAAACTAGCGATAAAACTAGTAAACGAAATTATTAATATCATGGAAAATATTTACAGGCAATCAACACAAAAGAGAATGGGCAGTAGGGTCAATGGGACCGTTACATGATTATAAGAATATGGAAATTATCGTTCAAATAAGAAACACAAGATAAGTATACAATATGGTACTATCTAAGTACACAGAGATCAGGAACATGCATCAAAATAAGTAATAAGTACAAATATAAGTAAAGTAATGCAATGTATATCAGACACGTAATGTAGGCAAAAAGGGTGATCACTTCACACCAATCGTCTCATGAATCTAAACCTTCTAGTTTTTATCAAGAGATCAATATGTGGGAATATGACAAGGAGTCAGCGAGTTCCACCGCTTATATACCATTGGACCGGAAGCCGGATACTTCCGGTTAAGGGTGCGGGTGAGGAGGAGGGTAAGTTAACACGTCAACATGGGTAGTTTTAGGACCCTCGACTCGCTTGAACAATCTATTTATTTAGTAACTGTCAAATCTGTGCGCTCCGAACTATTCAGGATTTCGCTTGTCTGTTTGTTCTACAAGAGTGCGCACCTCTCCGCACGTAGGCAAGATTACATATCGTGGACGGGCGTTACTGCTTAACATTGTTACAATACATACATAGACAAGAAATATGAACATAGTTATGTAATACAAAGGAACACAATTCTATAACAATTACACATATGACGTAATATCTAATATTACGTTACACCTCCACCGTTTGGGAAAGCTTTTCACTTTCTGTTGAAAAGCTACGTTCTAGAAGGGACGTCGGCTAAAACATAGCTTTTCAACAGAAAGTGAAAAGCTTTTGGTAGGTGTCCACACGAAGTCGTGGTCTTTTCTCAACAGGTCAGTCAATGGTTCTGCTACATCTGAAAAATTTGGACAAAAACGGCGATAATAGCCACTCATTCCAAGGAATCGACGTACCTCTCTACGATTAGTGGGTGTTGGTACATCATTGATGGCTTTTATCTTGGCGTCTATTGGAAACACTTGGGAATTTCCAACTTTAAATCCCAAATAGGGGACCTGTGTATGTCCGAAATCACATTTGGACAAATTGATGGTAAGGTTTGCTTGGTCTGCTCTATAAAAGAAATTATTTAGGTGTTCAATGTGTTCTGTCCAAGACTGACTAAATATTATCACATCATCTAGATAAGTTTTTACTCCTGGCAATCCTGCAACAAGATTACTTATCTAAATGATGTGATAATATTTAGTCAGTCTTGGACAGAACACATTGAACACCTAAATAATTTCTTTTATAGAGCAGACCAAGCAAACCTTACCATCAATTTGTCCAAATGTGATTTCGGACATACACAGGTCCCCTATTTGGGATTTAAAGTTGGAAATTCCCAAGTGTTTCCAATAGACGCCAAGATAAAAGCCATCAATGATGTACCAACACCCACTAATCGTAGAGAGGTACGTCGATTCCTTGGAATGAGTGGCTATTATCGCCGTTTTTGTCCAAATTTTTTCAGATGTAGCAGAACCATTGACTGACCTGTTGAGAAAAGACCACGACTTCGTGTGGACACCTACCATCCTGGCAAGGTCGCCACTTTGTTACGGGCTGCTGGTATGTGAAGATACGTTACGTATAACGTCTAAGTGCTTAAGAACCAGCTCACTTCTAGAAGCCACTGTAGGACTGAACTATCTGGTCAGGGCCTAGATAATTCGTAAGACTAGAAGTAAAGGTAACAAAGAAGATTCCAGGAAAGGAATATTAAACTAGCGATAAAACTAGTAAACGAAATTATTAATATCATGGAAAATATTTACAGGCAATCAACACAAAAGAGAATGGGCAGTAGGGTCAATGGGACCGTTACATGATTATAAGAATATGGAAATTATCGTTCAAATAAGAAACACAAGATAAGTATACAATATGGTACTATCTAAGTACACAGAGATCAGGAACATGCATCAAAATAAGTAATAAGTACAAATATAAGTAAAGTAATGCAATGTATATCAGACACGTAATGTAGGCAAAAAGGGTGATCACTTCACACCAATCGTCTCATGAATCTAAACCTTCTAGTTTTTATCAAGAGATCAATATGTGGGAATATGACAAGGAGTCAGCGAGTTCCACCGCTTATATACCATTGGACCGGAAGCCGGATACTTCCGGTTAAGGGTGCGGGTGAGGAGGAGGGTAAGTTAACACGTCAACATGGGTAGTTTTAGGACCCTCGACTCGCTTGAACAATCTATTTATTTAGTAACTGTCAAATCTGTGCGCTCCGAACTATTCGGGATTTCGCTTGTCTGTTTGTTCTACAAGAGTGCGCACCTCACCGCACGTAGGCGAGATTACATATAGTGGACGGGCGTTACTGCTTAACATTGTTACAATACATACATAGACAAGAAATATGAACATAGTTATGTAATACAAAGGAACACAATTCTATAACATAATTACACATATGACGTAATATCTAATATTACGTTACACAAGTAAAACCTTGTTTGCAGATGCTGGAATTCAAGATGTCTCCAAAACAACCCGAAATAAGATATTGTCTCAACTTGCTAAATATAATAAACCTACATGTAGGCCTCCATTGGCACCAAAACATAAAAAAGCTAGGCTAGAATGGGCGAGGAAACACATGAAAACCGATGTTAAGAATATATTATTCACAGATGAGTGCCGAGCCACGTTAGACGGGCCTGATGGATGGAGCAAAGGTTGGATATTTAATGATAACCCAGCTCACATGCGTTTGCGGCGTCAACAAGGGGGTGGAGGAGTAATGTTTTGGGCAGGTATCATGGGAGACACTATGATTGGCCCATTTAAAGTGCCAGAAGGTGTGAAAATTACTGCAACAACATACTCTGACTTTATTGAAAATGTCCTCTCAGACTGGCTGGATGAACTCCCATTATCAAAGCTCACAAAAGTCATTTTTATGCATGATAATGCACCAGCACATGCTGCCAAGAGAACAACGGAAAAGCTCTCCTCCATGGGATTTAATGGAGACACTTTGATGAAGTGGCCAGCATGTTCTCCGGATTTAAATCCGATTGAATACTTGTGGAGTATCATAAAAAAGAAGATCTACTTAAATGGCAAGCAATATACGTCTAAGGATTCACTGTGGGAAGCAATAAAAGAAGCTGCTAGAACAGTACCACCCGCCACTATCACAAAACTGACTGATTCAACTACCAATCGCATATTTGAGGTCATCAGACAAAATGGATCATATATCAAATACTAATAATAAATTTATGAGATGTATATTTAATATTTCATTCTTGTAATTGATTGTTATGTTGTATACTTATGGTATGGGTTGTTTAAATTTTTTATTTTGCTTTACTTTGTATATTTATCCTTATAATTAACGAAAATACATAAATCCTTTTAACAGGACTATTATCTCTGGTCACCTGAAAAAACAAAAAAATTGGATTATTAAAAACTAACAAATATATTGACTTCAAATTTTAATGAAAGGCTACTGATAGTGTAATCTAATACCATGTAAATTTTCATTTAAATCGACGTAGTAGTTATTGAGATATGGTAAAAATTCATCATGGACTATTATCTCCGGTCGTAGTGTATGTGCACAGATAACTAGGGATCACTATTGGTATCGTAGAATAGCGCCATATATTAACAGTTTACCACCCGACCCCATATACGACATTGTCAGATATACCCATAGCATAATAAAACATACACAATCAAATCATCACACATAACAAATACAATATATCCATATCAAATACAAATATCCAACAAACAAACAACTACGCAGCTGCCCCGTTCTTTATCTTACTTCTATACTTCCTTTCTATCCTTTACCTTGATCTACCACCACACCCATATCCTATCCCCCTATATTCCCCTTACCCTATCCCCCTCTCACCACCATCACAGATAACTTAACAATAAGACAGAAGTATACTTCTAATAAAAATTACTCACTTCATTTATACATGAACTCCAGTCGTCTTGGTTTGATGGCGAACTCTTGTAATATCCTGTCGTGCATCTCCTTGTTGTTTAAGTCGTTCAAAATGCTTTTCTCGATGGAAATACGAGCCAATGAGGACAGCCGTTCTTGAGACATTGTGCTTCTCAGATATGAGCGGATTCTATCCAACGTGGAGAACCTTCTCTCATTAGCAACTGATATTAAGGGGATAGTCAGCAGTAGCTTAATTAGTTTAATGGATTCCGACATAGCGGAAGTTAGCTCCAATTTATACAGTAATTCTAAAATGGTGTTGATTGATTTGCACTTTTTGAAATCACTGTCAATATACATATATTTTAGCTCGTTCACTAAGTTCTTACAGTCAAAAATACCGGGGTACTTATTTTTTAGACAGTCCATATGTTGCATGGGAAAGGAGTTAGCAAACTCTTCAAACTTATTAACGTGTAGTAATTCAAAAAATGCATACTTCTGCATGCCAGAAAATCGCTCTCGTAAGGACATCAGAATGTTATCAATTATTGTGAAATAGGTAATTTCGTAATCAATTTGCGCACCTCGGACTTTTATTCTAGGAGGAGGATCGAACTCATACGCCTGTTCAACTACAGCAGCTGTATCGCGCAGAATGTTTTCATAATGTTCGTCCTTACGATAACCTTCAACACAATGAATGAAGTCATTTAGTTTACTCTGACCATACTTTATGTCAAGTAGCTTACACTGTAAGATATCAAACAGTTTTCCAGCCTGAGAAAGTATGTTATCAAAGCAATTGATGAAAAACATGAATGTGAAATCATTCAACTTTGCCAATAGATTGTCTGCTTGACAAAGTGTATCTTCATCCCACTTTTCACTAGAGTCTAGAATACTTGTGAAGGCATTTTTCAAGTTTTCATACAATAGTTTTATGGATGACACCGTTCTTGACCTATAGCACCATCTTGTTTCACACAGTGATGGAATACTGACATTGAATTGTCTGAAAACACTTCCGTTTGGTACTGGAAGATGTAAATTTGCTAAATGAGTGTAAATGAGAAAAAAAAATTGACTCCACTCACCTTCTCTGCACTATTACTCAAGACAAAGTTAAGTTTATGTGCATAGCAGTGAATGAAGTGCGCGTGTTTAAATCCTTTATCCCTTAGCTTGCTCTGTACTCCGTTTAGCGTTCCTGCCATTACAGCTGCCCCATCGTAAGTCTGGCTCACGAATTTATCTGTAGCGTCATTGAAGGAGTTCAACGCAGTTGCGATTACATCAGCCAGTCTTGTAGCACTTTTATCATCACTGATTTCATAGAAGCCAAGAAATCGTTCACATATTTTGTCTTCATATACATATCTTATTATGATCGACAGTTGGGCATGCATTGCACAGTCTGTAGTTTCGTCGGCTTGTACAGACATAAACGGAGCTTTATCAACTTCGCTTCTAATTTCATCAGAGATTACATTTCCAATCGCTTGTATTAGGTCATTTTGTATTGTGCTTGAGACACCTGAAAACTGTTTCGTCCCCTCTTTAGTAGAGAGTCTTGAAGCAAACACGCTGTCGATTTCAGCAAAGCACTGCAATAGTTCACAGTAATTTCCTCTATTAAGGCTGTCACTTCCTTCATCATGTCCACGTAGAGGTAACTCTTGTTTACACAGGTAATAACACTGCGTTTGTTAAATGCTTTAAATATTGTCTATTTTCTTCAACTGCTTTGTTATGCAATTGTTTTTCCAGTTTAGCAGACTCACTAATAACTGTCACAATATCATACTGTCCGAAAGTTTTCAAGCCTTTATAACTACTTAAATGTCTCACCGATTTACTGTAATACTTACAGTCACTCAGGATGTTTTCATAATTGTTATAGCCTCCATCTGTCCACGACTGATTAGCTTTTGGTTGAAACAACAAACATGGCCAACAATAGAGTTTCTCTGTTATGCTACTTGCACAAAGCCAATCAATCTGTTCATACCATTTTATCTGGAATGTTCGAGTTCCAACTTAAGTTTTCAGTGAAGGAGTTGGCCTGCCAGCTCGTATTATTTCACGTTTTTCCGCAATATTCCTGGCTCCAAACGGCCTATTCTTTATATCTAGTACTATCTCTTTCTCCATTTTTAAGTTAAGGGTTAAAATGAAAATAAAGAAACCTTGCCAAACACTGATCTATACACACAGACGCACATGTGAATAGCAATCAAAGAACGCCCGATTGCGTGCATCTGACACTACTCGTTCCCGCGTTTCCCCCACCCAAGCATCATCAACTCAAGAGATGCCAGTTAGTCTTTTACCTCTACCAAGCTAATACGTATTAGCCCGAGTTCCTGGACAGTTTTCCGTTCCTAGAATATTGTATAATTTAAATCTTTCATACATTGGAATTTAAATCCTAAGCTCTGTATAAATCTATTATTTCAAGGAAACATTGAATTTAAATTACTTTTAATTCTTACAATTATAGATGATAATTTGGGCCGGTAAGCTCTGAGCCCGAGCGCATCATCAACTCGAGATGGCAGTTAGTCTTTTACCCAGCTTACCAAGCTAATTTGTATTAGCCCGAGTTACTGGACAGTTTTCCGTTCCTTTAAGAATATTGTAGAATTGAGATCTTTCATACATTGGAATTTAAATCCTAAGCTCTGTAGAAATCTAATGTTTCAAGGAAACATTGAATTTGAATTACTTTTAAATTCTTACAATTATAGATAACAACAAGGCTGTAAGCTCTGTGCCCGAGCGGCCGAGCCGATAAGCAGCTCGACTATCATTGGGTGACGAGTCAGGCGCGTTTGAACGAGTGCGAGATAATGTCTGCTCATATATAGGAGCAATATTTATATTCTGACACAGCCCTCCTAGAGTAGACGAATCCCAGACGCTGAACGAAAATATATGAACTGTGGCCAGGCGAAATAAATGGAGCCCGAGCTAACTGGATGTAATTGCATATTTATTTTAGAAAATCTAATATTTATATGTGTGTATTTATATATATATATATATATATATATATATATATATATATATATATCACTGCTATACAGTTTATTTAACATATAATGTTTGCATTTTGATGTGTACAAGATTTACTCGAGATGGTTTCTAAAATCTTGTTTGTATTTTTGGCTATCGTGAGTATTAAACTTTCCTTTTCAATTTTTTCCTGTTTATTGTAATTTGCAGTTTATTGTGTTTTAAGAAATTTAAAAATAGGCAACTTTGCTATGGTGTGGAAGTATGAATTCAGGTACGTTTATTGTTATATTGTTAATTGTGTTAGTAATCATAATTATTACTATAGGTATTATTATTGTGAATATAAATTAATGTAATTTATAGTCATTATACAATATGTATATAAAGATGAATAGATAAGATAAGAATGAAGGAGACTGCGAGAGACCATAAGGCCTACACTAGGCAGTTCCGAATGAATGAAAGCCCGAAACGTGACTTTGGAAGAAGGCAGAGTTTGATCCCTGGCTGGGCTGGGTTGTTGCCACCACCGAACTCACGAGGCGCATTTCGCCCGGTGATCATCCTAAGGGTTTAAATGATGAACTTATATGGCAGGAAAAAAACAACATAGTGCGGTTACACCTGACGATTTTATTCAGTAGAGAAGGAGTTTTTCTGTCTTCCGCCTGGAAATCTTAATGGAGGGGCGTTTTTTTGGTTGAATCAGAAAGATAATGTCTTTTTTTCAGAAGCGGTTGCAGACCATAAAGACGTATTACTTTATACGTACGTCTTTGTGGCTGTAGCCATGCGATTTTATTCAGCTGAGGGAGAACCCTTTAACTGCTGTAAGGCTCAAAGAAAAGAAGATTGGCCCTTTCCGTCTTTCGGATGCAGTGACAGAACGTTACTATTTAATGTTTGACAGATGATGTGTTGTGAAAAATTGCTCAGTGCTTGTTGTGTTTGTCCTCTTTGAAGATGATTTGTTCTACCCGCCAGATGGTAGCTCTGCTGTCTGGGTTTGGGTCCAGCATGCCCCACAGAACCTTTAAGAGAGTCCTCTCGTGATGGTCTTGGAATCTTCCTGGCTTTAGGGCTTGGAGAAATGGTCGCCCTTTGTTGCAGCAGGCCAGATAGTACCTCATTTGGTCTTTCGTTTTGAGCCTTAATGTTGTGGGGTGGAAGTATGGCAGACGATCCATGCAGAGTTCGTAGAGAAGGGACCCGAGAGCCCAAACATCAGCCATTCCTCCGGCGTATGGATGTTGGGCTGTGTCCAGCACTTCGGGAGCCATATACCAAGGTGAGCCTTGCACACTCTTGATCTGCCGCTGGTAAACGTTTGAAACTCTTGCCGAGAAGCCGAAGTCGATGATTTTGACGACCTTTGAATCGGCGGTGAGGACGACGTTTTCTTGTTTGAGATCAAGATGAACAAAGTGATGTGAGTGCATGTAGGACACTGCGGACACGATCTGCCTGAAGTAGGAAAGAATCCGACTGCCCCATGCAAGAGAAGGCGACTTGTTGTGCCTTTCCATGGCTGCTAAGAGTGTACCACCAGAACAGTATTCGGTGATTATGATTTTGCAGCATAGGTCGGTTGCAACGTCGACCAGTTTGATTATGTTGATATGGTCCAAGGTCGAAAGGGCCGCGATTTCATTGGAGACATCGCTTGTGCACTGATCCTTCTGGATGGGAATCTTGGCAACACTTATGGAACCCGTTGCCTTACTGGAAGCGAGGACCGTGCTTGCAAAGCCTCCATCCGCCAGGGAGCCCTTTATATTGTAATTATCCTCGAAAAGGATGCTTCTTGGCTTTTCAAAAATGCCTGAAGAAGATCTTGATTGAGACCCACATGTTTTATATGACGACCAATGTGGTTTATCTTTTGTCGAATCCTCTGCCGTCGTTACTTTGCCTCTTGATGGGCTCTTAGCTGGTTGAGGATCTGGTGACGTCTTTATTTTGGAGTTGTTGGTCACCACGGGCACTTGATGGGCTGGGCGAGGAGACTTTTCTGTGGAGCCCTGTTGAGGAACGCCTTTCGTACAACAGGCGAAGAGCGAGTGGAAGCAGACGTAAAGTCTGTAAGTGGCTAGGCGCAATCGCTCGAGGTTGAGGTGACGAAGCTTGATCATCGTGTCCCAACTTTGTCCAAGCCGGTCCCGTGAGGGGAACTGTCCAGGTAGTTGATCGTCGAGAACAGATTTGCTTAAATAAGGCGTGCAGGGCTTATTGCCCGTAGGTTATGATGGAAAGACATGCGGCACCACAAAAGACATACTAGTCTCTGACGAGGTCAATTGCAGAATAGGAAATGATCACATCAATAAATAAATGAATAGATAAGTAAATGAGTAAATGACCAGATAAAGTTGAACAAATAAGTCGATTAGTTAAAGAATAAAGAGTATCGTTCGGACGTTTTAGTAAATGAAATCTTCAAAAATCTCGATTTTTTTTTATAAGGCATGAGCACTTTTTTTTTTTATTAACTCGCTATCCTTATATACACGGTGGCCGTAAAAGACTTGAGTCATGCAGTACGTGAATCTCTGTCAAGAACAAAAATATGCTACAAAGTTGCACGCCATGTAACCCCGGAAGTGAATAATAATAATAATAATAACGATGATAATAACGATTATAATAATAACAATAATAATAATTATGATGATGATGATGATAATGATTAATAATGATTATAATGCTGATGATAATAATTGAATCCAGCAGTCGAGCACCCTCGATCCTGGGTCACTTACCGTGAGTCCCGTCAGGATATCTCTCCGCGAAGAATGTCTAAAAGAACCATAAATAGGCACGAAGTCTTGTGTGTGTGTGTGTGTGTGTGTGTGTGTGTGTGTGTGTGTGTGTGATTCACCATGGTCTTGGATCACGTGTTGGACTCGTGATCGACAGCTATTTCTCTCCCGGAAGATAGCTCAGAGCTCATATATGACCGATCTATGGGTAATGCTGTGACCTTACACGCACACACACACATACACACACACACACACACACACACACACACACACACACACACACACACACACACACAACTCCCCGCCCACGAGAGTTGGAGTAACGACTCGCAGCGCAGCGATACTGAAATTATTTCAGCCCTGGGCGGGATTCGAACCCGGACCTCCATAGTGGCAGCCGGGAATTCTACCAACCGCCTCATCGAGAGTGTGTGTCTGTGTGTGCGTGCGCGCGCGCGCTTGACTGCGTTCATTTCTCTCTACTTGTTCGCACAGACATCAACAAAAATTATTCAGAACGATGTGGTTTGTCTATACTCATATCTCCAAGTTTGTCAGCATTCTTCGGGTGTGCAGACACTCTCAACTCTCTCGTCGCGTAATGGACAAATTGATAGGAATCGTCTGCTTCCCACCACAGCGGAAACGGTAGCCCTAGGGGCACGACGACGCTGGAAGGCAAAAGGTCTTGGCCTCTTACGGATCAGAGGGGGATGAATCTCCCGTATTGTCGCGGGGAGTTGAATGTCCTACTGGTTCATATGATGATGATGATGATGAATCGGCTGCACGTCACAAACTCCTTTATTCAGGACATAGCGGTGCGGTGCATTACAAAATGACTGGTTTTGGCGGTTGGGGTCCACAACTCAAAGTGGATTATGACCTTACTACCCTGCGCCGTAGGCTAGATTTGAACCCGTGCGCTTGGCTTCACTAGTGGCTATAGCACAGCGAGCCTCGCTTCCACACCCCTCCCCCCTCCCCCCTCTCTCTCTCTCTTTCCTTTTTCTTCTTTTTTTCCTAACAAAGTCCATGGGTCACTGTCGAGCGCGCGTCTTTGGATTCGTCTCCTTGTAAGTAAGCAGCCCTCAGGTTTGATCCTCAAGGAGTGACTGTCACTTGCCCTGGCTTCCCAGAAGGATATGGCATAGATGAAGTCTCTGGCCGTAACTGAGCGCCTCCTGGCATATTTCTTTTTGTTTTTTAAACATCTGGAATTAGTTATAGAGAGTTAAAACACAACTACTCAGAGCTGGAAATAGGTTGATCGTGAACTCACTTTCAACATAAGTAGACCGACATTCCCTATGATTTTGTTTAAGAACGAAGTCTGCATAGGTCTTCGTTGTTTTAACTACATTAATGCGCCCTGTCCCCTCCCATTTATTCGAATGAAATCGCTTGGTAATAAAAATAAGATCAGTAATTGTCATGAAAAGGGGTATGACATAGAGTGTATGAATCACAGGATCATTTTAATATCACCTACTATCCTTTCTGCTACGTTCTTAGCGCCTTCGCTGCCGCGTGTGTTTACGGAGATAAATGAAAATGGCTTTCATGCAACAGCCAGAATAAAGAATTAACTGCCATCCTGCACGAAAGGAATTGAGCACACACGCTGCATCTGGGTATACAGTAAACACAATATGTCTCTGGAGTAAGTACCGTTTTCTAAGAATGTCTTCATCAAATAACTTATGAGCATGGTCGCTATTGCACTTGATGAAGAAGAAGAAGGAAAACAAAATAGAAAAAGAAAGAGATTGTGGGTTCATCCTATGTTGCAAGATAGGAAGACTGAAGGAGAATTTCATACTCTGTATCCTCGTCTTATTGATGATGAGAGTGAATTCCACAGCTATTTCAGAATGAACAAGGGAACATTTGAAAAATACTATCCAAAATTGAGGATGACCTGAAAAAAGGAATCACACCATTCAGAGAAGCACTCACTCCAAGGCAACACTATTTGCTTATATGAAGGCTGAATCTTGACTGGAGTGTAGCAGGAAGCAGGGTTACAGCGTTTTCTACACTGCTGTGTAGAATGGGAGTGTTGCCATACCGGGGCATACATTTTTCTCGGGCGTGTGCAGACTTTTATAGCAAGATATACTTGTCAAACTTTGACAAAATGTTGGTTCTATTTTTTTTTTATTCTTGGATGTATATAAGGCCCCCATGCCCTAACATATTCAGTAAGATATATATATATATATATATATATATATATATATGATTATTATTATCGCTAAAAGAAAGCTGAAACTTTAGCGTAGATTTTTTTTTCTACACCGTAAAAACGTATCTTTTGGGGTACAATATTTTATAAGTAACACAATTACCAATAAAAGTCATATTTTGATGTACACAAACAAACTTGTGTAGGAATATTTGTTGAGTGAGCTAAGGAGATGCATTTCCGCAGTGGATAATAGGCTGTTATTATACATATGGAATTTCTTTCTTCGGTTAATAATGTGTATTTTTTTTTTCTCTCAGTACCTTGGCAATATGATAAGTATGCAAATATTATTATATAGGAAAATTGTTTAGTGAGGATAGGAAATGCATTTCCACAGTGGACATTAGGCTATGGTATGGAATTTCTTACCTTCACAACCCAGCTGCCTGCTTATTTCAACACAGCTTCTTTTCGTCACGTTATCATTGTAGTGCAGCGAAGTCAGGTCGCACAGCTCTGGTCCTTTTGACTAATTCTATTAGCATTTCATCTGAATCCACAAAATTAAAGTAAGTTTTGTAGGTTATATTTTATTCAGTTGGTGCTGATGCATATCCTAGCTGTACGCATAGTCATTGTATCAGTGATAAATAAAAAGAAAACGTATTTTTATCATTTTTCTAACTTTCTCATGATCCCATTGTGGTGTTTTCTTTGAATTATCCATGGTTTGGTAGGACAGAAGGTAACACTACTTGCTTATATGAAGACTGAATCTCGACTGGAGTGGAGCAGGACCGTGGCAACTGAGTTCACACTGGCGCTCACGGTCCGGTCTCGCTCCAGTAAAAATATCTTTTGACGGAACCGTGACCGGAGCGAAACCGGAGCGACCCTGGAGCGAGAGCGCCAGTGTGGATGCTTCCATTGAAATTAATGAGACAATATTGGACCGGACCGAGAGCGGAGCGCGACCGGACCGATAGTGTGAATCAAGCCTTATTCAACCCCTCGTAGCTTACTGATGCGTCCTCCTAACTCGGTTAGTGCGAATATAGACCTACGTGGTTGATCATGTCGTTAGATGACCGGTGATGTTGTTCTAAATGGTAAAACTTGTAGATGGATTATTTTTTACTTGTGGAGTTCCTCAGGGTTGTGTTCTTGGGCCATTAATGTTCCTAGTATATCAATGATATAGATCATGGCCTATCTATTGTCTCCAAATTGGCTTCGGGTGATTTCGTCCCAAGGTGATTTGGGCCCAGGGTTTTTCTGGGCCGAAATCGCCGGTGATGTATTATTCTTTTAATAATATATTTTCTTTCAATAACAAATACATAATAATAGCAGTCCTCCAAATGTTGCTGTCGTTGTTTATTTATCATTGAAAGAAAATATATTATTAAAAGAATTTTCAAAAATGATTTAAATATCATTTCAAGTAAATATTTTTTGCACATACTGTGTGAAAATGAAATGAAATCTATTAAACAAATGATCCAAATTGAAATGATACAATTTCGATGTGTGGACTAAGGTAAATGGTGTTATTGTTGCACAAAAAGTTGTCTAATATTGATAACACATTATAGCAAGGAGTCTAGGGTTGGGTTGTTCAAAAAACTAATTCTGGCGTTTTATCTTGATGTTAAATGTTATGGTAACGCTCTGTGTTACCATGATGTTTAATGTCAAGATAGGTTTAACGCCAAGATAGTGTAAAAATTTGTTTAGAACAACCCAGCCCAGAAGTTCAACATCATTAGTGAGCATGCAGAAGGGAAGCGCATGGAATGTAGGATGTTTCGGCCACAGACGTTTCGGCCAGAACTCTGCAGGGTAGGACGTTTCGGCCAGTCCTCCAAATGTTACTATTATTGAAAGAAAATATATAATTAAAATAATTTTAAAAAATTACTTATATATCATTTCAAGTAACTATTTTTGCACATACTGTGTGAAAACGAAATTAAATTTATGAAACAAATTATCTACATTGAAATTATACAGTGCACCAAGCCAGGGCACCAAGCCTTCAAGCTTAAAAGGTTATTTTCGCTGGGCCGATATCACCGGCGATTTCGGGCCAGAAAAACCCTGGGCCGAAATCACCTGATCCCTCCAAATTTGCTGATGATATAAAACTGTGCAGAATGGCAAATGGTCACTTAAACCAGTTATATATTCAAGAAGATTTAGATAAACTACAGCAATGATCTGAAAAGTGGCTAATGAGATTGAACCCAGGTAAATGTAAGGGAATGCACTTAGGTAAAAATAACAATAAGTACAATTACAAGTTGTTTGGAAATTCATTAACAAAAGGATCTCAGGGTAATTATCAGTAATGATTTCAAATCATCTAAGTAGTGTATTTCCACCTCAGAGAAAGCAAAAAAGATTCCAGGACTGATTGCATGGTATTTTGCTTTTAAAAGTCCAAATGTCATTAGCAATATATAAATTGTTAGTTCATCCACATTTGAAATATGCGCTTTCTGTATGGTAACCAAATTTCATTTAAGACGTTGACAGATTGGAAAAAGGACAAAGGCGAATATAAGAGGGTGGTAGGAAGAGGGGTAGAAAATGGGTGTTACATTTTGATGGGTTAGGTGTTTATAAGCAATAGCCAGCAAGCGAGGAGTTGCATAAGTTCACTCTCCATTTTGTGTTTATAAGCAATGACCGGGGGCCCGATTGAATTGCTGACTTGAGAATTATTTGTAACTTGAGGTATGCAGAGATTCGAGATCGCTTAAGTACACAATATAGCCATATAGACTTGTAACAACAAATCTGATTGGTGAAAAGGTGGAGGAGAAAATTCAATTCGTTCATGATTATAAGATCACACCCTTTGGGGAGGATCTTGAATATAAAGTTAAGGATTATTGGGCTAAAGAAATCACTATATCTCTGCAAAGCTTACTTAGTACCTCAGAGAAGCATACTGTATAAGAATTAATGGAAGAAAGAAAAGAAAAAATGATTCAGTTTCATTCACCTGGACAGGAGATTATAACTGTCTAAAACTTGACAAAATGGATTGATTGAAAGCAATAGGGCCTACCGACTAAAATATGGGAAATAAAGGCAGTAATAACATAAGTGAAAATAAGGAGAAAGTGAAGAAAGGGGCAAAGGCAGATGATAGCGAAGAAAGGTGGGCAAAAGCAAGCCAGGAAATGGATTCCAAATATCAGAAATAAATCATACAAAAATCTACTAAAACATATGAATCTATTCTTCCTAAAAATGTGTAGAGTCAGGGGTGATTTGATACAGATCTAAAGAAATTTGACAAAATCAAAAGTGATTCAATTTTCACACTGTGAATCAGACAAGAAATAATGGTCTCAAACTGTCAGGAAGTAAATTTGATCGGGAAATGGATAGAAACCACTTTGCCAACCATGTAGTAAATGAGTGGAATGAACTTCCTACAATGTAGTACAGTTCAAAGTTTTGAGATTCGTTTAGATAAACACCTAAGGAATATGCTGTAATGCCTGCCATTAATTTGATGTTATTTATTATTATTGATCTGTTTTTATAATAAATAATAATGTTCATTATTATCATCTATTCATTTATTTTATTTACCTATCTATTTATTATTATTATTGTTATTATTTTCATCCAACCTAGTTATGGACCAAAAGGTCTCCTGTTGGCATGCACTTCCTATGTTATCCTTCGTAATATTGAACAGTCTGGCAGAAGTCTATTTGGTTTGAGTTCTGGAAGGTCATAATTGTCAAACGGAGCAAAACTTTGACTTGAAAGTGATTGATGAACTGCAAGAGAGGAGTGGGTGGACTATGTGCACCTAGACTTAGAGAAGGCTTTCGATAAAGTTCCTCACAATCAATTTATTTGAAAATTGGAGCACACTGGAGGACAAAGAGACAAACTACTCGAATGGCTGAATTTTTTTTTTTTTTTAAGTAAAGGTATGTGAAAAGAGCATTAAAAGATAAAACTTCAAAATGGAGAACAGTGACCAGCGATGATCCACGAGGTTCACTACTAGCACCTATGGTATTTATTATTATCTGTGGTAGGGGAGAAAAATGCTGCCAGCAATTGTTCCTACTTGAATCATAAAAGGTGACAAAAATGGGATGGGGATAGGACTAAGCACCCTATTCTCTGTAGCTGCAAAGGGAATATTCCTAAAAAAAAAAAAGTCATAAAAGGGTATGGGAGGAGTTTTCCAATCTGAACCCTAAGGTTGGGTCTTTTAATGTGCATGGATACGGTACAGATAAGAGTAAAGGGGAAGAGATATGCAGTATGTTTGTGAGAAGATAGTTGTGTTGGCATTGAGTGAAACTAAGTTGAAAGGAAGGTGGAAGTTTGAGTTTAGGAGGGTGTCAGGAGTAAAGAGAGAATGAGAGAGAGAGAAAGGGTGGCTATATTACTAAATGAAGAAATAGGGATGTGGCAGAGTGGAAGGTTTCTTGGAGATTTTGGCCAATGACTGTTTCCTTATTGACAAAGTAGTGTATTATTTGCGCTCAACAGGACTGTCGTGGAAATCGTAATGGTAAATTAAACAGGATCAGAGGTTCACACCAGGCTTAACGACCCCCTTATGGGTCGATAGCCTTAAGATTAAAAAAGAAAAAAGAAAAAAAAAGTTTCCTCTGTCTATTAGGTCGAAGGAACAAAATCTTCAAGAGAAGAACAAAAAGAAGTTGGTTAGGATATAGATCGAGTTAGTAGCTGGTGAAAAATATTCAAAATGAGGCTGCAAGGGGAGAGACCTTTTGGTATATGGATATATGTTTGTGAATACCATTTCTTCACACGTGATCAATATAAATACCACATTGGCACTAAAGTCTTTTGTAACGTTTTTATCTATATTATTGATAAAAAAAAAAAAAAAACTCCTTTACCATAATCTTGCAAAAATGAAATTTTGTTTTAGATAAAAATGGGGTTTAGCCATAGGATGGAAACTTGACTAAAAGATAGGATTACCGGAAAGTCTTGTCTATTGTTAACAAGACCTTGGATATTCTTTCCGTTAAGATTACTCATATTTCAAAGAAATTAAGCACTGTAAGAAACGTATTGATAAAGAAAATGATTACCACAATGGAATTCTTTGGTCAGATTTTAAGAATGATGACGCGAAGATCTTTCTTCCCGAATCATTTCCAAACACAGCTATCTATAAACAAACTCCTACTGGGATTCGAACCCTCGCCTGGGCGGCTTGCCTTTTATAAGACGAAGACCGTACCATCACGCCACCATGACCTTACAAAACGGAACGACTTAGTTCACGGACTACTCATTCCGCCATTCAAAGTCGTTCCGTTTTGTAGGGTTATGGTGGCGTGACGGTACGGTCCTCGTTTTGTGGGAAGCGGGCCGCTCGGGCGGGGGTTTGGGTCTCAGTAGGAGAGTTTATTTCCAAATGTCATAATGACACAAACAGCTATTTATGTCCCTCTACTGTCGAGCATCAGTTCCCGCCTTGCAAGCCACGGGTCAGAGTTCGAGTCCAGTAACCACTGGTCATTGTTTCTTAACCTTCATGGCAGATCAAACATATATGGTGGGTCAGTGGTCTTCAATTTTTATTATATATTTATTTACTTATTTATTTATTTATTTATTTATGTCATCCTATCCACCAGAAACGGTCAACTGTCTTTCTGTAAAACTCTTGGTCCCTCTGATCTTTCATATATAATTCTGATGTTCTTGAATGTACCAATATGTGGACATGGAAAGCAGGTCAACTCAAATCTTGAATTTGCAGTTTGTTCTTCCATCATCACTTTAATGACATAATGCTGCAGACAAAACATCATGGCAAATCGGACACAAATTGACGTCTCTCGATGCAAAAGCAAAATGCTGTACAATATGTGAAAAATATATATGTGTATATGTATATATATGTATATATGTGTATGTATATATATATATGTAATATATATATATATATGTATATCGGATAATTTTTATGACCATCGTGTGTAGAACTCAAACCTACCGCTCAGAGGCTGTAAAGCTACTGGGCAGCACCTTAACCCGCTCAGCTACAGATGTCGCTGTCCACAAGCGAATTTCTCATATAGATATATGTATGTATGTGTATATATATATATATATATATATGTAATGTATATATGTGTATATGTGATATGTATATGTGTATATATATATATGTATGTATATGTATATATATATATATATGTATATATATATATATATATGTATATGTATATATATATATATATATATATATATATATATATATATATATATATATATATGTATGTATGTATATGTAAATCATCAAATTAATGTTTCCTTTTAAAAAATCTTGATTAATGATTTGGTCCAACTTGTGTCCACCACAAGACAGCCGTCCACTCGACACACAATTAATGTTCGTTGGCAACCCTCAGGTCGACGACGATCCACTCTTGTTGACCCTGCAAGCTGTAATGACTGTCATTTCTTTTATATTATTTGTTTATTGGTTTGTGATTATTTGTCTGTATGTTTAGTATTATTTGTTCGGTTATTATAATTTATTATTATTAATCTGTCAATTTATTATTATTTACTATTTACCTGTTTGTTTATTATTTAATTTTACCTATTTATTTATTTATTTGTTTGCTTATTTTATTCATTTATTTCTATTATGATTTTATTAATTTATTTATTCATTTATCATTACATATTTTTTTTGGCATCCGACCTAGTTATGGACCAAAAGGTCTCCTGTCGGCATGCTCCTCCTTTGTAATCCTTTGTAATCCTTTGTAATGTGGATGAAGGTGAAACTGGGAAGGGAGATGAGGATATTTGTAAGTGAATATGGGCCTGGTAATGAGAAAAGTATTTTTTTAAGATTTAAATGAGTGCATAGAGGGTTTAGGGAGAAATGTCAATGTGATGGTATTGGGAAATTTCAATGCTAGGGTACAAAATGAACCAGTAGATGGAGTGGTTGGGAAGTGTTGAGTGCTAGGGAAAGTAGTAGTATAGAGTTAATGGTGGAGATGTGTCCATAGAGTTGATGATAGCAAAAAAAGTGTTTAGGAAGAAAGTCAAGCCTAAGTACACATATGAGAGGGTGGTGGATGGAAGGGTGCTAGATAGGGCTTAAATGGACCATATAATGGTAATCAGGGGAAGAGTAAAAAGAGTTTTGGATGTACATATTCTTAGGGGAGAGAGTGGGGGAGTATTAGATCATTTTTTGGTGGAAGGTAAGTTGAGAGTGGAGGATAGAGAAAGAAGAAAAGGACAGAAGGTAGGGAGGTGCTTAGAGTAAACTGCTTAAATGAGAAAGAAAAGGCAGAGTATAAGAAGAAGCCAAGAGAAGAGTGAGAGGGAGTGAAGGATAGAGTAGAACTAGGAGTGGAGGAGGAATGGGGATGTTTCAAGGAGAGAGTCACAAGGTGTGCATAGATGGTGTGTGGAACAAGGACAGGAGGAAATAGAAGGAAATGTAGTGAGTGGTGGGGTGATAAAGCAAAGAAGGTTGTAGAAGAGAAGAAATGAGCATTCACAGATTGTTTGCAAAATAGGACAAGAGAATCATATGAGAGGTACAAAGAAAGAGAAGTGAAATATAAGATAAAGGAGGCAAAACGGAGAGCAGATGTGAAATGGAGTAAGAGCATGACAAAAAAAAATTGAAAATTAATAAAAAGATGTTTTGGAAGGAAATTAAGAGAGGAAGGGGAGGCAAGTGAAGTAGAGAAGAAAAGGTAAAACATGCAGATGGAGAGATGATAAGGGAAGAGAGCTGTAAGAGGAAGATGGGCACAGTATTTAAGGGAGTTGCTAAATGTAAAGGAGGATAGGGTGGAAAAGGTAGTTGGAATGGGAAGTGCTAAGAAAATGAGTGATGAATGAGGAAAATGGAGGAGAAATAACGAAAGATGAGGTGAAAAGTTATTAAAATGATGAGAGCAGGTAAGGTACCTGGGTTAGATGGGTGTCCTGTGGAGTCTAAAAAAAAAAAGAGAGGTACAGTGATAGTGGGCTTGCTGGTGAGGTTGTGTAATTTTGTCTAAAAGAGGGTAGAGTGCTGGAGGACTGGAGGAATTTGTGTATAGCTTCACTTTACAAGGGAAAAGGGGACAATTGTGAGTGTAGTAGTTTCAGAGGGATCAGTTTGCTGAGTGTAATAGGGAAGACTTATGGGAGGGTCTGGATTGAGAGGATTAGAAAAGGAACAGAGGGAGTGATTGGTAAATAACAGTGTGGGTTTAGGACAGGTAGGGGTTGCGTGAATCTGATTTTTGTGGCAAGACAGATATGTGAGAAAGCTTTAGGAAAAGTTTAGGATATTTTTGGGGGCCTTTATGGATTTGGAAAAGGCTTATGACAGGGTGGACAGGAAGGCACTCTGGGAGGTATTTGGTAATGGATCCTAAGAGGAGATTGTACGAAGAAGTGTTTGGGCCAAGAGCATTATATGAGGCAGAAAGATGGAACATAGAAGATGAAGAGTTTAAATGTGTTTGAGATGAAATGCCTGAGAAGCACGGTAGGGGTTACTAGGCTGGATAGAGGGAGAAATGAGGAGGAGAGCGGGGGTGGAAAGGGAGTTGGGAGATAGGGTTGATGAAAGAGTATTAGGATGGTTTGGACACATGGTAAGAATGAGTGAAGATTAGTAAAAGAGGTGTGAAAGGCCGCAGAAGTGGGGGGAATGAAGATGAGGGGGCGACCAAGGATGAGATAGATGGATGGGGTGAAAGGGGCATTGGGAAAGAGGGAATGTCTTTTGACAAAGGAAGAGAGAAGACAGATGATAGGGGTAAGTGGAGAATGGTTGTGTATGGATGATGTTGTGATGCATGGAAGGGAGTGAGTGGGGGATGGGGGGTGAGGGAGTTTGTGTGAATGATATTTTGACATAGCCTGAAGGGATTTCTGCCCATGACTTTTTCAGCATGAAGGGATGGAGTTGGGGTGGGGGTTGCTGATTAAATGAAGCGGCCTTGCTGTGGATGTGCTATGTCTTGCTACATTGCTTCTGACCCAGGGCAGTGGGCAAGATGCAGGAATGACCCATCATCCAGGAGGAGCCAAGAAAAGAGAGAGGGAGGGGTGGTGAATGGGAGTGGAGTATGTGGGGATGAAATGGGTGGGAGTGGATTTATGCCTACGAAATTGGCTACCTTTCTTGTAAGGGGGGAAATGCCCTTGGGATATGTATGCATCTTGAAAACATTGTTTGTTGTAGTCATTCTTGTCAAATCTACCTGTGGTGTCATCTGCTTTGCAGTGGCATCAGAAATTATGCTCATTCTTCATGCATGGTCATTGTGTTTAATAGATAACGATGGTGCTGAATACTGCAAGCTATTGTATATTGAATTATGAAAATTGATAAAGAACTGAGGAAAGTACACAATTGTAAAGAAAAGAATCAGAGGAAAGAGGTTGAGAGTAATAATATATTAATAATATATAGAACTGAGAGAAAAAGGCAGAAGAAGATAACCTCCCAGCAACAATGATATGTCATGTACAGAACATAACACGAGAAGTTAAATGATGGGGCCACATTTTCTTATCAACTAAATGGGTTTTCTTAAAGCATTATGCAAAACAAATGATAAGAGATATTGTTTTTGGAAATTTTGATGAAATTTATCAGATAAATAAGCTTAAAAAATAAAACCTGGAGAAATAATAAGTGAATGGCAAAGTAATAACATAGAATAAATATAACAAAAGGGAAAATAAAACAGAACAAGGCAGAAGGTAGGGCAAGCAGTGTAGGAATAAGTGCAAAAAGTATTTAATTTTCTGGAATGGACTGGTATGTTCTTAGCAATACTTCTAGTGCAACTTTCATTTTTATACCTTGGGTAAATAATCTAAAATAATGTAACTTGTGTAAAGAAGAGTTAACTTTATCTAGTAGTAACAAATCACAATAAGTAATCTATATATTGGCACACTTAAAGGTCAGATATCAACAGATATACCATTCACTAAAAATCATCACAAAAGTACCTTTTAAAAGCATACAAATAAAGTTTTTACCTATTACAGAAGAATTTATTCAGAAAATTCACTTTTAATTGCGCCTCGCATACCACTTTTCCGAAGTCTAGATATTCAGAATAACAATATTGTTTGTTTGGCAACTGTGACGTCACGAACGCGGAATTCCCCGAACCTTTCCCGAAGCGCAAGGGCGGAATGTTTCGAATAGCAGACGACGCAATGAAATGAAGACAAAACTGTTTTTTGCCAAATTTGATAAGATGTAGGTGGTGGGATTATATAGAATACTGTCAGTATGTTTTTTTATGTTAAAAGTTATGGAAGTCTTGATATCTGACCTAAAGGTCAGATATCAAGACTTCCATAACTTTTTGTATTTACAGTTTAATGTACATAAAAAAACATACTGACAGTATTCTATATAATTCCACCATCTACATCTTATCAAATTTGGCAAAAAACAGTTTTGTCTTCATTTCATTGCGTCGTCTGCTATTCGAAACATTCCGCCCGTGCGCTTCGGGAAAGGTTCGGGGAATTCCGCGTTCGTGACGTCACAGTTGCCAAACAAACAATATTGTTATTCTGAATATCTAGACTTTGGAAAAGTGGTATGCGAGGCGCAATTAAAAGTGAATTTTCTGAATAAATTCTTCTGTAATAGGTAAAAACTTTATTTGTATGCTTTTAAAAAGTACTTTTTTCGAGCAATACGATGATTTTTAGCGAATGGTATATCTGTTGATATCTGACCTTTAAGCTGAGATGAAAAAATATATCTGTATTATGTTGTAGAAATGATTGTTTACTACAAAACTTTTGTGCCATCAAGGAGGTGTAGTGTGAATGTGCTGCAGTACAGTATTTTGTGTAGGAGCTTGTTGCAAAAATATTGAAATTGTCACATTTACTAGGCCTACCCTTGCTTTTCTAAGTGCCCAGAGACACCAGTGTAGAACTATTATGGACACAGAAAGCACCCATCATGCACCAGTATGAAAACTTTTTCAGAGAGGTATTTTGGTTCAAATATATTTAGCGAGTCGAGACTACTTTCAAAAGACGATGAAAAACTCCCAATATCACTGAAGGAATTGTCTGTTTTGCTACAGGATGGCATTGTTAATTGAAATGGCTTAGTTTGGTATACTAACTATACATTGTAATGCCATCAGAACTAATACTAAGAGTTGGTGCTGTATGCTATGTTTTAGAATGCAGATTAACACACAACAAATATTTTCATCAAAAAGTCAATAAAAAATTACTGTTGAGATAAGATTGATTAATTTATTGATTTATTTATTCATTTTTTAATGAATAACATTACAAAAGAAAAAATGTAAAGTTGTGCCTAGTCATGGTGGTTTCCCTTTAAAACCTCAACAGTTAAAAACCATGGTGACTACAGATGGAAATGGTTAAATGGTTGGTGCTGGCAGATCCAAACAGTGTAATGATTATGGAAGAATTGTGTATGAGCTGGATAAATTGGACCAGTAAAAAACAGTATAGAACTTTGAACAAGATGGGGGGTAGGAAAGAGAGACCAGAAATTATATAAAAAAAAAAACTCATGAAACAATTGTTTGACCAGAATGCAAAAATTGAATTAAAGGGTTAATATAACAAAAGGAAAGAAAGTGAAATTACACTTAACCCTCAATTTAATGGATCCTCAACTTAGTGGACAAAAAATCCCATCCGTTATAGAACCAGACGATGGCCCAATCATCCGTTGCTGTGTCTGATCCAAGTCCAGGCCACCAACATCAGGTGTCAGACCCCATGTGAGAGGTAGGGACTGCCAGTGTCAGTCCACTCTCCTCTCTCTAAGAATGTCCATTCAACAACTTTATTTCTGTTCATTTATTTCATATTTACCTGTCGTGTGTGTTAAAACTAATCAATAATACAATATTACCATATTATTTTCAGGCACAGTAAAAGAAACCAGTAAATGTATACTGTGCCAAATTGCCAACAATATTACCATATTATTTTGAGGTACAGTAAAAGAAACCAATAAATGTATACTATACCAGATTGCCAACAAGAGTTATTTGTCCATTATTTACCAATCAGGTCCATTGTGTTAACATTTGGCAGGAAGAGACCAGTCCTTGCATGCATTTGTCCGTTAAGTGGAGGGTCAAGTGTAAGGACAGTAATGAAAAACAATGAAAAGGTAAAGAAAATGAAGAAAATATAAGAGAAATCAAATTTAAGACAAAAAGGGTGGTTAAAATGATAAGAGGTAGCCAAAAAGAGAAAGGCATAAAATCATTCCCACCCATTCCATCCCTAAATACACTCCACTCCCCTCCACCCTCCCTCTTATCTTAGCACCTCCTGGATGACAGGTCATCCCTGCACCTTGTCCACTGCCCTGGGTCAGAGGCAGTGTTGCAAGGCACAGCACATGCACAGCAAGGCTGCTTCATTAAATTGGTGCCCCCCCCTCTCCGTCCCCCCATGCATAAAAGGAGAAGAGGGGGAGAAATCTCTTCAGGCTGCATCAAATTTTGCTCACACATACAAAGGATTACAAAGGCGGAGCATGCCGACAGGAGACCTTTTGGTCCATATCTATAAAAAACTATAATAATGTTTGCGACAAACAAAATACATAAACAAATGCATGGGTATAGTTGAATAACAAACAAACAGGTAAACAGTAAATAATAATAAATTGACACATAACTAATAATAAATGAAAATCAAACAGACAAATGATAACAAAGCAAAAACAAATAATATAAAATAAATTTATTCATTACAGCATCTTGCTTAGCTGTTTTTCTAAATGAGTCTTAAAGCTTGGAACTGAACTACATTGCACTACCTGTGCAGGAAGTTTATTCCATTCATTAACTACATGGTTGGCAAAGTTGATTGTACCTTATTCCAATTTGAATCTATTTCCGGATAGTTTGAGACCATTGTTTCTTGTCTGATTCTCATTCAATGTGAAAATTTTGTCACTTTTGATGTTGTCAATTCCCTTTAGAATCTTAAAGACCTGTATCAAGTCACCTCTGAGTCTACGCTTTTTTAGGGAAAACAGATTGATATGTTTTAGTCGATTTTCGTATGATTTATTTTTGATATTTGGAATTAGTTTTGTGGCTCGCCGTTGTACTTTTTCCAGTCTGTCAATGTCTTTAATGAGATTCGGTGACCATAGGGAAACAGCATATTCCAAATGTGGACGAACTAACGATTTATATAGCTTGTTAATGAGTGATGGACTTTTGAAATCAAAAGATCGCGCAATCAGTCCTAGAATCTTATTTGCTTTCTCAGAGGCTGAAATACACTGCTTGGATGATTTGAGATCGTTACTGATAATTACGCCGAGACCTTTATCACTATCCACTTTTGTTAACGAATTTCCAAATAACTTGTAATCGTACTTACTGTTATTTTCACCTATGAGCATAACCTTGCATTTACTTATGTTAAATTTCATCAGCCACTTTTTAGACCATTGCTGTAATTTATCTAAATATTCTTGAATATCTAATTGGTTTACGTGATCATTTGCCATTCTGGTATCATCGGCAAATTTGGAAATAATATATTTTAGGCCATGGTATATATCATTTTTATATACTGTGAATAGAAGTGGCCTAAGAACGGAAACATGAGGAACTCCACTCGTTACATTTTTCCATCCAGATTTTTTTTTTTTTTTAACAATGTTTTCGATCATTCAACCAATTACTAGTCCAACTTAATAGGCTACCACTTATTCCGTGTGAAGGTAATTTAGTAAGTAGTCTTTCGTGGGGACGGTATCAAAAGCTTTTGCAAAGTCTAGATATATTAAATCTATATTGTTTCTTTTGTCATAATTCGAGATAACTGTGTTGTAGAATTCGCGTAAGTCAGTCACACAAGAACGTTTCCGTCTGAAACCATGCTGGCTATCATTTATCAAACAGTTACTTTCTAAATGATGTTCGATAGCATCTCTGATGATAGTTTCCATAATTTTTCCTACGATTGAAGTCAAACTTATAGGCCTGCAGTTATTTGGTTTCTTTTTGTCACCTTTTTTTATCTTTTGTTATATTTACCGTAGTAAGTTTACCCTAGACTTTTCACAGGTTTCAGTTTGGAGTTCACTTTGAGGTGTTTACGAATACCGAGCTAAAATAATTGTTTAAGATATTACACATTCCTTCATTTGAATATTCAAGTTGACCGTCAGCAGATAATAGTGGACCAATGTGATTCCTAACAACCTTTTTATCTCTAATGTAACTATAGAATTCTTTGGGATTCTCTTTGGATTTATCAGCGATGTTCATTTCGTATTGTCGTTTTCTTTTTCTTATTGTCTTTTTTAAATCTATCTGTATTGATACATAACTTTCATAGTCATTAGATGCACCCGAGCACTTATATTTCTTATAAGCCTGTCTCTTTTTAGCAATACTTTTTTCAGTTTCTTTGTCGAGCCACTTTGGGCGAGACTGATTTGGGGGACGTCTGTCCTTAAAAGGAATGTAAGTTTGAATCATCTTAGTGAGCGTATTTTGAAATATTTCCCACATCTGATCTACAGGTCTTTCGTTTAATTTTGCCTCCCAATCTGTAAGCTGAAGCTCCTGACGTAGTCCTATGAACTGAGCCTTACTGAAATCGGGTATTTTAGAAACACAAGTATCTATTCTAAAATTGTTTAGGAGTTTGAATCTAACTAAGTTGTGATCGCTATTTGCAACAGATTCACCGACTTGTACATCAGTTACCATGCTTTCGCGGCTAGTGATCAATAGATCCAGTAAGTTTCCATATATTGTGGGCTCTTTTACATGCTGAATTAAGTAATTGTCACCAAGAAAATCAATCAAGCGACTACCTATATGGCCATGTTCAAGGGTCATCCAATCAATGTCAGTAAAATTGAAATCACCCATTATCAATAAATCCCGGTTGCAGAAACTAGACAGTTCTTGAAATAACAGTTTGTCGTCTGCTGATGATAATGTCCTTTGCCTATATGTATATTACACCTATATTCATTTTTTGTCCATTTGTTTGGATTAACTCAACCCACAAACTATGGTATGCATCCTGTTTCACTTTCTGTAAAATACAAGCGTGAACATTGTTTTTAACGTACAACAGAACACCCCCACCTTTCTTGTGGTTTCTATCCTGATGAAAGTGTTTAAATCCCGCAATATTAAATTGAGCTTCGAACTCTGTACCATTTAACCATGTCGCAGTTATTCCTATCATATCGAGATTTTCGCTTTTGACATACGCCTGTATTTCTTGAAATTTGTTCCTGATACTACAAGCAAGTACATGGCTTTAAGAAACTGGTGATTATTTCTTTTTGACACATTTTGAGTTTCAATATCATGTCCTACATTATCCTTTTGTTTTTTATTTATTCCTTGCTGTATATTGATATTTGGTCCATCATTGACATTCAATGCCTCATTAATATTTCTCCCATCAAAATGAACAATTCCCCCATCACGGTCATCTGGTCGATGACGGTCATCCGATCTCTTTAGTACATTTTGTCCCCCTATGTCACCGTGATTCATGCCGGCCTCCCATCGTTCATTGACATTATGTCCAGCATCCCTTCCTAAAATGATATTTTGTCCTCCACTGACATTATATCCTACGGTGATATTTTCTCCTCCATTATCATTACATCCTATCGGGATATTTTGTCCACTGTCATTACTTCCCATCGTGATCTTTTGTCCTCTACTATCATTACATCCCATTGCGACATTTTGTCCCATGACATTACATCCTAATGTAACATTTCGTCCTGTACCGACATTATATCCTAAAAGTATATTTTGTCCTATACTGGCACACTGTTCTACATTAATGTTATACTCTACACTGATATTTTGGCCTTTATTGACATTGTGTCCGGTATCCCTTCCTAAAATTATATTTTGTCCTCCACTGACATTATATCCTACTGTGACATTTTCTCCTCCATTATCATTACATCCTATCGTGATATTTTGTCCTCCACTATCATTACTTCCCATCGTGATCTTTTGTCCTCCACTGTCATTACATCCCATTGCGACATTTTGTCCTATGACATTACATCCTAATGTAAGATTTCGTCCTCTACCGACATTATATCCTAAAACTATATTTTGTCCTATACTGGCACATTGTTGTACATTAATGCTATACTCTACACTATTTTCCCATGCACATTGTATTTGCCCTTCCCTTTGGGCCTGTACCCTAAAAAAGGAGCTAGCTCATTACAAACTCCCACAATGAGGTTTGTAAGAAGATCTTTGCCTCTGCGGGTAAGGTGGATCCCATCAGAAGCGTAAAGGTCATGGCGCCTAGAAAAGAGATACCAAGCATCAAGAAAGTGGTATCCCAATTGTGTGCACAACTGCGATATCCTATCATTGATCCCTATGGCTCTACTATTCCAACACGAGCCTGCGTAGATCCTCGGGAGGATCCCACAGACTACGTGACGACTGCCACGTTCCTTCATCTCCTGAAGGAGGACCTTGTAATTCCGAACAAGTTCCTCTGATCTGACCCTACCTACATCGTTACTACCCGTATGAAGAATCGTAACCGTGTTCTTCCGTCCTTGCTCCCTGATGGACTGGGTACAGTCGGCGATCCCACGGCCCGGTTGACATACAAGCTTGCAACGTCGCTTTGTCTTCCGCTGCAGGATGTCGTCATAGCCTGGCACCATGGAGTCCCCCACCACCAAGAACTCCTGGTTTTCAGCCACTTCATCCTCCAGTAGAGCAAAACGATTAGCTAGAGCCAGCGGTTGCTCCACAGGTCACACGTCCACCGAACGCGGGCTCGACAAACGGGACCCCACGGAGCGCCACTCGCTCACGGCAGTGACAGTAGGTGAAGAAGTGGAACGCTCTTTGGGTTGTGGGGGGGGGGGGTTCACTCTTCTCACGGAGCGCACTCCTGAGAAGACGAATTTCCTCCTCACACATCCTGAGACGAACCTCTAGGTTGACGCAACCTTCACAAGCCATTTCGCTCCTCCTTTAGCAATAAAAACGGCAAAGAGAAAATACAAATCAACGACAACAAAAAACAACAACAAAGCGTTCTCTAATAAACTAAATACACGAAGCTTACTGTGCTTATCTTACACTATTTCTCGTGCCTTTGGAGTACAGTAACAGAAAAGTGTTTTGAATTTAAATAGAACACTACAGTTTATCTTATATCTGTAACTGTATAGCGCTATACATATACAATTACAAAAAACACAACACAATCACTTAACACTTTCGGAGATATAAATTTGACAGGTATTCGCTAGCTGGTGTCTGTGCAGAAAAACGAGCTCTCTAGCTGAGGTCACGAGCAGACTGAGCTGAGGTGACCCTTCATTCCCCCACCCATTCCACCTGATGCATCACAGCATCATCCATATACAACCATTCTCCATTCCCCCTTTTCTTGTGTCCTCTCCCGTCCTTCCTCAACAGACATTCCTCTCTTCCCCAAAACCCCCTTCACCCCATCCATCCATCTAATCCTAGAACGTCCCCTGATGTTCACTCCCTCCACATCTGCCTTCCATACCTCTTTTACTAGTCTTTCTTGACTCATTCTTTCCATGTGTCCAAACCATCCTAATACTCTTTCATCAACCCTATCTCCCAACTTCTTTTCCACCCCTGTTCTCCTCACCTCCTCATTTCTCACTCTATCTAGCCTAGTAACCGCCATCATACATCTCAGACACTTCATTTCAAACACATTCAAACTCCTTCTCTCTTCCTCTCTTATGTTCCATGTTTGTGCCCCATACAGTGCTGTTGGCACAATCACTCCTTCATACAATCTCCTCTTAGCATCCATTCCCAAATGTCTATTCCTCATTACACTTTTTGATCCACCAAGGCATTTACTCGCTTCTCTCAATCTACATTCTACCTCCACCTCCACTCCACCTTTTCCTGCCACATTTGCACCCAAGTATCTAAAACTATCCACTTCCTCCAGTCGCTCTCCCTTTATGCTTATTTCCAGTCTGCTGCCACTTTCACCCCATGTACATCTCATCACCTTACTTTTACCCACATTTATCTTCAGCTCTCCTCCTTCACACACACTCCCAAACTCTGTCACCAACTTCCTCAATCCCTCCTCCAATCCTGCCACAAGCGCAGTGTCGTCTGCAAACAAGAGCTGGCTGACCTCCCACTTTTCTCCATTTTCTTTAACCATCTCCAATCCCTGACCCACCACACCTTGCATTTACCTCTCACACCACCCCATCCATGTACAAGTTGAAGAGCCTGGGCGACATAATGCATTCCTAATGAAGTCCCACCTTTGCCTCGAACCACTCACTCTCTCCATTTCTAATCCTGACACATGCTGTACTACTCTCGTAAAAACTCTTGACAGCTCTTAGAAGCTTTCCTCCTATCCCGTATATCCGCAAAACGTCCCACAATGCCTTCTTGTCTACCCTGTCGTAAGCCTTTTCCAGATCCATAAAGGCCCAAAAAACATCCTTCCCCTTTCCTATAGCTTTCTCACATATCTGTCTTACCACAAAAATCTGATGTACACAACCTCTACCCGTCCTAAATCCACACTGTTCCTCACCAATTACTCCATCTCCTAATCCTCTCAATCAAGATCCTCCCATAAGCCTTTCCAACTACACTTAAGCTAATCCCTCTGAAACTACTACATTCACACTTGTCCCCTTTTCCCTTGTAAAGTGGAACTATACAGGCACTTCTCCAGTCCTCCGGCACTCTACCCTCTCCAGCAAACATTAGATAACCTCACCAGCCAGTCCACCATTACTGTACCTCCTTTTTTTAGACATTCTCTATGGCATCCATCCACACCTGGTGCCTTACTTGCTTTCATCATCTTAACAACTGCTTTCACTTCATCCATCCTTATTTCTCCTCCATTTTCCTCACTCTCATTTTCTTAGCATTTCCCACTGCAACTATCTTTCCCTCCCTATCCTCCTTGACATTTAGCAACTCCCTAAAATATTCTGCCCATCTTCCCCTTACTGCCTTCTCTTCCATTATCCTCCCCGTCTGGGGTATTGGCTGCATGTTAACGTGGCAAAGTAGCATGCAGTTGATACTTTAGGGTTTATATGGGGCGCCCCTACAGACCAGAGCCACACATCATTTTGTCTGTGATAGAGGAAAACTCTGTTCAAAGAGAAATGATGACACTTTTATACTACAACTGTCCCTCCATTATGCTGTCTCCCAACCCCTTGTTACTGTCCTGTACAATTTGTCTGAATATTGATTTCCTTTTTCGCCTACCTACCCTGTGGTGGGGGTAAAAGAGTACTGCCACCAAGTATTTCCACTAGGATCGTAAGAGGCGAGAAAAAAGGGACGGGGATTGGGACCAGGCATCCTTCTCCCTGTAGCCCCACAGGGGACATTCCTAGAGAAGCTTTGATAAGAAAAAGGAATGGCATGAGGAACATTTACTAGTAAGAAAAGAAGGTAAAAAAATAGTGCAAACAATAATAAGTAGTGAGAAAGGCATTCATGAAGAAAGAGAAGTTTTTAGGTTAGGTAGATTTGTAGGTGGTAGATGGAGCATTAATGGACTATGTAGTGGTAAATAGGATTATGATAGGAAGAGTTAAGGATGTACATGTGCTAAGGGGAGAGGGTGGGGGAATATGAGATCCTTTTTTGGTGGAAGGTAAGTTGAGAGTGGAGGATAGATGGAGAAAGAGGAAAGGGACAAAAGGTAGAGAGGTGCTTAGAGTGAACTCTTTAAATGAAAAGGAGAAGGAGTACAAAGAGAAGCTGAAGGAAGAGTGGGAGGGAGTGAAGGATAGAGTGGAGCTAGGTGTGGAGGAGGAATGGGGATGGTTCAAGGAGGGAGTCACAAAGTGTGCAAAGATGGTGTGTGGAACAAGAAGGACAGGAGGAAATAGAAGGAAGGGTAGTGAATGGTGGGATGAGAAAAGAAAGAAGGTTGTAGAAGAGAAGAAGCGAGCTTTGACAGATTGGTTACAAAATAGGACGAGGGAGTCATATGAGAGGTACAAAGAAAAGAAAAGAGAAGTAAAGCAAAAGGTAAAGGAGGCAAAGAGGAGAGCAGATGTGAAATGGGGTAAGAGTATGACAGAAAATTTTGAAAGTAATAAAGAGATGTTTTGGAAAGAAATTAAGAGAGGAAGAGGAGGCGAATCAAGTAGAGAAGAAATGGTAAAAGGTGCAGATGGAGAGATGATAATGGAAGAGAAGGCAGTAAGGGGAAGATGGGCAGAATATTTTAGGGAGTTGCTAAATGTGAAGGAGGATAGGGAGGGAAAGATAGGTGCAGTGGGAAATGCTAAGAAAATGAGAGTGATGAGTGAGGAAAATGGAGGAGAAATAAGGAAGGAAGAAGTGAAGGCAGTTGTTAAGATGATGAAAGCAGGTAAGGCACCTGGTGTGGATGGATGCCATGCAGAATGTCTGAGAAAAGGAGGTACAGTGATGGTGGACTGGCTGGTGCTGGAGAGAGGGTAGAGTGCCGGAGGACTGGAGGAGTTCCTGGAGGGAAAGGAAGAGGAGGAGTGAAAGAAGGTTAATTAATATTACTTCAGGTGTTAGAGAGCAAGTGTCTGATGTTGAGGTGAACCGTCACTGGCTGCTTTAATCCGATTTACCACGAATGATATCATCTGGCGATGGCAGCAGGACGAAAACGAGTTCAATCTTGTCGTCCTTTGAAGGGTGGGTTAACCTCTGCCTATTGCCGAGTAAAAGTCTTGGCAACAACAAGGAAGGAAGGAAGGAAGGAAGGAACTGTAAATGTTTCGAATAACTGTTGCCCGAAGAAAGTTAGGTCGAGATCAGGTTAGCCTCTTCCCTTTGCTAAAGTCCCACTCCAGCGGCAGGGACATTTGTACAAGGACATTTGTAAACAACCCATATCGGGTTCAATCGAGATAAGATCCTCCTCCTCTCTGCAGAGGTGGGGGGTGGGGGGTAGGAGCACCTTCCTCATTGTCGAGTAAAATGGCGTGGGAGGACTTGTCCGTATAACGTACAACTGGGTCAAGGAATGGCGAAATGGTCAAGGACAAGAGGAGGAAGAGGGTCGAGTTGGCGCTAACGAGAGAATAAGTTTTGGGAGAGGGGAACCCACAGAACGGGGTCACAGCTGGAATACAGTTAAGCCACGATTCATTTTTAATCTCCTTCTGGACAAGAGAGCAACCACTTAACGAGGTTAAATATGGGATTGACGTGATTCTTACTTTTCCCTGAGCAAGGCGCTGGTGTAAAGGGGGAGGGTTAAATTGAGGTGGTTTGAATTACCTACTGGGCAGAGCTGACGGCGCGCGCATGCAGTAGTTACAGGAAGAAGGTTCAAGAGCTGATTGTAAGCTTTGCTGATCAGAGGGCAACTGCATAGCGTGACTGGAAGATAATTAAATTTAGACTAGTCTCTGCCCACCATTGAGCAGAGGACACACACAATTAGTTTCATTTAATATAGGGAAAGAGTATAGATAGCGGAACAGCTGTTATGATACCAGAAGTGAGATTATATAATCAGCCACCCTGAGTCCAGTGCTGAACAAAGGCCTCTTTCATAGCATTCCATGATTCACACGACAGTGCAACCCTTTGCTATGTCACTCCTGCAAACTTCTCAGTCTCGTCTCTCCACCTTCTGTCTGGTCTCCCTCTTCCACGCTTCCCATCTTCCGGCGTCCACTCAGTAACACACTTGCTCCATCGCTCGTCAGTCATTCACACTAACTTACCTGCCCAATTCCACTTCCTTTTACCGCCTCCACAATATCACTCTCGTCTGTTCTCTCATCCAACTTGCTCTCTTTCGGTCTCTCAGCGTTATTGCCGTCATTACAAAGGATTACAAAGGCGGAGCATGCCGACAGGAGACCTTTTGATCCATATCTAGGTCGGATGAAAAAAAAAAAAAAAAAACGAATAATGTAAATAACAAATAAAATACATAAATAAATGCATAGGTATAGTTTAAATAATAAACAAACAGGTAAATAGTAAATAATAATAAATTGACATATAACTAATAATAAATGAAAATCAGACAGTCAAATTATAACAAAACAAAAACAAATAATATAACATAAATCATAATCATTACAGCATCTTGCTTAAGTGTTTATCTAAATGATTCTTAAAGCTTCGAACTGAACTACATTGCACTACCTGTGCAGGAAGTTTATTCCATTCATTAACTACACGGTTGGCAAAGTCGTTTCTACCTACTTCCAAATTGAATCTATTTCCGGACAGTTTGAGACCATTGTTTCTTGTCTGATTCTCATTCAATGTGAAAATTTGGTCACTTTTGATGTTGTCAATTCCCTTTAAAATCTTAAAGACCTGTATCAAGTCACCTTTGAGTATACGCTTTTTTAGGGAAAACAGATTCATGTGCTTAAGTCGATTTTCGTATGATTTATTTTTTATATTTGGAATCACTGATCATTGATCATTGATCTCTCCATTCTCCTCTGTGCATTCCTTATCTTTGTCTCCATCGCCTTCGTCAGTTTCCAAGTCTCACACCCGTAGATTATTGTTGGCAGAATGCATTGAATGTAGACTACGTTTCTAACATAATGATAGAGAACCTCTCAGGATTTTATTATATTTATCAAACACTTTACAACCAATTGTAATACGCCTATTTATTTCATCATGATCTTTGGTCACTTTCACCATGTGGCCTAAATAATTATACTCTTCAACTTTTTCATCGTTTATAATCTCTTTAATATGAACTTTCGTGTTGAACATTACATTGGTTTTACTCTTATTCATTTTTAAACCTACTTTGAGACTTTCCTTGTTCAGATCACTCAGCATATCTTGCAAGTCTTCTTTCAAAAAATCTATCGATATATATATATATATATATATATATATATATATATATATATATATATATATATATATACATATATATATACATACATACATATACCAGTTTATTTAACATGTAATGTTTGCATTTTGATGTGTACAAGATTCATGTAATTTTATAGTTATGCCTTTTTCTTTCTTTTTCAGGTAAGTACTCGAGATGGTTTGTAAAATCTTGTTTGTATTTTTGGCTATCGTGAGTATTAAACTTTCCTTTTCAATTTTTTCCTGTTTATTGTAATTTGTAGTTTATTGTGTGTAAGGAATTTAAAAATAGGCAACTTTGTTATGGTGTGGAAGTATGAATTCAGCTACGTTTATTGTTATCATATTGTTAATTGTGTTAGTAATCATAATTATTACTATAGGTATTATTATTGTGAATATAAATGAATGTAATTTATAGTCATTATACAGTATGTATATAAAGATGAATAGATAACATAAGAATGAAGGAGACTGCGAGAGACCATAAGGCCTACACTAGGCAGTTCCGAATGAATGAAAGCCCGAAACGTGACTTTGGAAGAAGGCAGAGTTCGATCCCTGGCTCGGCTGGGTTGTTCCCACCACCGAACTCACGAGGCGCATTTCGCCCGGTGATCATCTTAAGGGTTTAAATGATGAACTTATATGGCAGGAAAAAAAACAACATCATAGTGCGGTTACACCTGACGATTTTATTCAGTAGAAAAGGAGTTTTTCTGTCTTCCGCGTGGAAATCTTAATGGAGGGACGCTTCTTTGGTTTAATCAGAAATATATTGTCTTTTTTTTCAGAAGCGGTTGCAGACCATAAAGACGTATTACTTGATACGTAGGTCTTTGTGGCTGTAGCCATGCGATTTTATTCAGCTGAGGGAAAACCCTTTAACTGCTGTAAGGCTCAAAGAAAAGAAGATTGGCCCTTTCCGTCTTTCGGATGCAGTGACAGAACGTTACTATTTAATGTTTGACAGATAATCGGTTGTGAAAAATTGCTCAGTGCTTGTTGTGTTTGTCCTCTTTGAAGATGAATTGTTCTACCCGCTGTCTGGGTTTGGGTCCAGCATGCCCCACAGAATCTTTAAGAGAGTCCTCTCGTGATGGTCTTGGAATCTTCCTGGCTTTAGGGCTTGGAGAAGTGGTCGCCCTTTCTTGCAGCAGGCCAGATAGTACCTCATTTGGTCTTTCGTTTTGAGCCTTAATGTTGTGGGGTGGAAGTATGGCAGACGATCCATGCAGAGTTCGTAGAGAAGGGACCCGAGAGCCCAAACATCAGCCATTCCTCCGGCGTATGGATGTTGGGCTGTGTCCAGCACTTCGGGAGCCATATACCAAGGTGACCCTTGCTCACTCTTCATCTGCCGCTGGTAAACGTTTGAAACTCTTGCCGAGAAGCCGAAGTCGATGATTTTGACGACCTTTGAATCGGCGCTCAGGACGACGTTTTCTTGTTTGAGATCAAGATGAACAAAGTGGTGTGAGTGCATGTAGGACACTGCGGACACGATCTGCCTGAAGTAGGAAAGAATCCGACTGCCCCATGCAAGAGAAGGCGACTTGTTGTGCCTTTCCATGGCTGCTAAGAGTGTACCACCAGGACAGTATTCGGTGATTATGATTTTGCAGGATACGTCGGTTGCAACGTCGACCAGTTTGATTATGTTGATATGGTGGAGGGTGGAAAGGGCCGCGATTTCATTGGAGACATCGCTTGTGCATTGATCCTTGTGGATGGGAATCTTGGCAACACTTATGGAACCCGTTGCCTTACTGGAAGCGAGGACCGTCCGTGCAAAGCCTCCATCAGCCAGGGAGCACTTTATAGTGTAATTATCCTCGAAAAGGATGCTTCTTGGCTCTTTAAGAGTTCCCGAAGAAGATCTTGATTGAGACCCACATGTTTTATATGACGACGGATGTAGTTTATCTTTTGTCGAATCGTTTGCCGTCGTTACTTTGTCTGTTGGTGGGCTCTTAGCTGGTTGAAGATCTGGTGGTGTTTTTACTTTGGAGTTGTTGGTCTCCACGGGCACTTGATGGGCTGGGCGAGGAGACTTTTCAGTGGAGTCCTGTTGAGGAACGCCTTTCGTACAACAGGCGAAGAGCGAGTGGAAGCAGACGTAAAGTCTGTAAGTGCATAGGCGCAATCGCTCGAGGTTGAGGTGACGAAGCTTGATCATCGTGTCACAACTTTGTCCAAGCCGGTCCCGGGAGGGGAACTGTCCAGGTAGTTGATCGTCGAGAACAGATTTGTTCAAATAAGGCGTGCAGGGCTATTTGCCGGTAGGTTATGATGGAAAGACATGCGGCACCACAAAAGACATACTAGTCTCTGACGAGGTCAATTGCAGAATAGGAAATGGTCACATCAATAAATAAATGAATAGATAAGTAAATAAATGAATGACCAGTTAAAGTTTAACAAGTAAGTCGATTAGTTAAAGAATAAAAGAGTATCGTCCGGACCTTTTAGTAAATGAAATCTTCAAAAATCTCGATTTTTTTTTATAAGGCAAGAGCACTTTTTTTTTATTAACTTGCTATCCTTATATACACGGTGGCCGTAAAAGACTTGAGTCATGCAGTACGTGAATCTCTGTCAAGAACAAAAATATGCTACAAAGTTGCACGCCATGTAACCCCGGAAGTGAATAATAATAATAATAACGATGATAATAACGATTATAATAATAATAATAATGATAATAATAATGATGATGATGATGATAATGATTAATAATAATTATAATGATGATGATAATAATTGAATCCAGCAGTCGAACATCCTCGACCCTGGGTCACTCTGACCGTGAGTCCCGTCAGGACATCTTGTCACGAAGAACGTCTAAAAGAACCATAGACACGAAGTCTTGTGTGTGTGTGTGTGTGTATATATATATATATATATATATATATATATATATATATATATATATATATATGTGTGTGTGTGTGTGTGTGTGTGTGTGAGTCACCATGGTCTTGGATCACGTGTTGGACTCGTGATCGACAACTGTTTCCCTCCCGGAAGATAGCTCAGTGCTCATATATATGACCGATCTATGGGTAATGCTGTGACCTTACACGCGCACACACACACACACACACACACACACACACACACACATACACACACACACACACACACGCAACTCCCCGCCCACGAGAGTTGGAGTATAAATGAAAAACAAAATGATAATGCAAGATATGATATTGAAATTCAAAGTGTGTCAAAAAGAAATAATCACGATTTTCTTAAAACCATGTACTTTAATGCTCTTAGTATTAGAAAAAAATCAAGAAATACAGGCGTATGTCAAAAGTGAAAATCTCGATATGATAGGAATAACTGATACATGATTAAATGGTACAGAGTTCGAAGCTGAATTTAATATTGCGGGATTTAAACACTTTCATCAGGATAGAAACCACAAGAAAGGTGGGGGTGTTCTATTATACGTTAAAAACAATGTTCATGCTTTAATAACTGAGACATGGTTAAATGGTACAGAGTTCGAAGCTGAATTTAATATTGCGAGATTTAAACACTTTCATCAGGATAGAAACCACAAGAAAGGTGGGGGTGTTCTATTGTACGTTAAAAACAATGTTCATGCTTGTGTTTTAGAGAAAGTGAAACAGGATGCATATGATAGTTTGTGGGTTGAGTTAACCCAAACAAATGGACAAAAAATGAATATAGGTGTAATATATAGGCCAAAGACATTATCATTAGCAGACGACAAACTGTTATTTCAAGAACTGTCTATTTTCTGCAACCGGGATTTATTGATAATGGGTGATTTCAATTTTACTGACATTGATTGGATGACCCTTGAACATGGTCATATAGGTAGTCGCTTGTTTGATTTTCTTGGTGACAATTACTTAATTCAGCATGTAAAAGAGCCCACAAGATATGGAAACTTACTCGATCTTTTGATCACTAGCCGCGAAAGCATGGTAACTGATGTAGAAGTCGGTGAATCGTTTGCAAATAGCGATCACAACCTAGTTAGATTCAAACTCCTAAAAAAAATTAGAATAGATACTTGTGTTTCTAAAATACCCGATTTCAGTAAAGCTCAGTTCATAGGACTACGTCAGGAGCTTCAGCTTACAGATTGGGAGGCAAAATTAAACGAAAGGCCTGTAGATCAGATGTGGGAAATATTTCAAAATACGCTCACTAAGATGATTCAAACTTACATTCCTTTTAAGGACAGACGTCCCCCAAATCAGGCTCGCCCAAAGTGGCTCGACAAAGAAACTGAAAAAAGTATTACTAAAAAGAGACAGGCTTATAAGAAATATAAGTGCTCGGGTGCATCTAATGACTATGAAAGTTATGTATCAATACAGAGAGGTTTAAAAAAGACAATAAGGAAAAGAAAACAGATAAAACAGATAAAAAGGTTCTTAGGAATCACATTGGTCCACTATTATCTGCTGACGGTCAACTTGAATATTCAAATGAAGGAATGTGTAATATCTTAAACAATTATTTTAGCTCGGTATTCGTAAACGAAACACCTCAAGGTGAATTCCAAACTGAAACCTGTGAAAAGTCTAGGGTAAACATACTCACTACGGTAAATATAACAAAAGAAAAAAATAAAAGGTGTATAGACAAACTCAAAGTTAATAAAACACCAGGGCCTGACGGTTGGCATCCATTAGAAATTATTTTCAAGAAATCCATCATATCCGGAGATGTCCCAAGAGAATGGAAGCTAGCTAACGTTACTCCCATATTCAAAAAAGGTGACATAAAGAAACCAAATAACTATAGGCCTATAAGTTTGACTTCAATCGTAGGAAAAATAATGGAAACTATCATCAGAGATGCTATCGAACATCATTTAGAAAGTAACCGTTTGATAAATGATAGCCAGCATGGTTTCAGACGGAAACGTTCTTGTGTGACTAACTTACTCGATTTCTACAACACAGTTATCTCGAATTATGACAAATGAAACAATATAGATTTAGTATATCTAGACTTTGCAAAAGCTTTTGATACCGTACCACACGAAAGACTACTTACTAAATTAGCTTTGCATGGAATAAGTGGTAGCCTATTAGGTTGGACTAGTAATTGGTTGATTGGTCGAAAACAGAGAGTTGTTTTAAATGGAAAATCTTCTGGATGGAAAAGTGTTGCAAGTGGAGTTCCCCAGGGTTCCGTTCTTGGGCCACTTCTATTCATAGTATATATAAATGATATAGACCATGGACTAAAATCTACTGTTTCCAAATTTGCTGATGATACAAAACTGTGCGGAGTGGCAAATGATCACTCAAACCAATTAGATATTCAAGAAGATTTAGATCAATTACAGCAATGGTCTGAAAAGTGGCTAATGAAATTTAACACAAGTAAATGCAAGGTAATGCACATAGGTAAAAATAACAGTAAGTACGATTACAAGTTATTTGGAAATTCATTAACAAAAGTGGATAGTGAAAAAGATCTTGGCGTAATTATCAGTAACGACCTCAAATCATCTAAGCAGTGTATTTCAGCCTCTGAGAAAGCAAATAAGATTCTAGGACTGATTGTGCGATCCTTTGACTTCAAAAGTTCATCTCTCATTAACAAGCTATATAAATCGTTAGTTTGTCCATATTTGGAATATGCTGTTCCTGTATGGTCACGGAATCTCATTAAAGACATTGATAGATTGGAAAAAGTACAACGGTGAGCCACAAAACTGATTCCAAATATAAAAAATAAATCATACGAAAATCGACTAAAACATATGAATCTATTTTCCCTAAAAAAAAGTGTAGACTCAGAGGTGAATTGATACAGGTCTTTAAGATTCTAAAGGGAATTGACATCAAAAGTGACAAAATTTTTACATTGAATGAGAATCAGACAAGAAACAATGGTCTCAAACTGTCCGGAAATAGATTCAATTTGGAAGTAGGTAGAAACAACTTTGCCAGCCGTGTAGTTAATGAATGGAATAAACTTCCTGCACAGGTAGTGCAATGTAGTTCAGTTCGAAGCTTTAAGAATCATTTAGATAAATACCTAAATAAGATGCTGTAATGATTATAATTTATCTTATATTATTTGTTTTTGCTTTGTTATCATTTGTCTGTTTGATTTTCATTTATTATTATATGTCAATTTATTATTATTTACTATTTACCTGTTTGTTTATTATTTAACTATACATATGCATTTATTTATGTATTTTATTTGTTATTTACATTATCATAGTTTTTATTTATTATTTTATTATTAATATGATTTTTTTTTCGCATCCGACCTAGATATGGATCAAAAGGTCTCCTGTCGGCATGCTCCGCCTTTGTAATCCTTTGTAATCCTTTGTAACGACTCGCACCGCAGCGATACTGAAATTATTTCGGCCCTGGGCGGGATTCGAATCCGGACCTCCGTAGTGGCAGCCGGGAATTCTACCAACCGCGTCATCGAGTGTGTGTGTGTGCGCGCGCTTGACTGCGTTCATTTCTCTCTACTTGTCCGCACAGACATCTACAAAAATTATTCAGAACGATGTGGTTTGTCTATACTCATGTCTCCAAGTTTATCCGCATTCTTCGGGTGTGCAGACACTCTCAACTCTCTCTTCGCGTAATGGGGGAACATTTGCTTACAAATCCAACCTATAATCTTGAACCCACGGACACAGAGTTGGAACCACCACCCATCCGTTACCCTGACACAGTACATAAATCTGTTGTTTTATACAAGTGGAGAACTTGAATGGTCGAGTGTTGTGGTTGAGGGTCAGCCACAAATTGATAGGAATCGTCTGCTTCCCACCACAGCGGAAACGGTAGCCATAGGGGCACGACGACGCTGGAAGGCAAAAGGTCTTGGCCTCTTACGGATCAGAGGGCGATGAATCTCCCGTATTGTCGCGGGGAGTTGAATGTCCTACTGGTTCATATGATGATGATGATGATGATGATGATGATGATGATGATGAATCGGATGCACGTCACAAACTCCTTTATTCAGGACATAGCGGTGCGGTGCATTACAAAAAGACTGTTAGATCTTGAACCCGATCCGGGAACAGAATGCCAGCCTATAGGGGCTGTGTCTTCAGATAGAAGTGAGGTTGGTGATGGTCTTTAAAGACGAGCGGCTGGCAGATGCTCTTCGAGCTCTATCTTGCTAAACCATCTGGTAGAGGCTTCATCGTTGATCACAGGAAAAGTATCAGAGTAAGATTATAATCAGATGATTTAGATATACTGTACATGGATGGTTATGGTGGCGGAAGTAAAAGGGACTTTTAAAACAGCACACCGGGTAATGGGTAGAAGATAGGTAGCTGGAACAATAGAATTAATACGGTAACGAAGAAAGATCTCAATGAAAATCCATGTGAACAATCCATGTGGACTGGAGGTGAAGCTTTTATTCCTGACGTTTCATCTTTGAGAAAGTCGATAGACGAAACGTCAGGAATAAAAGCTTCACCTCCAGTCCATGTTTCCTTTACCGTGTCTATACAAAGATCTCAATAAATGTGAAAATGGGTTTGCAAGAGAATATATCAATGACTGTTTTTATATGGGAGTGAATTGCACCCGAAATTATGACCTTCCTAGCCCCTGCGCCGTAGGCTAGATTGGACCCCGTGCGCTTGGCTTCACTAGTGGCTATAGCACAGCGAGCCTCGCTCCCCCCCGTCCCCCCGCCTCTCTCTCTCTCTCTCTCTCTCTCTCTCTCTCTCTCTCTCTCTCTCTCTCTCTCTCTCTCTCTCTCTCTCTCTCTCTCAACTCTCTCTCTCTCTCTCTCTCTCTCTCTCTCTCTCTCTCTCTCTTTCCTTTTTCTTCTTTTTTTCCTAACAAAGTCCATGGGTCACTGTCGAGCGCGCGTCTTTGGATTCGTCTCCTTGTAAGTAAGCAACCCTCAGGTTTGATCCTCAAGGAGGGACTGTGACTTGCCCTGGCTTCCCAGAAGGATATGGCATAGATGAAGTCTCTGGCCGTAACTGAGCGCCTCCTGGCATATTTCTTTTTGTTTTTTAAACATCTGGAATTAGTTATAGAGAGTTAAAACACAACTACTCAGAGCTGGAACTAGGTTGATCGTGAACTCACTTTCAACATAAGTAGACCGACATTCCCTATGATTTTGTTTACGAACGAAGTCTGCATAGGTCTTCGTTGTTTTAACTACATTAATGCGCCCTGTCCCCTCCCATTTATTCGAATGAAATCGCTTGGTAATAAAAATAATATCAGTAATTGTCATGAAAAGGGGTATGACATAGTGTGTATGAATCACAGGATCATTTTGATATCACCTACTCCTATCCTTTCTACTACGTTCTTAGCGCCTTCGCTGCCGCGTGTGTTTACGGAGATAAATGAAAATGGCTTTCATGCAACAGCCAGAATAAAGAATTAACTGCCATCCTGCACGAAAGGAATTGAACACACGCTACATCTGGCTATACAGTAAACACAGTATGTCTCTGGGGTAAGTACCGTTTTCTAAGGATGTCTTCATCAAATAACTTATCAGCATGGTCGCTTTTGTACCATTTAGTGTTGTGATTATTTCTTCTGGATTCTACGACGACGAAAGGTTTTTGAAGAACTGAAATCACCTCATGAAAACAAGAAACGAACAATTATAATGAAATAATTTTGAAAATACTTTGCATACAAGATAATTTGATTCAATTTACAATTTGGGTATTTGTCCGACTAAGTAAGATTTCGGCTGTAAAATTCTTCGAATAATGTTAAATGGAAATCACGTTAAGGAAGAATTTTGTTGCAAGGTAAAACACAACATGTTAATGTCAGAAACACACCATATTGTTTATGTTGTTAAGAACTCTGTAACAGAAATCATAAATAGTAAAACAAAAGTATCTCTTCAGCAAATGAAATGAAATCACCGGCGATTTCGGGCCAGAAAAACCCTGGGCCGAAATCACCTGATCCCTCCAAATTTGCTGATGATATAAAAATGTGCAGAATGGCAAATGGTCACTTAAACCAGTTATATATTCAAGAAGATTTAGATAAACTACAGCAATGATCTGAAAAGTGGCTAATGAGATTGAACCCAGGTAAATGTAAGGGAATGCACTTAGGTAAAAAATAACAATAAGTACAATTACAAGTTGTTTGGAAATTCATTAACAAAAGGATCTCAGGGTAATTATAAGTATTGATTTCAAATCATCTAAGTAGTGTATTTCCACCTGAGAGCAAGCAAAAAAGATTCCAGGACTGATTGCATGGTATTTTGCTTTTAAAAGTCCAAATGTCATTAGCAATATATAAATCGTTAGTTCATCCACATTTGAAATATGCGCTTTCTGTATGGTAACCAAATTTCATTTAAGACGTTGACAGATTGGAAAAAGGACAAAGGCGAATATAAGAGCGTGGTAGAAAAGCTGGTAGGAAGAGGGGTAGAAGATGGGTGTTACATTTTTATGGGTTAGGTGTTTATAAGCAATAGCCAGCAAGCAAGGAGTTGCATAAGTTCACTCTCCATTTTGTGTTTATAAGCAATGACCGGGGGCCCGATTGAATTGCTGACTTAAGAATGATTTGTAACCTGAGGTATGCAGAGATTGGAGATCGCTTTAGTACACAATATAGCCATATAGACTTGTAACAACAAATCTGATTGGTGAAAAGGTGGAGGAGAAAATTCAATTAGTTCATGATTATAAGATGACACCCTTTGGGGAGGATCTTGAATATAAAGTTAAGGATCATTGGGCTAAAGAAATCACTACATCTCTGCAAAGCTTACTTAGTACCTCAGAGAAGCATACTGTATAAGAATTAATGGAAGAAAGAAAAGAAAAAATGATTCAGTTTCATTCACCTGGACAGGAGATTATAACTGTCTAAAACTTGACAAAATGGATTGATTGAAAGCAATAGGGCCTACCGACTAAAATATGGGAAATAAAGGCAGTAATAACAAAAGTGAAAATAAGGAGAAAGTGAAGAAAGGGGCAAAGGCAGATGGTAGCGAAGAAAGTTGGGCAAAAGCAAGCCAGGAAATGGATTCCAAATATCAGAAATAAATCATACCAAAATCTACCAAAACATATGAATCTATTCTTCCTAAAAATGTGTAGAGTCAGGGGTGATTTGATACAGATCTAAAGAAAATTGACAAAATCAAAAGTGATTCAATTTTCACACTGTGAATCAGACAAGAAATAATGGTCTCATACTGTCAGGAAGTAAATTGTATTGGGAAATGAATAGAAACCATTTTCCCAACCATGTAGAAAATGAGTGGAATAAACTTCCTACAATGTAGTACAGTTCAAAGTTTTGAGATTCGTTTAGATAAACACCTAAGGAATATGATGTAATGCCTGCCATTAATTTTATTTTATTTATTATTATTTATCTGTTTTTTATCATAAATAAAAATGTTTATTATTATCATCTATTCATCTATTTTATTTATTTACCAATCTATTTATTATTATTATTATTATTATTATTTTCATCCAACCTAGTTATGGACCAAAAGGTCTCCTGTTGGCATGCACTTCCTTTGTTATCCTTTGTAATATTGAAGAGACTGGCAGAAGTCTATTTGGATTCAGTTCTGGAAGGTCATAATTGTCAAACGGAGCAAAACTTTCACTTGAAAGTGATTGATTAACTGCAAGAGAGGAGTGGGTGGACTATGTGCACCTAGACTTAGAGAAGGCTTTCGATAAAGTACCTCACAATCAATTTATTTGAAAATTGGAGCACACTGGAGGACAAAGAGACAAACTACTCGAATGGCTGAAATATTTTTATAAAATAAAGGTATGTGAAAAGAGCATTAAAAGATAAAACTTCAAAATGGAGAACAGTGACCACCGATGATCCACGAGGTTGACTGCTAGCACCTATGGTATTTATTATTATCTGTGGTAGGGGAGAAAAATGCTGCCAGCAATTGTTCCTACTTGAATCATAAAAGGTGACAAAAATGGGATGGGGATAGGACTAAGCACCCTATTCTCTGTAGCTGCAAAGGGAATATTCCTAAAAAAAAAACAAAGTCATAAAAGGGTATGGGAGGAGTTTTCCAATCCGAACCCTAAGGTTTGGGTCTTTTAATGTGCATGAATATGGTACAGATAAGAGTAAAGGGGAAGAGATATGCAGTATGTTTGTGAGAAGATAGTTGTGTTGGCATTGAGTGAAACTAAGTTGAAAGGAAGGTGCAAGTTTGAGTTTAGGAGGGTGTCAGGAGTAAAGAGAGAATGAGAGAGAGAGAAAGGGTGGCTATATTACTAAATGAAGAAATAGGTATGTGGCAGAGTGGAAGGTTTCTTGGAGATTAATGTGGATGAAGGTGAAACTGGGAAGGGAGATGAGGATATTTGTAAGTGAATATGGGCCTGGTAGTGAGAAAAGTATTTTTAAGATTTAAATGAGTGCTTAGAGAGTTTAGAGAGAAATGTCAATGTAATGGTATTGGGAGATCTCCATGCTAGGGTACAAAATGAACCAGTAGACAGAGTGGTTGGGAAGTGTGGAGTGCTAGGGAAAATGGTAGTAGAGAGTTGATGGTGATGTGTCCATAGAGTTGATGATAGCAAAAAAAGTGTTTACGAAGAAAGTCAAGCCTAAGTACACATATGAGAGGGTGGTGGATGGAAGGGTGCTAGATAGGGCTTAAATGGACCATATAATGGTAATCAGGGGAAGAGTAAAAAGAGTTTTGGATGTACATATTCTTAGGGGAGAGAGTGGGGGAATATCAGATCATTTTTTGGTGGAAGGTAAGTTGAGAGTGGAGGACAGATGGAGAAAGAAGAAAAGGACAAAAGGTAGGGAGGTGCTTAGTGTGAAGTGCTTAAATGAGAAAGAAAAGGAGTATAAGAAGAAGCCAAGACAGGAGTGGGAGTGAAGGATAGAGTAGAACTAGGAGTAGAGGAGGAATGGGGATGGTTCAAGGAGGGAGTCAAAAGGTGTGCAAAGATGGTGTGTGGAACAAGGACAGGAGGAAATAGAAGTAAATGTATCGAGTGGTGGGGTGATAAAGCAAAGAAGGTTGTAGAAGAGAAGAAATGAGCATTCACAGATTGTTTGCAAAATAGGACAAGAGAATCATATGAGGTACAAAGAAAGAGAAGTGAAATATAAGATGAAGGAGGCAAAACGGAGAGCAGATGTGAAATAGGGTAGGAGCCTGACACAAAAAAAATTGAAAATGAATAAAAAGATGTTTTGGAAGGAAATTAAGAGAGGAAGGGGAGGCAAGTGAAGTAGAGAAGAAAAGGTAAAACATGCAGATGGAGAGATGATAATGGAAGAGAGCTGTAAGAGGAAGATGGGCAGAGTATTTAAGGGAGTTGCTAAATGTAAAGGAGGATAGGGTGGAAAAGGTAGTTGAAATGGGAAGTGCTAAGAAAATGAGTGATGAATGAGGAAAATGGAGGAGAAATAAGTAAAGATAAGGTGAAAAGTTATTAAAATGATGAGAGCAGTTAAGGCACCTAGGTTAGATGGGTGTCCTGTGGAGTGTCTAAAAAAAGAGAGGTACAGTGATAGTGGGGTTGCTGGTGAGGTTGTTTAATGTTTGTCTAAAAGAGGCTAGAGTGCTGGAGGACTGGAGGAATTTGTGTATAGCTTGACTTTACAAGGGAAAAGGGGACAAGTGTGAGTGTAGTAGTTTCAATCAGTATGTTAAGTGTAGTTAGGAAGACTTATGTGAGGGTCTTGATTGAGAGGATTAGGAAGAGAGGGAGTAATTGGTGAGGTACAATGTGGGTTTAGGACAGTTAGGGGTTGCGTGGATCAGATATTTATGGTATGACAGATATGTGAGAAAGCTTTAGGAAAAGGTAATAATATATATTTGGGCTTTTATGGATTTGGAAAAAGCTTATAACAGGGTAAACAGGGAGGCACTGTGGGAGGTACTGCAGATATATGGGACAGAAGGAAAGCTGATAAGAGCAGTCAAGAGTTTTTATGAGAGTAATAGAGCCTGTGTTAGAATTAGAAATGGATGGCTTGAGTTATAGGTGGAACTTGACCAGGGATGTGTTATGTTGCCTTGGTTGTTCATTTTATATGAATGTGGTGGTGGGAGAGGTAAATGGAAGGCTAATGGGCTGGATATTGGAGATGATTAAAGAAAATGGAGAAAAATGTGAGATATGCCAGTTGTTGTTTGGTGACAACAATGTGCTTGTAGCAGGAGCAGAGTAGGGATTAAGAAAGTTAGTAACAGAGTTTGGGAAGTTGTGTGAAAAAAGGAAGTTGAAGTTAAATGTGTGAATAATGTGATGAGATGTACAAGGGTAGAGGATGGTAGCAAATTGGAAGTTATTATTAAGGGAGAGAAAGTGGAAGAGGTGGATACCTGGGGGTGAATGTGGTGGGAAAGGGAGGAGTGAGGGTGGATGTAGAATGTAGATTGAGAAAAGGAAATAAATTGTTGGGAGATTAAAAAGTGTAATGAGAAATACATTTGGTAATGGATCCTAAGAGGAGATTGTAGGAAGAAGTGATTGGGCCAAGAGCATTATATGAGGCAGAAAGATGGAAGATGAGGAGTTTAAATGTTTTTGAGATGAGGTGCCCGAGAAGTATAGTAGGGGTCACTAGGCTGGATATAGAAATGAGGAGTTAAGGAGGAGAGCAGGGGCTGGAAAGGGAGTTGGGAGACAGTGTTGATGAAAGAGTACTGGGATGGTTTGGATACATAGAAAGAATGAGTGACGATTAGTAAAAGAGGTGTGAAAGGCCGCAGAAGGGGGGGGAATGAAGATGAGGGGGCGACCAAGGATGAGATAGATGGATGGGGTGAAAGGGGCATTGGGAAAGAGGGAATGTCTTTTGACAAAGGAAGAGAGAAGACAGATGATAGGGGTAAGTGGAGAATGGTTGTGTATGGATGATGTTGTGATGCATGGAAGGGAGTGAGTGTGTGATGGGGGTTGAGGGAGTTTGTGTGAATGATATTTTGACATAGCCTGAAGGGATTTTTCCCCATCACTTTTTCAGCCTGAAGGGTTGGAGTTGGGGTGGGGGTTGGTGATTGAACGAAGCGTCCTTGTTGTGGATGTGCTGTGTCTTGCGACACTGCTTCTGACCCAGGGCATTGGGCGAGATGAAAAAATAACCCGTCATTCAGGAGGAGCCAAGAAAAGAGAGAGGGAGGGATGGTGAATGGGAGTGTGGGGGTATGAAATGGGTGGGAGTGGATTTATGCCTACGAAATTGGCTACCTTTCTTGTAAGGGGGGAAATGCCCTTGGGATATGTATGCATCTTGAAAACATTGTTTGTTGTAGTCATCCTTGTAAAATCTACCGGTGGTGTCATCTGCTTTGCAGTGGCATCAGAAATTATGCTCATTCTTCATGCATGGTCATTGTGTTTAATAAATAGTGATGGTGCTGAATGCTGCAAGCTATTTGATATTGAATTATGAAAATTGATAAAGAACTGAGGAAAATACACAATTGGGAAGAAAAGAATCAGAGGAAAGAGGTTGAGAGTAATAATATATTAATAATATATAGAACTGAGAGAAAAAGGCAGGAGAAGATAACTTGCCACCAACAATGATATAAGTCATGTACAGAACATAACACAAGAAATGAAATGATGGGGCCAGATTTTCTTATCAACTAAATGGGTTTTCTTAAAGCATTATGCAAAACAAATGATAAGAGATATTATTTTTGGAAACTCTGATTAAATTGATCAGATAAACAAGCTTAGATAAATAAATCCAGGAGAAATAATAAGTGAATGACATAGAATAAATATAACAAAAGGGAAAATAAAACAAAACAAGGCAGAAGGTAGGGCACGCAGTGTAGGAATAAATGGAAAAAATACTTCATTTTCTGGAATGGATTGATATGTTGTTGTTGTTGTTGTCGTTCCCTAGACTGTCTGTCCGAGCAGTCCCGTCTCCCCAAGGAATGCCATAGCCGAAACTGGGTTTTCCCACAAATCCTTTATAGAGCGTATGTTGTGTTGTTTGCGTGCATGATTGTGTATAATGCAGTCTTCCATTATGTGTTGTATGGTATGGGGTGAAGTGTTACATCCTGGGCAACTGTTCACAACGCGGTCATCCAGCCTCTTCTGGTAGCTTAGAAGTGCTGGGTGGTGACCGCACCGCAGTCTGGCCAAGTGGATATCAGGGGGTCTGGCATGCAGCAGTGTGTTGTCTTTCAGTGTGTTAATGGAGCGGTGAGTGATATGATTATGAATATGTTTCCGGAGGCTGGTATTTGGTGGTTGTGGAGGAAGAGAAGAGAGTATCTGTGCGTGATAAAGGTCTTTGGGTGTTGTTTTAATGTTTCTTGGTGTGTGTGGGTGTTCTGCTATGTAGTGTAGCGGGTGTGATGTGTTTGTGGTGGCTGCGGCAAGTGTTTGTGTGCCTCTCATGTCGAGGTGGTCCTTGACTTTGAGGACTTTTGTTTCATGGTGTAAATGGTCTGTAGGTGTTGTATTTGTGCAGCCTGTAATTGTTTTTAGGGCTTTGTTTTGTATGATTTGAAGGGTGTTGTGGTGTGTCTCACTGAAATTAGGAGCCCATGCAGGACTTGCATAATTCAACACTGAGCGTATGCATTGTTTGTATATTGTTATATTAGTTTCTTTGTTTTGTCCAAATGTTGTTCCAGTGATTGACTTAAGTGCGTTAAGTCTGGGTGTGCATTTGTTTTTTATGTTTGTGATGTGTTGTTTGAAAGACATGGATGTATCGTATGTTACACCAAGAATTTTCGGTGTGTTTGTGTGTGGTATTAGAGTGTTGTTGATGTAGAGATGAGGTATGTATTTGTGTTCTTTTGTCCAGTTGGTGAGAAGTGTTGCTGTAGATTTGGTTGGAGCTATTTTGAGTCTGTTTGTGATGAACCATGTGTTGAGTGTATCAAGGTATGCCTGGATTATTTCTGCAGCTTTGTCCGTGTTACAATGTGTGCATGTGATTGTTATGTCGTCTGCGTAGGAAGAGATTTGTATTTCTGAGGTGTCTATCGTGGGTAAGTCAAGCATGTATAGATTAAATAGTGTGGGGGATAGAACTGAGCCCTGTGGTACTCCGTTCTTAATGTTTCTGATGTGCGATGATTGGCCATTATATGACACGTAAGCATTCCTACCTGCCAGATAATTGGCCAGCCATCTTTTGGTGTTATTGTGCATGTCTGTGTTATATATTTTATTTGCTAGGTTGTGGCGGGGGATAGCATCAAAAGCTTTACTAATGTCTAATGTTATAAGAAGTGTTCTTTGGTGGGACCTATCTGAATTGATGCCATCTAAAATTCTTTGTGTGAGGTTTGTCAGAAGAGTGTTTGTGGAGTGTAGTGGCCTAAAACCGTGTTGTGAGTCAGCAAGGGGAATATGTGGTGTGACAAGTTTAAGTATTAGGCGTTCAATGACTTTAGAGGGGGTGCAGAGAAGTGTGATTGGGCAGTGCGATGTTGGGATTGTTGGGTCTTTGTTCGGTTTTGGAATGGTGATTATTTTACCATGCTTCCAGATGTCGGGTATAGTGTTGTGTGAATAGCTGTAGTTTGCAATGTTTGTGAGTGCGTGTATACCTTGTGGTCCAACGTTGTTTAGGTGGATGTTGCTTATGTTATCAGCGCCACAGGCAGAGTGCTTGAGACTATGTATTATGAGTTTTGTCTGACTGTCTATGAAGGGTGTACAGTCTGAGTCTGTGGGAAAGTCTTTCTTACGTCGAATGGTGCGTCGGTCGTCAGGGTGAGAAGTGAGATGGCTTGTCTGTGCAAAATGACGTATGAGTGCGTTTGCTTGTTGTCTGTTTGAGGGTAGATTATCTGTTGTTGTGATTATTGCTGCGTGAGAGCGTGTAGTGTTACTGTTGGATAGTGTAATGCTGTTGAGTGTTTTGTACAATTTGCTGGTGTTTGTTTTGTGATCAAGTGTATTGATAAAGTTTTGCCAATTTTGTGTTTTTTGTTCATGTATTTTATTGGCAATCACAGTGTTTAGTGTTTGTATTTGGTCTGCTATGTTTTGAGGGATAGGTGTGTGCGTATTGTGTTTAAGTGTGGTAAAGCTTTCATTTTTATCCAGTGTGTAAATAATCTCAAATAATGTATCTAACTTGCCATGTAAAGAAGAGTTTTATCTAGTAGTAACAAATGACAATAAGTAATCTATATATTGGCACACGTAAGCTGAGATGAAAAAACATATCTGTATTATGTTGTAGAAATGATTGTTTACAAAACTTTTGTGCCATCAAGGAGGTGTAGTGTGAATGTGCTATAGTACAGTATTTTGTGTAGGAGCTTACTGCAAAAATATTGAAAGTGTCACATTTACTAGACCTACCCTTCCTTTTCTGAGTGCCCAGAGACACCATTGTAGAACCAATATGGACACAGGAAAGCACCCATGATGCACCAGTATGAAGACTTTTTCAGAGAGGTATTTTGGTTCAAATATATTTAGGGAGGCGAGACTACTCTCAAAAGATAATGAAAAACTCAATATCACTGAAGGAATGATCTGTTTTGCTACAGGATGGCATTGTTAATTGAAATGGCTTAGTTTTGTATACTAACTATACATTGTAATGCCATCAGAACTAATACTAAGAGTTGGTGCTGTATGCTATGTTTTAGAATGCAGATTAACACACAACAAATATTTTCATCAAAAAGTCAATAAAAAATTACTGTTGAGATAAGATTGATTAATTTATTGATTTATTTATTAATTTTTTAATGAATAACATTACAAAAGAAAATATGTAAAGTTGTGCCTAGTCATGGTGTTTCCCTTTAAAACCTCAACAGTTAAAAACCATGGTGACCACAGATGGAAATGGTTAAAGGGTTGGTACTGGCAGATCCAAACAGTGTAATGATTATGGAAGAATTGTGTATGAGCTGGATAAATTGGACCAGTAAAAACAGTATAGAACTTTGAACAAGATGGGTTGGTAGGAAAGTGAGACCAGAAATTATAAAAAAAAAAAACATGAAACAATTGTTTGACCACAAGACAAAAATTTAAGTAAAGGGTTAATATAACAAAAGGAAAGAAAATTAAATTACACTCAAGCCTCAATTTAATGGATCCTCAAGTTAGTGGACAAAAAATCCCATCCGTTATAGAACCAGACGATGGCCCAATCATCCATTGCTGTGTCTGATCCAAGTCCAGGCCACCAACATCAGGTGTTAGACCCCATGTGAGAGGGAGGGACTGCCAGTGTCAGTCCACTCTCCTTTCTCTAAGAATGTCCATTCAACAACTTTATTTCTGTTCATTTATATCATGTGTACTTGTTGTGTGTGTTAAAACTAATCAATTATACAATAGTACCACATTATTTTCAGGCACAGTAAAAGAAACCAGTGAATGTATACTGTACCAAATCGCCAACAATATTATAATATTATTTTGGGGTACAGTAAAAGAAACCAATAAATGTATACTATACCAGATTGCCAACAACAGTTATTTGTCCATTATTTACCAATCAGGTCCATTGTGTTAACATTTGGCAGGAAGAGACCAGTCCTTGCATGCATTTGTCCGTTAAGTGGAGGGTCAAGTGTAAGGACAGTAATGAAAAACAATGAAAAGGTAAAGAAAATGAAGAAAACATAAGAGAAATCAAATAAAGACAAAAAGGGTGGTTAAAATGATAAGAGGTAGCCAAAAAGAGAAAGGCATAAAATCATTGCCACCCATTCCATCCCTAAATACACTCCACTCCCCTCCACCCTCCCTCTTATCTTAGCACCTCCTGGATGACAGGTCATCCCTGCACCTTGTCCACTGCCCTGGGTCAGAGGCAGTCTTGCAAGGCACAGCACATGCACAGCAAGGCTGCTTCATTAAATTGGTACCCCTCCCTCTCCGTCCCCCCATGCATAAAAGGAGAAGAGGGGGAGAAATCTCTTCAGGCTGCATCAAATTTTGCTCAAACATACAAAGGATTACAAAGGCGGAGCATACTGACAGGAGACCTTTTGGTCCATATCTAGGTCGGATGCGAAAAAAATCATAATAATAATGAAATAATAATAATAAGAAAAAAAACTATAGTAATGTATGCAACAAACAAAATACATAAACAAATGCATAGGTATAGTTGAATAACAAACAAACAGGTAAATAGTAAATAATGATAAATTGACACATAACTAATAATAAATGAAAATCAAACAGACAAATGATAACAAAGCAAAAACAAATACTGTAATATAAAATAAATTTTAATCATTACAGCATCTTGCTTAGGTGTTTATTTAAATGAGTCTTAAAGCTTCGAACTGAACTACATTGCACTACCTGTGCAGGAAGTTTATTCCATTCATTAACTACACGATTGGCAAAGTCGTTTTTACCTACTTCCAAATTGAATCTATTTCCGGATAGTTTGAGACCATTGTTTCTTGTCTGATTCTCATTCAATGTGAAAATTTTGTCACTTTTGATGTCAATTCCCTTTAGAATCTTAAAGACCTGTATCAAGTCACGACGGAGTCTACGCTTTTTTAGGGAAAACAGATTCATATGTTTTTGTCGATTTTCGTATGATTTATTTTTGATATTTGGAATCAGTTTTGTGCCTCGCCGTTGTACTTTTTCCAGTCTGTCAATGTCTTTAATGAGATTCGGTGACCATAGGGAAACAGCATATTCCAAATGTGGACGAACTAACGATTGATATAGCTTGTTAATGAGTGATGGACTTTTGAAATCAAAAGATCGCGCAATGAGTCCTAGAATCTTATTTGCTTTCTCAGAGGCTGAAATACGCTGCTTGGATGATTTGAGGTTGTTACTGATAATTACGCCGAGATCTTTTTCACTATCCACTTTTGTTAACGAATTTCCAAATAACTTGTAATCGTACTTATTGTTGTTTTTACCTATGTGCATTACCTTGCATTTACTCGTGTTAAATTTCATTAGCCACTTTTCAGACCATTGCTGTAATTGATCTAAATCTTCTTGAATATCTAATTGGTTCAAGTGATCATTTGTCATTCCACACAGTTTTGTATCATCAGCAAATTTGGAAAGAGTAGATTTTAGTCCATGGTCTATATAATTTATATATACTATGAATAGAAGTGGCACAAGAACGGAACCCTGAGCAACTCCACTTGTAACCTTTTCCCATCTAGAAGTTTTTCCATTTAAAACAACTCTTTGTTTTCGACCATTCAACCAATTACTAGTCCAACCTAATAGGCTACCACTTATTGCGTGTAAAGCTAATTTAGTAAGTAGTCTTTCGTGTGGGACGGTATCAAAAGCTTTTGCAAAGTCTAGATATATTAAATCTATATTGTGTCTTTTGTCATAATTCGATATAACAGTGTTGTAGAATTCGAGTAAGTTAGTCACGCAAGAACGTTTCCATCTGAAACCATGCTGGCTATCATTTATCTTACTTTCTAAATGATGTTTGATAACATCTCTGATGATAGTTTCCATTATTTTTCCTACGATTGAAGTCAAACTTATAGGCCTATAGTTATTTGGTTTCTTTTTGTCACCTTTTTTGAATATGGGAGTAACGTTAGCTAGCTTCCATTCTCTTGGGACATCTGCGGATATGATGGATTTCTTGAAAATAATTTGTAATGGAACAACAATCTCATTCTTAATTTCCTTTAAGATTCTTGGATGCCAACCGTCAGGCCCTGGTGTTTTATTAACTTTGAGTTTATCTATACACCATTTGATTTTTTCTTTTGTTATATTTACCGTAGTGAGTAAGTTTACCCCAGACTTTTCACAGGTTTCAGTTTGGAGTTCACTTTGAGGTGTTTCGTTTACGAATACCGAGGTAAAATGATTATTTAAGATATTACACATTCCTTCGTTTGAATATTCAAGTTGACTGTCAGCAGATAATAGTGGACCAATGTGATTCCTAACAACCTTTTTATCTCTAATGTAACTATAGAATTCTTTGGGATTCTCTTTGGATATATCAGCGATGTTCATTTCGTATTGTGGTTTTCTTTTTCTTATTGTCATTTTTAAATCTCTCTGTATTGATACATAACTTTGATAGTCATTAGATGCACCCGAGTACTTATATTTCTTATAAGCCTGTCTCTTGTTAGCAATACTTTCTTTGTGGAGCCACTTTGGGCGAGACTGATTTGGGGGACGTCTGTCCTTAAAAGGAATGTAAGTTTCAATCATCTTAGTGAGTGTATTTTGAAATATTTCCCACATCTGATCTACAGGTCCTATGAACTGAGCCTTACTGAAATCGGGTATTTTAGAAACACAAGTATCTATTCTAAAAAAATTTAGAAGTTTGAATCTAACTAAGTTGTGATCGCTATTTGCAACAGATTCACCGTCTTGTACATCAGTTACCATGCTTTCGCGGCTAGTGATCAATAGATCGAGTAAGTTTCCATATCTTGTGGGCTCTTTTACATGCTGAATTAAGTAATTGTCAACAAGAAAATCAGTCAAGCAACTACCTATATGGCCATGTTCAAGGGTCATCCAATCAATGTCAGTAAAATTGAAATCACCCATTATCAATAAATCCCGGTTGCACAAACTAGACAGTTCTTGAAATAACAGTTTGTCGTCTGCTGATGATAATGTCTTTGGCCTATATATTACACCTATATTAATTTTTGGTCCATTTGTTTGGGTTAACTCAACCCACAAACTATCGTATGCATCCTGTTTCACTTTCTCTAAAATACAAGCGTGAACATTGTTTTTAACGTACAACAGAACACCCCCACCTTTCTTGTGGTTTCTATCCTGATGAAAGTGTTTAAATCCCGCAATATTAAATTCAGCTTCGAACTCTGTACCATTTAACCATGTCTCAGTTATTCCTATCATATCGAGATTTTCGCTTTTGACATACACCTGTATTTCTTGAAATTTGTTCCTGATACTACGAGCATTAAAGTACATGGCTTTAAGAAACTCGTTATTATTTCTTTTTGACACATTTTGAGTTTCAATATCATGTCTTACATTATCATTTTGTTTTTTATTTATTCGTTGCTGTATATTATTATTTGGTCCTTCATTGAGATTCAATGCCTCATTAACATTTCTCCCATCAAAATTAACATTTCCCCCCTCACGGTCATCCGATCTCTTTTGTACATTTTGTCCCCCTACGTCACCGTGATTGACGCCGGCCTCCCGTCGTTCATTGACATTATGTCCGGCATCCCTTCCTAAAATGATATTTTGTCCTCCAGTGACATTATATCCTACCGTGACATTTTCTCCTCCATTATCATTACATCCTATCGTGATATTTTGTCCTCTATCATTACTTTCCATCGTGATCTTTTGTCCTCCACTGTCATTACATCCCATTGCGACATTTTGTCCCATGACATTATATCCTAATGTAACATTTCGTCCTCTACCGACATTATATCCTAAAACTATATTTTGTCCTATACTGGCACATTGTTCTACATTAATGCTATACTCTACACTGATATATTGGCCTTTATTGTCATTCTGTTCGGTATCCCTTCCTAAAATTATATTTTGTCCTCCACTAACATTATATCCTACTGTGACATTTTCTCCTCCATTATCATTACATCCTATCGTGATATTTTGTCCTCCACTATCATTACTTTCCATCGTGATCTTTTGTCCTCCACTGTCATTACATCCCATTGCGACATTTTGTCCTATGACATTACATCCTAATGTAATATTTCGTCCTCTACTGACATTATATCGTAAAATTATATTTTGTCCTATACTGGCACATTGTTGTACATTAATGCTATACTCTACACTATTTTCCCATGCACATTCTATTTGCCCTTCCCTTTGGGCCTGTACCCTAAAAAAGGAGCTAGCTCGTTACAAACTCCCACAATGAGGTTTTTAAGAAGATCTTTGCCTCTGCGAGTAAGGTGGATCCCATCAGAAGCGTAAAGGTCATGGCGCTTAGAAAAGATATACCAAGGATCAAGAAAGTGGTATCCCAATTGTGTGCACAACTGCGATATCCTATCATTGATCCCTATGGCTCTACTGTTCAAACACGAATCTGCGTAGATCCTCGGGAGGATCCCACAGACTACGTGACGACTCCCACGTTCCTTCATCTCCTGAAGGAGGACCTTGTAATTCCGAACAAGTTCCTTTGATCTGACCCTACCTACATCGTTACTACCCGTATGAACAATCGTAACCGTGTTCTTCCGTCCTTGCTCCCTGATGGACTGGGTACAGTCGGCGATCCCACGGCCCGGTTGACATACAAGCTTGCAACGTCGCTTTGTCTTTCGCTGCAGGATGTCGTCATAGCCTCGCACCATGGAGTCCCCCACCACCAAGAACTCCTGCTTTTCAGCCACTTCATCCTCCAGTAGAGCAAAACGATTAGCTAGAGCCAGCGGTTGCTCCACAGGGCACACGTCCACCGAACGCGGGCTCCATAAACGAGACCCCACGGAGCGCCACTCGCTCACGGCAGTGACAGTAGGTGAAGAAGTGGAACGCTCTTTGGGTTGTGGGGGGAGTTCACTCTTCTCACGGAGCGCACTCCTGAGAAGACGAATTTCCTCCTCACACATCCTGAGACGAACCTCTAGGTTGACGCAACCTTCACAAGCCATTTCGCTCCTCCTTTAGCAATAAAAACGGCAAAGAGAAAATACAAATCAACGACAACAAAAAACAACAACAAAGCGTTCTCTAATAAACTAAATACACGAAGCTTACTCTGCTTATCTTACACTATTTCTCCTGCCTTTGGAGTACAGTAACAGAAAACTGTTTTGAATTTAAATAGAACACTACACTTTATCTTATATCTGTAACTGTATAGCGCTATACGTATACAGTTACAAAAAACACAACACAATCACTTAAGACTTTCGGAGATATAGATTTGACAGGTATTCGCTAGCTGGTGTCTGTGCAGAAAAACGAGCTCTCTAGCTGAGGTGACCCTTCATCCCCCCACCCATTCCACCTCATGCATCACAACATCATCAATATACAACCATTCTCCATTCACCCTTTTCTTCTGTCCTCTCCCGTCCTTCCTCAACAGACATTCCTCTCTTCCCCAAAGCCCCCTTCACCCCATCCATCCATCTCATCCTAGAACGTCCCCTCATGTTCACTCCCTCCACATCTGCCTTCCATACCTCTTTTACTAGTCTTTCTTCACTCATTCTTTCCATGTGTCCAAACCTAATACTCTTTCATCAACCCTATCTCCCAACTTCTTTTCCACCCCTGTTCTCCTCACCTCTCATTTCTCACTCTATCTAGCCTAGTAACCGCCATCATACATCTCAGACACCTCATCTCAAACACATTCAAACTCCTTCTCTCTTCCTCTCTTATGTTCCATGTTTCTGACCCATACAGTGCTGTTGGCACAATCCATTCCCAAATGTCTATTCCTCATTACACTTTTTGATCCACCAAGGCATTTACTCGCTTCTCTCAATCTACATTCTACCTCCACCTCCACTCCACCTTTTCCTGCCACATTTGCACCCAAGTATCTAAAACTATCCACTTCCTCCAGTCGCTCTCCCTTTGTGCTTATTTCCAGTCTGCTGCCACTTTCACCCCATGTACATCTCTTCACCTTACTTTTACCCACATTTATCTTCAGCTCTCCTCCTTCACACACACTCCCAAACTCTGTCACCAATTTCCTCAATCCATCCTCCAATCCTGCCACAAGCGCAGTGTCGTCCGCAAACAAGAGCTGGCTGACCTCCCACTTTTCTCCATTTTCTTTAACCATCTCCAATCCCTGACCCACCACACCTTGGATTTACCTCTCACACACCCCCCCCCATCCATGTACAAGTTGAACAGCCAGGGTGACATAATGCATTCCTGATGAAGTCCCACCTTTACCTCCAACCACTCACTCTCTCCATTTCTAATCCTGACACATGCTGTACTACTCTCGTAAAAACTCTTGACAGCTCTTAGAAGCTTTCCTCCTATCCCGTATATCCGCAAAACCTCCCACAATGCCTTCTTGTCTACATTGTCGTAAGCCTTTTCCAGATCCATAAACGCCCAAAAAACATCCTTCCCCTTTCCTATAGCTTTCTCACATATCTGTCTTACCACAAAAATCTGATGTACACAACCTCTACCCGTCCTAAATCCACACTGTTCCTCACCAATTACTCTCTCTGTTCCTCTCCTAATCCTCTCAATCAAGATCCTCCCATAAGCCTTCCCAACTACACTTAACAAGCTAATCCTTCTGAAACTACTACATTGACACTTGTCCCCCTTTCCCTTATAAAGTGAAACTATACAGGCACTCCTCCAGTCCCCCGACACTCTACCCTCTCTCCAGCAAACATTAGATAACCTCACCAGCCAGTCCACCATCACTGTACCTCCTTTTTTTTTTAGATATTCTGTATGGCATCCATCCAGACCAGGTGCCTTACTTGCTTTCATCATCTTAACAACTGCTTTCACTTCATCCATCCTTATTTCTCCTCCATTTTCCTCACTCATCACTCTCATTTTCTTAGCATTTCCCACTGCAACTGTCTTTCCCTCCCTATCCTCCTTCACATTTAGCAACTCCCTAAAATATTCTGACCCATCTTCCCCCTACTACCTTCTCTTCCATTATTCTCCCCGTCTGGGGTATTGGCTGCATGTTAATGTGGCAAAGTAGCATGCAGTTGATACTTAAGGGTCAACTGCATGCCCCTACAGACCAGAGCCACACATCATTTTGTCTGTGATAGAGGAAAACTCTGTTCAAAGAGAAATTATGACACTTTTATACTACAACTGTCCCTCCATTATGCTGTCTCCCAACCCCTTGTTACTGTCCTGTACAATTTCTCTGAATATTGATTTCCTTTTTCGCCTACCTACCCTGTGGTGGGGGTAAAAGTGTACTGTCACCAAGTATTTCCACTAGGATCGTAAGAGGCGAGAAAAAAGGGACGGGGATTGGGACCAGGCATCCTTCTCCTTGTAGCCCCACAGGGGACATTCCTAGAGAAGCTTTGATAAGAAAAAGGAATGGCATGAGGAACATTTACTAGTAAGAAAAGAAGGTAAAAAAATAGTGCAAACAATAATAAGTGGTGAGAAAGGCATTCATGAAGAAAGAGAAGTTTTTAGGTTAGGTAGATTTGTAGGTGGTAGATGGAGCATTAATGGACTATGTAGTGGTAAATAGGATTATGATAGGAAGAGTTAAGGATGTACATGTGCTAGGGGGAAAGGTGTGGGGGAATATCAGATCCTTTTTTGGTGGAAGGTAAGTTGAGAGTGGAGGATAGATGGAGAAAGAGGAAAGGGGCAAAAGGTAGGGAGGTGCTCAGAGTGAACTCTTTAAATGAAAAGGAAAAGGAGAAGGAGTACAAAGAGAAGCTGAAGGAGGAGTGGGAGGGAGTGAAGGATAGAGTGGAGCTAGGTGTGGAGGAGGAATGGGGATGGTTCAAGGAGGGAGTCAAAGTGTGCAAAGATGGTGTGTGGAAGAAGGACAGGAGGAGATAGAAGGAAGGGTAGTGAATGGTGGGATGAGAAAAGAGAGAAGGTTGTAGAGGAAAAGAAGCGAGCTTTGACAAATTGGTTATAAAATAGAACGAGGGAGTCATATGAGAGATACAAAGAAAAGAAAAGAGAAGTAAAGCAAAAGGTAAAGGAGGCAAAGAGGAGAGCAGATGTGAAATGGGGTAAGAGTATGATAGAAAATTTTGAAAGTAATAAAGAGATGTTTTGGAAAGAAATTAAGAGAGGAAGAGGAGGCGAATCAAGTACAGAAGAAAATGTAAAAGGTGCAGATGGAGAGATGATAATGGAAGAGAAGGCAGTAAGGGGAAGATGGGCACAATATTTTATGGAGTTGCTAAATGTGAAGGAGGATAGGGAGGGAGAGATAGGTGCAGTGGGAAATGCTAAGAAAATGAGAGTGATGAGTGAAGAAAATGGAGGAGAAATAAGGAAGGAAGAAGTGAAGGCAGTTGTTAAGATGATGAAACCAGGTAAGGCACCTGGTGTGGATGGATGCCATGCAGAATGTCTGAGAAAAGGAGGTACAGTGATGGTGGACTGGCTGGTGAGGTTATTTAATGTTTGCTGGAGAGAGGGTAGAGTGCCGGAGGACTGGAGGAGTGCCTGGAGGGAAAGGAAAGGAAGAGGAGGAGTGAAAGAAAGTGAATTAATATTACTTCAGGTGTTAGAGAGCAAGTGTCTGATGTTCAGGTGAACCGTCACTGGCTGCTTTAATCCGATTTACCACGAATGATATCATGTGGCGATGGCAGCAGGATGAAAACGAGTCGAATCTTGTCGTCCTTTGAAGTGTGGGTTAACCTCTGCCTATTGCCGAGTAAAAGTCTTGGCAACAGGATGGAAGGAAGGAAGGAAGGAAGGAACTGTAAATGTTTCGAATAACTGTTGCCCGAACAAAGTTAGGTCGAGATCAGGTTAGCCTCTTCCCTTTGCTAAAGTCCCTCTTCAGCGGCAGTGAAAGTCGTCTGATGAAAAACAAGGACATTAGTAAACAACCCATATCGGGTTCAATCGAGATAAGATCCTCCTCCTCTCTGCAGAGGTGGGGGGTGGGGGTGGGGTAGGAGCACCTTCCTCATTGTCGAGTAAAATGGCGTGGGAGGACTTGTCCGTACAACGTAAAACTGGGTCGAGGAATGGCGAAATGGTCAAGGACAAGAGGAGGAAGAGGGTCGAGTTGGCGCTAACGAGAGAATAAGTTTTGGGAGAGGGGAACCCACAGAACGGGGTCACAGCTGGAATACAGTTAAGCCACGATTCATTTTTGATTTCCATCTGGACAAGAGAGCAAGCACTTAACGAGGTTAAATATGGGATTGACGTGATTCTTACTTTTCTCTGAGCAAGGCGCTCGTGTAAAGGACGAGGGTTAAATTGAGGTGGTTTTAATTAACTAATTAATTAATTTAATTAACTGGGCAGAGCTGACGGCGCGCGCATGCAGTAGTTACAGGAAGAAGCAGAGGGCACACACAATTAGTTTCATTTAATATAGGGAAAGAGTATAGATAGCGGAACAGCTGTTATGATACTAGAAGTGAGATTAGAACCTTTCGCCAGTCTCGTGTTCGGCGGAAGACACACACACACGCACACACACAGACCTACCCAGAGATCGGCAAATAATGAGCTCTGAGCTCACTGCTGTAGGGTGGTGTCTGGCTGTCTCGACAGAGACTGCAGCAGATCCGAGGTGAATACACACACACACCCACGCACGCACGCACACGCACACATTGTGTTATGTTTTTGTGTGTGTGTTTGTGTGAAATACATGTTTTGTTGGTTTTGTTCGTTGAACATTGATTTTAAGTGCTACTGATGTATGGTTCATTTTGTGCACTAATAAAATATATACCATGGATTTGAAGAAATCATATTTGATTTTTTCCAATTACGAAGGGTTCGGTGAACGCACGCATAAAATTTGCGAGATTTCTAAGAAGGATAAGAACCACTGGATGAGAGATTTGTAACAAGGATAAGAACCACTGGATGAGAGGAAGTACGTACCCCACGGTAAACCGAGTAAGATAAGGTCACACAGGGGAGTGGCCCACCCTCAGGCAAGTTTACAGTCGCTCACTTCCAACAAGAAGGAGGAGGAGGAGGGGGCAGTGATGTAAAGAGTTGCTGGAGTTACGAAGGACCTCGAGGAGTTTTGCAGGGTCAAGGGCAAAGTCGGGATGGGGCAAGAGGGGGAAAGGGAGGGAGGCCAGGAAGACCCAAGTAAGCATTACACATATATATATATATATATATATATATATGTGTGTATGCTAATAAGAATGCGGGTAGTGTGTTCACTTATGCAAAGTAGACCACTTGGAAAAAAGAAACTAACGAAGCACAGCGCTTTCTTATATTACATCTTCGCACTGAAGATGTAATATACGAACGCGCTCTTCTTCGTCAGTTTCTTTTTCCAAGTGGTCTACTTTGCATATATATATATATATATATATATATATATATATATATATATATATCTATATATATAATCAGCCATCCTGAGTCCAGTGCTGAACAAAGGCCTCTTTCATAGCATTCCATGATTCACACGACAGTGCAACCCTTTGCTACGTCACTCCTGCAAACTTCTGAGTCTCGTCTCTCCACCTTCTGTCTGGTCTCCCTCTTCCACGCTTCCCATCTTCCGGCGTCCACTCAGTAACACACTTGCTCCATCGCTCATCAGTCATTCACACTAACTTACCTGCCCAATTCCACTTCCTTTTACCGCCTCCACAATATCACTCTCGTCTGTTCTCTCATCCAACTTGCTCTCTTTCGGTCTCTCAGCGTTATTCCCATCATTGATCTCTCCATTCTCCTGTGTGCATTCCTTAGCTTTGTCTCCATCGCCTTCGTCAGTTTCCAAGTCTCACACCCGTAGATTATTGTTGGCAGAATGCATTGAATGTAGACTTTACGTTTGTAACATAATGGTAGAGAACCTCTCAGGATTTTATTATACTTACCAAAGACTTTACAACCAATTGCAATACGCCTATTTATTTCATCATGATCTTTGGTCACTTTCACCATCTGGCCTAAATAATTATACTCTTCAACTTTTTCATCGTTTATAATCTCTTTAATATGAACTTTCGTGTTGAACATTACATTGGTTTTACTCTTATTCATTTTTAAACCTACTTTGAGACTTTCCTTGTTCAGATCACTCAGCATATCTTGCAAGTCTTCTTTCAAAAAATCTATCGATATATATAAAAAAAATATATATATATCACTGCTATACAGTTTATTTAACATGTAATGTTTGCATTTTGATGTGTACAAGATTCATGTAATTTTATAGTTATGCCTTTTTCTTTTTCAGGTAAGTACTCGAGATGGTGTGTAAAATCTTGTTTGTATTTTTGGCTATCGTGAGTATTAAACTTTCCTTTTCAATTTTTTCCTGTTTATTGTAATTTGTGGTTTATTGTGTTTTAATAAGGAATTTAAAAAATAGGCAACTTTGCTATGGTGTGGAAGTATGAATTCAGGTACGTTTATTATGATATTGTTAATTGTTAGTAATCATAATTATTACTATAGGTATTATTATTGTGAATATAAATTAATGTAATCTATAGTCATTATACAGTATGTATATAAAGATGAATAGATAACATAAAAATGAAGGAGACTGCGAGAGACCATAAGGCCTACACTAGGCAGTTCCGAATGAATGAAAGCCCGAAACGTGACTTTGGAACAAGGCAGAGTTCGATCCCTGGCTGGGCTGGGTTGTTCCCACCACCGAACTCTGGTCAGGCGCATTTCGCCCGCTGATCATCTTAAGGGTTTTAATGGTGAACTTATATGGCAGGAAAAAAACAACATAGTGCGGTTACACCTGACGATTTTATTCAGTAGAGAAGGAGTTTTTCTGTCTTCCGCCTGGAAATCTTAATGGAGGGACTCTTTTTTGGTTTAATCAGAAAGATATTGTCTTTTTTTCAGAAGCGGTTGCAGACCATAAAGACGCATTACTTTATACATACGTCAGTGCTTGTTGCGTTTGTCCTCTTTGAACATGATTTGTTCTACCCGCCAGATGGTAGCTCTGCTGTCTGGGTTTGGGTCCAGCATGCCCCACAGAACCTTTAAGAGAGTCCTCTCGTGATGGTCTTGGAATCTTCCTGGCTTTAGGGCTTGGAGAAGTGGTCGCCCTTTGTTGCAGCAGGCCAGATAGTACCTCATTTGGTCTTTGGTTTTGAGCCTTAATGTTGTGGGGTGGAAGTATGGCAGACGATCCATGCAGAGTTCGTAGAGAAGGGACCCGAGAGCCCAAACATCAGCCATTCCTCCGGCGTATGGATGTTGGGCTGTGTCGAGCACTTCGGGAGCCATATACCAAGGTGAGCCTTGCACACTCTTGATCTGCCGCTGGTAAACGTTTGAAACTCTTGCCGAGAAGCCGAAGTCGATGATTTTGACGACCTTTGAATCGGCGGTGAGGACGACGTTTTCTTGTTTGAGATCAAGATGAACAAAGTGGTGTGAGTGCATGTAGGACACTGCGGACACGATCTGGCTGAAGTAGGAAAGAATCCGACTGCCCCATGCAAGAGAAGGCGACTTGTTGTGCCTTTCCATGGCTGCTAAGAGTGTACCACCAGGACGGTATTCGGTGATTATGATTTTACAGGATACGTCGGTTGCAACGTCGACCAGTTTGATTATGTTGATATGGTGGAGGGTGGAAAGGGCCGCGATTTCATTGCAGACATCGCTTGTGCATTGATCCTTCTGGATGGGAATCTTGGCAACACTTATGGAACCCGTTGCCTTACTGGAAGCGAGGACCGTCCGTGCAAAGCCTCCATCAGCCAGGGAGCACTTTATAGTGTAATTATCCTCGAAGACGATGCTTCTTGGCTCTTTAAGAGTTCCCGAAGAAGATCTTGATTGAGACCCACATGTTTTATATGACGACGGATGTAGTTTATCTTTTGTCGAATCGTTTGCCGTCGTTACTTTGTCTGTTGGTGGGCTCTTAGCTGGTTGAGGATCTGGTGGTGTTTTTACTTTGGATTTGTTGGTCTCCACGGGCACTTGATGGGCTGGGCGAGGAGACTTTTCAGTGGAGTCCTGTTGAGGAACGCCTTTCGTACAACAGGCGAAGAGCGAGTGGAAGCAGACGTAAAGTCTGTAAGTGCCTAGGCGCAATCGCTCGAGGTTGAGGTGACGAAGCTTGATCATCGTGTCACAACTTTGTCCAAGCCGGTCCCGGGAGGGGAACTGTCCAGGTAGTTGATCGTCGAGAACAGATTTGTTCAAATAAGGCGTGCAGGGCTATTTGCCGGTAGGTTATGATGGAAAGACATGCGGCACCACAAAAGACATACTAGTCTCTGACGAGGTCAATTGCAGAATAGGAAATGATCACATCAATAAATAAATGAATAGATAAGTAAATAAATGAATGACCAGATAAAGTTTAACAAATAAGTCTATTAATTAAAGAATAAAAGAGTATCGTCCAAACGTTTTAGTAAATGAAATCTTCAAAAATCTCGATTTTTTTTATAACGCAAGAGCACTTTTTTTTTTTTTTTTATTAACTCGCTATCCTTATATACACGGTGGCCGTAAAAGACTTGAGTCATGCAGTACGTGAATCTCTGTCAAGAACAAAAATATGCTACAAAGTTGCACGCCATGTAACCCCGGAAGTGAATAATAATGATAATAACGATTATAATAATGATAATAATAATAATTATGATGATGATGATGATGATAATGATTGATAATAATTATAATGATGATGATGATAATAATTGAATGCAGCAGTTGAGCACCCTCGATCCTGGGTCACTCTGACCGTGAGTCCCGTCAGGACATCTTGCCACGAAGAACGTCTATAAGAACCATAGACACGAAGTCATGTGTGTGTGTATATATATATATATATATATATATATATATATATATATATATATATATATATATATATGTGTGTGTGTGTGTGTGATTCACCATGTTCTTGGATCACGTGTTGGACTCGTGATCGACAGCTATTTCCCTCCCGGAAGATAGCTCAGAGCTCATATATGACCGAACTATGGATAATGCGCACACACACACACACACACACACACACACACACACACACACACACACACACAACTCCCCGCCCACGAGAGTTGGAGTATAAATGAAAGGTATAAATAAAAAACAAAATGATAATGCAAGATATGATATTGAAATTCAAAATTTGTCAAAAAGAAATAATCACGAGTTTCTTAAAACCATGTACTTTAATGCTCTTAGTATTAGAAAAAAAAATTCAAGAAATACAGGCGTATGTCAAAAGCGAAAATCTCGATATGATAGGAATAACTGAGACATGGTTAAATGGTACAGAGTTCGAAGCTGAATTTAATATTGCGGGATTTAAACACTTTCATCAGGATAGAAACCACAAGAAAGGTGGGAGTGTTCTATTGTACGTTAAAAACAATGTTCATGCTTGTGTTTTAGAGAAAGTGAAACAGGATGCATATGATAGTTTGTGGGTTGAGTTAACCCAAACAAATGGACAAAAAATGAATATAGGTGTAATATATAGGCCAAAGACATTATCATTAGCAGACGACAAACTGTTATTTCAAGAACTGTCTATTTTCTGCAACCGGGATTTATTGATAATGGGTGATTTCAATTTTACTGACATTGATTGGATGACCCTTGAACATGGCCATATAGGTAGTCGCTTGATTGATTTTCTTGTTGACAATTACTTAGTTCATCATGTAAAAGAGCCCACAAGATATGGAAACTTACTCGATACATTGATCACTAGCCGCAAAAGTATGGTAACTGATGTAGAAGTCGGTGAAACTATTGCAAATAGCGATCACAACTTAGTTAGATTCAAACTCCTAAAAAAAATAGAATAGATACTTGTGTTTCTAAAATACCCGATTTCAGTAAAGCTCAGTTCATAGGACTACGTCAGGAGCTTCAGCTTACAGATTGGGAGGCAAAATTAAACGAAAGGCCTGTAGATCAGATGTGGGAAATATTTCAAAATACGCTCACTAAGATGATTCATACTTACATTCCTTTTAAGGACAGACGTCCCCCAAATCAGGCTCGCCCAAAGTGGCTCGACAAAGAAACTGAAAAAAGTATTACTAAAAAGAGACAGGCTTATAAGAAATATAAGTGCTCGGGTGCATCTAATGACTATGAAAGTTATGTATCAATACAGAGAGGTTTAAAAAAGACAATAAGGAAAAGAAAACAGATAAAACAGATAAAAAGGTTCTTAGGAATCACATTGGTCCACTATTATCTGCTGACGGTCAACTTGAATATTCAAATGAAGGAATGTGTAATATCTTAAACAATTATTTTAGCTCGGTATTCGTAAACGAAACACCTCAAGGTGAATTCCAAACTGAAACCTGTGAAAAGTCTAGGGTAAACATACTCACTAAGGTAAATATAACAAAAGGAAAAAATAAAAGGTGTATAGACAAACTCAAAGTTTGGCATCCATTAGAAATTATTTTCAAGAAATCCATCATATCCGGAGATGTCCCAAGAGAATGGAAGCTAGCTAACGTTACTCCCATATTCAAAAAAGGTGACAAAAAGAAACCAAATAACTATAGGCCTATAAGTTTGACTTCAATCGTAGGAAAAATAATGGAAACTATCATCAGAGATGCTATCGAACATCATTTAGAAAGTAACCGTTTGATAAATGATAGCCAGCATGGTTTCAGACGGAAACGTTCTTGTGTGACTAACTTACTCGATTTCTACAACACAGTTATCTCGAATTATGACAAATGAAACAATATAGATTTAGTATATCTAGACTTTGCAAAAGCTTTTGATACCGTACCACACGAAAGACTACTTACTAAATTAGCTTTGCATGGAATAAGTGGTAGCCTATTAGGTTGGACTAGTAATTGGTTGATTGGTCGAAAACAGAGAGTTGTTTTAAATGGAAAAACTTCTGGATGGAAAAGTGTTGCAAGTGGAGTTCCCCAGGGTTCCGTTCTTGGGCCACTTCTATTCATAGTATATATAAATGATATAGACCATGGACTAAAATCTACTGTTTCCAAATTTGCTGATGATACAAAACTGTGCGGAGTGGCAAATGATCACTCAAACCAATTAGATATTCAAGAAGATTTAGATCAATTACAGCAATGGTCTGAAAAGTGGCTAATGAAATTTAACACGAGTAAATGCAAGGTAATGCACATAGGTAAAAATAACAGTAAGTACGATTACAAGTTATTTGGAAATTCATTAACAAAAGTGGATAGTGAAAAAGATCTTGGCGTAATTATCAGTAACGACCTCAAATCATCCAAGCAGTGTATTTCAGCCTCTGAGAAAGCAAATAAGATTCTAGGACTGATTGTGCGATCTTTTGATTTCAAAAGTCCATCACTCATTAACAAGCTATATAAATCGTAAGTTCGTCCACATTTGGAATATGCTGTTTCTGTATGGTCACCGAATCTCATTAAAGACATTGACAGACTGGAAAAAGTACAACGGCGAGCCACAAAACTGATTCCAAATATCAAAAATAAATCATACGAAAATTGACTAAAACATATCAATCTGTTTTCCCTAAAAAAGCGTACAGTAGACTCAGAGGTGACTTGATACAGGTCTTTAAGATTCTAAAGTGAATTGACAACATAAAAATGACAAAATTTTTACATTGAATGAGAATCAGACAAGAAACAATGGTCTCAAACTGTTCGGAAATAGATTCAATTTGGAAGTAGGTAGAAACAACTTTGCCAACCGTGTAGTTAATGAATGGAATAAACTTCCTGCACAGGTAGTGCAATGTAGTTCAGTTCGAAGCTTTAAGAATCATTTAGATAAATACCTAAATAAGATGCTGTAATGATTATAATTTATCTTATATTATTTTTTTTCTTTGTTATCATTTGTCTGTTTGATTTTCATTTATTATTATATGTCAATTTATTATTATTTACTATTTACCTGTTTGTTTATTATTTAACTATACATATGCATTTATTTATGTATTTTATTTGTTATTTACATTATCATAGTTTTTATTTATTATTTTATTATTAATATGATTTTTTTTTCGCATCCGACCTAGATATGGATCAAAAGGTCTCCTGTCGGCATGCTCCGCCTTTGTAATCCTTTGTAACGACTCGCAGCGCAGCGATACTGAAATCATTTCAGTTCTGGTTGGGATTCGAACCAGGACCTCCGTAGTGGCAGCCGGGAATTCTACCAACCGCGTCATCGAGTGTGTGTGTGTGTGTGCGCGCGCGCTTGACTACGTTCATTTCTCTCTACTTGTCCTCACAGACATCTACAAAAATTATTCAGAACGATGTGGTTTGTCTATACTCATGTTTCCAAGTTTATCCGCATTCTTCGGGTGTGCAGACACTCTCAACTCTCTCTTCGCGTAATGGGGGAACATTTGCTTACAAATCCAACCTATAATCTTCAACCCACGGACACAGTTGGAACCACCACCCATCCGTTACCCTGACACAGTACATAAATGTGTTGTTTTATACAACTGGAGAACTTGAATGGTCGAGTGTTGTGGTTGAGCGTCAGCCACAAATTGATAGGAATCGTCTGCTTCCCACCACAGCGGAAACGGTAGCCATAGGGGCACGACGACGCTGGAAGGCAAAAGGTCTTGGCCTCTTACGGATCAGAGGGGGATGAATCTCCCGTATTGTCGCGGGGAGTTGAATGTCCTACTGGTTCATATGATGATGATGATGATGAATCGGCTGCACGTCACAAACTCCTTTATTCAGGACATAGCGGTGCGGTGCATTACAAAATGACTTTGGTTTTGGCGGTTGGGGTCCACAACTCAAAGTGTATTATGACCTTCCTAATCCCCGCCGATCCCCCGCGCCTTAATCCATTACTCTCAACTACTTTAGCTGCTGGGATTGCCCGGAAGAAAGTTTTCTCTGCTCACATTATTAAGACATATTTGTACTGCTTCCATGTAATTTCTCATCCTTTTATTCAACCCCACGTAGCTTATTGATGCGTCCTCCTAACTCGGTTAGTGCGAATATAGACCTACGTGGTTGATCATGTCGTTAGATGACCGGTGATGTTGTTCTAAATGGTAAAACTTGTAGATGGATTATTTTTTACTTGTGGAGTTCCTCAGGGTTCTGTTCTTGGGCCATTACTGTTCATAGGATATCAATGATATAGATCATGGCCTATCTATTGTCTCCAAGTTGGCTTCGGGTGATTTCGGCCCAAGGTGATTTCGGCCCAGGGTTTTTCTGGGCCGAAACCGCCGGTGACGTATTATTCTTTTAATAATATATTTTCTTTCAATAATAAATACATAATAATAACAGTCCCCCAAATGTTGCTGTCATTGTTTATTTATCATTGAAAGAAAATATATTATTAAAAGAATTTTCAAAAATGATTTAAATATCATTTCAAGTAAATATCTTTTGCACATACTGTGTGAAAATGAAATGAAATCTATGAAACAAATGATCCAAATTGAAATGATACAATTTTCATATGTGGACTAAGGTAAATGGTGTTATTGTTGCGCAAAAAGTTGTCTAACATTGATAAGATATTATAAGAAGGAATCTAAGGTTGGGTTGTTCAAAAAACTAATTCTGGCGTTTTATCTTGATGTTAAATGTTATGGTAACGCTGTGTGTTACCATGATGTTTAATGTCAAGATAGATTTAACGCCAAGATGGTATGAAAATTTGTTTTGAAGAACCCAGCCCAGAAGTTCAACATCATTAGTGAGCATGCAGGAGGGAAGCGCATGGAATGTAGGATGTTTCGGCCACAGACGTTTCGGCCAGAACTCTGCAGGGTAGGACGTTTCGGCCAGTCCTCCAAATGTTACTATTATTATTTACTTATTATTGAAAGAAAATATATAATTAAAATAATTTTAAAAAATTACTTCTATATCATTTCAAGTAACTATTTTTTGCACATACTGTGTGAAAACGAAATTAAATTTATGAAACAAATTATCTACATTGAAATTATACAGTGCACCAAGCCAGGGCACCAAGCCTTCAAGCTTAAAAGGTTATTTTGGCTGGGCCGAAATCACGGGCGATTTGGGGCCAGAAAAGCCCTGGGCCGAAATCACCTGATCCCTCCAAATTTGCTGATGATATAAAACTGTGCAGAATGGCAAATGGTCACTTAAACCAGTTATATATTCAAGAAGATTTAGATAAACTACAGCAATGATCTGAAAAGTGGCTAATGAGATTGAACCCAGGTAAATGTAAGGGAATGCACTGAAGATGTAATATACGAAAGCGCTCTTCGTCAGTTTTTTTTCCAAGTGGTCTACTTTGCATATATATATATATATATATATATACATATATATATATATATATATATATATATATACATATATATATATATCAATCAGCCACTGAATCCAGTGCTGAACAAAGGCCTCTTTCATAGCATTCCATGATTGACACGACAGTGCAACCCTTTGCTACGTCACTCCTGCAAAATTTTCAGTCTCGTCTCTCCAACTTCTGTCTGGTCTCGCTCTTCCACGCTTCCCATCTTCCGGCGTCCACTCAGTAACACACTTGCTCCATCGCTCATCAGTCATTGACACTAACTTACCTGCCCAATTCCACTTCCTTTTACCGCCTCCACAATATCACTCTCGTCTGTTCTCTCATCCAACTTGCTCTCTTTCGGTCTCTCAGCGTTATTCCCATCATTGATCTCTCCATTCTCCTCTGTGCATTCCTTAGCTTTGTCTCCATCGCCTTCGTCAGTTTCCAAGTCTCACACCCGTAGATTATTGTTGGCAGAATGCATTGAATGTAGACTTTACGTTTGTAACATAATGGTAGAGAACCTCTCAGGATTTTATTATACTTACCAAAGACTTTACAACCAATTGTAATACGCCTATTTATTTCATCATGATCTTTGGTCACTTTCACCATCTGGCCTAAATAATTATACTCTTCAACTTTTTCATCGATTATAATCTCTTTAATATGAACTTTCGTGTTGAACATTCCATTGGTTTTACTCTTATTCATTTTTAAACCTACTTTGAGACTTTCGTTGTTCAGATCACTCAGCATATCTTGCAAGTCTTCTTAAAAAAATCTATCGATATACATATATATATATATATATATCAGAGGCGACTCCAGGTCATCAACGTCACTCGGGCTCATCACAGATTTCTCCTAAGACACATGCATAAATGAAGGTAAGAGACGTAATGCACACCGTAGACTTATATGTGCACAGATAACTAGGGATCACTATTGGTGGCGTAGAATAGCGCCATATATTAACAGTTTACCACCCGACCCCATATACGACATTGTCAGACATAACCCATAGCATAATAAAACATACACAATCAAATCATCACACATAACAAATACAATATATCCATATCAAATACAAATATCCAACAAACAAACAACTACGCAGCTGCCCCGTTCTTTATCTTACTTCTATACTTCCTTTCTATCCTTTACCTTGATCTACCACCACACCCATATCCTATCCCCCTATATTCCCCTTACCCTATCCCCCTCCCACCACCATCACAGATAACTTAACAATAAGACAGAAGTATACTTTTAATAAGAATTACTCACTTCATTTATACATGAACTCCAGTCGTCTTGGTTTGATGGCGAACTCTTGTAATATCCTGCCGTGCATCTCCTTGTTGTCTGAGTCGTTCAAAATGCTTTTCTCGATGGAAATACGAGCCAATGAGGACAGCCGTTCTTGAGACATTGTGCTTCTAAGCTATGAGCGGATTCTATCCAACGTGGAGAAACTTCTCTCATTAGCAACTGATGTTAAGGGGATGGTCAGCAGTAGCTTAATTAGTTTAATGGATTCCGACATAGCGGAAGTTAGCTCCAATTTATACAGTAATTCTAAAATAGTGTTGATTGATTTGCGCTTTTTTAAATCACTGTCAATATACATATATTTTAGCTCGTTCACTAAGTTCTTACAGTCAAAAATACCGGGGTACTTATTTTTTAGACAGTCCATATGTTGCATGGGAAAGGAGTTAGCAAACTCTTCAAACTTATTAACGTGTAGTAATTCAAAAAATGCATACTTCTGCATGCCAGAAAATCGCTCTCGTAAGGACATCAGAATGTTATCAATTATTGTGAAATAGGTAATTTTGTAATTAATTTGCGCACCTCGGACATTCGCGCAGAATGTTTTCTTAATGTTCGTCCTTACGATAACCTTCAACACAATGAATGAAGTCATTTAGTTTACTCTGACCATACTTTATGTCAAGTAGCTTACACTGTAAGATATCAAACAGTTTTCCAGCCTGAGAAAGTATGTTATCAAAGCAATTGATGAAAAACATGAATGTGAAATCATTCAACTTTGCCAATAGATTGTCTGCTTGACAAAGTGTATCTTCATCCCACTTTTCACTAGAGTCTAGAATAGTTGTGGAGGCATTTTTCAAGTTTTCATACAATAGTTTTATGGATGACACCGTTCTTGACCTATAGCACCATATTGTTTCACACAGTGATGGAATACTGACATTGAATTGTCTGAAAACACTTTTCCTTTGGTACTGGAAGATGTAAATTTGCTAAATGAGCGTAAATGAGAAGAAAAAAAACATTTTGACCCCACTCACCTTCTCTTCACTTTTACTCAAGACAAAGTTAAGTTTATGTGCATAGCAGTGAATGAAGTGTGCGTGTTTAAATCCTTTATCCCTTAGCTTGCTCTGTACTCCGTTTAGCGTTCCTGCCATTACAGCTGCCCCATCGTAAGTCTGGCTCACTAATTTATCTGTAGCGTCATTGAAGGAGTTCAACGCAGTTGCGATTACATCAGCCAGTCTTGTAGCACTTTTATCATCACTGATTTCATAGAAGCCAAGAAATCGTTCACATATTTTGTCTTCATATACATATCTTATTATGATCGACAGTTGGGCATGCATTGCACAGTCTGTAGTTTCGTCGGCTTGCACAGACATAAACGGAGCTTTATCAACTTCGCTTCTAATTTAATCAGAGATGACATTTCCAATCGCTTGTATTAGGTCATTTTGTATTGTGCTTGAGACACCTGAAAACTGTTTCGTCCCCTCTTTAGTAGAGAGTCTAGAAGCAAACACGCTGTCGATTTCAGCAAAGCACTGCAATAGTTCACAGTAATTTCCTCTATTAAGGCTGTCACTTCATCATGTCCACGTAGAGGTAACTCTTGTTTACACAGGTATAACACTGCGTTTGTTAAATGCTTTAAAGATTGTCTATTTTCTTCAACTGCTTTGTTATGCAATTGTTTTTCCAGTTTAGCAGACTCACTAATAACTGTCACAATATCGTACTGTCCGAAAGTTTTCAAGCCTTTATAACTACTTAAATGACTCACCGATTTACTGTGATACTTACAGTCACTCAGGATGTTTTTATAATTGTTATAGCCTCCATCTGTCCACGACTGATTAGCTTTTGGTTGAAACAACAAACATGGCCAACAATAGAGTTTCTCTGTTATGCTACTTGCACAAAGCCAATCAATCTGTTCATACCATTTTATCTGGAATGTTCGAGTTCCAACTTAAGTTTTCAGTGAAGGAGTTGGCCTGCCAGCTCGTATTATTTCACGTTTTTCCGCAATATTCCTGGCTCCAAACGGCCTATTCTTTATATCTAGTACTATCTCTTTCTCCATTTTTAAGTTAAGGGTTAAAATGAAAATAAAGAAACCTTGCAAAACACTGATCTATACACACAGACGCACATGTGAATAGCAATCAAAGAACGCCCGATTGCATGCATCTGACACTACTCATTCCCGTGTTTCCCCCACCCAAGCATCATCAACTCAAGAGATGCCAGTTAGTCTTTTACCTCTACCAAGCTAATACGTATTAGCCCGAGTTACTGGACAGTTTTCCGTTCCTAGAATATTGTATAATTTAAATCTTTCATACATTGGAATTTAAATCCTAAGCTCTGTAGAAATCTATTATTTCAAGGAAACATTGAATCTGAATTACTGTTAATTCTTACAATTATAGATGATAACTTGGGCCGGTAAGCTCTGAGCCCGAGCGCATCATCAACTCGAGATGGCAGTTAGTCTTTTACCCAGCTTACCAAGCTAATTTGTATTAGCCCGAGTTACTGGACAGTTTTCCGTTCCTTTAAGAATATTGTAGAATTGAGATCTTTCATACATTGGAATTTAAATCCTAAGCTCTGTAGAAATCTAATGTTTCAAGGAAACATTGAATTTGAATTACTTTTAAATTCTTACAATTATAGATAACAACAAGGCTGTAAGCTCTGTGCCCGAGCGGCCGAGCCGAGAAGCAGCTCGACTATCATTGGGTGACGAGTCAGGCGCGTTTGAACGAGTGCGAGATAACGTCTGCTCATATATAGGAGCAATATTTATATTCTGACACAGCCCTCCTAGAGTAGACGAATCCCAGACGCTGAACGAAAATATATGAACTGTGGCCAGGCGAAATAAATGGAGCCCGAGCTAACTGGATGTAATTACATATTTATTTTAGAAAATCTAATATATATATGTGTGTATGTATATATATATATATATATATATATATATATCACTGCTATACAGTTTATTTAACATATAATGTTTGCATTTTGATGTGTACAAGATTTACTCGAGATGGTTTCTAAAATCTTGTTTGTATTTTTGGCTATCGTGAGTATTAAACTTTCCTTTTCAATTTTTTCCTGTTTATTGTAATTTGCAGTTTATTGTGTTTTAAGGAATTTAAAAATAGGCAACTTTGCTATGGTGTGGAAGTATGAATTCAGCTACGTTTATTGTTATTATATTGTTAATTGTGTTAGTAATCATATTTATTATTATTGTGAATATAAATTAATGTAATTTATAGTCATTATACAGTATGTATATAAAGATGAATAGATAACATAAGAATGAAGGAGACTGCGAGAGACCATAAGGCCTACACTAGGCAGTTCCGAATGAATGAAAGCCCGAAACGTTACTTTGGAACTCACGAGGCGCATTTCGCCCGGTGATCATCTTAAGGGTTTAAATGATGAACTTATATGGCAGGAAAAAAAGAACATAGTGCGGTTACACGTGACGATTTTATTCAGTAGAGAAGGAGTTTTTCTGTCTTCCGCCAGGAAATCTTAATGGAGGAACGCTTCTTTGGTTTAATCAGAAAGATGTCCTTTTTTTCAGAAGCTGTTGCAGACCATAAAGACGTATTACTTTATACGTAGGTCTTTGTGGCTGTAGCCATGCGATTTTATTCAGCTGAGGGAGAACCCTTTAACTGCTGTAAGGCTGAAAGAAAAGAAGATTGGCCCTTTCCGTCTTTCTTTCGGATGCAGTGACAGAACGTTACTATTTAATGTTTGACAGATGATGTGTTGTGAAAAATTGCTCAGTGCTTGTTGTGTTTGTCCTCTTTGAACATGACTTGTTCTACCCGCCAGATGGTAGCTCTGCTGTCTGGGTTTGGGTCCAGCATGCCCCACAGAACCTTTAAGAGAGTCCTCTCGTGATGGTCTTGGAATCTTCCTGGCTTTAGGGCTTGGAGAAATGGTCGCCCTTTGTTGCAGCAGGCCAGATAGTACCTCATTTGGTCATTGGTTTTGAGCCTTAATGTTGTGGGGTGGAAGTATGGCAGACGATCCATGCAGAGTTCGTAGAGAAGGGACCCGAGAGCCCAAACATCAGCCATTCCTCCGGCGTATGGATGTTGGGCTGTGTCCAGCACTTCGGGAGCCATATACCAAGGTGAGCCTTGCACACTCTTGATCTGCCGCTGGTAAACGTTTGAAACTCTTGCCGAGAAGCCGAAGTCGATGATTTTGACGACCTTTGAATCGGCGGTGAGGACGACGTTTTCTTGTTTGAGATCAAGATGAACAAAGAGGTGTGAGTGCATGTAGGACACTGCGGACACGATCTGCCTGAAGTAGGAAAGAATCCGACTGCCCCATGCAAGAGAAGGCGACTTGTTGTGCCTTTCCATGGCTGCTAAGAGTGTACCACCAGGACAGTATTCGGTGAGGATGATTTTGCAGGATACGTCGGTTGCAACGTCGACCAGTTTGATTATGTTGATATGGTCGAGGGTGGAAAGGGCCGCGATTTCATTGCAGACATCGCTTGTGCATTGATCCTTCTGGATGGGAATCTTGGCAACACTTATAGAACCCGTTGCCTTACTGGAAGCGAGGACCGTCCGTGCAAAGCCTCCATCAGCCAGGGAGCACTTTATAGTGTAATTATCCTCGAAAAGGATGCTTCTTGGCTCTTTAAAAGTTCCTGAAGAAGATCTTGATTGAGACCCACATGTTTTATATGACGACCAATGTGGTTTATCTTTTGTCGACTCCTTTGCCGTCGTTACTTTGTCTCTTGATGGGCTCTTAGCTGGTTGAGGATCTGGTGACGTCTTTACTATGGAGTTCTTAGTCACCACGGGCACTTGATGGGCGGGGCGAGGAGACTTTTCAGTGGAGTCTTCTTGAGGAACGCCTTTCGTACAACAGGCGAGGAGCGAGTGGAAGCAGACGTAAAGTCTGTAAGTGGCTAGGCGCAATCGCTCGAGGTTGAGGTGACGAAGCTTGATCATCGTGTCCCAACTTTGTCCAAGCCGGTCCCGTGAGGGGAACTGTCCAGGTAGTTGATCGTCGAGAACAGATTTGCTCAAATAAGGCGTGCAGGGCTTGTTGCCGGTAGGTTATGATGGAAAGACATGCGGCACCACAAAAGACATACTAGTCTCTGACGAGGTCAATTGCAGAATAGGAAATGATCACATCAATAAATAAATGAATAGATAAGTAAATAAATGAATGACCAGATAAAGTTTAACAAATAAGTCGATTAGTTAAAGAATAAAAGAGTATCGTTCGGACGTTTTAGTAAATGAAATCGTCAAAAATCTCTATTTTTTTTATAAGGCAAGAGCACTTTTTTTTTATTAACTCGCTATCCTTATATACACGGTGGCCGTAAAAGACTTGAGTCATGCAGTACGTGAATCTCTGTCAAGAACAAAAATATGCTACAAAGTTGCACGCCATGTAACCCCGCAAGTGAATAATAATGATAATAACGATTATAATAATAATAATAATAATAATGATAATAATAGTTATGATGATGATGATGATGATAATGATTAATAATAATTATAATGATGATGATAATAACACTGTACAACAAATTTCAGGATTAAGAAAAAAACAGTTCTCGTGTGCGTTTTATTATGAAGTTCAGTGTGCTGAATTCAAATTTGATAACAAAAATTTCATGCCACGTCACAATTTTTTGTAAATCGCTGTTTTAATAATTATGCAATTAATAGAGATTTCCAAGGTTCCATAAATGTATTTTGCTCCCAAAGTCATTGTATTTATTTAATTAATATATAATGAATCGGCATGTTTGTTAGCTTTATATGATGTATTAACTTACAATCTATTATTTACTTCTTCTTTTATAAGACGTCTCAGGCGTGTCACGCTTCAGGTTCCAACAGAAGTCAGCCAGCATAGCAGGGCTCCATTTTCCCTTGTACCTGTTTTCCATTGACGCTATATCTTGATGGAACCTCTCTCCATGTTCATCACTCACATCTGCTGTATTCTCTGGGAAGAAGGACAGATGAGAATGAAGAAAGTGTATCTTCAGTGACATATTGCATCCGAGATCTGGGTAGCATTTGATTAGCCTCTCCACTTTACGCTCTCGCTGGGACTCTTGGTGCTTTCCCAGAAGCCCTTTGCATACATCTTTGAATGCATGCCAGGCCGCTAGCTCAGGTTCATCCATTGTCGCCTCAAAGTCCTCATCATTTATAAGCTTGCGAATGTGAGGGCCTACAAATATACCCTCTTTAATCTTGGCATCACTAATTTTAGGGAAGATCCCTTTGAGATACTGGAAAGATGGCTTGTTATGTTGCAGTGCTTTGGTAAATTGCTTCATTAGGCCTAGTTTTATATGCAGTGGTGGCAAAATGATTTTCTCCTTCTTAACTAGTGGCTCATGAATTACATTATGGCATCCAAGCGTCATAGATTCCCGAGATGGCCATTCTGAGCGTATATAATGTTCTGATCTGGCCCTACTGTCCCACTTGCAAAGAAAGCACATAAATTTGGTGTATCCAGTTTGTAGCCCATTAAGTATGGCTACTACTTTCAAGTGTGCACAAATTAACCACTCATGCTCTTTGTAACTTATGCGGTCTAGAATAAAAGCAAGGTTCTCATATGTCTCTCTTAAAATGACTGAGTAAGCAACTGGAACTGAAGGCATGGTGTTCCCAATGTGCAACAGAACTGCTTTTATGCTGTAAAGGGATCCATCTATGAATAGCCTCCACTCATTGGGTTCATAGGACAGCTCAAGGGCACTGAATAGGCCTCTGATATCATTACAATAAGTCAAGTTGTTTTCCAAAGTGAAGAAATCCTGTAGATTTGCAGAACGCTTCCTAAATACTGTAATTCGAGCTTCTTCATCCAAGAGGTGCCATTGTTGCAAACGTGAGGCCAGGAGTTCACTCTGTTGCTTAGTAAGTGTTATATCACGAACTAGATCATTGAGTTCTGGTTGGGTGATGAGGTGTGGTTTCTTATCAGATTCATGTTGTGTCGTATACGTTGCATCTTGAGATTCTGAATCGCCTGAGTTGCTCGTGTCATCGCTTGGTAGTTCAGAGGGCGGCTGTGGTACAGGAATATCACTTGAATGTAGAACTGGGCGAATAGGAGACAAGATCTGGATACACGATAGATTTATTGCCTTTTCTGTTGCGACCTGCAGGAAAATAAAATAAAATCAGACTAAAAATGGATACTATTGGTTGTGATCACGTGCAAAAATAGTGGAAGTGCAACTTATTATGTATTTCGATCTTTTTTATTGATACATCTCTTGAAAATATATATAAAAACAGTAAAAAATAAACACTGAACACCCACCTTTAATATCCGTTAAGCAGAAGTAGCAATCTGTTGAGTGGTCCTTTGGCTCCCTCCAGACCATTGGTACGCCAAAGATGAGGCCAGTCCCTTTGCCTTTCACCCAGGCAGAAAGGGAACTTGTACACCTGACACAACATATGTGAGGTGCCCAGCTTTTGTCCTGGTCACCCACTTTACATCCAAAGTACAGCTCATAAAGTTTCTTTACACGTTGAGTCAACTGTCTCTTGTATTGCCTTAATGTAACTGATCCACATATATAACAAAACTTGTCTGGCGAATTCTTGCATTCTCTAGGCATCTTAACTCTGTATCCTGTTAAGAAAAAAACATAGCTATGTGAAAAATTATATAAATGGTAAAAGCAACAAAAATACCGTTCAGATAGACATTGCGGGCACTGCTATTTACGAAGAACTGGAGGGTCACAGAAAGAAACGGATGTTATATTCGTGATCTACGCAAAAAATAACTCTAGAAAAGGATAGTCTCATTTCCGTTTTTTTTTTTCATTGTTATACAGTGTAATTGAATCCAGCAGTCGAGCACCCTCGATCCTGGGTCACTCTGACCGTGAGTCCCGTCAGGACATCTTGCCACGAAGAACGTCTAAAAGAACCATAGACACGAAGTCTTGTGTGTATTTACCTAGTTCTATTTTACGGGAAGGGGAGCTATGCTCGTGGGATCCCGTCTTCAAATCTCATTTTATCTAAACTATTTTTAAATTCATGTATTGTTTCCATTATTTTTCTTACGATTGAAATCAAACTTACAGGCCCATAGTTATTTGGTTTCTTTTTGTCACCTTTTTTGAATATGGGAGTAACGTTAGCTAGCTTCCATTCTCTTGGGACATCTGTGGATATGATGGATTTCTTGAAAATAATTTCTAATGGAACAAGAATCTCATTCTTAATTTCCTTTAAGATTCTTGGATGCCAACCGTCAGGCCCTGGTGTTTTATTAACTTTGAGTTTATGTATACACCATTTGATTTTTTCTTTTGTTATATTTACCGTAGTGAGTAAGTTTACCCTAGACTTTTCACAGGTTTCAGTTTGGAGTTCACTTTGAGGTGTTTCGTCCACGAATACCGAGCTAAAATTATTGTTTAAGATATTGCACATTCCTTCATTTGAATATTCAAGTTGACCGTCAGCAGATAATAGTGGACCAATATGATTCCTAACAAACTTTTTATCTGTAATGTAACAATAGAATTGTTTGGGATTCTCTTTGGATTTATCAGCGATGTTCATTTGGTATTGTGGTTTTCTTTTTCTTATTGTCTTTTTTAAATCTCTCTGTATTGATACATAACTTTGATAGTCATTAGATGCACCTGAGCACTTATATTTCTTATAAGCCTGTCTCTTTTTAGCAATACTTTTTTCAGTTTCTTTGTGGAGCCACTTTGGGCGAGACTGATTTGGGGGACGTCTGTCCTTAAAAGGAATGTAAGTTTGAATCATCTTAGTGAGCGTATTTTGAAATATTTCCCACATCTGATCTACAGGTCTTTTGTTTAATTTTGCCTCCCAATCTGTAAGCTGAAGCTCCTGACATAGTCCTATAAACTGAGCCTTACTGAAATCGGGTATTTTAGAAACACAAGTATCCATTCTAAAAAAAAATTAGGAGTTTGAATGTAACTAAGTTGTGATCGCTATTTGCAACAGATTCACCGACTTGTACATCAGTTACCATGCTTTCGCGGCTAGTGATCAATAGATGGAGTAAGTTTCCATATCTTGTGGGCTCTTTTACATGGTGAATTAAGTAATTGTCACCAAGAAAATCAATCAAGCGACTACCTATATGGCCATGTTTAAGGGTCATCCAATCAATATCAGTAAAATTGAAATCACCCATTATCAATAAATACCGGTTGCAGAAACTAGACAGTTCTTGAAATAAGAGTTTGTCGTCTGCTGATGATAATGTCTTTGGCCTATATATTACATCTATATTAATTTTTTTGTCCATTTGTTTGGGTTAATTCAACCCACAAACTATCGTATGCATCCTGTTTGACTTTCTGTAAAATACAAGCGTGAACATTATATTTAACGTACAACAGAGCACCCCCACCTTTCTTGTGGTTTCTATCCTGACGAAAGTGTTTAAATCCCGCAATATTAAATTGAGCTTGGAACTCTGTACCATTTAACCATGTCTCAGTTATTCCTATCATGTTGAGATTTTCGCTTTTGACATACGCCTGTATTTCTTGATTTTTTTTCCTGATACTATGAGCATTAAAGTACATGACTTTAAGAAACTGGTGATTATTTCTTTTTGAGACATTTTGAGTTTCAATATAATGTCTTACATTATCATTTTGTTTTTTATTTATTCCTTGCAGTATATTATCATTTGGTCCTTCATTGACATTGAATGCCTCATTAACATTTCTCCCATCAAAATGAACATTTCCCCCATCACGGTCATGTGGTCGATGACGGTCATCCTATCTCTTATGTACATTTTATCCCCCTACGTCACCGTGATTGACGCCGGCCTTCCGTCGTTCATTGACATTATGTGCGGCATCCCTTCCTAAAATGATATTTTGTCCTCCAGTGACATTATATCCTACCGTGACATTTTCTCCTCCATTATCATTTCATCCTATCATGATATTTTGTCCACTATCATTACTTCCCATCGTGATCTTTTGTCCTCCACTGTCATTACATCCCATTGCGACATTTTGTCCCATGACATTACATCCTAATGTAAGATTTCGTCCTCTACCGACATTATATCCTAAAAGTATATTTTGTCCTATACTGGCACATTGTTGTACATTAATGTTATACCGTACAGTGATATTTTGGCCTTTATTGACATTGTGTCCGGTATCCCTTCCTAAAATGATATTTTGTCCTCCACTGACATTATATCCTACGGTGTCATTTTCTCCATTATCATTTCATCCTATCGTGATATTTTGTCCACTATCATTACTTCCCATCATGATCTTTTGTCCTCCACTGTCATTACATCCCATTGCGACAATTTGTCCTATGACATTACATCGTAAGATAACATTTCGTCCTCTACCGACATTATATCCTAAAATGATATTTTGTCATATACTGGCACATTGTTGTACATTAATGCTATACTGTACACTATTTTGCCATGCACATTGTATTTGCCCTTCCCTTTGGGCCTGTACCCTAAAAAAGGAGGTAGCTCGTTACAAACTCCCACAATGAGGTTTGTAAGAAGATCTTTGCCTCTGCTGGTAAGGTGGATGCCATCAGAAGCGTACAGGTCATGGCGCCTAGAAAAGAGATACCAAGGATCAAGAAAGTGGTATCCCAATTGTGTGCACAAGTGCGATATCCTATCATTGATCCCTATGGCTCTACTGTTCAAACACGAGCCTGCGTAGATCCTCGGGAGGATCCCACAGACTACGTGACGACTCCCACGTTCCTTCATCTCCTGAAGGAGGACCTTGTAATTCCGAACAAGTTCATCTGATCTGACCCTACCTACATGGTTACTACCAGTATAAACAATCGTAACCGTGTTCTTCCGTCCTTGCTCCCTGATGGACTGGGTACAGTCGGCGATCCCACGGCCCGGCTGACATACAATCTTGCAACGTCGCTTTCTCTTCCGCTGCAGGATGTCGTCATAGCCTGGCACCATGGAGTCCCCAACCACCAAGAACTCCTGGATTAGCTAGAGTCAGCGGTTGCTCCACAGGGCACACGTCCACCGAACGCGGGCTCGACAAACGGGACCCCACGGAGCGCCACTCGCTCACGGCAGTGACAGTAGGTGAAGAAGTGGAAGCTTTTTGGGTTGTGGGGGGGGGGATCACTCTTCTGACGGAGCGCACTCCTGAGAAGACGAATTTCCTCCTCACACATCCTGAGACGAACCTCTAGGTTGACGCAACCTTCACAAGCCATTTCGTTCCTCATACAAATCAACGACAACAAAAACAACAACAACAAAGCGTTCTCTAATAAACTAAATACACGAAGCTTACTCTGTTTATCTTACACTATTTCTCCTGCCTTTGGAGTACAGCAACAGAAAAAGTGTTTTGAATTCAAATAGAACACTACACCTTATCTTAAATCCTGTAACTGTATAGCGCTATACATATACAATTACAAAAACACAACACAATCACTTAAGACTTTCGGAGATATAAATTTGACAGGTATTCGCTAGCTGGTGTCTGTGCAGAAAAACGAGGTCTCTAGCTGAGGTCACGAGCAGACTGAGCTGAGGTGACCCTTCATCCCCCCACCCATTCCACCTGATTTATCACAACATCATCCATATACAACCATTCTCCATTGACCCTTTTCTTCTGTCCTCTCCCGTCCTTCCTTAACAGACATTCCTCTCTTCCCCAAAGCCCCCTTCACCCCATCCATCCATCTCATCCTAGAACGTGCCTTCATGTTCACTCCTTCCATATCTGCCTTCCATACCTCTTTTACTAGTCTTTCTTGACTCATTCTTTCCATGTGTCCAAACCATCCTAATACTCTTTCATCAACCCTATCTCCCAACTTCTTTTCCACCCCTGTTCTCCTCACCTCCTCATTTCTCACTCTATCTAGCTTAGTAACCGCCATCATACATCTGAGACACCTCATTTCAAACACATTGAAACTCCTTCTCTCTTCCTCTCTTATGTTCCATGTTTGTGCCCCATACAGTGCTGTTGGTACAATCACTCCCTCATACAATCTCCTCTTAGCATCCATTCCCAAATGTCTATTCCTCATTACACTTTTTGATCTACCAAGGCATTTACTCGCTTCTCTCAATCTACATTCTACCTCCACCTCCACTCCACCTTTTCCTGCCACATTTGCACCCAAGTATCTAAAAGTATCCACTTCCTCCAGTCGCTCTTCCTTTATGCTTATTTCCAGTCTGCTGCCACTTTCACCCCATGTACATCTCATGACCTTACCTTTACCCACATTTATCTTCAGCTCTCCTCCTTCACACACACTCTCAAACTCTGTCACCAACTTCCTCAATCCCTCCTCCAATCCTGCCACAAGCGCAGTGTCGTCCGCAAACGAGCTGGCTGACCTCCCACTTTTCTCCATTTTCTTTAACCATCTCCAATCCCTGACCCACCACACCTTGCATTTACCTCTCACACCACCCCATCCATGTACAAGTTGAAGAGCCAGGGCGACATAATGCATTCCTGATAAAGTCCCACCTGTACCTCGAACCACTCACTCTCTCCATTTCTAATTCTGACACATGCTCTACTACTCTCATAAAAACTCTTGACAGCTCTTAGAAGCTTTCCTCCTATCCCGTATATCCGCAAAACCTCCCACAATGCCTTCTTGTCTACCCTGTCGTAAGCCTTTTCCAGATCCATAAAGGCCCAAAAAAACATACTTCCCCTTTCCTATAGCTTTCTCACATATCTGTCTTACCACAAAAATCTGATATACACAACTTCTACCCGTCCTAAATCCACACTGTTCCTCACCAATTACTCCTTCTGCTCCTCTCCTAATCCTCTCAATCAAGATCCTCCCATAAGCCTACTCAACTACAGTTAACAAGCTAATCCCTCTGAAACTACTACACTCACACTTGTCCCCTTTTACCTTGTAAAGTGGAACTATACAGATACTCCTCCAGTCCCCCGGCACTCTACCCTCTCTCCAGCAAACATTAGATAACCTCACCATCCAGTCCACCATCACTGTACCTCCTTTTTTTTTAGACATTCTGTTTGGCATCCATCCAGACCAGGTGCCTTACCTGCTTTCATCATCTTAATAACTGCTTTCACTTCATCCATCCTTATTTCTCCTCCATTTTCCTCACTCATCACGGTCATTTTCTTAGCATTTCCCACTGCAACTATCTTTCCCTCCCTATCCTCCTTGACATTTAGCAACTCCCTAAAATATTGTGCCCATCTTCCCCTTACTGCCTTCTCTTCCATTATCCTCTTTGTGTGGGGTATTGGCTGCATGTTAATGTGGCAAAGTAGCATGCAGTTGATACTTTAGGGTCTATATGGGGCGCCCCTACAGACCAGAGCCACACATCATTTTGTCTGTGATAGAAGAAAACTGTGTTCAAAGAGAAATGATGACACTTTTATACTACAACTGTCTCTCCATTATGCTGTCTCCCAACCCCTTATTACTGCCCTGTACAATTTCTGTGAATATTCATTTCCTTTTTCGCCTACGTACCCTGTGGTCGAGGTAAAAGAGTACTGCCACCAAGTATTTGCACTAGGATCGTAAGAGGCGAGAAAAAAGGGACGGGGATTGGGACCAGGCATCCTTCTCCCTGTAGCCCCACAGGTGACATTCCTAGAGAAGCTTTGATAAGAAAAAGGAATGGCATGAGGAACATTTACTAGTAAGAAAAGAAGGTAAAAAAAATAGTGCAAAGAATAATAAGTAGTGAGAAAGGCATTCATGAAGAAAGAGAAGTTTTTAGGTTAGGTAGATTTGTAGGTGGTAGATGGAGCATTAATGGACTATGTAGTGGTAAATAGGATTATGATAGGAAGAGTTAAGGATGTACATGTGCTAAGGGGAGAGGGTGGGGGAATATGAGATCCTTTTTTGGTGGAAGGTAAGTTGAGAGTGGAGGATAGATGGAGAAAGAGGAAAGGGACAAAAGGTAGGGAGGTGCTTAGAGTGAACTCTTTAAATGAAAAGGAAAAGGAGAAGGAGTACAAAGAGAAGCTGAAGGAGGAGTGGGAGGGAGTGAAGGATAGAGTGGAGCTAGGTGTGGAGGAGGAATGGGGATGGTTGAAGGAGGGAGTCACAAAGTGTGCAAAGATGGTGTGTGGAACAAGAAGGACAGGAGGAAATAGAAGGAAGGGTAGTGAATGGTGGGATGAGAAAAGAAAGAAGGTTGTAGAAGAGAAGAAGCGAGCTTTGACAGATTGGTTACAAAATAGGACGAGGGAGTCATATGAGAGGTACAAAGAAAAGAAAAGAGAAGTAAAGCAAAAGGTAAAGGAGGCAAAGAGGAGAGCAGATGTGAAATGGGGTAAGAGTATGACAGAAAATTTTGAAAGTAATAAAGAGATGTTTTGGAAAGAAATTAAGAGAGGAAGAGGAGGCGAATGAAGTAGAGAAGAAAAGGTAAAAGGTGCAGATGGAGAGATGATAATGGAAGAGAAGGCAGTAAGGGGAAGATGGGCAGAATATTTTAGGGAGTTGCTAAATGTGAAGGAGGATAGGGAGGGAAAGATAGGTGCAGTGGGAAATGGTAAGAAAATGAGAGTGATGAGTGAGGAAAATGGAGGAGATATAAGGAAGGAAGAAGTGAAGGCAGTTGTTAAGATGATGAAAGCAGGTAAGGCACCTGGTGTGGATGGATGCCATACAGAATGTCTGAAAAAAGGAGGTACAGTGATGGTGGACTGGCTGGTGAGGTTATTTAATGTTTGCTGGAGAGAGGGTAGAGTGCCGGAGGACTGGAGGAGTGCCTGGAGGGAAAGGAAAGGAAGAGGAGGAGTGAAAGAAGGTGAATTAATATTACTTCAGGTGTTAGACAGCAAGTGGCTGATGTTCAGGTGAACCGTCACTGGCTGCTTTAATCCGATTTACCACGAATGATATCATCTGGCGATAGCAGCAGCACGAAAACTCGTGACCTCAGCTCAGTCCGCTCGTGACCTCAGCTAGAGACCTCGTTTTTCTGCACAGACACCAGCTAGTGAATACCTGTGAATTTTATATCTCCGAATAGTGTTAAGTGATTGTGTTGTGTTTTTGTAATTGTATACGTATAGCGCTATACAGTTACAGATATAAGATAAAGTGCAGGGTTCTATTTAATTTCAAAACAGTTTTCTGTTACCGTATTCCAAAGGTAGGAGAAATAGTATAAGGTAAGCAGAGTAAGCTTCGCGTATTTAGTTTATTAGAGACCGCTTTGATTTTTTGTTGTTGTTGATTTGTATTTTCTCTTTGCCGTTTTTATTGCTAAAGGGGGAGCGAAATGGCTTGTGAAGGTTGCGTGAACCTAGAGGTCCGTCTCAGGATGTGTGAGGAGGAAATTCGGCTTCTCAGGAGTGCGCTCCGTGAGAAGAGTGAACCCTCCCCACAACCCAAAGAGCGTTCCACTTCTTCACCTACTGTCACTGCCATGAGCGAGTGGCGCTCCGTGGGGTCCCGTTTGTCGAGCCCGCGTTCGGTAGACGTGTGCCCTGTGGAGCAACCGCTGGCTCTAGTCAATCGTTTTGCTCTACTGGAGGATGAAGTGGCTGAAAACCAGGAGTTCTTGGTGGTGGGGGACTCCATGGTTCGAGGCTATGACGACATCCTGCAGCGAAAGACTAAGCGACGTTGCGAGCTTGTATGTCAACCGGGCCGTGGGATCGTTGATTGTACCCGGTCCATCAGGGAGCAAGGACGGAAGAACACGGTTACGATTGTACATACGGGTAGTAACGATGTAGGTAGGGTGAGATCAGAGGAGCTTGTTCGGAATTACAAGGTCCTCCTTCAGGAGATGAAGGTACGTGGGAGCCGTCACGTAGTCTGTGGGATCCTTCCGAGGATCTACGCAGGTTCGTGTTGGAACAGTAGAGCCATAGGGATCAATGATAGGATATCGCAGTTGTGCACACAATTGGGATACCACTTTCTTGATCCTTGGTATCTCTTTTCTAGGCGCCATGACCTTTACGCTTCTGATGGGATCCACCTTACCCGCAGAGGCAAAGATGTTCTTACAAACCTCATTGTGGGAGTTTGTAATGAACCAGCTCCTTTTTTAGGGTAGAAGGCCAAAGGGAAGGGGAAATAGAATGTACTTGGGAAAACAGTGTAGAGTATAGCATTAATGTAGAACAATGTACCAGTATAGGACAAAATATAATTTTAGGATATAATGTCGCTAGAGGACGAAATGTCACATTAGGATATAATGTCATAGGACAAAATGTCGCAATGGGATATAATGACAGTGGAGGACAAAAGATCACGATGGGAAGTAATGGTAAAGGAGAACAAAATATCACGATAGGATGTAATGATAATGGAGGAGAAAATATCACGGTAGGATATAATGTCATTGAAGGCCAAAATGTAATTTTAGGAAGGGATACCGGACAGAATGTCAATGAAGGCCAAAATATCATGATAGGATGTAATATCGCAAGAGGACGAAATGACACATTAGGATGTAATGTCTTAGGACAAAATGTCACAATGGGATGTAATGACAGTGGAGGACAAAAGATCACGATGGGAAATAATGATAGTGGAGAACAAAATATCACGATAGGATGTAATGATAATGGAGGAGAAAATATCACGGTAGGATATAATGTCAGTGAAGAACAAAATAAAATTTTAGGAAGAGATACCGGACAGAATGTCAATGAAGGCCAAAATATCAAGATAGGATGTAATGACAGTGGAAGACAAAAGATCACGATGGGATGTAATTATAGTGGAGGAAAAAATATCACGGTAGGATATAATGTCACTGGAGGACAAAATATAATTTTAGAAAGGGATGCCGGACATAATGTCACTGAACGACGGGAGGCCGGCGTGAATCACGGTGACGTAGGGGGACAAAATGTACAAAATAGATCGGATGACCGTAATCGACTAGATGTCCGTGATGGGGGAAATGTTAATTTTGATAGGAGAAATGTTAATGAGGCATTGAATGTCAATGAAGGACCAAATAATAATAATATAGAGCAAGGCATAAATAAAAAACAAAATGATAATATAAGACATGATATTGAAACTCAAAATGTGTCAAAAAGAAATAATCAGGAGTTTCTTAAAACTATGTACTTTAATGCTCGTAGTATTAGGAACAAATTTCAAGAAATACAGGCGTATGTCAAAAGCGAAAATCTCGATATGATAGGAATAACTGAGACATGGTTAAATGGTACAGAGTTCGAAGCTGAATTTAATATTGCGGGATTTAAACACTTTCATCAGGATAGAAACCACAAGAAAGGTGGGGGTGTTCTATTGTACGTTAAAAACAATGTTCATGCTTGTGTTTTAGAGAAAGTGAAACAGGATGCATATGACAGTTTGTGGGTTGAGTTAACCCAAACAAATGGACAAAAAATGAATATAGGTGTAATATATAGGCCAAAGACATTATCATTAGCAGACGACAAACTGTTATTTCAAGAACTGTCTAGTTTCTGCAACCGGGATTTATTGATAATGGGTGATTTCAATTTTACTGACATTGATTGGATGACCCTTGAACATGGCCATATAGGTAGTCGCTTGATTGATTTTCTTGGTGACAATTACTTAATTCAGCATGTAAAAGAGCCCACAAGATATGGAAACTTACTCGATTTATTGATCACTAGCCGCGAAAGCATGGCAACTGATGTAGAAGTCGGTGAATCTGTTGCAAATAGCGATCACAACTTAGTCAGATTCAAACTCCTAAACAATTTTAGAATAGATACTTGTGCTTCTAAAATACCCGATTTCAGTAAAGCTCAGTTCATAGAACTACGTCAGGAGCTTCAGCTTACAGATTGGGAGGACAAATTAAACGAAAGGCCTGTAGATCAGATGTGGGAAATATTTCAAAATACGCTCACTAAGATGATTCAAACTTACATTCCTTTTAAGGACAGACGTCCCCCAAATCAGGCTCGCCCAAAGTGGCTCGACAAAGAAACTGAAAAAAGTATTGCTAAAAAGAGACAGGCTTACAAGAAATATAAGTGCTCGGGTGCATCTAATGACTATGAAAGTTATGTATCAATACAGAGAGATTTAAAAAAGACAATAAGAAAAAGAAAACGACAATACGAAATGAACATCGCTGAGAAATCCAAAGAGAATCCCAAAGAATTCTATAGTTACATTAGAGATAAAAAGGTTGTTAGGAATCATATTGGTCCACTATTATCTGCTGACGGTCAACTTGAATATTCAAATGAAGGAATGTGTAATCTCTTAAACAATTATTTTAGCTCGGTATTCGTAAACGAAACACCTCAAAGTGAATTCCAAACTGAAACCTGTGAAAAGTCTGGGGTAAACTTACTCACTACGGTAAATATAACAAAAGAAACAATTAAAAGGTGTATAGACAAACTCAAAGTTAATAAAACACCAGGGCCTGACGGTTGGCATCCAAGAATCTTAAAGGAAATGAAAAATGAGATTGTTGTTCCATTAGAAATTATTTTCAAGAAATCCATCATATCCGGAGATGTCCCAAGAGAATGGAAGCTAGCTAACGTTACTCCCATATTCAAAAAAGGTGACAAAAAGAAACCAAATAACTATAGGCCTATTAGTTTGACTTCGATCGTAGGAAAAATAATGGAAACTATCATCAGAGATGCTATCGAATATCATTTAGAAAGTAACCGTTTGATAAATGATAGCCAACATGGTTTCAGACGGAAACGTTCTTGCGTGACTAACTTACTCGAATTCTACAACACAGTTGTCTCGAATTATGACAAAAGAAACAATATAGATTTAATATATCTAGACTTTGCAAAAGCTTTTGATACCGTACCACACGAAAGACTACTTACTAAATTAGCTTTGCATGGAATAAGTGGTAGCCTATTAGGTTGGACTAGTAATTGGTTGAAAGGTCGAAAACAGAGAGTTGTTTTAAATGGAAAAACTTCTGGATGGAAAAGTGTTGCAAGTGGAGTTCCTCAGGGTTCCGTTCTTGGGCCACTTCTATTCATAGTATATATAAATGATATAGACCATGGACTAAAATCTACTGTTTCCAAATTTGCTGATGATACAAAACTGTGCGGAGTGGCAAATGATCACTCAAACCAATTAGATATTCAAGAAGATTTAGATCAATTACAGCAATGGTCTGAAAAGTGGCTAATGAAATTTAACACAAGTAAATGCAAGGTAATGCACATAGGTAAAAATAACAGCAAGTACGATTACAAGTTATTTGGAAATTCGTTAACAAAAGTGGATAGTGAAAAAGATCTCGGCGTAATTATCAGTAACGACCTCAAATCATCCAAGCAGTGTATTTCAGCCTCTGAGAAAGCAAATAAGATTCTGGGATTGATTGCGCGATCTTTTGATTTCAAAAGTCCATCACTCATTAACAAGCTATATAAATCGTTAGTTCGTCCACATTTGGAATATGCTGTTTCCGTATGGTCACCGAATCTCATTAAAGACATTGACAGACTGGAAAAAGTACAACGGCGAGCCACAAAACTGATTCCAAATATCAAAAATAAATCATACGAAAATCGACTTAAGCACATGAATCTGTTTTCCCTAAAAAAGCGTAGACTCAGAGGTGACTTGATACAGGTCTTTAAGATTTTAAAGGGAATTGACAACATCAAAAGTGACCAAATTTTCACATTGAATGAGAATCAGACAAGAAACAATGGTCTCAAACTGTCCGGAAATAGATTCAATTTGGAAGTAGGTAGAAACAACTTTGCCAACCGTGTAGTTAATGAATGGAATAAACTTCCTGCACAGGTAGTGCAATGTAGTTCAGTTCGAAGCTTTAAGAATCATTTAGATAAATACCTAAGTAAGATGCTGTAATTATTATAATTTATGTTATATTATTTGTTTTTGTTTTGTTATAATTTGTCTGTCTGATTTTTATTTATTATTAATTATATGTCAATTTATTATCATTTACTATTTACCTGTTTGTTTGTTATTCAACTATACCAATGCATTTATTTATGTATTTTAATTGTTATTTACATTGTTATAGTTTTAATTTATTATTAATATTAATTTTTTTTTTTTTTTTTTTTTTTTTTTGCATCCGACCTAGATATGGATCAAAAGGTCTCCTGTCGGCATGCTTTGCCTTTGTAATCCTTTGTAAAACGAGTCGAATCTTGCCGTCCTTTGAAGGGTGGGTTAACCTCTGCCTATTGCCGAGTAAAAGTCTTGGCAACAACAAGGAAGGAAGGAAGGAAGGAAGGAAGGAACTGTAAATGTTTCGAATAACTGTTGCCCGAACAAAGTTAGGTCGAGATCAGGTTAGCCTCATCCCTTTGCTAAAGTCCCACTCCAGCGGCAGTGAAAGTCGTCTGTAGAAAAACAACGACATTTGTAAACAACCCATATCGGGTTCAGTCGAGATAAGATCCTCCTCCTCTCTGCAGAGGTGGCGGGGGGGGGGATGTAGGAGCACCTTCCTCATTGTCGAGTAAAATGGCGTGGGAGGACTTGTCCGTATAACGTACAACTGGGTCAAGGAATGGCGAAATGGTCAAGGACAAGAGGAGGAAGAGGGTCGAGTTGGCGCTAACGAGAGAATAAGTTTTGGGAGAGGGGAACCCACAAAACGGGGTCACAGCTGGAATACAGTTAAGCCACGATTCATTTTTAATTTCCTTCTGGACAAGAGAGCAAGCACTTAACGAGGTTAAATATGGGATTGACGTGATTCTTACTTTTCCCTGAGCAAGGCGCTCGTGTAAAGGACGAGGGTTAAATTGAGGTGGTTTTAATTAACTACTGGGCAGAGCTGACGGCGCGCGCATGCAGTAGTTACAGGAAGAAGGTTCAAGAGCTGATTGTAAGCTTTGCTGATCAGAGGGCAACTGCATAGCGTGACTGGAAGATAATTAAATTTAGACTAGTCTCTGCCCACCATTGAGCAGAGGGCACACACAATTAGTTTCATTTAATATAGGGAAAGAGTATAGATAGCGGAACAGCTGTTATGATACCAGAAGTGAGATTAGAACCTTTCGCCAGTCTCGTGTTCGGCGGAAGACACACACACACACACACACACACACACACACACACAGACCTACCCAGAGATCAGTAAATAATGAGCTCTGAGCTCACTGCCGTAGGGTGGTGTCTGGCTGTCTCGACAGAGACTGCAGCAGATCCGAGGTGAATACACACGCACGCACGCACATACACGCACACATTGTGTTATGTTTTTGTGTGAAATACATGTTTTGTTGGTTTTGTTCGTTGAACATTGATTTTAAGTGGAACTGATGTATGGTTCATTTTGTGCACTAATAAAATATATACCATGGATTTGAAGAAATCATATTTGATTTTTTCCAATTACGAAGGGTTCGGTGAACGCACGCATAAAATTTGCGAGATTTCTAACAAGGATAAGAACCACTGGATGAGAGATTTCTAACAAGGATAAGAACCACTGGATGAGAGGAATTGCGTACCCCACGGTAAACCGAGTAAGATAAGGTCACACAGGGGAGTGGCCCACCCTCAGGCAAGTTTACAGTCGCTCACTTCCAACAAGAAGGAGGAGGAGGAGGAGAAGGGGGCAGTGATGTAAAGAGTTTTGCAGGGTCAAGGGCAAAGTCGGGATGGGGCAAGAGGGGGAAAGGGAGGGAGGCCAGGAAGACCCAAGGAAGCATTATATATTTATATACATATATATCTATATACTATTTATATATATATATACATATATATTTATTGTTCATATATATATGTATGTATGTATATGCTGATAAGAACGCGGATACGTGTGTTCACTTATGCAATGTAGACCACTTGGAAAAAGAAACTAACGAAGCAGAGCGCTTTCGTATATTACATCTCGCACTGAAGATGTAATATACGAAAGCGCTCTTCTTCGTCAGTTTCTTTTTCCAAGTGGTCTACTTTGCATATATATATATATATATATATATATATATATATATATATATATATATATATATATAATCAGCCATCCTGAGTCCAGTGCTGAACAAAGGCCTCTTTCATAGCATTCCATGATTCACACGACAGTGCAACCCTTTGCTACGTCACTCCTGCAAACTTCTCAGTCTCGTCTCTCCACCTTCTGTCTGGTCTCCCTCTTCCACGCTTCCCATCTTCCGGCGTCCACTCAGTAACACACTTGCTCCATCGCTCATCAGTCATTCACACTAACTTACCTGCCCAATTCCACTTCCTTTTACCGCCTCCACAATATCACTCTAGTCTGCTCTCTCATCCAACTTGCTCTCTTTCAGTCTCAGCGTTATTCCCATTATTGATCTCTCCAGTCTCCTCTGTGCATTCCTTAGCTTTGTCTCCATCGCCTTGGTCAGTTTCCAAATTTCATACCCGCAGATTATTGCTGGCTGAATGCATTGAATTTAGACTTTATATTGTATAGTTCCACTTTACAAGGGAAAAGGGGACAAGTGTGAATGTAGTAGTTTCAGAGGGATTAGCTTGTTAAGTGTAGTTGGGAAGGCTTATGGGAGGACCTTGATTGAGAGGAACAGAGGGAGTAATTGGTCAGTTTATTTTTCCAAGTGGTCTACTTTGCATATATAAATATATATATATATATATATTAATATATATATATATATATATATATATATATATATATATATATATATATATATATAATCAGCCATCATGAGACCAGTGCTGAACAAAGGCCTCTTTCATAGCATTCCATGATTCACACGACAGTGCAACCCTTTGCTTCGTCACTCCTGCAAACTTCTGAGTCTCGTCTCTCCATTCTCCTGTGTGCATTCCTTAGCTTTGTCTCCCTCGTCTTCGTCAGCTTCCAAGTTTCACACCCGTAGATTATTCTTGGCAGAATGCATTGAATGTAGACTTTACGTTTCTAACATAATGGTAGAGAACCTCTTAGGATTTTATTATACTTACCAAAGACTGTACAACCAATTTTAATACGCCTTTTTATTTCATCATGATCTTTGGTCACTTTCACCATCTGGCCGAAATAATTATACTCTTCAACTTTCTCATCGTTTATAATCTCTTTAATATGGTTTTACTCTTATTCATTTTTAAACCTACTTTGAGACTTTCCTTGTTCAGATCACTCAGCATATCTTGCAAGTCTTCTTTCAAAAAATCTGTCGATATCTATATATATATATATATATATATATATATATATATACATATATTTTTATATATATATATATATATATATCACTGCGATATAGTTTATTTAACATGTAATGTTTGCATTTTGATGTGTACAAGATTCATGTAATTTTATAGTTATGCCTTTTTCTTTTTCAGGTAAGTACTCGAGATGGTTTGTAAAATCTTGTTTGTATTTTTGGCTATCGTGAGTATTAAACTTTCCTTTTCAATTTTTTCCTGTTTATTGTAATTTGTAGTTTATTGTGTTTTAATAAGGAATTTAAAAATAGGCAACTTTGCTATGGTGTGGAAGTATGAATTCAGGTACGTTTATTGTTATTATATTGTTAATTGTGTTAGTAATCATAATTATTACTATAGGTATTATTATTGTGAATATAAATGAATGTAATTTATAGTCATTATACAGTATGTATATAAAGATGAATAGATACCATATGAATGAAGAAGACTGCGAGAGACGATAAGTCCTACACTAGGCAGTTCCGAATGAATGAAAGCCCGAAACGTGACTTTGGAAGAAGGCAGAGTTCGATCCCTGGCTGGGCTGGGTTGTTCCCACCACCGAACTCGCCAGGCGCATTTCGCCCGGTCATCATCTTAAGGGTTTAAATGATGAACTTATATGGCAGGAAAAAAACAACATAGTGCGGTTACACCTGACGATTTTATTCAGTAGAGAAGGAGTTTTTCTGTCTTCCGCCTGGAAATCTTAATGGAGGGACGCTTTTTTTGGTCTAATCAGAAAGATATTGTCTTTTTTTCAGAAGCGGTTGCAGACCATAAAGACGTATTACTTTATACGTACGTCTTTGTGGCTGTAGCCATGCGATTTTATTCAGCTGAGGGAGAACCCTTTAACTGCTGTAAGGCTCAAAGAAAAGAAGATTGGCCCTTTCCGTCTTTCGGATGCAGTCACAGAACGTTACTATTTAATGTTTGACAGATGATGTGTTGCGAAAAATTGCTCAGTGCTTGTTGCGTTTGTCCTCTTTCAAGATGACTTGTTCTACCCGCCAGATGGAAGCTCTGCTGTCTGGGTTTGGGTCGAGCATGCCCCACAGAACCTTTAAGAGAGTCCTCTCGTGATGGTCTTGGAATCTTCCTGGCTTTAGGGCTTGGAGAAATGGTCGCCCTTTGTTGCAGCAGGCCAGATAGTACCTCATTTGGTCTTTGGTTTTGAGCCTTAATGTTGTGGGGTGGAAGTATGGCAGACGATCCATGCAGAGTTCGTAGAGAAGGGACCCGAGAGCCCAAACATCAGCCATTCCTCCGGCGTATGGATGTTGGGCTGTGTCCAGCACTTCGGGAGCCATATACCAAGGTGACCCTTGCACACTCTTGATCTGCCGCTGGTAAACCTTTGAAACTCTTGCCGAGAAGCCGAAGTCGATGATTTTGACGACCTTTGAATCGGCGGTGAGGACGACGTTTTCTTGTTTGAGATCAAGATGAACAAAGTGGTGTGAGTGCATGTAGGACACTGCGGACACGATCTGCCTGAAGTAAGAAAGAATCTGACTGCCCCATGCAAGAGAAGGCGACTTGTGCCTTTCCATGGCTGCTAAGAGTGTACCACCAGGACAGTATTCGGTAAGGATGATTTTGCAGCCTACGTCGGTTGCAACGTCGACCAGTTTGATTATGTTGATATGGTGGAGGGTGGAAAGGGCCGCGATTTCATTGGAGACATCGGTTGTGCATTGATCCTTCTGGATGGGAATCTTGGCAACACTTATGGAACCCGTTGCCTTACTGGAAGCGAGGACCGTCCGTGCAAAGCCTCCATCAGCCAGGGAGCACTTTATACTGTAATTATCCTCGAAAAGGATGCTTGTTGGCTCTTTAATAGTTCCTGAAGATCTTGATTGAGACCCACATGTTTTATATGACGACGGATGTAGTTGATCTTTTGTCGAATCCTTTGCCGTCGTTACTTTGTCTGTTGGTGGGCTCTTAGCTGGTTGAGGATCTGGTGGTGTTTTTACTTTGGATTTGTTGGTCTCCACGGGCACTTGATGGGCTGGGCGAGGAGACTTTTCAGTGGAGTCCTGTTGAGGAACGCCTTTCGTACAACAGGCGAAGAGCGAGTGGAAGCAGACGTAAAGTCTGTAAGTGGCTAGGCGCAATCGCTCGAGGTTGAGGTGACGAAGCTTGATCATCGTGTCCCAACTTTGTCCAAGCCGGTCCCGGGAGGGGAACTGTCCAGGTAGTTGATCGTCGAGAACAGATTTGTTGAAATAAGGCGTGCAGGGCTCTTTGCCGGTAGGTTATGATGGAAAGACATGCGGCACCACAAAAGACATACTAGTCTCTGACGAGGTCGATTGCAGAATAGGAAATGATCACATCAATAAATAAATGAATAGATAAGTAAATAAATGAATGACCAGATAAAGTTGAACAAATAAGTCTATTAATTAAAGAATAAAAGAGTATCGTCCAAACGTTTTAGTAAATGAAATCTTCAAAAATCTCGATTTTTTTTATAACGCAGGAGCACTTTTTTTTTATTAACTCGCTATCCTTATATACACGGTGGCCGTAAAAGACTTCAGTCATGCAGTACGTGAATCTCTGTCAAGAACAAAAATATGCTACAAAGTTGCACGCCATGTAAACCCGGAAGTGAATAATAATGATAATAACGATGATAATAACGATTATAATAATAATAATGATAATAATAATAATTATGATGATGATGATAATGATTAATTATAATTATAATGATGATGATGATAATAATTGAATCCAGCAGTCGAACATCCTCGACCCTGGGTCACTCTGACCGTGAGTCCCGTCAGGACATCTTGCCACGAAGAACGTCTAAAAGAACCATAGACACGAAGTCTTGTGTGTGTGTGTGTGTGTGTATATATATATATATATATATATATATATATATATATATATATATATATATATATATATGTGTGTGTGTGTGTGTGTGATTCACCACATTCTTGGATCACGTGTTGGACTCGTGATCGACAGCTATTTCCCTCCCGGAAGATAGCTCAGAGCTCATATATGACCGATCTAAGGGTAATACTGTGACCTTACATGCGCGCACACACACACACACACACACACACTTTCAACGAACGGACGGCTTGAAGAAAGCTCAGAAGAAAAGTGAAGATTGTGGATCCCAACGCAAAGAGAAGTGCCTTTTTGTATTTGCAGGGTGGGGGGAAATTGCTCGTGGGGTAGTGGGAAAGTAAGGAAAGAGGAGAGGGGGAGGGATTGCTGGGGAAATGGAAGGTAATGAGGAGGTGGAGGAAATGGCCCTGACGGGCCGCCGTAAGGTAGACAAACGACCCCAAGACGAGTTGGATGATAACGACATGTCTAATAGGAATGTGAAGATTAGAGGTATAGATAGGAGCAATATAGCAGAAAGTGATGAGAATATTTTCAAGGGATTTAAAGAGAGCGGGGGGGGGACACACCCCCCCCCCCCCCCCGACTGACAAGACTAGAGAAGAAGGTTGATAAGGTGATCGAGGACTTGGAGAGTAGGTTAGGTCATATGAACACCATTTTACAAAGGGTTGAAAGATTGGAAGAACTGGAAAAGGCGAATAAAAACTTAACTGATGAAATAGAAGAACTAAAAAGACAGCTAAGAGAGGTAAAGGGGGAGAATGAGGAATTGAAGAAGAATAGTAAAGAAAACAGAGAAACGATAGCTAAAGAAAGTAAAAATTGGAAGAAAACCCAAGAAGGAAATAAGATTTCATTCACTGACATAGTCAAACAGCAATTGAAAGAACATACTGAAGACTCAGTTATTAAAGTGATGAGACAAAAGGAGAATATAGTAAGGGACTTAGCAGACAAGAAGAAATGTATAATTATATTAGGAATGGAAGAGAAACACAACACAGATAGAACCACAAGAATCAAAGAGGAAAATGAAAAAGTAAGCCAATTACTAGAATCAGTTCAGGAAGATGAACCAGGAATTATGAAACAAATCGAAGAGAAATTTAGACTCGGAAAGTATAGCACAGACAAGACCAGACCAATTAAGATTAAATTCAAGTCACAAACAACGGCAGAGAATATCTTATCCAAAACAGGGAAACTAGCAACAAGTGAACAATACAAAAAGATATGGATAAAAAGAGAAATGAATAAAGAGGAAAGAGAGGAAGAAAAGCAGAAAAGACTGGAAGCTAAGGCAAAAAACGAGAACAGAACGGAGTCAGAGAAAGAGAGATTCTATTGGAGAGTAGTGAACATGAAACTAAGGAAGTTCGACATACAAAAGAAAAACATAAGGGAAACAGAGAACACAATGGAAGTGGCAGAAAACTAAGAGTGTCTTACACAAATATAGATGGATTAATAACAGGATTGAATGAGCTGAATGATTATTTGAAAGAAAAAGAACCGGACATAATGGGAATTGTAGAAACAAAATTAAAAGGCCCACTACCACCCAACAGTGTAGGACATGATGCATACAATTATTGGATTAGAAACAGAGAGAAAAAACAAGGGGGTGGAGTTATGTTCCTGACTAAGAAGGATATAAACGTGAAAGGTGTCATATATGGAAAGAATACAGTAGAGATGATTATGATAGAAGTGGAAGACAGAGATAAGAAATTTGTGATCAATTATGTGCCTCCGAAAACAGCCTCATGGGAGGAGAGTGAATATAAAAGTATGCTAGAGGACACAAAGATAGCATTAACTAAAATAATGGAAGACGGAGGAAGAATAGTTATGATGGGCGATTTTAATTGCAAAGAAATCTGCTGGGGAGATATGACAGTAAAGAGTGGTGATGACTCATGGGGAAATGCTCTACTTGAGATGGTTACTGACCATACAACGACACAATGGATACAAGAGAACACTAGGTATAGAAATGAAGAAGAACCATCGAGGCTAGACTTAATAATTACATCTGAACCTAGAATAGTGGACAAGATTGAATATAAAACACCAATAGGTAAAAGTGACCACATATTGATTGAACTGGAACTTAATGAAGAAAAATATATCAAAAGAAATGAACAATATAGAAAAGGAAGAATGATGTATGAAAAAACAAACTTTGATAAAATAAGAGAATTCTTCCAACAAGAAAACTGGGAAGAAATATACAAAGAAGAAACATCAGTGGAAGAGAAATGGAATATTTAGACAAAAATTTACAAAAAAGGAGTGGAAAAGTATGTCCCAAGACAAAAACAAGAAAAAGAATATGTAAAATGCTGGTACAACAAAAGTTGTAGGGAGTTAAAAGACAAAAGAGACAAAGCCTGGACCAGATGGACAAAAGACAGAAGACCTGAAAAATGGAAAATATATACTGGTTATAGAAATGAATATGTACAAAAGTGCAGAGAGGAAAAAAGAAAATATGAAAAAGATGTTATAGAAAAGTGTAAAGATCAACCAAAACTATTCTACAGATTTGTAAACAATAAACTGAAAAACAAACAAGACTTGGAGAAATTGAGACAAGGAGGAGTTGAATACACTGAGGAAATGGAAATGGCAGAAATTATGAACAAACATTTTAAATCAGTGTTTACAAGGGAAAATATACAACCTGAAGAGACTGAGTGGAAAGAAAAAGTCCCCCCTATTGAAGAAATAGAAGTAACAAAGAATGAAATATTGACACACCTGGGTAATTTTGATGTCAGAAAATCGCATGGGCCAGATGAAATAGCAAACTGGATTCTGAAAGAATGCAGGAATGAACTGGCAGACAAAATACATAGCATAATAAGCAGTTCCTTAAAAGAAGGAAAAGTTCCAGAAGATTGGAAAAAAGCAAATATAGTACCTATATATAAAGGAGGAAATAAAGAAGAACCTACCAACTATAGACCAGTCTCTCTAACAAGTACAATAGCAAAAATTTGTGAAAGAATTATCAAAAGTAGATGGGTAAAATACTTGGAAAAAAAAAACGTACTAAATCCAAGGCAATTTGGATTCAGACAAGGACGGTCATGCGTCACCAATTTAATATGTTTCTATTCAAGGCTAATAGATATAATACAAGAAAGAGATGGATGGGCTGATTGTGCATTTCTAGACCTAAAAAAACTTTTGACAAAGTACCACATAAGAAGTTGCTTAAGAAATTAGAATATGAAGGAGGAATACAAGGTAAATTGCTAAATTGGATGGAAGACTTTTTGCAAGAAAGAAAAATGAGAGTAGTGATAAGAGATCAGCACTCAAAATGGAATGAAGTAATAAGCGGTGTCCCGCAGGGAACAGTTCTGGCCCCAATAATGTTTGCTATATATATTAATGATATGGATGAAGGAATTGAAAGCTATATGAGCTTCTTTGCAGATGATGCAAAACTACTGAAAAGAGTGAAAACTGAAGAAGATTGTGAATCACTACAGAGAGATCTAAAGTACAAGAATGGAGTAGGAAGTGGGAGATGGAGTTCAATACAAAAAAGTGTAGTATAATGGAATTTGGAAAAAGCAAAAACAGAATAACAGGATCATATAATTTGGGAGAAGAAGGAATAAAAAGAGTAGAAAATGAGAAGGACCTGGGAGTCATTGTTATGAATAATATGTCATCTGAGAAACATATAAATAAGATTTTTGGAGAAACTTATAATTTAATAAGAACAATCAAAGTGGCATTTACATACCTGGATGAAGAAATGGTGAGGAAAATCCTAATCACCCTGATAAGACCAAGATTGGAATATGCAGCAACGATATGGTCACCAAGTACAAAAAAATGTATAAAAAAACTTGAAAGAATACAAAGAGCAATCACAAAACTGGCACCAACACTCTCAAAACTATCATATGAAGAGAGACTACAAAAACTTAAACTACAGACACTAGAGCAAAGAAGAGAGAGAGGAGATTTGATAGCTATTTACAGAATCATGAAAGGCATAGAAATTACTGATAGAGAGAATCTGATAAAATGGGATGACAGAAATACAAGAGGACACGGAAAGAAAATAAAAAAAGACAGCTATAGAAGAGATTTGAAAAAGAACAGCTTTCCTCACAGAGTAATAGACAGTTGGAACAAGTTAGATGAGAAAGTGGTGTGTGCAAAAGCAATACATGAATTTAAAAATAGTTTAGATAAAATGAGATATGAAGACGGGACCCCACGAGCATAGCTCCCCTTCCCGTAAAATACAACTAGGTAAATACACACACACACAACTCCCCGCCCACGAGAGTTGGAGTATAAATGAAAGGTATAAATGAAAAACAAAATGATAATGCAAGATATGATATTGAAATTCAAAATGTGTCAAAAAGAAATAATCACGAGTTTCTTAAAACCATGTACTTTAATGCTCTTAGTATTAGAAAAAAATTCAAGAAATACAGGCGTATGTCAAAAGCGAAAATCTCGATATGATAGGAATAACTGAGACATGGTTAAATGGTACAGTGTTCGAAGCTGAATTTAATATTGCGGGATTTAAACACTTTCATCAGGATAGAAACCACAAGAAAGGTGGGGGTGTTCTATTGTACGTTAAAAACAATGTTCATGCTTGTGTTTTAGAGAAAGTGAAACAGGATGCATATGATAGTTTGTGGGTTGAGTTAACCCAAACAAATGGACAAAAAATGAATATAGGTGTGATATATAGGCCAAAGACATTATCATTAGCAGACGACAAACTGTTATTTCAAGAACTGTCTATTTTCTGCAACCGGGATTTATTGATAATGGGTGATTTCAATTTTACTGACATTGATTGGATGACCCTTGAACATGGTCATATAGGTAGTCGCTTGTTTGATTTTCTTGGTGACAATTACTTAATTCAGCATGTAAAAGAGCCCACAAGATATGGAAACTTACTCGATCTTTTGATCACTAGCCGCGAAAGCATGGTAACTGATGTAGAAGTCGGTGAATCGTTTGCAAATGGCGATCACAACTTAGTTAGATTCAAACTCCTAAAAAAAAATAGAATAGATACTTGTGTTTCTAAAATACCCGATTTCAGTAAAGCTCAGTTCATAGGACTACGTCAGGAGCTTCAGCTTACAGATTGGGAGGCAAAATTAAACGAAAGGCCTGTAGATCAGATGTGGGAAATATTTCAAAATACGCTTACTAAGATGATTCAAACTTACATTCCTTTTAAGGACAGACGTCCCCCAAATCAGGCTCGCCCAAAGTGGCTCGACAAAGAAACTGAAAAAAGTATTACTAAAAAGAGACAGGCTTATAAGAAATATAAGTGCTCGGGTGCATCTAATGACTATGAAAGTTATGTATCAATACAGAGAGGTTTAAAAAAGACAAGGAAAAGAAAACAGATAAAAAGGTTCTTAGGAATCACATTGGTCCACTATTATCTGCTGACGGTCAACTTGAATATTCAAATGAAGGAATGTGTAATATCTTAAACAATTATTTTAGCTCGGTATTCGTAAACGAAACACCTCAAGGTGAATTCCAAACTGAAACCTGTGAAAAGTCTAGGGTAAACATACTCACTACGGTAAATATAACAAAAGAAAAAAATAAAAGGTGTATAGACAAACTCAAAGTTAATAAAACACCAGGGCCTGACGGTTGGCATCCATTAGAAATTATTTTCAAGAAATCCATCATATCCGGAGATGTCCCAAGAGAATGGAAGCTAGCTAACGTTACTCCCATATTCAAAAAAGGTGACATAAAGAAACCAAATAACTATAGGCCTATAAGTTTGACTTCAATCGTAGGAAAAATAATGGAAACTATCATCAGAGATGCTATCGAACATCATTTAGAAAGTAACCGTTTGATAAATGATAGCCAGCATGGTTTCAGACGGAAACGTTCTTGTGTGACTAACTTACTCGATTTCTACAACACAGTTATCTCGAATTATGACAAATGAAACAATATAGATTTAGTATATCTAGACTTTGCAAAAGCTTTTGATACCGTACCACACGAAAGACTACTTACTAAATTAGCTTTGCATGGAATAAGTGGTAGCCTATTAGGTTGGACTAGTAATTGGTTGATTGGTCGATAAGAGAGATTTTTTTTAAATGGAAAATATTGTGGATGGAAATGTGTTGCAAGTGGAGTTCCCCTGGGTTCCGTTCTTGGGCCACTTCTATTCATAGTATATATAAATGATATAGACCATGGACTAAAATCTACTGTTTCCAAATTTGCTGGTGATACAAAACTGTGCGGAGTGGCAAATGATCACTCAAACCAATTAGATATTCAAGAAGATTTAGATCAATTACAGCAATGGTCTGAAAAGTGGCTAATGAAATTTAACACAAGTAAATGCAAGGTAATGCACATAGGTAAAAATAACAGTAAGTACGATTACAAGTTATTTGGAAATTCATTAACAAAAGTGGATAGTGAAAAAGATCTTGGCGTAATTATCAGTAACGACCTCAAATCATCCAAGCAGTGTATTTCAGCCTCTGAGAAAGCAAATAAGATTCTAGGACTGATTGTGCGATCTTTTGATTTCAAAAGTCCATCACTCATTAACAAGCTATATAAATCGTTAGTTCGTCCACATTTGGAATATGCTGTTTCTGTATGGTCACCGAATCTAATTAAAGACATTGACAGACTGGAAAAAGTACAACGGCGAGCCACAAAACTGATTCCAAATATCAAAAATAAATCATACGAAAATCGACTTAAGCACATGAATCTGTTTTCCCTAAAAAAGCGTACAGTAGACTCAGAGGTGACTTGATACAGTTCTTTAAGATTCTAAAGGGAATTGACAACATCAAAAATGACAAAATTTTTACATTGAATGAGAATCAGACAAGAAACAATGGTCTCAAACTGTCCGGAAATAGATTCAATTTGGAAGTAGGTAGAAACAACTTTGCCAACCGTGTAGTTAATGAATGGAATAAACTTCCTGCACAGGTAGTGCAATGTAGTTCAGTTCGAAGCTTTAAGAATCATTTAGATAAATACCTAAATAAGATGCTGTAATGATTATAATTTATCTTATATTATTTGTTTTTGTTTTGTTATCATTTGTCTGTTTGATTTTCATTTATTATTATATGTCAATTTATTATTATTTACTATTTACCTGTTTGTTTATTATTTAACTATACATATGCATTTATTTATGTATTTTATTTGTTATTTACATTATCATAGTTTTTATTTATTATTTTATTATTAATATGATTTTTTTTCGCATCCGACCTAGATATGGATCAAAAGGTCTCCTGTCGGCATGCTCCGCCTTTGTAATCCTTTGTAACGACTCGCACCGCAGCGATACTGAAATTATTTCGGCCCTGGGCGGGATTCGAACCCGGACCTCCGTAGTGGCAGTCGGGAATTCTACCAACCGCGTCATCGAGTGTGTGTGTGCGCGCGCGCTTGACTGCGTTAATTTCTCTCTACTTGTCCGCACAGACATCTACAAAAATTATTCAGAACGATGTGGTTTGTCTATACTCATGTTTCCAAGTTTATCCGCATTCTTCGGGTGTGCAGACACTCTCAACTCTCTCTTCGCGTAATGGGGGAACATTTGCTTACAAATCCAACCTATAATCTTCAACCCACGGACGTTGGAACCACCAGCCATCCGTTATCCTGACACAGTGCATAAATCCGTTGTTTTATACAACTGGAGAACTTGAATGGTCGAGTGTTGTGGTTGAGCGTCAGCCACAAATTGATAGGAATCGTCTGCTTCCCACCACAGCGGAAACGGTAGCCCTAGGGGCACGACGACGCTGGAAGGCAAAAGGTCTTGGCCTCTTACGGATCAGAGGGGGATGAATCTCCCGTATTGTCGCGGGGAGTTGAATGTCCTACTGGTTCATATGATGATGATGATGATGAATCGGCTGTACGTCACAAACTCCTTTATTCAGGACATATCGGTGTGGTGCATTACAAAATGACTGTTAGATCTTGAACCCGATCCGGGAACAGAATGCCAGCCTATAGGGGCTGTGTCTTCAGATAGAAGTGAGGTTGGTGATGGTCTTTAAAGGCGAGCGGCTGGCAGATGCTCTTCGAGCTCTATCTTGCTAAACCATCTGGTAGAGGCTTCATCGTTGATCACAGGAAAAGTATCAGAGTAAGATTATAATCAGATGATTTAGATATACTGTACATGGATGGTTATGGTGGCGGAAGTAAAAGGGAATTTTAAAACAGCACACCGGGTAATGGGTAGAAGATAGGTAGCTGGAACAATAGAATTAATACGGTAACGAAGAAAGATCTCAATGAAAATCCATGTGAACAAGTTGTATAGACACGGTAAAGGAAACATGGACTGGAGGTGAAGCTTTTATTCCTGACGTTTCATCTTTGAGAAAGTCGATAGACGAAACGTCAGGAATAAAAGCTTCACCTCCAGTCCATGTTTCCTTTACCGTGTCTATACAAAGATCTCAATAAATGTGAAAATGGGTTTGCAAGAGAATATATCAATGACTGTTTTTATATGGGAGTGAATTGCACCCGAAATTATGACCTTCCTAGCCCCTGCGCCGTAGGCTAGATTGGAACCCGTGCGCTTGGCTTCACTAGTGGCTATAGCACAGCGAGCCTCGCTTCCCCCCTCTCTCTCTCTTTCTCTCTTTCCTTTTTCTTCTTTTTTTCCTAACAAAGTCCATGGGTCACTGTCGAGCGTGCGTCTTTGGATTCGTCTCCTTCTAAGTAACCAGCCCTCAGGTTTGATCCTGAAGGAGTGACTGTCACTTGCACTGGCTTCCCAGAAGGATGTGGCATAGATGAAGTCTCTGGCCGTAACTGAGCGCCTCCTGGCATATTTCTTTTTGCTTTTTAAACATCTGGAATTAGTTATAGAGAATTAAATGACAACTACTCAGAGGTGGAAATAGGTTGATCGTGAACTCACTTTCAACATAAGTAGACCGACATTCCCTATGATTTTGTTTAACCCATTCAACTCCGATGACAAGATGTCTTGTCATTTGGTCAAATAAAACAAAAAATCATAAAACACCAAAATGTTTGATCAAACACCAGAAAAATATGACGTCAATCCTCGCTTCGCTCGCAGCGAAGCGAGGATTGACGTCATATTTTTCTGGTGTTTGATCAAACATTTTGGTGTTTTATGATTTTTTGTTTTATTTGACCAAATGACAAGACATCTTGTCATCGGAGTTGAATGGGTTAAGAACGAAGTGTGCAGAGGTCCTTGTTGTTTTCACATTAATGCGCCCTGTTCCCTCCCATTAATTCCAAAGAAATGTCTTGGTAATAAAAATAAGATCAGTAATTGTCATGAAAAGAGGTATGGCATAGAGTGTATGAATCACAGGATCATTTTTATATCACCTACTCCTATCCTTTCTACTACTTGCTTTGCGCCTTCGCTGCCGCGTGTGTTTACGGAGGTAAATGAAAATGGCTTTCATGCAACTGCCAGAATAAAGAATTAACTACCATCCTGCACGAAAGGAATTGAACACACGCTACATCTAGCTATACAGTAAACACAGTATGTCTCTGGGGTAAGTACCGTTTTTTAAGGATGTCTTCATCAAATAACTTATCAGCATGGTCGCTTTTGTACCATTTAGTGTTGTGATTATTTCTTCTGGATTCTACGACGACGAAAGGTTTTTGAAGAACTGAAATCACCTCATGAAAACAAGAAACGAACAATTATAATGAAATAATTTTGAAAATACTTTGCATACAAGATAATTTGATTCAATTTACAATTTGGGTATTTGTCCGACTAAGTAAGATTTCGGCTGCAAGATTCTTCGAATAATGTTAAATGGAAATCACGTTAAGGAAGAATTTTGTTGCAACGTAAAACACAAAATGTTAATGTCAGAAACACACCATATTGTTTATGTTGTTAAGAACTCTGTAAGAGAAATCATAAATAGTAAAAGAAAAGTATCTCTTCACCAAATGAAAGGAAAATAGTGTGGAAAGGGTTAGAATTTTTCGTTTATCAGGTAGGCGTGGAATGGAAGACCTCAGGAGAGAGTTTGGTCCAAATTTGATATATTTGACATTTCGGGTATAAACCATGCTTCAGAGATCCTCCAGAAGACTGAACAAACATGAGCTTGTATACGCAAAACGGAGAGCAGGTGTGAAATGGAGTAAGAGCATGACCAAAAAAATTGAAAATTAATAAAAAAGATGTTTTGGAAGGAAATTAAGAGAGGAAGGGGAGGCAAGTGAAGTAGAGAAGAAAAGGTAAAACATGCAGATGGAGAGATGATAATGGAAGAGAGCTGTAAGAGGAAGATGGGCAGAGTATTTAAGGGAGTTGCTAAATGTGAAGGAGGATAGGGTGGAAAAGGTAGTTGGAATGGGAAGTGCTAAGAAAATGAGTGATGAATGAGGAAAATGGAGGAGAAATAAGGAAAGATGAGGTGAAAAGTAATTAAAATGATGAGAGGAGGTAAGGCACCTGGGTTAGATGGGTGTCCTGTGGAGTGTCTAAAAAAAAAAGAGAGGTACAGTGATAGTGGGCTTGCTGGTGAGGTTGTTTAATGTTTGTCTAAAAGAGGGTAGAGTGCTGGAGGACTGGAGGAATTTGTGTATAGCTTCACTTTACAAGGGAAAAGGGGACAAGTGTGAGTGTAGTAGTTTCAACGAGTATGTTAAGTGTAGTTAGGAAGGCTTGTGTGAGGGTTTTGACTGAGAGGATTAGGAGAGGAACAGAGGAAGTAATTGGTTAGGAACAATGTGGGATTAGGACAGGCAGGGATTGTGTGGATCAGATTTTTGTGGCAAGATAGATATGTGAGAAAGCTTTAGGGAAAGGTAAAGATGTTTTGGGGACATTTATGGATTTGGAAAAGGCTTATGACAAGGTAAATAGAATGGGACTGTGGAAGGTATTACAGATATATGGGAGAGGAGGAAAGCTGTTTAGAACAGTCATGAGTTTTTACGAGAGTCATTGAAGCTTTGTTAGAATTAGAAATGGATGGTTTGAGGTAAAGGAGGAACTTGACCAGGGATGTGTTATGTGGCCTTGGTTGTTCATTTTATATGAATGTGGTGGTCTGAGAGGTAAGTGGAAGGCTAATGGGCTGGGGATTGGAGGCGATTAAAGAAAATGGAGAAAAATGGGAGATATGCCAGTTGTTGTTTGGTGACAACAATGTGCTTGTAGCAGGATCAGTGTAGGGATTAAGAAAGTTAGTAACAGAGTTTGGGAAGTTGTGTGAAAAAAGGAAGTTGAAGTTAAATGTGGGTAAAAGGTAATGAGATGTACAAGGGTAGAGGATGGTAGGAAATTGGAAGTTATTATTAAGGGAGAGAAACTGGAAGAGGTGGATAGCTTTTAAGTACCTGGGGGAGAATGTGGTGGGAAAGGGTGGAGTGAGGGTGGATGTAGAATGTAGATTGAGAAAAGAAAATAAATTCTTGGGAGATTAAAAAGTGTAATGAGAAATACATTTGGTAATGGATCCTAAGAGGAGATTGTAGGAAGAAGTGATTGGGCCAAGAGCATTATATGAGGCAGAAAGATGGAACATAGAAGATGAAGAGTTTAAATGTGTTTGAGATGAAATGCCTGAGAAGCACGATAGGGGTTACTAGGCTGGATAGAGGGAGAAATGAGGTGAGGAGGAGAGCGGAGGTGGAAAGGGAGTTGGGAGATAGGGTTGATGAAAGAGTATTAGGATAGTTTGGACACATGGTAAGAATGAGTGAAGATTAGTAAAAGAGGTGTGAAAGGCAGAAGTGGGGGGGGATGAACATGAGGGGGCGACCAAGGATGAGATAGATGGATGGGGTGAAAGGGGCATTGGGAAAGAGGGAATGTCTTTTGACAAAGGAAGAGAGAAGACAGATGATAGGGGTAAGTGGAGAATGGTTGTGTATGGATGATGTTGTGATGCATGGAAGGGAGTGAGTGGGGGATGGGGGGTGAGGGAGTTTGTGTGAATGATATTTCGACATAGCCTGAAGGAATTTCTCCCCATCACTTTTTCAGCATGAAGGGATGGAGTTGTGGTGGGGGTTGGTGATTAAATGAAGCGGCCTTGCTGTGGATGTGCTATGTCTTGCTACATTGCTTGTGACCCAGGGCAGTGGGCAAGATGCAGGGATGACCCATCATCCAGGAGGAGCCAAGAAAAGAGAGAGGGAGGGGTGGTGAATGGGAGTGGAGTATATGGGGATGAAATGGGTGAGAGTGGATTTATGCCTACGAAATTGGCTACCTTTCTTGTAAAGGGGGAAATGTCCTTGGGATATGTATGCATCTTGAAAAGATTGTTTGTTTCAGTCATTCTTGTAAAATCTACCTGTGGTGTCATCTGCTTTGCAGTGGCATCAGAAATTATGCTCATTCTTCATGCATCGTCATTGTGTTTAATAAATAGTGATGGTGCTGAATGCTGCAAGCTATTGTATATTGAATTATGAAAATTGATAAAGAACTGAGGAAAATACACAATTGGGAAGAAAAGAATCAGAGGAAAGAGGTTGAGAGTAATAATATATTAATAATATATAGAACTGAGAGAAAAAGGCAGGAGAAGATAACTTGCCAGCAACAATGATATAAGTCATGTACAGAACATAACACAAGAAATGAAATGATGGGGCCAGATTTTCTTATCAACTAAATGGGTTTTCTTAAAGCATTATGCAAAACAAATGATAAGAGATATTGTTTTTGGAAATTTTGATTAAATTTATCAGATGAATAAGCTTAGAAATTAAATCTAGGAGAAATAATAAGTGAATGACAAAGAAATTACATAGAATAAATATAACAAAAGGGAAAATAAAACAGAACAAGGCAGAAGGTAGGGCATGCAGTGTAGGAATAAATGCAAAAAGTATTTAATTTTCTGGAATGGACTGGTATGTTCTAAGCAATACTTGTGGTAAAGCTTTCATTTTTATCCAGTGTGTAAATAATCTCAAATAATGTATCTAACTTGCCATGTAAAGAAGAGTTTTATCTAGTAGTAACAAATCACAATAAGTAATCTATATATTGGCACACTTAAGCTGAGATGAAAAAATATATCTGTATTATGTTGTAGAAATGATTGTTTACTACAAAACTTTTGTGCCATCAAGGAGGTGTAGTGTGAATGTGCTATAGTACAGTATTTTGTGTAGGAGCTTACTGCAAAAATATTGAAAGTGTCACATTTACTAGACCTACCCTTGCTTTTCTGAGTACCCAGAGACACCAGTGTAGAACCAATATGGACACAGGAAAGCACCCATCATGCACCAGTATGAAAACTTTTTCAGAGAGGTATTTTGGTTCAAATATATTTAGGGAGGCGAGACTACTCTCAAAAGATAATGAAAAACTCAATATCACTGAAGGAATGATCTGTTTTGCTACAGGATGGCATTGTTAATTGAAATGGCTTAGTTTGGTATACTAACTATACATTGTAATGCCATCAGAACTAATACTAAGAGTTGGTGCTGTATGCTATGTTTTAGAATGCAGATTAACACACAACAAATATTTTCATCAAAAAGTCAATCAAAAATGACTGTTGAGATAAGTTTGATTAATTTATTGATTTATTGATTAATTTTTTAATTAATAACATTACGGTACAAAAGAAAAAATGTAAAGTTGTGCCTAGTCATGGTGGTTTCCCTTTAAAACCTCAACAATTAAAAACCATGGTGACTACAGATGGAAATGATTAAATGGTTGGTGCTGGCAGATCCAAACAGTGTAATGATTATGGAAGAATTGTGTATGAGCTGGATAAATTGGACCAGTAAAAAACAGTATAGAACTTTGAACAAGATGGGAGGGTAGGAGAGAGAGACCAGAAATTATAAAAAAAAAAAACATGAAACAATTGTTTGACCACAAGACAAAAATTTAAGTAAAGGGTTAATATAACAAAAGGAAAGAAAATTAAATTACACTCAAGCCTCAATTTAATGGATCCTCAAGTTAGTGGACAAAAAATCCCATCCGTTATAGAACCAGACGATGGCCCAATCATCCATTGCTGTGTCTGATCCAAGTCCAGGCCACCAACATCAGGTGTTAGACCCCATGTGAGAGGGAGGGACTGCCAGTGTCAGTCCACTCTCCTCTCTCTAAGAATGTCCATTCAACAACTTTATTTCTGTTCATTTATTTCATATTTACCTGTCGTGTGTGTTAAAACTAATCAATAATACAATATTACCATATTACTTTCAGGCACAGTAAAAGAAACCAGTAGATGTATACTGTGCCAAATTGCCAACAATATTACCTTATTATTTTGAGGTACAGTAAAAGAAACCAATAAATGTATACTATACCAGATTGCCAACAACAGTTATTTGTCCATTATTTACCAATCAGGTCCATTGTGTTAACATTTGGCAGGAACAGACCAGTCCTTGCATGCATTTGCCCGTTAAGTGGAGGGTCAAGTGTAAGGACAGTAATGAAAAACAATGAAAAGGTAAAGAAAATGAAGAAAATATAAGATAAATCAAATAGAGACAAAAAGGGTGGTTAAAATGATAAGAGGTAGCCAAAAAGAGAAGGGCATAAAATCATTGCCACCCATTCCATCCATAAATACACTCCACTCCCCTCCACCCTCCCTCTTATCTTAGCACCTCCTGGATGACAGGTGATCCCTGCACCTTGTCCACTGCCCTGGGTCAGAGGCAGTGTTGCAAGGCACAGCACATGCACAGCAAGGCTGCTTCATCAAATTGGTGCCCCCCCCCCCTCTCCGTCCCCCCATGCATAAAAGGAGAAGAGAAGAGGGGGGAGAAATCTCTTCAGGCTGCATCAAATTTTGCTCACACATACAAAGGATTACAAAGGCGGAGCATGCCGACAGGAGACCTTTTGGTCCATATCTATGTCGGATGCGAAAAATCATAATAATGATAAAATAATAATAATAAAAAAAACTATAATAATGTATGCAACAAACAAAATACATAAACAAATGCATAGTTATAGTTGAATAACAAACAAATAGGTAAACAGTAAATAATAATAAATTGACGCATAACTAATAATAAATGAAAATCAAACAGACAAATGATAACAAAGCAAAAACAAATAATATAAAATAAATTTTAATCATTACAGCATCTTGCTTAGGTGTTTATCTAAATGATTCTTACGTCTTCGAACTGAACTGCATTGCACTGCCTGTGCAGGAAGTTTATTCCATTCATTAACTACACAGTTGGCAAATTCGTTTCTACCTACTTCCAAATTGAATCTATTTCCGGATAGTTTGAGACCATTGTTTCTTGTCTGATTCTCATTCATTGTGAAAATTTTGTCACTTTTGATGTTGTCAATTCCCTTTGGAATCTTAAAGACCTGTATCAAGTCACCTTTGAGTCTACGCTTTTTTTTAGGGAAAACAGATTCATGTGTTTTAGTCGATTTTCGTGCGATTTATTATTGATATTTGGAATCAGTTTTGTGGCTCGCCAATGTACTTTTTCCAATCTGTCAATGTCATTAATGAGATTCGATGACCATACAGATACAGCATATTCAAATGTGGACGAACTAATGATTTATATAGCCTGTTAATGAGTGGTGGACTTTTGAAGTCAAAAGATCGCGCAATCAGTCCTAGAATCTGATTTGTTTTCTCAGAGGCTGAAATACACTACTTGGATGATTTGAGGTTCGTTACTGATAATTACGCCGAGATCTGTTTCACTATTCACTTCTGTTAACGAATTTCCAAATAACTTGTAATCGTACTTACTGTTATTTTTACCTATGTGCATTACCTTGCATTTACTTGTGTTAAATTCCATTAGCCACATTTCAGACCATTGCTGTAATTTATCTAAATCTTCTTGAATATCTAATTGGTTTAAGTGATCATTTGCCATTCCGCACAGTTTTGTATCATCAGCAAATTTGGAAACAGTAGATTTTAGTCCATGGTCTATATCATTTATATATACTATGAATAGAAGTGGCCCAAGAACGGAACCCTGAGGAACTCCACTTGTAACATTTTCCCATCTAGAAGTTTTTCCATTTAAAACAACTCTCTGTTTTCGACCATTCAACCAATTACTAGTCCAACTTATTCCGTGTAAAGCTAATTTAGTAAGTAGTCTTTCGTGTGGGACGGTATCAAAAGCTTTTGCAAAGTCTAGATATATTAAATCTATATTGTTTCTTTTGTCATAATTCGATATAACTGTGTTGTAGAATTCGAGTAAGTTAGTCACGCAAGAACGTTTCCGTCTGAAACCATGCTGGCTATCATTTATCAAACGGTTACTTTCTAAATGATGTTCGATAGCATCTCTGATGATAGTTTCCATTATTTTTCCTACGATTGAAGTCAAACTTATAGGCCTATAGTTATTTGGTTTCTTTATGTCACCTTTTTTGAATATGGGAGTAACGTTAGCTAGCTTCCATTCTCTTGGGACATCTCCGGATATGATGGATTTCTTGAAAATAATTTCTAATGGAACAAGAATCTCATTCTTAATTTCCTTTAAGATTCTTGGATGCCAACCGTCAGGCCCTGGTGTTTTATTAACTTTGAGTTTATCTATACACCATTTGATTTTATCTTTTGTTATATTTACCGTAGTAAGTTTACCCTAGACTTTTCACAGGTTTCAGTTTGGAGTTCACTTTGAGGTGTTTGGTCTACGAATATCGAGCTAAAATAATTGTTTAAGATATTACACATTCCTTTGTTTGAATATTCAAGTTGACCGTCGGCAGATAATATTGGACCAACGTGATTCCTAACAACCTTTTTATCTCTAATGTAACTATAGGATTGTTTGGGATTCTCTTTAGATTTATCAGTGATATTCATTTCATATTGCCGTTTTCTTTTCCTGATAATCTTTTTTAAATCTCTCTGTACTGATACATAACTTTCATAGTCATTTCTTATAAGCCTGTCTCTTTTTAGCAATACTTTTTTCAGTTTCTTTGTCGAGCCACTTTGGGCGAGCCTGATTTGGGGGACGTCTGTCCTTAAAAGGAATGTAAGTTTGAATCATCTTAGTGAGCGTATTTTGAAATATTTCCCACATCTGATCTACAGGTCTTTCGTTTAATTTTGCCTCCCAATCTGTAAGCTGAAGCTCCTGACATAGTCCTATGAACTGAGCTTTACTGAAAACGGGTATTTTAGAAACACAAGTATCTATTCTAAAAAAAAAAATGGAGTTTGAATCTAACTAAGTTGTGATCGCTATTTGCAACAGATTCACCGACTTCTACATCAGTTACCGTGCTTTCGCGGCTAGTGATCAATAGATCGAGTAAGTTTCCATATCTTGTGGGCTCTTTTACATGCTGAATTAAGTAATTGTCAACAAGAAAATCAATCAAGCGACTACCTATATGGCCATGTTCAAGGGTCATCCAATCAATGTCAGTAAAATTGAAATCACCCATTATCAATAAATCCCGGTTGCAGAAACTAGACAGTTCTTGAAATAACAGTTTGTCGTCAGCTGATGATAATGTCTTTGGCCTATGTATTACACCTATATTAATTTTTTGTCCATTTGTTTGGGTTAACTGAAGCCACAAACTATGGTATGCATCCTGTTTCATTTTCTGTAAAATACAAGCGTGAACATTGTTTTTAACGTACAACAGAACACCCCCACCTTTCTTGTGGTTTCTATCCTGATGAAAGTGTTTAAATCCCGCAATATTAAATTGAGCTTCGAACTCTGTACCATTTAACCATGTCTCAGTTATTCCTATCATATCGAGATTTTCGCTTTTGACATACGCCTGTATTTCTTGAAATTTGTTCCTGATATTACGAGCATTAAAGTACATGGCTTTAAGAAACTCGTGATTATTTCTTTTTGAGACATTTTGAGTTTCAATATCATGTCATACATTATCATTTTGTTTTTTATTTATTCCTTGCTCTATATTATCATTTGGTCCTTTTTGATATTCAATGCCTCATTAACATTTCTCCCATCAAAATGAACATTTCCCCCATCACGGTCATCTGGTCGATGACGGTGATCCGATCTCTTTTGTACATTTTGTCCCCCTACGTCACCGTGATTGACGCCGGCCTCCCGTCGTTCATTGACATTATGTCCGGCATCCCTTCCTAAAATGATATTTTGTCCTCCACTGACATATCCTACCGTGACATTTTCTCTTCCATTATCATTACATCCCATCGTGATATTTTGTCCACTATCATTACTTCCCATCGTGATCTTTTGTCCTCCACTGTCATTACATCCCATTGCGACATTTTGTCCCATGACATTACATCCTAATGTAACATTTCGTCCTGTACCGACATTATATCCTAAAACTATATTTTGTCCTATACTGACACATTGTTCTACATTAATGTTATACTCTACACTGATATTTTGGCCTTTATTGACATTCTGTCCGGTATCCCTTCCTAAAATGATATTTTGTCCTCCACTGACATTATATCGTACTGTGACATTTTCTCCTCCATTATCATTACATCCTATCGTGATATTTTGTCCTCCACTATCATTACTTCCCATCGTGATATTTTGTCCTCCACTGTCATTACATCCCATTGCGACATTTTGTCCTATGACATTACATCCTAATGTAACATTTCGTCCTCTGCCGACATTATATTCTAAGATTATATTTTGTTCTATACTGGCACATTGTTGTACATTAATGCTATACTCTACACTATTTTCCCATGCACATTGTATTTGCCCTTCCCTTTGGGCCTCAACCCAAAAATTGAGCTAGCTCATTACAAACTCTCACAATGAGGTTTGTAAGAAGATCTTTGCCTCTGCGGGTAAGGTGGATCCCATCAGAAGCGTAAAGGTCATGGCGCCTAGAAAAGAGATACCAAGGATCAAGAAAGTGGTATCCCAATTGTGTGCACAACTGCGATATCCTATCATTGATCCCTATGGCTCTACTGTTCCAACACGAGCCTGCGTAGATCCTCGGGAGGATCCCACAGACTACGTGACGACTGCCACGTTCCTTCATCTCCTGAAGGAGGACCTTGTAATTCCGAACAAGTTCCTCTGATCTGACCCTACCTACATCGTTACTACCCGTATGAAGAATCGTAACCGTGTTCTTCCGTCCTTGCTCCCTGATGGACTGGGTACAGTCGGCAATCCCACGGCCCGGCTGACATACAAGCTTGCAACGTCGCTTTGTCTTCCGCTGCAGGATGTCGTCATAGCCTCGCACCATGGAGTCCCCCACCACCAAGAACTCCTGGTTTTCAGCCACTTCATCCTCCAATAGAGCAAAACGATTAGCTAGAGCCAGCGGTTGCTCCACAGGGCACACGTCCACCGAACGCGGGCTCGACAAACGGGACCCCACGGAGTGCCACTCGCTCACGGCAGTGACAGTAGGTGAAGAAGTGGAACGCTCTTTGGGTTGTTGGGGGGGGGGGGTTCACTCTTCTCATGGAGTGCACTCCTGAGAAGACGAATTTCCTCCTCGCACATCCTGAGACGAACCTCTAGGTTCACGCAACCTTCACAAGCCATTTCACTCCTCCTTTAGCAATAAAAACGGCAAAGAGAAAATACAAACCAACGACAACAAAATAACAACAACAAAGCGTTCTCTAATAAACTAAATACACGAAGCTTACTATGCATTTCTTACACAATTTCTCCTGCCTTTGGAGTACAGTAACAGAAAACTGTTTTGAATTTAAATAGAACACTACACTTTATCTGATATCTGTAACTATATAGCGCTATACGTATACAATTACAAAAAACACAACAAAATCACTTAAGACTTTCGGAGATATAAATATGACAGGTATTCGCTAGGTGGTGTCAGTGAAGAAAAACGAGCTCTCTAGCTGAGGTCACGAGCAGACTGAGCTGAGGTCATCCTTCATCCCCCCACCCATTCCACCTCATGCATCACAACATCATCCATATACAACCATTCTCCATTCACCCTTTTCTTGTGTCCTCTCCCGTCCTTCCTCAACAGACATTCCTCTCTTCCCCAAAGCCCCCTTCACCCCATCCATCCATCTCATCCTAGAACGTGCCCTCATGTTCACTCCCTCCACATCTGCCTTCCATGCCTCTTTTACTAGTCTTTCTTCACTCATTCTTTCCATGTGTCCAAACCATCCTAATACTCTTTCATCAACCCTATCTCCCAACTTCTTTTCCACCCCTGTTCCCCTCACCTCCTCATTTCTCACTGTATCTAGCCTAGTAACCGCCATCATACATCTGAGACACCTCATTTCAAACACATTCAAACTCCTTCTCTCTTCCTCTCATATGTTCCATGTTTGTGCCCCATACAGTGCTGTTGGCACAACCACTCCTTCATACAATCTCCTCTTAGCATCAATTCCCAAATGTCTATTCCTCATTACACTTTTGGATCTACCAAGGCATTTACTCGCTTCTCTCAATCTACATTGTACCTCCACCTCCACTCCACCTTTTCCTGCCACATTTGCACCCAAGTATCTAAAACTATCCACTTCCTCCAGTCGCTCTCCATTTATGCTTATTTCCAGTCTGCTGCCACTTTCACCCCATGTACATCTCATCACCTTACTTTTACCCACATTTATCTTCAGCTCTCCTTCACACACACTCCCAAACTCTGTCACCAACTTCCTCAATCCCTCCTCCAATCCTGCCACAAGCGCAGTGTCGTCCGCAAACAACAGCTGGCTCACCTCCCACTTTTCTCCATTTTCTTTAACCATCTCCAATCCCTGACCCACCACACCTTGCATTTACCTCTCACACCACCCCATCCATGTACAAGTGTAAGAGCCAGGGTGACATAATGCATTCCTGATAAAGTCCCACCTGTACCTCGAACCACTCACTCTCTCCATTTCTAATCCTGACACATGCTCTACTACTCTCGTAAAAACTCTTGACAGCTCTTAGAAGCTTTCCTCCTATCCCGTATATCCGCAAAACCTCCCACAATGCCTTCTTGTCTACCCTGTCGTAAGCCTTTTCCAGATCCATAAAGGCCCAAAAAACATCCTTCCCCTTTCCTATAGCTTTCTCACATATCTGTCTTACCACAAAAATCTGTCCTAAATCCACACTGTTCCTCACCAATTACTCCCTCTGTTCCTCTCTTAATCCTCTCAATCAAGATCCTCCCATAAGCCTTCCCAACTACAGTTAACAAGCTAATCCCTCTGAAAGTACTACATTGACACTTGTCCCCTTTTCCCTTGTAAAGTGGAACTATACAGGCACTTCTCCAGTCCCCCGGCACTCTACCCTCTCTCCAGCAAACATTAGATAACCTCACCAGCCAGTCCACCATCACTGTACCTCCTTTTTTTAGACATTCTTTATGGCATTCATCCACACCAGGTGCCTCTGCCCACCATTGAGCAGAGGGCACACACAATTAGTTTCATTTAATATAGGGAGAGAGTATAGATAGCGGAACAGCTGTTATGATACCAGAAGTGAGATTAGAACCTTTCGCCAGTCTCGTGTTCGGCGGAAGACACACACACACACACACACACACACACACACACACACACACACACACACACAGACCAACCCAGAGATCGGCAAAAAAAGAGCTCTGAGCTCACAGCCGTAGGGTGGTGTCTGGCTGTCTCGACAGAGACTGCAGCAGATCCGAGGTGAATACACACACACACACACACACGCACGCACGCACGCACACGCACACATTGTGTTATGTTTGTGTGAAATACATGTTTTGTTGGTTTTGTTCGTTGAACATTGATTTTCAGTGCAACTGATGTATGGTTCATTTTGTGCACTAATAAAATATATACCATGGATTTGAAGAAATCATATTTGATTTTTTCCAATTACGAAGGGTTCGGTGAACGCACGCATAAAACTTGCGAGATTTCTAACAAGGATAAGAACCACTGGATGAGAGATTTCTAACAAGGATAAGAACCACTGGATGAGAGGAAGTACGTACCCCACGGTAAACCGAGTAAGATAAGGTCACACAGGGGAGTGACCCACCCTCAGGCAAGTTTACAGTCGCTCACTTCCAACAAGAAGGAGGAGGAGGGGGCAGTGATGTAAAGAGTTGCTGGAGTTACGAAGGACCTCGAGGAGTTTTGCAGGGTCAAGGGCAAAGTCGGGATGGGGCAAGAGGGGGAAAGGGAGGGAGGCCAGGAAGACCCAAGTAAGCATTATATATATATATATATATATAATACTGATGACCCACTTTCGGAGAAGAATAAGCGAAGATATAGAGATCTGTATATTTCGATCACTTACTGTGATCCTCTTCGGCAGATATAAGTTACAAAGTACAGAACAATGTGTATTTATAGTAAAGCAGTGAGGTAACATGTATGTATGCTAATAAGAATGCGGGTACGTGTGTTCACTTATGCAAAGTAGACCACTTGGAAAAAGAAACTAACGAAGCAGAGCGCTTTCTTATATTACATCTTCGCACTGAAGATGTAATATACGAAAGCGCTCTTCTACGTCAGTTTCTTTACCCAAGTGATCTACTTTGCATATATATATATATATATATATATATATATATATATATATATATATATAATCAGCCATCCTGAGTCCAGTGCTGAACAAAGGCCTCTTTCATAGCATTCCATGATTGACACGACAGTGCAACCCTTTGCTACGTCACTCCTGCAAACTTCTCAGTCTCGTCTCTCCACCTTCTGTCTGGTCTCCCTCTTCCACGCTTCCCATCTTCCGGCGTCCACTCAGTAACACACTTGCTCCATCGCTCATCAGTCATTCACACTAACTTACCTGCCCAATTGCACTTCCTTTTACCGCCTCCACAATATCACTCTCGTCTGTTCTCTCATCCAACTTGCTCTCTTTCGGTTTCTCAGCGTTATTCCCATCATTGATCTCTCCATTCTCCTCTGTGCATTCCTTAGCTTTGTCTCCATCGCCTTCGTCAGTTTCCAAGTCTCACACCCGTAGATTATATTGTTGGCAGAATGCATTGAATGTAGACTTTACGTTTCTAACATAATGGTAGAGAACCTCTCAGGATTTTATTATACTTACCAAAGACTTTACAACCAATTGTAATACGCCTATTTATTTCATCATGATCTTTGGTCACTTTCACCATCTGGCCTAAATAATTATACTCTTCAACTTTTTCATCGTTTATAATCTCTTTAATATGAACTTTCGTGTTGAACATTACATTGGTTTTACTCTTATTCATTTTTAAACCTACTTTGAGACTTTCCTTGTTCAGATCACTCAGCATATCTTGCAAGTCTTCTTTCAAAAAATCTATCGATATATATATATATATAATATATATATATATATATATATATATATATATATATATATATATATATCACTGCTATACAGTTTATTTAACATGTAATATTTGTATTTTGATGTGTACAAGATTCAGGTAATTTTATAGTTATGCCTTTTTCTTTCTTTTTCATGTAAGTACTCTAGTTGTTTTGTAAAATCTTGTTTGTATTTTTGGCTATCGTGAGTATTAAACTTTCCTTTTCCATTTTTTCCTGTTTATTGTAATTTGTAGTTTATTGTGTTTTAATAAGGAATTTAAAAATAGGCAACTTTGCTATGGTGTGGAAGTATGAATTCAGGTACGTTTATTGTTATGATATTGTTAATTGTGTTAGTAATCATAGTTATTACTATAGGTATTATTATTGCGAATATAAATTAATGTAATTTATAGTCATTATACAGTATGTATATAAAGATGAATAGATAAGATAAGAATGAAGGAGACTGCGAGAGACCATAAGGCCTACACTAGGCAGTTCCGAATGAATGAAAGCCCGAAACGTGACTTTGGAAGAAGGCAGAGTTCGATCCCTGGCTGGGCTGGGTTGTTCCCACCACCGAACTCACGAGGCGCATTTCGCCCGGTCATCATCTTAAGGGTTTAAATGATGAACTTGTATGGCAGGAAAAAAAAAAACATAGTCAGTAGAGAAGGAGTTTTTCTGTCTTCCGCCTGGAAATCTTAATGCAGGACGCTTCTTTGGTTTAATCAGAAAGATATTGTCTTTTTTTTCAGAAGCGGTTGCAGACCATAAAGACGTATTACTTTCTACGTACGTCTTTGTGGCTGTAGCCATGCGATTTTATTCAGCTGAGGGAGAACCCTTTAACTGCTGTAAGGCTGAAAGAAAAGAAGATTGGCCCTTTCCGTCTTTCGGATGCAGTCACAGAACGTTACTATTTAATGTTTCACAGATGATGTGTTGGGAAAAATTGCTCAGTGCTTGTTGTGTTTGTCCTCTTTAAATATGACTTGTTCTACCCGCCAGATGGAAGCTCTGCTGTCCGGGTGCGGGTCCAGCATACCCCACAGAACCTGTAAGAGTGTCCTCTCGTGATGGTCTTGGAATCTTCCTGGCTTTAGGGCTTGGAGAAATGGTCGCCCTTTGTTGCAGCAGGCCAGATAGTACCTCATTTGGTCTTTGGTTTTGAGCCTTAATGTTGTGGGGTGGAAGTATGGCAGACGATCCATGCAGAGTTCGTAGAGAAGGGACCCGAGAGCCCAAACATCAGCCATTCCTCCGGCGTATGGATGTTGGGCTGTGTCCAGCACTTCGGGAGCCATATACCAAGGTGAGCCTTGCACACTCTTGATCTGCCGCTGGTAAACGTTTGAAACTCTTGCCGAGAAGCCGAAGTCGATGATTTTGACGACCTTTGAATCGGCGGTGAGGACGACGTTTTCTTGTTTGAGATCAAGATGAACAAAGTGGTGTGAGTGCATGTAGGACACTGCGGACACGATCTGCCTGAAGTAGGAAAGAATCTGACTGCCCCATGCAAGAGAAGGCGACTTGTGCCTTTCCATGGCTGCTAAGAGTGTACCACCAGGACAGTATTCGGTAAGGATGATTTTGCAGCCTACGTCGGTTGCAACGTCGACCAGTTTGATTATGTTGATATGGTGGAGGGTGGAAAGGGCCGCGATTTCATTGCAGACATCGCTTGTGCATTGATCCTTCTGTATGGGAATCTTGGCAACACTTATGGAACCCGTTGCCTTACTGGAAGCGAGGACCGTCCGTGCAAAGCCTCCATCAGCCAGGGAGCACTTTATAGTGTAATTATCCTCGAAAAGGATGCTTCTTGGCTCTTTAAGAGTTCCCGAAGAAGATCTTGATTGAGACCCACATGTTTTATATAACGACGGATGTAGTTTATCTTTTGTCGAATCGTTTGCCGTCGTTACTTTGTCTGTTGGTGGGCTCTTAGCTGGTTGAGGATCTGGTGGTGTTTTTACTTTGGAGTTCTTAGTCACCACGGGAACTTGATGGGCTGGGCGAGGAGACTTTTCAGTGGAGTCTTCTTGAGGAACGCCTTTCGTACAACAGGCGAGGAGCGAGTGGAAGCAGACGTAAAGTCTGTAAGTGCAGAGGCGCAATCGCTCAAGGTAGAGGTGACGAAGCTTGATCATCGTGTCCCAACTTTGTCCAAGCCGGTCCCGTGAGGGGAACTGTCCAGGTAGTTGATCGTCGAGAACAGATTTGTTCAAATAAGGCGTGCAGGGCTATTTGCCGGTAGGTTATGATGGAAAGACATGCGGCACCACAAAAGACATACTAGTCTCTGACGAGGTCAATTGCAGAATAGGAAATGATCACATCAATAAATAAATGAATAGATAAGTAAATAAATGAATGACCAGATAAAGTTGAACAAATAAGTCTATTAATTAAAGAATAAAAGAGTATCGTCCAAACGTTTTAGTAAATGAAATCTTCAAAAATCTCGAATTTTTTTATAACGCAGGAGCACTTTTTTTTTATTAACTCGCTATCCTTATATACACGGTGGCCGTAAAAGACTTCAGTCATGCAGTACGTGAATCTCTGTCAAGAACAAAAATATGCTACAAAGTTGCACGCCATGTAAACCCGGAAGTGAATAATAATGATAATAACGATTATAATAATGATAATAATAATAATTATGATGATGATGATAATGATTGATAATAATTATAATGATGATGATGATAATAATTGAATCCAGCAGTCGAACATCCTCGACCCTGGGTCACTCTGACCGTGAGTCCCGTCAGGACATCTTGCCACGAAGAACGTCTAAAAGAACCATAGACACGAAGTCTTGTGTGTGTGTGTGTGTGTGTATATATATATATATATATATATATATATATATATATATATATATGTGTGTGTGTGTGTGTGTGTGTGTGTGTGTGATTCACCACGGTCTTGGATCACGTGTTGGACTCGTGATCGACAGCTATTTCCCTCCCGGAAGATAGCTCAGAGCTCATATATGACCGATCTAAGGGTAATACTGTGACCTTACATGCGCGCGCACACACACACACACACACACACACACACACACACACACACACACACACACACACACACTTTCAACGAACGGACGGCTTGAAGAACGTTCTGAAGAAAAGTGAAGATTGTGGATCCCAACGCAAAGAGAAGTGCCTTTTTGTATTTACAGGGTGGGGGGAAATTGCTCGTGGGGTAGTGGGAAAGTAAGGAAAGAGGAGAAGGGGAGGGATTGCTGGGAAAATGGAAGGTAATGAGGAAGTAGAGGACTTGGTCCAAACAGACCGCCGTAAAGTAAACAAATGACCACAAGACGGAATGTCTAATAAGAATGTAAAGATTAGAAGTATAGATAGGAACAATACAGTAGAAAGTGATGAGAATATTTTCAAGGGATTTAAAGAGAGTGGGGGGGACACAAACCCCCCCCGACTGACAAGACTAGAGAAGAAGGTTGATAAGGTGATCGAGGACTTGGAGAGTAGGTTAGGTCATATGAACACCATTTTACAAAGGGTTGAAAGATTGGAAGAACTGGAAAAGGCGAATAAAAAATTAACTGATGAAATAGAAGACCTAAAAAGACAGTTAAGAGAGGTAAAGGTGGAGAATGAGGAATTGAAGAAGAATAGTAAAGAAAACAGAGAAACGATAGCTAAAGAAAGTAAAAATTGGAAGAAAACCCAAGAAGGAAATAAGGTTTCATTCACTGACATAGTCAAACAGCAATTGAAAGAACATACTGAAGACTCAGTTATTAAAGTGATGAGACAAAAGGAGAATATAGTAAGGGATTTAGCAGACAAAAAGAAATGTATAATTATATTAGGAATGGAAGAGAAACACAACACAGATAGAACCACAAGAATCAAAGAGGAAAATGAAAAAGTAAGCCAATTACTAGAATCAGTTCAGGAAGATGAACCAGAAATTATGAAACAAATCGAAGAGAAATTTAGACTCGGAAAGTATAGCACAGACAAGACCAGACCAATTAAGATTAAATTCAAGTCACAAACAACGGCAGAGAATATCTTATCCAAAACAGGGAAACTAGCAACAAGTGAACAATACAAAAAGATATGGATAAAAAGAGAAATGAATAAAGAGGAAAGAGAGGAAGAAAAGCAGAAAAGACTGGAAGCTAAGGCAAAAAACGAGAACAGAACGGAGTCAGAGAAAGAGAGATTCTATTGGAGAGTAGTGAACATGAAACTAAGGAAGTTCGACATACAAAAGAAAAACATAAGGGAAACAGAGAACACAATGGAAGTGACAGAAAACTAAGAGTGTCTTGCACAAATATAGATGGATTAATAACAGGATTGAATGAGCTGAATGATTATTTGAAAGAAAAAGAACCGGACATAATGGGAATTGTAGAAACAAAATTAAAAGGCCCACTACCACCCAACAGTGTAGGACATGATGCATACAATTATTGGATTAGAAACAGAGAGAAAAAGCAAGGGGGTGGAGTTATGTTCCTGACTAAGAAGGATATAAACGTGAAAGGTGTCATATATGGAAAGAATACAGTAGAGATGATTATGATAGAAGTGGAAGACAGAGATAAGAGCAGAAAATTTGTGATCAATTATGTGCCTCCGAAAACAGCCTCATGGGAGGAGAGTGAATATAAAAGTATGTTAGAGGACACAAAGATAGCATTAACTAAAATAATGGAAGACGGAGGAAGAATAGTTATGATGGGCGACTTTAATTGCAAAGAAATCTGCTGGGAAGAAATGACAGTAAAGAGTGGTGATGACTCATGGGGAAATGCTCTACTTGAGATGATTACTGACCATTCAATGACACAATGGATACAAGAGAACACTAGGTGAAGAAATGAAGAAGAACCATCGAGACTAGACTTATTAATTACATCTGAACCTAGAATAGTGGACAAGATTGAATATAAAACACCAATAGGTAAAAGTGACCACATATTGATTGAACTGGAACTTAATGAAGAAAAATATATGAAAAGAAATGAACAATATAGAAAAGGAAGAATGATGTATGAAAAAACAAACTTTGATAAAATAAGAGAATTCTTCCAACAAGAAAACTGGGAAGAAATATACAAAGAAGAAACATCAGTGGAAGAGAAATGGAATATTTTGACAAAAATTTACAAAAAAGGAGTGGAAAAGTATGTCCCAAGACAAAAACAAGAAAAAGAATATGTAAAATGCTGGTACAACAAAAGTTGTAGGGAGTTAAAAGACAAAAGAGACAAAGCCTGGACCAGATGGAAAAAAGACAGAAGACCTGAAAAATGGAAAATATATACTGGTTATAGAAATGAATATGTACAAAAGTGCAGAGAGGAAAAAAGAAAATATGAAAAAGATGTTATAGAAAAGTGTAAAGATCAACCAAAACTATTCTACAGATTTGTAAACAATAAACTGAAAAACAAACAATACTTGGAGAAATTAAGACAAGGAGGAGTTGAATACACTGAGGAAATGGAAATGGCAGAAATTATGAACAAACATTTTAAATCAGTGTTCACAAGGGAAAATATACAACCTGAAGAGATTGAGTGGAAAGAAAAAGTCCCCCCTATGGAAGAAATAGAAGTAACAAAGAATGAAATATTGACACACTTAGGTAATTTTGATGTCAGAAAATCGCATGGGCCAGATGAAATAGCAAACTGGATTCTGAAAGAATGCAGGAATGAACTGGCAGACAAAATACATAGCATAATAAGCAGTTCCTTGAAAGAAGGAAAAGTTCCAGAAGATTGGAAAAAAGCAAATATAGTACCTATATATAAAGGAGGAAATAAAGAAGAACCTACCAACTATAGACCAGTCTCTCTAACAAGTACAATAGCAAAAATTTGTGAAAGAATTATCAAAAGTAGATGGGTAAAATACTTGGAAAAAAACAACGTACTAAATCCAAGGCAATTTGGATTCAGACAAGGACGATCATGCGTCACCAATTTAATATGTTTCTATTCAAGGCTAATAGATATAATACAAGAAAGAGATGTATGGGCTGATTGTGCATTTCTAGACCTAAAAAAAGCTTTTGACAAAGTACCACATAAGAAGTTGCTTAAGAAATTAGAATATGAAGGAGGAATACAAGGTAAATTGCTAAATTGGATGGAAGACTTTTTGCAAGAAAGAAAAATGAGAGTAGTGATAAGAGATCAGCACTCAAAATGGAATGAAGTAATAAGCGGTGTCCCGCAGGGAACAGTTCTGGCCCCAATAATGTTTGCTATATATATTAATGATATGGATGAAGGAATTGAAAGCTATATGAGCTTCTTTGCAGATGATGCAAAACTACTGAAAAGAGTGAAAACTGAAGAAGATTGTGAATCACTACAGAGAGATCTAAATAAAGTACAGGAATGGAGTAGGAAGTGGGAGATGGAGTTCAATACAAAAAAGTGCAGTATAATGGAATTTGGAAAAAGCAAAAACAGAATAACAGGATCATATAATTTGGGAGAAGAAGGAATAAAAAAAGTAGAAAATGAGAAGGACCTGGGAGTCATTGTTATGAATAATATGTCACCTGAGAAACATATAAATAAGATTTTTGGAGAAACTTATAATTTAATAAGAACAATCAAAGTGGCATTTACATACCTGGATGAAGAAATGGTGAGGAAAATCCTAATCACCCTGATAAGACCAAGATTGGAATATGCAGCAACGATATGGTCACCAAGTACAAAAAAATGTATAAAAAAACTTGAAAGAATACAAAGAGCAATCACAAAACTGGCACCAACACTCTCAAAACTATCATATGAAGAGAGACTACAAAAACTTAAACTACAGACACTAGAGCAAAGAAGAGAGAGAGGAGATTTGATAGCTATTTACAGAATCATGAAAGGCATAGAAATTACTGATAGAGAGAATCTGATAAAATGGGATGACAGAAATACAAGAGGACACGGAAAGAAAATAAAAAAAGACAGCTATAGAAGAGATTTGAAAAAGAACAGCTTTCCTCACAGAGTAATAGACAGTTGGAACAAGTTAGATGAGAAAGTGGTGTGTGCAAAAACAATACATGAATTTAAAAATAGTTTAGATAAAATGAGATATGAAGACGGGACCCCACGAGCATAGCTCCCCTTCCCGTAAAATACAACTAGGTAAATACAACTAGGTAAATACACACACACACACACACACACAACTCCCCGCCCACGAGAGTTGGAGTATAAATGAAAGGTATAAATGAAAAACAAAATGATAATGCAAGATATGATATTGAAATTCAAAATGTGTCAAAAAGAAATAATCACGAGTTTCTTAAAACCATGTACTTTAATGCTCTTAGTATTAGAAAAAAATTCAAGAAATACAGGCGTATGTCAAAAGCGAAAATCTCGATATGATAGGAATAACTGAGACATGGTTAAATGGTACAGAGTTCGAAGCTGAATTTAATATTGCGGGATTTAAACACTTTCATCAGGATAGAAACCACAAGAAAGGTGGGGGTGTTCTATTGTACGTTAAAAACAATGTTCATGCTTTAATAACTGAGACATGGTTAAATGGTACAGAGTTCGAAGCTGAATTTAATATTGCGGGATTTAAACACTTTCATCAGGATAGAAACCACAAGAAAGGTGGGGGTGTTCTATTGTACGTTAAAAACAATGTTCATGCTTGTGTTTTAGAGAAAGTGAAACAGGATGCATATGATAGTTTGTGGGTTGAGTTAACCCAAACAAATGGACAAAAAATGAATATAGGTGTAATATATAGGCCAAAGACATTATCATTAGCAGACGACAAACTGTTATTTCAAGAACTGTCTAGTTTCTGCAACCGGGATTTATTGATAATGGGTCATTTCAATTTTACTGACATTGATTGGATGACCCTTGAACATGGCCATATAGGTAGTCGCTTGTTTGATTTTCTTGGTGACAATTACTTAATTCAGCATGTAAAAGAGCCCACAAGATATGGAAACTTACTCGATATATTGATCACTAGCCGCGAAAGCATGATAACCGATGTAGAAGTCGGTGAAACTATTGTAAATAGCGATCACAGCTTAATTAGATTCAAACTACTAAAAAAAAAAATAGAATAGATACCTGTGTTTCTAAAATACCCGATTTCAGTAAAGCTCAGTTCATAGGACTACGTCAGGAGCTTCAGCTTACAGATTGGGAGGCAAAATTAAACGAAAGGCCTGTAGATCAGATGTGGGAAATATTTCAAAATACGCTCACTAAGATGATTCAAACTTACATTCCTTTTAAGGACAGACGTCCCCCAAATCAGGCTCGCCCAAAGTGGCTCGACAAAGAAACTGAAAAAAGTATTACTAAAAAGAGACAGGCTTATAAGAAATATAAGTGCTCGGGTGCATCTAATGACTATGAAAGTTATGTATCAATACAGAGAGGTTTAAAAAAGACAATAAGGAAAAGAAAACAGATAAAACAGATAAAAAGGTTCTTAGGAATCACATTGGTCCACTATTATCTGCTGACGGTCAACTTGAATATTCAAATGAAGGAATGTGTAATATCTTAAACAATTATTTTAGCTCGGTATTCGTAAACGAAACACCTCAAGGTGAATTCCAAACTGAAACCTGTGAAAAGTCTAGGGTAAACATACTCACTACGGTAAATATAACAAAAGAAAAAAATAAAAGGTGTATAGACAAACTCAAAGTTAATAAAACACCAGGGCCTGACGGTTGGCATCCATTAGAAATTATTTTCAAGAAATCCATCATATCCGGAGATGTCCCAAGAGAATGGAAGCTAGCTAACGTTACTCCCATATTCAAAAAAGGTGACAAAAAGAAACCAAATAACTATAGGCCTATAAGTTTGACTTCAATTATAGGATAAATAATGGAAACTATCATCAGAGATGCTATCGAACATCATTTAGAAAGTAACCGTTTGATAAATGATAGCCAGCATGGTTTCAGACGGAAACGTTCTTGTGTGACTAACTTACTCGATTTCTACAACACAGTTATCTCGAATTATGACAAATGAAACAATATAGATTTAGTATATCTAGACTTTGCAAAAGCTTTTGATACCGTACCACACGAAAGACTACTTACTAAATTAGCTTTGCATGGAATAAGTGGTAGCCTATTAGGTTGGACTAGTAATTGGTTGATTGGTCGAAAACAGAGAGTTGTTTTAAATGGAAAAACTTCTGGATGGAAAAGTGTTGCAAGTGGAGTTCCCCAGGGTTCCGTTCTTGGGCCACTTCTATTCATAGTATATATAAATGATATAGACCATGGACTAAAATCTACTGTTTCCAAATTTGCTGATGATACAAAACTGTGCGGAATGGCAAATGATCACTCAAACCAATTAGATATTCAAGAAGATTTAGATCAATTACAGCAATGGTCTGAAAAGTGGCTAATGAAATTTAACACAAGTAAATGCAAGGTAATGCACATAGGTAAAAATAACAGTAAGTACGATTACAAGTTATTTGGAAATTCATTAACAAAAGTGGATAGTGAAAAAGATCTTGGCGTAATTATCAGTAACGACCTCAAATCATCCAAGCAGTGTATTTCAGCCTCTGAGAAAGCAAATAAGATTCTAGGACTGATTGTGCGATCTTTTGATTTCAAAAGTCCATCACTCATTAACAAGCTATATAAATAATTAGTTTGTCCACATTTGGAATATGCTATATCTGTATGGTCACTGACCCTCATTAAAGACATTGACAGACTGGAAAAAGTACAATGGCAGGCCACAAAACTGATTCCAAATATCAGAAATAGATGATATGAAAATTGACTAAAACTTATGAATCTGTTTTCCCTAAAAAAGCGTACAGTAGAGTCAGAGGTGACTTGATACAGTTCTTTAAGATTCTAAAAGGAATTGACAACATCAAAAATGACAAATTTTTTACATTGAATGAGAATCAGACAAGAAACAATGGTCTCAAACTGTCCAGAAATAGATTCAATTTGGAAGTAGGTAGAAACAACTTTGCCAACCGTGTAATTAATGAATGGAATAAACTTGATGTACAGGTAGTGCAATGTAGTTCAGTTCGAAGCTTTAAGAATCATTTAGATAAATACCTAAATAAGATGCTGTAATGATTATAATTTATCTTATATTATTTGTTTTTGTTTTGTTATCATTTGTCTGTTTGATTTTCATTTATTATTATATGTCAATTTATTATTATTTACTATTTACCTGTTTGTTTATTATTTAACTATACATATGCATTTATTTATGTATTTTATTTGTTATTTACATTATCATAGTTTTTATTTATTATTTTATTATTAATATGATTTTTTTTCGCATCCGACCTAGATATGGATCAAAAGGTCTCCTGTCGGCATGCTCCGCCTTTGTAATCCTTTGTAATCCTTTGTAACGACTCGCCCCGCAGCGATACTGAAATTATTTCGGCCCTGGGCGGGATTCGAATCCGGACCTCCGTAGTGGCAGCCGGGAATTCTACCAACCGCGTCATCGAGTGTGTGTGTGTGCGCGCGCGCTTGACTGCGTTCATTTCTCTCTACTTGTCCGCACAGACATCTACAAAAATGATTCAGAACGATGTGGTTTGTCTATACTCATGTCTACAAGTTTATCCGTATTCTTCGGGTGTGCAGACACTCTCAACTCTCTCTTCGCGTAATGGGGGAACATTTGCTTACAAATCCAAGCTATAATCTTCAACCCACGGACAGAGTTGGAACCACCACCCATCCGTTAACCTGACACAGTACATAAATCTGTTGTTTTATACAACTGGAGAACTTGAATGGTCGAGTGTTGTGGTTGAGCGTCAGCCACAAATTGATAGGAATCGTCTGCTTCCCACCACAGCGGAAACGGTAGCCATAGGGGCACGACGACGCTGGAAGGCAAAAGGTCTTGGCCTCTTACGGATCAGAGGGGGATGAATCTCCCGTATTGTCGCGGGGAGTTGAATGTCCTACTGGTTCATATGATGATGATGATGATGATGAATCGGCTGCACGTCACAAACTCCTTTATTCAGGACATAGCGGTGCGGTGCATTACAAAAAGACTGTTAGATCTTGAACCCGATCCGGGAACAAAAAACCAACAAAAAAACTCAAAGTCATCAGATAGAAGTGAGGTTGGTGATGGTCTTTAAAGACGAGCGGCTGGCAGATGCTCTTCGAGCTCTATCTTGCTAAACCATCTGGTAGAGGCTTCATCGTTGATCACAGGAAAAGTATCAGAGTAAGATTATAATCAGATGATTTAGATATACTGTACATGGATGGTTATGGTGGCGGAAGTAAAAGGGAATTTTAAAACAGCACACCGGGTAATGGGTAGAAGATAGGTAGCTGGAACAATAGAATTAATACGGTAACGAAGAAAGATCTCAATGAAAATCCATGTGAACAAGTTGTATAGACACGGTAAAGGAAACATGGACTGGAGGTGAAGCTTTTATTCCTGACGTTTCATCTTTGAGAAAGTCGATAGACGAAACGTCAGGAATAAAAGCTTCACCTCCAGTCCATGTTTCCTTTACCGTGTCTATACAAAGATCTCAATAAATGTGAAAATGGGTTTGCAAGAGAATATATCAATGACTGTTTTTATATGGGAGTGAATTGCACCCGAAATTATGACCTTCCTAGCCCCTGCGCCGTAGGCTAGATTGGAACCCGTGCGCTTGGCTTCACTAGTGGCTATAGCACAGCGAGCCTCGCTCCCCCCCGTCCCCCCGCCTCTCTCTCTCTCTCTCTCTCTCTCTCTCTCTCTCTCTCTCTTTCCTTTTTCTTCTTTTTTTCCCAACAAAGTCCATGGGTCACTGTCGAGCGCGCGTCTTTGGATTCGTCTCCTTGTAAGTAAGCAACCCTCAGGTTTGATCCTGAAGGAGGGACTGTCACTTGCCCTGGCTTCCCAGAAGGATATGGCATAGATGAAGTCTCTGGCCGTAACTGAGCGCCTCCTGGCATATTTCTTTTTGTTTTTTAAACATCTTGAATTAGTTATAGAGAGTTAAAACAACTACTCAGAGCTGGAAATAGGTTGATCGTGAACTCACTTTCAACATAAGTAGACCGACATTCCCTATGATTTTGTTTAAGAACGAAGTCTGCATAGGTCTTCGTTGTTTTCACTACATTAATGCTCCCTGTCCCCTCCCATCTATTCGAATGAAATCGCTAGGTAATAAAAATAAGATCAGGAATTGTCATGAAAAGGGGTATGACATAGAGTGTATGAATCACAGGATCATTTTGATATCACCTACTCCTATCCTTTCTACTACGTTCTTAGCGCCTTCGCTGCCGCGTGTGTTTACGGAGATAAATGAAAATGGCTTTCATGCAACAGCCAGAATAAAGAATTAACCCATTAAACTCCGATGACATGATTCTTGTCATTTGGTCAAATAAAACAAAAAGTCATAAAACACCAAAATGTTTGATCAAACACCAGAAATATATGACGTCAGTCCTCGCACGAAGCGGGGACTGACGTCATATTTTTCTGGTGTTTGATCAAACATTTTGGTGTTTTATGATTTTTTGTTTTATTTGACCAAATGACAAGAATCTTGTCATCGGAGTTTAATGGGTTAACTGCCATCCTGCACGAAAGGAATTGAACACACTCTACATCTGGCTATACAGTAAACACAGTATGTCTCTGGAGTAAGTACCGTTTTCTAAGGATGTCTTCATCAAATAACTATCAGTATGGTCGCTTTTGTACCATTTAGTGTTCTGATTATTTCTTGTGGATTCTACGACGACGAAAGGTTTTTTGGAGAAGTGAAATCGCCTTATGAAAACAAGAAACGATAATTGTAATGAAATAATTTTGAAAATACTTTGTAGACAAGATAATTTTATTCAATTTACAATTTCGGTATTTGTTCGACTAAGATTTCGACTGAATTTTTTTTTCGAATAGTGTTAAATGGAAATCACGTAAAGGAAGAATTTCGTTGCAACATAAAACACAAAATGTTAATGTCAGAAACACACCATGTTGTTAATGTTGTTAAGAACTCTGTAACAGTAATCATAAATAGTAAAACAAAAGTATCTCTTTACCAAATGAAACGAAAATAGTGTGGCAAGGGTTAGAATTGTTATTTTTTTTATCAGGTAGGCGTGGAATGAAAGACCTCAGGAGAGAGTTTGATAAAGATTTGATATATTTGACGCTTCGGGTATAAACCATGCTTCAGAGATCCTCCAGAAGACTGAATCAATATGAGCTTGTACACGCAATTCATAGTTCATATTGCCGGCCGCTGCCCCCGGTACCTTCCATCAGCTCTATGGAGGGAACGCCGATCCCCCGCGCCTTAATCCATTACTCTCAACTACTTTCGCTGCTGGGATCGCCCAGAAGAAACAGTTTTCTCTACTTACATTATTAACACATATTTGTACTGCTTCCATGTAATTTCTCATCCAAGGATGGTGTTAAAGGGGTATTGGGAAAGAGTGGGAATGTCTTTTGAAAAAGGAAAAGAGAAGAGATGATAGGGGTTAGTGGAGAATGGTTGTGTATGAATGATGCTCTGAAGCATGGTGGTGAGTGGGGGATGGGGGGTGAGGGAATTTGTGTGAATCATATTTTGACATAGCCTGAAGGGATTTCTCCTCATCTCTTTTTCTGCATGAGGGGATGGAGATGGGGGAGGGGTTGCTGATTAAATGAAGCGGCCTTGCTGTGGATGTGTTGTGCCTTGCTATATTGCTTCTGACCCAGGGCAGTGGGCAAGATGCAGGGATGACCCATCATACAGGAGGAGCCAAGAAAAGAGAGAGGGAGAGGTGGTGAATGGGAGTGGAGTATGTGGGGATGAAATGGGTGGTAGTGGATTTATGCCTTCGACATTACTATCTTCCTTGTAAGGGGGAAATGTCCTTGGGATATGTATGCATTTTGAAAACATTGTTTGTTGTAGTCATTCTTGTAAAATCTACCTGTGGTGTCATCTGCTCTGCATTGGCATCAGAAATTATGCTCATTCTTCATGCATCATCATTGTGTTTAATAAATAGCTTGCAGCATTCAGCACCATCACTATTTGATATTGAATTATGAAAATTGATAAAGAACTGAGGAAAATACACAATTGGGAAGAAAAGAATCAGAGGAAAGAGGTTGAGAGTAATAATATATTAGTAATAATATATTAATGATACATAGAACTGAGAGAAAAAGGCAGGAGAAGATAACTTCCCAGCCACAATGATATAAGTCATGTACAGAACATAACACATGAAATCAAATGATGGGGCCAGATTCTCTTACAAACTAAATGGGTTTTCTTAAAGCATTATGCAAAACAAATGATAAGAGATATTGTTTTTGGAAATTTTGATGAAATTTATCAGATGAATAAGCTTAGAAATTAAATCTAGGAGAAATAATAAGTGAATGACAAAGTAATTACATAGAATAAATATAACAAAAGGGAAAATAAAACAGAACAAGGCAGAAGGTAGGGCATGCAGTGTAGGAATAAATTAAAAAATTATTTAATTTTCTGGAATGGACTGGTATGTTCTAAGCAATACTTGTGGTAAAGCTTTGATTTTTATCCAGTGTGTAAATAATCTCAAATAATGTATCTAACTTGCCATGTTAAGAAGAGTTTTATCTAGTAGTAACAAATCACAATAAGTAATCCATATATTGGCACACTTAAGCTGAGATGAAAAAATATATCTGTATTATGTTGTAGAAATGATTGTTTACTACAAAACTTTTGTGCCATCAAGGAGGTGTAGTGTGAATGTGCTGCAGTACAGTATTTTGTGTAGGAGCTTACTGCAAAAATATTGAAAGTGTCACATTTACTAGACCTACCCTTGCTTTTCTGAGTGCCCAGAGACACCAGTGTAGAACCAATATGGACACAGGAAAGCACCCATCATGCACCAGTATGAAAACTTTTTCAGAGAGGTATCCTAAGAGTTCAAATATATTGAGGGAGGCGAGACTACTCTCAAAGGATAATGAAAAACTCAATATCACTGAAGGAATTATCTGTTTTGCTACAGGATGGCATTGTTAATTGAAATGGCTTAGTTTGGTATACTAACTATACATTGTAATGCCATCAGAACTAATACTAAGAGTTGGTGCTGTATGCTATGTTTTAGAATGCAGATTAACACACAACAAATATTTTCATCAAAAAGCCAATAAAAAATTACTGTTGAGATAAGATTGATTAATTTATTGATTTATTTATTATTTTTTTAATGAATAACATTACAATTAAAAACCATGGTGACTACAGATGGAAATGTTTAAATGGTTGGTGCTGGCAGATCCAAACAGTGTAATGATTTTGGAAGAATTGTGTATGAGCTGGATAAATTGGACCAGTAAAAAACAGTATAGAACTTTGAACAAGATGGGGGGTAGGAAAGAGAGACCAGAAATTATAAAAAAAACAATTGTTTGACCACAAGGCAAAAATTGAATTAAAGGGTTAATATAACAAAAGGAAAGAAAATTAAATTACACTCAACCCTCAATCTAATGGATCCTCAACTTTGTGGACAAAGAATCCCATCTGTTATAGAACCAGACGATGGCCCAATCATCCGTTGCTGTGTCTGATCCAAGTCCAGGCCACCAACATCAGGTGTCAGACCCCATGTGAGAGGGAGGGACTGCCAGTGTCAGTCCACTCTCCTCTCTCTAAGAATGTCCATTCAACAACTTTATTTCTGTTCATTTATTTCATATTTACCTGTCGTGTGTGTTAAAACTAATCAATAATACAACATTACCATATTATTTTCAGGCACAGTAAAAGAAACCAGTAAATGTATACTGTGCCAAATTGCCAACAATATTACCATATTATTTTGAGGTACAGTAAAAGAAACCAATAAATGTATACTATACCAGATTGCCAACAAGAGTTATTTGTCCATTATTTACCAATCAGGTCCATTGTGTTAACATTTGGCAGGAAGAGACCAGTCCTTGCATGCATTTGTCCGTTAAGTGGAGGGTCAAGTGTAAGGACAGTAATGAAAAACAATGAAAAGGTCAAGAAAATGAAGAAAATATAAGAGAAATCAAATAAAGACAAAAAGGGTGGTTAAAATTATAAGAGGTGGCCAAAAAGAGAAAGGCATAAAATCATTCCCACCCATTCCATCCTTAAATACACTCCACTCCCCTCCACCCTCCCTCTTATCTTAGCACCTCCTGGATGACAGGTCATCCCTGCACCTTGTCCACTGCCCTGGGTCAGAGGCAGTCTTGCAAGGCACAGCACATGCACAGCAAGGCTGCTTCATTAAATTGGTGCCCCCCCCTCTCCGCCCCCGCCCCCCCCCCCCCATGCATAAAAGGAGAAGAGGGGGAGAAATCTCTTCAGGCTGCATCAAATTTTGCTCACACATACAAAGGATTACAAAGGATTACAAAGGCGGAGCATGCCGACAGGAGACCTTTTGGTCCATATCTAGGTCGGATGCGAAAAAAATCATAATAATAATAAAATAATAATAATAAAAAAAAACTATAATAATGTATGCAACAAACAAAATACATAAACAAATGCATAGGTATAGTTGAATAACAAACAAACAGGTAAACAGTAAATAATAATAAATTGACACATAACTAATAATAAATGAAAATCAAACAGACAAATGATAACAAAGCAAAAACAAATAATATAAAATAAATTTTAATCATTACAGCATCTTGCTTAGGTGTTTATCTAAATGAGTCTTAAAGCTTCGAACTGAACTACATTGCACTACCTGTGCAGGAAGTTTATTCCATTCATTAACTACACGGTTGGCAAAGTTGTTTCTACCTACTTCCAAATTGAATCTATTTCCGGATAGTATGAGACCATTGTTTCTTGTCTGATTCTCATTCAATGTGAAAATTTGGTCACTTTTGATGTTGTCAATTCCCTTTAGAATCTTAAAGACCTGTATCAAGTCACCTCTGAGTCTACGCCTTTTTAGGGAAAACAGATTCATATGTTTTAGTCGATTTTCGTATGATTTATTTTTGATATTTGGAATCAGTTTTGTGGCTCGCCGTTGTACCTTTTCCAGTCTGTCAATGTCTTTAATGAGATTCGGTGACCATACAGAAACAGCATATTCCAAATGTGGATGAACTAACGATTTATATAGCTTGTTAATGAGTGATGGACTTTTGAAATCAAAAGATCGCGCAATCAGTCCTAGAATCTTATTTGCTTTCTCAGAGGCTGAAATACACTGCTTGTATGATTTGAGGTCGTTACTGATAATTAAGCAGAGATCTTTTTCACTATCCACTTATGTTAACGAATTTCCAAATAACTTGTAATCGTACTTGTTATTGTTTCTACCTATGTGCATTACCTTGCATTTACTCGTGTTAAATTTCATTAGCCACTTTTCAGACCATTGCTGTAATTGATCTAAATCTTCTTGAATATCTAATTGGTTTAAGTGATCATTTGCCATTCCGCACAGTTTTGTATCATCAGCAAATTTGGAAACAGTAGATTTTAGTCTATGGACTATATCATTTATATATACTATGAATAAAAGTGGCCCAAGAACGGAACCCTGAGCAACTCCACTTGTAACATTTTCCCATCTAGAAGTTTTTCCATTTAAAACAACTCTTTGTTTTCTACCATTCAACCAATTACTAGTCCAACTTAATAGGCTACCACTTATTGCGTGTAAAGCTAATTTAGTAAGTAGTCTTTCGTGTGGGATGGTATCAAAAGCTTTTGCAAAGTCTAGATATATTAAATCTATATTGTTTCTTTTGTCCTAATTCGATATAACTGTGTTGTAGAATTCGAGTAAGTTAGTCACGCAAGAACATTTCCGTCTGAAACAATGCTATCATTTATCAAACGGTTACTTTCTAAATGATGTTCGATAGCATCTCTGATGATAGTTTCCATTATTTTTCCTATGATTGAAGTCAAACTTATAGGCCTATAGTTATTTGGTTTCTTTTTGTCACCTTTTTTGAATATGGGAGTAACGTTAGCTAGCTTCCATTCTCTTGGGACATCTGCGGATATGATGGATTTCTTGAAAATAATTTCTAATGGAAGAACAATCTCATTCTTAATTTCCTTTAAGATTCTTGGATGCCAACCGTCAGGCCCTGGTGTTTTATTAACTTTGAGTCTATCTATACACCATTTGATTTTATCTTTTGTTATACTTACCGTAGTGAGTAAGTTTACCCTAGACTTTTCACAGGTTTCAGTTTGGAGTTCACTTTGAGGTGTTTGGTCTATGATTACCGAGCTAAAATAATTGTTTAAGATATTACACATTCCTTCGTTTGAATATTCAAGTTGACCGTCAGCAGATAATAGTGGACCAATGTGATTCCTAAGAACCTTTTTATCTCTAATGTAACTATAGAATTGTTTGGGATTCTCTTTGGATTTATCAGCGATGTTCATTTCGTATTGTGGTTTTCTTTTTCTTATTGTCTTTTTTAAATCTCTCTGTATTGATACATACCTTTGATAGTCATTAGATGCACCCGAGCACTTATATTTCTTATAAGCCTGTCTCTTTTTAGCAATACTTTTTTCAGTTTCTTTGTGGAGCCACTTTGGGCGAGACTGATTTGGGGGACGTTTGTCCTTAAAAGGAATGTAAGTTTGAATCATCTTAGTGAGCGTATTTTGAAATATTTCCCACATCTGATCTACAGGTCTTATAAACTGAGCCTTACTGAAATCGGGTATTTTAGAAACACAAGTATCTATTCTAAAAAAATTTAGGAGTTTGAATCTAACTAAGTTGTGATCGCTATTTGCAACAGATTCACCGACTTGTACATCAGTTACCATGCTTTCGCGGCTAGTGATCAATAGATCGAGTAAGTTTCCATATCATGTTGGCTCTTTTACATGCTGAATTAAGTAGTAGTGTCATATGGCTTTTACACCTCCAACTTTGTATTTGCTAGCCAGTCTATGAATGTTTGATTTGCTTCATAGATAGTCTGGTAACCCCCAGGCACTGCTGTGATTGGGCAGTGCAGTACGAGATGGTCTGTATCTTGGGGTGAGTTATGACAAGATGGGCACATTGGGGAATCTTTGTAACCCCAGCGATGCAGGTTAACGGCTGTTTTGCCTTGTTGTGATATCAGGCTGTTGACTTGTGTCCATTCTCTTCTGGTTAGGTTGGAAAATCCAGGTAGTATTTTGGTCGGGTCTGTTACTAAGTTTCCCCCAGTGGGTAGTTTCCTTGTCCATTCTTCTTGCCAGGCTTCTTTTAGGTTGAAATTTTTGTTTTTTGTTTTAAAGAAAGGTTTTCTTGATTTTAGCCTCGTTATTATTGGGGCCTCCTCCATTATTTGCTGAATTAAGTAATTGTCACCAAGAAAATCAATCAAGTGACTACCTATATGGCCATGTTCAAGGGTCATCCAATCAGTGTCAGTAAAATTGAAATCACCCATTATCAATAAATCCCGGTTGCAGAAACTAGACACTTCTTGAAATAACAGTTTGTCGTCTGCTGATGATAATGTCTTTGGCCTATATATTACACCTATATTCATATTTTGTCCATTTGTTTGGGTTAACTCAACCCACAAACTATCGTATGCATCCTGTTTCACTTTCTGTAAAATACAAGCGTGAACATTGTTTTTAACGTACAACAGAACACCCCCACCTTTCTTGTGGTTTCTATCCTGATGAAAGTGTTTAAATCCCGCAATATTAAATTCAGCTTCGAACTCTGTACCATTTAACCATGTCTCAGTTATTACTATCATATCGAGATTTTCGCTCTTGACATACGCCTGTATTTCTTGAAATTTGTTCCTGATACTATGAGCATTAAAGTACATGGCCTTAAGAAACTGGTGATTATTTCTTTTTGACACATTTTGAGTTTCAATATCATGTCTTACATTATCATTTTTTTTATTTGTTCCTTGCTGTATATTATTATTTGGTCCTTCATTGAGATTCAATGCCTCATTAACATTTCTCCCATCAAAATTAACATTTCCTCCCATCACGGTCATCTGGTCGATCACGGTCATCCGATCTCTTTTGTACATTTTGTCCCCCTACGTCACCGTGATTCACGCCGGTGTAGACGTTTGAGGACACTCCCCCAAAACATGACTCCCGGAGTCTCCTGAACCTAGTTTGAAAATACTCCCCAGTTAAATGAAACTAGATTGACAACACTCCCCAGTGAAATGAAACTAGATTGACAACACTCCCCAGTTAAATGAAACTAGATTGACAACACTCCCCAGTTAACTGAAACTGGTTTCAAATTACTCCCCATCAGGTTGAAATGACTCCCATTATTGGATGCTTGATTTTTTTTTTATTAAGGTTGCTCCCCCCATACAAAAAACAAAAAACAAAAACAAAACTACTAATTACACTATACATGATTCCCTTTTTTTCTTGAATTACAATAACCTATTTATTATGACCTATTTATTACTTATTACAAATTACACTACACAGGGATAACTACATTGAAATGGTTGCCTGCGTTATTCTCAAGGTACACTGAATCCTTTAGGATTTTACTACCTTTTGGCCTATGTATATGCCATGTGTGAATAGATTCAAAATTTGCCCAAACACATACATTTACTTGAAACATGTTGGCTGCTGCAATAATCTCTGTAGTTGTTCCCCACACTTTATCCTTACGCATTGAATCAACTTTGATGTTTTCACTGGTGGAAAGGAAATCGCATTTCAAGCTTCTGACAACAGGATGTTGGTCGTCTTCTCCAGTGATAGCGAATGTCATGGGACGAAAAAAAAACAATTTCCATCACCTTTAATTACTTTGACAGCAAGGGGTTCACTTGTGTTTTTGAAAGTCTTATATATTTTTCCAGAGGGACCAGATTTTTTTCTTAAATATCAGACATCCACCAGAGTTGTTGCAGATTGGTCGCTGTGTTGCAACTGTTATTGGATTAAATTTGTAGATAATCTCCTGTTGCTGAACCCGTATGATCTGGACAATTGGAGATGGCTCTGACAGAGAAGTTGGAGATGGTGGGTCTGATGAAGAACTTGGTGCTAAAACTTCTGGAGCACGTTCGTAGAAGGGCTTCAGGTTGCATTCATTCACTTTATTTTTAAGGGGGATATTCGTGGATACATTAATGAGATAGTACAGTCCCTTTTCACAAACTTGAACCACCTCATAGGGACCATCCCATGGATCAGTTTGTTTGCCTCCTTTTCTATCTGCTCTGCGTAGGTTGTAGCGCAGCACCTTGTCGCCACTTCAACAGCTCCCTTTGTTCTTAAAGGGCGAGCCTCTATCCATTTAGAAAAATAACAAACAGCCATCACAATGGCGACATGACCATTGGAGGACCTGAGAAAAATCACCATTGTAAATCATATACGTTTATGCAAGTTCCTTTTTCTTCTTCTTCTTCTTCTTCTTATTATTATTATTATTATTATTATTATTACTATTATGATGATGATGATGCTAAAATAGAATATCACATTTATATGTTTTTATAAAACCAAACTCACTTTGTTAAGGAACATAGGTCTATTCCAATTTGGTGCATAATTTGAGGCTTAATTGGGATACTGTGCAGTTTCAAGTTAATTTTCTTGAATACTGTGCTGGATTTTTGGCACCGCAAGCAAGTTTTGATAGTTTCATTTACGTCAGATACAACTTTGCGCCACCAATATCTTTGCATTATACGATCGACGACTTTTTCTCTGCCCACGTGTCCTCCCAAGGCAACAGATTCGTCGCTGTAACCAGATCCTCGGTGACTAGCCAGTACAATGTCAAGCTGGTATTGGCGATCCTTAATCACCCGAAGGAAGCGAACTTCTGCAATCACAAAAATAAACAATCACAATACTATATCTTTCCTATTCGGTTTATGAACATACTTCAGACAGTCGTCTTGGATTGTGAATGCCTGACACTTCCTTCGAAAATTAGCTTTTTTTCCCTTGTTGTTTCCAACATGCACTGGATAATTTTTTTACCGCAGAAACTCTTCCACCTCGTCCATTTCAGTATTAAAGTCCATTACAGCAATAACGAATGTGTAGTCATTTCAATCTAGGTTCATTCGAATGGGGAGTCATCTCAAACTAGGTTCATTCGAATGGGGAGTCATCTCAAACTAGGTTCATTCGAATGTGGAGTCATTTCAAACGGGTGGGGAGTCGTCTGAAACTAGTTTCAAGTGACGGGGAATCATCTGAACCTAGGTTGATCTGAGTGCGGGAGTCTTTTGAAACGGGGATTCACTTGAACCGGCTACACCGGCCTCCCGTCGTTCATTGACATTATGTCCGGCATCCCTTCCTAAAATGATATTTTGTCCTCCAGTGACATTATATCCTACCGTGACATTTTCTCCTCCATTATCATTACATCCTATCGTGATATTTTGTCCACTATCATTACTTCCCATCGTGATCTTTTGTCCTCCACTGTCATTACATCCCATTGCGACATTTTGTCCCATGACATTACATCCTGTAACATTTCGTCCTCTACCGACATTATATCCTAAAACTATATTTTGTCCTATACTGGCACATTGTTTTACATTAATGTTATACACTACACTGATATTTTGGCCTTTATTGACATTCCATCCGGTATCCCTTCCTAAAATTGTATTTTGTCCTCCACTGACATTATATCGTACTGTGACATTTTCTCCTCCATTATCATTACATCCTATCGTGATATTTTGTCCTCCACTATCATTACTTCCCATCGTGATCTTTTGTCCTCCACTGTCATTACATCCCATTGCGACATTTTGTCCTATGACATTACATCCTAATGTAAGATTTCGTCCTGTACCGACATTATATCCTAAAATTATATTTTGTCCTATACTGGCACATTGTTGTACATTAATGCTATACTCTACACTATTTTCCCATGCACATTGTATTTGCCCTTCCCTTTGGGCCTGTACCCTAAAAAAGGAGCTAGCTCATTACAAACTCTCACAATGAGGTTTGTAAGAAGATCTTTGCCTCTGCGGGTAAGGTGGATCCCATCAGAAGCGTAAAGGTCATGGCGCCTAGAAAAGAGATACCAAGGATCAAGAAAGTGGTATCCCAATTGTGTGCACAAGTGCGATATCCTATCATTGATCCCTATGGCTCTACTGTTCCAACACGAGCCTGCGTAGATCCTCGGGAGGATCCCACAGACTACGTGACGACTCCCACGTTCCTTCATCTCCTGAAGGAGGACCTTGTAATTCCGAACAAGTTCCTCTGATCTCACCCTACCTACATCGTTACTACCCGTATGAACAATCGTAACCGTGTTCTTCCGTCCTTGCTCCCTGATGGACTGGGTACAGTCGGCGATCCCACGGCCCGGTTGACATACAAGCTTGCAACGTCGCTTTGTCTTCCGCTGCAGGATGTCGTCATAGCCTCGCACCATGGAGTCCCCCACCACCAAGAACTCCTGGTTTTCAGCCACTTCATCCTCCAGTAGAGCAAAACGATTAGCTAGAGCCAGCGGTTGCTCCACAGGGCACACGTCCACCGAACGCGGGCTCGACAAACGGGACCCCACGGAGCGCCACTCGCTCACGGCAGTGACAGTAGGTGAAGAAGTGCAACGCTCTTTGGGTGTTTTTTTTTTTTTTTTTTTTTTTTTTTTTTTTTGGGGGGGGGGGTTTCACTCTTCTCACGGAGCGCACTCCTGAGAAGACGAATTTCCTCCTCACACATCCTGAGCCGAACCTCTAGGTTCACGCAACCTTCACAAGCCATTTCGCTCCTCCTTTACCAATAAAAACGGCAAAGAGAAAATACAAATCAACGACAACAAAAAACAGTAACAAAACGTTCTCTAATAAACTAAATACACGAAGCTTACTCTGCTTATCTTACACTATTTCTCGTGCCTTTGGAGTACAGTAACAGAAAACTGTTTTGAATTTAAATAGAACACTACAGTTTATCTTATATCTGTAACTGTATAGCGCTATACATATACAATTACAAAAAACACAACACAATCACTTAACACTTTCGGAGATATAAATTTGACAGGTATTCGCTAGTTGGTGTCTGTGCAGAAAAACGAGCTCTCTAGCTGAGGTCACGAGCAGACTGAGCTGAGGTGACCCTTCATCCCCCCACCCATTCCACCTCATGCATCACAACATCATCCATATACAACCATTCTCCATTCACCCTTTTCTTCTGTCCTCTCCCGTCCTTCCTCAACAGACATTCCTCTCTTCCCCAAAGCCCCCTTCACCCCATCCATCCATCACATCCTAGAACGTCCCCTCATGTTCACTCCCTCCACATCTGCCTTCCATACCTCTTTTACTAGTCTTTCTTCACTCATTCTTTCCATGTGTCCAAACCATCCTAATACTCTTTCATCAACCCTATCTCCCAACTTCTTTTCCACTCCTGTTCTCCTCACCTCCTCATTTCTCACTCTATCTAGCCTAGTAACCGCCATCATACATCTCAGACACCTCATTTCAAACACATTCACACTCCTTCTCTCTTATGTTCCATGTTTCTGCTACATACAGTGCTGTTGGCACAATCACTCCTTCATACAATCTCCTTTTAGCATCCGTTCCCAAATGTCTATTCCTCATTACACTTTTTGATCCACCAAGGCATTTACTCGCTTCTCTCAATCTACATTGTACCTCCACCTCCACTCCACCTTTTCCTGCCACATTTGCACCCAAGTATCTAAAACTATCCACTTCCTCCAGTCGCTCTCCCTTTGTGCTTATTTCCAGTCTGCTGCCACTTTCACCCCATGTACATCTCATCACCTTACTTTTACCCACATTTATCTTCAGCTCTCCTTCACACACACTCCCGAACTTTGTCACCAACTTCCCCAATCCCTCCTCCAATCCTGCCACAAGCGCAGTGTCGTCCACAAACAACAGCTTAATCACCTCCCACTTTTCTCAATTATCTTTAACCATCTCCAATCCCTGACCCACCACACCTTGCATTTACCTCTCACACCACCCCATCCATGTACAAGTTGAAGAGCCAGGGCGACATAATGCATTCCTGATGAAGTCCCACCTGTACCTCCAACCACTCACTCTCTCCATTTCTAATCCTGACACATGCTCTACTACTCTTGACAGCTCTTAGAAGCTTTCCTCCTATCCCGTATATCCGCAAAACCTCCCACAATGCCTTCTTGTCTACCCTGTCGTAAGCCTTTTCCAGATCCATAAAGGCCCAAAAAACATCCTTCCCCTTTCCTATAGCTTTCTCACATATCTGTCTTACCACAAAAATCTGATGTACACAACCTCTACCCGTCCTAAATCCACACTGTTCCTCACCAATTACTCCCTCTGTTCCTCTCCTAATCCTCTCAATCAAGGTCCTCCCATAAGCCTTTCCAACTACACTTAACAAGCTAATCCCTCTGAAACTACTACATTGACACTTGTCCCCTTTTCCCTTGTAAAGTGGAACTATACAGGCACTCCTCCAGTCCCCCGGCACTCTACCCTCTCTCCAGCAAACATTAGATAACCTCACCAGCCAGTCCACCATCACTGTACCTCCTTTTTTTTTAGACATTCTGTATGGCATCCATCCAGACCAGGTGCCTTACTTGCTTTCATCATCTTAACAACTGCTTTCACTTCATCCATCCTTATTTCTCCTCCATTTTCCTCACTCATCACTCTCATTTTCTTAGCATTTCCCACTGCAACTATCTTTCCCTCCCTATCCTCCTTCACATTTAGCAACTCCCTAAAATATTGTGCCCATCTTCCCCTTACTGCCTTCTCTTCCATTATCCTCCCCGTGTGGGGTATTGGCTGCATGTTAATGTGGCAAAGTAGCATGCAGTTGATACTTTAGGGTCTATATGGGGCGCCCCTACAGACCAGAGCCACACATCATTTTGTCTGTGATAGAGGAAAACTCTGTTCAAAGAGAAATGATGACACTTTTATACTACAACTGTCCCTCCATTATGCTGTCTCCCAACCCCTTGTTACTGTCCTGTACAATTTCTCTGAATATTCATTTCCTTTTTCGCCTACCTACCCTGTGGTGGGGGTAAAAGAGTACTGCCACCAAGTATTTGCACTAGGATCGTAAGAGGCGAGAAAAAAGGGACGGGGATTGGGACCAGGCATCCTTCTCCTTATAGCCCCACAGGGGACATTCCTAGAGAAGCTTTGATAAGAAAAAGGAATGGCATGAGGAACATTTACTAGTAAGAAAAGAAGGTAAAAAAATAGTGCAAACAATAATAAGTAGTGAGAAAGGCATTCATGAAGAAAGAGAAGTTTTTAGGTTAGGTAGATTTGTAGGTGGTAGATGGAGCATTAATGGACTATGTAGTGGTAAATAGGATTATGATAGGAAGAGTTAAGGATGTACATGTGCTAAGGGGAGAGGGTGGGGAATATCAGATCCTTTTTTGGTGGAAGGTAAGTTGAGAGTGGAGGATAGATGGAGAAAGAGGAAAGGGACAAAAGGTAGGGAGGTGCTTAGAGTGAACTCTTTAAATGAAAAGGAGAAGGAGTACAAAGAGAAGCTGAAGGAGGAGTGGGAGGGAGTGAAGGATAGAGTGGAGCTAGGTGTGGAGGAGGAATGGGGATGGTTCAAGGAGGGAGTCACAAAGTGTGCAAAGATGGTGTGTGGAAGAAGAAGGACAGGAGGAAATAGAAGGAAGGGTAGTGAATGGTGGGATGAGAAAAGAAAGAAGGTTGTAGAAGAGAAGAAGCGAGCTTTGACAGATTGGTTACAAAATAGGACGAGGGAGTCATATGAGAGGTACAAAGAAAAGAAAAGAGAAGTAAAGCAAAAGGTAAAGGAGGCAAAGAGGAGAGCAGATGTGAAATGGGGTAAGAGTATGACAGAAAATTTTGAAAGTAATAAAGAGATGTTTTGGAAAGAAATTAAGAGAGGAAGAGGAGGCGAATCAAGTAGAGAAGAAATGGTAAAAGGTGCAGATGGAGAGATGATAATGGAAGAGAAGGCAGTAAGGGGAAGATGGGCAGAATATTTTAGGCAGTTGCTAAATGTGAAGGAGGATAGGGAGGGAAAGATAGGTGCAGTGGGAAATGCTAAGAAAATGAGAGTGATGAGTGAGGAAAATGGAGGAGAAATAAGGAAGGAAGAAGTGAAGGCAGTTGTTAAGATGATGAAAGCAGGTAAGGCACCTGGTCTGGATGGATGCCATGCAGAATGTCTGAGAAAAGGAGGTACAGTGATGGTGGACTGGCTGGTGAGGTTATTTAATGTTTGCTGGAGAGAGGGTAGAGTGCCGGAAGACTGGAGGAGTGCCTGGAGGGAAAGGAAGAGGAGGAGTGAAAGAAGGTGAATTAATATTACTTCAGGTGTTAGAGAGCAAGTGTCTGATGTTCAGGTGAACCGTCACTGGCTGCTTTAATCCGATTTACCACGAATGATATCATGTGGCGATGGCAGCAGGACGAAAAGGAGTCGAATCTTGTCGTCCTTTGAAGGGTGGGTTAACCTCTGCCTATTGCCGAGTAAAAGTCTTGGCAACAACAAGGAAGGAAGGAAGGAAGGAAGGAACTGTAAATGTTTCGAATAACTGTTGCCCGAACAAAGTTAGGTCGAGATCAGGTTAGCCTCTTCCCTTTGCTAAAGTCCCACTCCAGCGGCAGTGAAAGTCGTCTGTAGAAAAACAAGGACATTTGTAAACAACCCATATTGGGTTCAATCGAGATAAGATCCTCCTCCTCTCTGCAGAGGTGGGGGGGGGGGTAGGAGCACCTTCCTCATTGTCGAGTAAAATGGCGTGGGAGGACTTGTCCGTATAACGTACAACTGGGTCAAGGAATGGCGAAATGGTCAAGGACAAGAGGAGGAAGAGGGTCGAGTTGGCGCTAACGAGAGAATAAGTTTTGGGAGAGGGGAACCCACAGAACGGGGTCACAGCTGGAATACAGTTAAACCACGATTCATTTTTAATTTCCTTCTGGACAAGAGAGCAACCACTTAACGAGGTTAAATATGGGATTGACGTGATTCTTACTTTTCCCTGAGCAAGGCGCTCGTGTATCGGACGAGGGTTAAATTGAGGTGATTTTAATTAACTGCTGGGCAGAGCTCACGGCGCGCACATGTAGTACTTACAGGAATAAGGTTCAAGGAGCTGATTGTAAGCTTTGCTGATCAGAGGGCAACTGCATAGCGTGACTGGAAGATGATTAAATTTAGACTAGTCTCTGTCCACCATTGAGCAGAGGGCACACACAATTAGTTTAATTTAACATAAGGAGAGTATAGATATTGGAACAGCTGTTATGACACCAGAAGTAAGATTGAACCTTTCGCCAGTCTCGTGTTCGGCGGAAGATACACGCACACACACACACAGAGACCTACCCAGAGATCGGCAAATAATGAGCTCTGAGCTCACTGCCGTAGGGTGGTGTCTGGCTGTCTCGACAGAGACTGCAGCAGATCCGAGGTGAATACACACACACACGCACGCACGCACACGCACACATTGTGTTATGTTTTGGTGTGTGTGTTTGTGTGAAATACATGTTTTGTTGGTTTTGTTCGTTGAACATTGATTTTAAGTGCAACTGATGTATGGTTCATTTTGTGCACTAATAAAATATATACCATGGATTTGAAGAAATCATATTTGATTTTTTCCAATTACGAAGGGTTCGGTGAACGCACGCATAAAACTTGCGAGATTTCTAACAAGGATAAGAACCACTGGATGAGAGATTTCTAACAAGGTTAAGAACCACTGGATGAGAGGAAGTACGTACCCCACGGTAAACCGAGTAAGATAAGGTCACACAGGGGAGTGACCCACCCTCAGACAAGTTTACAGTCACTCACTTCCAACAACAAGAAGGAGGAGGAGGGGGCAGTGATGTAAAGAGTTGCTGGAGTTACGAAGGACCTCGAGGAGTTTTGCAGGGTCAAGGGCAAAGTCGGGATGGGGCAAGAGGGGGAAAGGGAGGGAGGCCAGGAAGACCCAAGTAAGCATTATATATATATATATATATATATATATATATATATATATATATGTATGTATGTATGTATATATGCTAGTAAGAATGCGGGTACGTGTGTTCACTTATGCAAAGTAGACCACTTGGAAAAAGAAACTAACGAAGCAGAGCGCTTTCGTATATTACATCTTCGCACTGAAGATGTAATACACGAAAGCGCTCTTCATCGTATGTTTCTTTTTCCATTTGGTCTACTTTGCATATATATATATATATATATATATATATATATATATATATATATATATATATATATATATATATATATATAAATCAAATCAGCCATCCTGAGTCGACTGCTGAACAAAGGCCTCTTTCATAGCATTCCATGATTCACACAACCGTGCCAACCTTTTCCATGTCACTCCTACAAACTTTTCAATCTCATCTCTCCACCTTCTGTCTGGTCTCCCTCTTCTACGCTTCCCATCTTATGGCGTCCACTCAGTAACACACTTGCTCCATCACTCATCAGTCATTTGTACTAACTTACCTGTCCAATTCCACTTCCTCTTTTACTGCCTCCACAATATCTTTCACTCTAGTCTGGTCTCTCACCCAACTTGCTCTCGTTCGGTCTCTCAGTGTTATTTCCGTCATTGATATCTCCATTCTTCTCTGTGCATTGCTTAGCTTTGTCTCCATCGCCTTCGTCATTTTCCAAGTCTCACACCCGTAGATTATTGCTGGCAGAAGGCATTGATTGTAAACTTCACGCTTCAAACATAAAGGTAAAGAGCCTTTCAGGATTTGATTATACTTACCAAACACTTTCCAACCAATTGTAATACGCCTATTTATTTCATCATGATCTTTGGTCACTTGCACCATCTGGCCTAAATAATTAAACTCTTCAACATTTTCATCGTTTATAATCTCTTTAATATGAACTTTCGTGTTGAACATTACATTTTTAAACCTACTTTGAGACTTTCCTTGTTCAGATCACTCAGCATATCTTGCAAGTCTTCTTTCAAAAAATCTATCGATATATATATATATATATATATATATATATATATATATATATATATATATATATATATATATCACTGCTATACAGTTGATTTAACATGTAATGTTTGCATTTTGATGTGTACAAGATTCATGTAATTTTATAGTTATGCCTTTTTCTTTCTTTTTCAGGTAATTACTCGAGATGGTTTCTAAAATCTTTTTTGTATTTTTGGCTATCGTGAGTATTAAACTTTCATTTTCATTTTTTTTTCCTGTTTATTGCAATTTGTTTTAATAAGGAATTTAAAAATAGGCAAATTTGCTATGGTGTAGAAGTATGAATTCAGGTACTTTTATTGTTATTATATTGTTAATTGTGTTAGTATTCATAATTATTACTATAGGTATTATTATTGTGAATATAAATGAATGTAATTTATAGTCATTATACAGTATGTATATAAAGATGAATAGATAAGATAAGAATGAAGGAGACTAAGAGAGACCATAAGGCCTACACAAGGCAGTTCCGAATGAATGAAAGCCCGAAACCTGACTTTGGAAAAAGGCAGAGTTGGATCCCTGGCTGGGCTGGGTTGTTCCCACCACCGAACTCACGAGGCGCATTTCGCCCGGTGATCGTCTTAAGGGTTTAAATGATGAACTTATATGGCAGGGAAAAAAACATCATAGTGCAGTTACACGTGACGATTTTATTCATTAGAGAAGAAGTTTTTCTGTCTTCCGCCTGGAAATCTTAATGGAGGGGCGCTTTTTTGGTTTAATCAGAAAGATATTGTCTTTTTTTTCAGAAGCGGTTGCAGACCATAAAGACGTATTACTTTATACGTAGGTCTTTGTGGCTGTAGCCATGCGATTTTATTCAGCTGAGGGAGAACCCTTTAACTGCTGTAAGGCTCAAAGAAAAGAAGATTGGCCCTTTCCGTCTTTCGGATGCAGTCACAGAACGTTACTATTTAATGTTTGACAGATGATGTGTTGTGAAAAATTGCTCAGTGCTTGTTTCGTTTGTCCTCTTTGAACATGAATTGTTCTACCCACCAGATGGTAGCTCTGCTGTCTGGGTTTGGGTCCAGCATGCCCCACAGAACCTTTAAGAGAGTCCTCTCGTGATGGTCTTGGAATCTTCCTGGCTTTAGGGCTTGGAGAAGTGGTCGCCCTTTCTTGCAGCAGGCCAGATAGTACCTCATTTGGTCTTTCGTTTTGAGCCTTAATGTTGTGGGGTGGAAGTATGGCAGACGATCCATGCAGAGTTCGTAGAGAAGGGACCCGAGAGCCCAAACATCAGCCATTCCTCCGGCGTATGGATGTTGGGCTGTGTCCAGCACTTCGGGAGCCATATACCAAGGTGAGCCTTGCACACTCTTGATCTGCCGCTGGTAAACGTTTGAAACTCTTGCCGAGAAGCCGAAGTCGATGATTTTGACGACCTTTGAATCGGCGGTGAGGACGACGTTTTCTTGTTTGAGATCAAGATGAACAAAGTGGTGTGAGTGCATGTAGGACACTGCGGACACGATCTGCCTGAAGTAGGAAAGAATCCGACTGCCCCATGCAAGAGAAGGCGACTTGTTGTGCCTTTCCATGGCTGCTAAGAGTGTACCACCAGGACAGTATTCGGTCAGGATGATTTTGCAGTATACGTCGGTTGCAACGTCCACCAGTTTGATTATGTTGATATGGTGGAGGGTGGAAAGGGCCGCGATTTCATTGGAGACATCGCTTGTGCATTGATCCTTCTGGATGGGAATCTTGGCAACACTTATGGAACCCGTTGCCTTACTGGAAGCGAGGACCGTCCGTGCAAAGCCTCCATCAGCCAGGAAGCACTTGATACTGTAATTATCCTCGAAAAGTATGCTTGTTGGCTCTTTAAAAGTTCCTGAAGATCTTGATTGAGACCCACATGTTTTATATGACGACGGATTTAGTTTATCTTTTGTCGAATGGTTTGCCGTCGTTACTTTGTCTGTTGGTGGGCTCTTAGCTGGTTTAGGATCTGGTGTCGTCTTTACTTTGGAGTTGTTGGTCACCACGGGCACTTCATGGGCGGGGCGAGGAGACTTTTCACTGGAATCCTGTTGAGGAACGCTTTTCGTACAACAGGCGAGGAGCGAGTGCAAGCAGACGTAAAGTCTGTAAGTGCCTCGGCGCAATCGCTCGAGGTTGAGGTGACGAAGCTTGATCATCGTGTCACAACTTTGTCCAAGCCGGTCCCGGGAGGGGAACTGTCCAGGTAGTTGATCGTCGAGAACAGATTTGCTCAAATAAGGCGTGCAGGGCTTGTTGCCGGTAGGTTATGATGGAAACACATGCCGACAAAAGACAAGGTCGATTGCAGAATAGGAAATGATCACATCAATAAATGAATAGATAAGTAAATAAATGAATAACCAGATAAAGTTTAACAAATAAATCGATTAGTTAAAGAATAAAAGAGTATCGTTCGGACGTTTAAGTAAATGAAATCTTCAAAAATCTCGATTTTTTTTATAAGGCAAGAGCACTTTTTTTTATTAACTCGCTATCCTTATATACACGGTGGCCGTAAAAGACTTGAGTCATGCAGTACGTGAATCTCTGTCAAGAACAAAAATATGCTACAAAGTTGCATGCCATGTAACCCCGGAAGTGAATAATAATAATAATAACGATGATAATAACGATTATACTACTACTACTAATAATAATAATGATAATAATAATAATTATGATGATGATGATAATGATTAATAATAATAATAATGATGGTGATGATGATAATTGAATCCAGCAGTCGAGCACCCTCGATCCTGGGTCACTCTGACCGTGAGCCCCGTCAGGAACCATCTTGCCACGAAGAACGTCTAAAAGAACCATAAATAGACACGAAGTCTTGTGTGTGTGTGTATATATATATATATATATATATATATATATATATATATATATATATATATATATATATGTGTGTGTGTGTGTGTGTGTGTGTGTGTGTGTGTGAGATTCACCACGGTCTTGGATCACGTGTTGGACTCGTGATCGACAGCTATTTCCCTCCCGGAAGATAGCTCAGAGCTCATATATGACCGATCTATGGGTAATACTGTGATCTTACATGCACACACACAACTTCCCGCCCACGAGAGTTGGAGTAACGACTCACAGCGCAGCGATACTGAAATTATTTCAGCATTGGGCGGGGTTCGAACCCGGACCTTCGTAGTGGCAGCCGGGAATTCTACCAACCGCGCCATCGAGTGTGTATTTTACCTAGTTGTATTTTACGGGAAGGGGAGCTATGCTCGTGCTGTCCCGTCTTCATATCTCATTTTATCTAAACTTTTTTTTAATTTATGTATTGTTTTTGCACACACCATTTTCTCATCTAACTTGTTCCAACTGTCTATTACTCTGTGAGGAAAAGCTGTTCCTTTTTAAATCTCTTCTATAGCTGTCTTTCTTTATTTTCTTTCCGTGCCCTCTTGTATTTCTATCATCCCATTTTATCAGATTCTCTCTATCAATAATTTCTATGCCTTTCATGATTCTGTAAATAGCTATCAAATCTCCTCTCTCAAGTTTTGCTAGTCTCTCTTCATATGATAGTTTTGAGAGTGTTGGTGCCAATTTTGTAATTGACCTTTGTATTCTTTCAAGTTTTTTTTTATACGTTTTTTTGTACTTGGTGACCATATCTTTGCTGCATATTCCAATATTGGTCTTATCAGAGTGATTAGAATTTTCTTCACCATTTCTTCATCCAGGTATGTATGTAACCGTTATGGTACGTAGTTGTGGCCACCGTGAGCCACCAGTGTAACCGTTATGGTAGGTTATATGGTTACGTCTTAATGTGGCGAGATAGACTCCAAAGCGGGAGTTTTCTTTGTTTATTCAAACAAGAGATTCAGGTTAAACTACAAATGCAAATGCCCCTTTGGGCTAAATACAATAAGTGCCAGGCATTGACTTAGGGCACAATAGCTCTGACCTCTGGCCGGTAGGTTCGTGACCTACCCAGCCTCTCGCAGTAGGTTCTTCACCTACCCCAGCTCTGCTTTTGACATGGGTGTTAAACATTTTATAGGAGTGTTAGTGGTTTCAAGCAAGGGTGTTAGTCTTGTTATTCATTGCATGGGGTCTGTTCTATGTAAGAGGGTCAGTCCTACAATTGGTGGATATTGTTTGGTATATTACATATATATGCTAGCTTATGCTTAATACACTAGGGCAGTTATAATAAAAGGATTTATGATACGTTAGTCTGGTGACACTGGGCACCTATATCTTGTTTCTCTTCAAATGTGCTGCGTTAGGTGTGCATGTCGTGGGAAACGCAAGGTAAGCAAGAGGAAGTCTCGCTCTGTTGCAAGCATGTGGATCACGTGCGTGGTGGGTGATGGTTAGTAAGTGGTAATGGATACATGTAAATACCACTTTGATTGTTCTTATTAAGTTATAAGTTTCTCCAAAAATCTTATTTATATGTTTCTCAGGTGACATATTATTCATAACAATGACTCCCAGGTCCCTCTCATTTTCTACTTTTTTTATTCCTTCTCCCAATTTATATGATCCTGTTATTCTGTTTTTGCTTTTTCCAAATTCCATTATACTACACTTTTTAGTGTTGAACTCCATCTCCCACTTCCTACTCCATTCCTGTACTTTATTTAGATCACTCTGTAGTGACTCACAATCTTCTTCCGTGTTCACTTTTTTTTTTAACAGTTTTGCATCATCTGCAAAGAAGCTCATATAACTTTCAATTCCGTCATCCATATCATTAATATATATAGCAAACATTATCGGGGCCAGAACTGTTCCTTGTGGAACACCGCTTATTACTTCATCCCATTTTGAGTGTTTGTCTCTTATCACTACTCTCATTTTTCTTTCTTGCAAAAAGTCTCCCATCCATTTAAGAAGTTTGCCCTGTATTCCTCCTTCAGTTTCTAATTTCTTAAGCAACTTCTTATGTGGTACTTTGTCAAAAGTTTTTTTTTTAGGTCTAGAAATGCACAATCAGCCCATCCATCTCTTTCTTGTATTATATCTATTAGCCTTGAATAGAAACATATTAGATTGGTGACGCATGATCGTCCTTCTCTGAATCCAAATTGCCTTGGATTTAGCATGTTGTTGTTTTTTTTTCTAAATATTTTACCCATCTACTTTTGACAAATCTTTCACATATTTTTGCTATTGTACTTGTTAGAGAGACTGGTCTGTAGTTGGTAGAGTCTTCTTTATTTCCCCCTTTGTATATAGGTACTATATTTGCTTTTCCAATCTTCTGGGACTTTTCCTTTTTTCAAGGAACTGTTTATTATGCTATGTATTTTGTCTGCCAGTTCATTCCTGACATCAAAATTACTCAAGTGTTTCAATATTTCATTCTTTGTTACATCTATCTCTTTCATGGGAGGGACTTCATCTTTCCATTCGATCTCTTCAGGTTGTATGTTCTCCCTTGTAAACACTGATTTAAAATGCTTGTTCATAATTTCCGCCATTTCAATTTCCTCTGTGTATTCAACTCCTCCTTGTCTTAATTTCTCCAAATCTTGTTTGTTTTTCAGTTTGCTGTTTACAAACCTGTAAAATAGTTTTGGTTGATCTTTACATTTTTCTATGACGTCTTTTTCATATTTTCTCTTTTCCTCTCTGCACGCTTGTACATATTCATTTCTATAACAAGTATATTCAATTTTTCAGGTCTTCTGTCTTTCTTAAATTTGGTCCAAGCTTTATCTCTTTTGTCTTTTAACTCCCTACAAATTTTGTTGTACCAGCACTTTACATATTCTTTTTCTTGTTTTTGTCTTGGGACATACTTTCCACTCCTTTTTTTATACCTTTTTGTCAAAATATTCCATTTCTCTTCCACTGTAGTTTCTTCTTTGTATATTCCTTCCCAGTTTTCTTTTTGAAAGAATTCTCTTATTTTATCAAAGTTTGTTTTTTCATACATCAATCTTCCTTTTCTATATTGTTCATTTCTTTTCATGTATTTTTCCTCATTTAGTTCCAGTTCAATCAATATGTGGTCACTTTTACTTATTGGTGTTTTATATTCAATCTTTTCCACTATTCTAGGTTCAGATGTGATTATTAAGTCTAGTCTCGATGGTTCTTCATTTCTATACCTAGTGTTCTCCTGTATCCACTGCGTCATTGTATGTTCAATAATCATCTCAAGTAGAACATTTTTCCATGAGCCGTCTCCACCCTTTACTGTCATCTCTTCCCAGCAGACTTCTTTGCAATTAAAGTCGCCCATCATAACTATTCTTCCTCCATCTTCCATTATCTTATTTAATGTTATCTTTGTGTCCTCTAACATACTTTTATGTTCACTCACTTCCCACGAGGCTGTTTTTGGAGGCGCATAATTTATCACAAACTTTCTGTTCTTCTTATCTCTGTCTTCCCCTTCGATCATAATCATCTCTACTGTATTCTTTCCATATGTGACACTCTTTACGTTTATATCCTTCTTAGTCAGGAACATAACTCCACCCCCTTGTTTTGTCTCTCTGTTTCTAATCCAATAATTATATGCGTCATGTCCTACACTGTTGGGTGGTAGTGGACCTTTTAATTTCGTTTCTACAATTCCCATTATGTCCGGTTCTTTTTCCCTCAGATAATCATTCAGCTCATTCAATCCTGTAATTAATCCATCTATATTTGTGTAAGACACTCTTAGTTTTCTGCCACTTCCATTGTATTCTCTGTTTCCCTTTTGTTTTTCTCTAGTGTTTCGAATTTCCTTACTTTCATATTGACTACTCTCCAGTAGAATTTCTCTTTTTCTGACTCTGTTCTGTTCTCGTTTTTTTCCTTAGCTTATTGTCTTTTTATTTTTTCCTCCTCTCTTTCCTCTTTATTCATTTCCCTTTTTATCCATACCTTTTTATATTGTTCACTTTCTGCTAGTTTCCCTGTTTTTGATAAGATGTTCTCTGCCGTCGTTTGTGACCTGAATTTAATCTTAATTGGTCTGGTCTTATCTGTACTATACTTTCCGAGTCTAAAATTCTCTTCAATTTGTTTCATGATTTCTGGTTCATCTTCCTGAACTAATTCTAGTAATCTGCTTACTTTTTCATTTTCCTCATTGATTCATGTGGTTCTATCTGGGTTGTGTTTCTCTTCCATTCCTAATATAATTATACATTTCTTTTTATCTGCTAAGTCTCTTACTATATTCTCCTTTTGTCTCATCACTTTAATAACTGAGTCTTCAGTTTGTTCTTTCATTTGCTGTTTAATTATGTCAGTAAATGCAAATTTACTGTTTTCTTGGATTGTCTTCCAACCCTTAGCTTCTTTAGCTATGGCCTCTTTGTTTTCTTTATTATTCCTCTTTAATTCTTCATTCTCCTCTTTTTACTTCTTTTAACTTCTATTTCCTTAGTTAAGTTTTTGTTTGCCTTCTCTAGTGCTTCCAATTTTTCAACCCTTTCAGCCATTTTTGACATTCTACCGAACCTACTCTCCTAATGTTCGGTCATTTGTTCAAGTTTTTCTTCGAGTCTTGCCAGTCGGGGGAGGTTGGTATCCGCCCCCCCCCGCCTCATTAAATCCATGGAAATTATTATCCTCACCTTCTATTGTGCTCCTCATATCTATGTTTCTAATCTTTACATTTTTGTTAGACATTTCGTCGTCACTAAATTGGTCCGGCCCTCTTATGTTTACATGGCGTCTGCCTGCCTGGACCAAGTCCTCTCCTTCCTCATTTCCTTCCATTTCCCTCAGTTATCCCTCCCCTTCTCCCTTTTCCTCACCCTCCCACTACACCACGAGCAATCCCCCCCTGTAAATACAATAGGTACTTCCTTTGCTTTGGGATCCACGAAATTTTCACTTTTTCTTCAGAACGTCCTCTACGCCGTCCATCCGATGAAGTGTGTGTGTGTGTGTGTGTGTGTGTGTGCGTGCGTGCGCGCGCGCGCCTGACTGCGTTCATTTCTCTCTACTTGTCCGCACAGACATCTACAACAATTATTCAGAACCATGTGGTTTGTCTACGCTCATGTTTCCAAGTTTATCCGCATTGTTCGGGTGTGCAGACACTCTCAACTCTCTCTTCGCGTAATGGAGGAACATTTGCTTACTAGTCCAACCTATAATCTTCAACCCACGGACACAGTGCATAAATCTGTTGTTTTATACAACTGGAGAACTTGAATGGTTGTGTGTTGTGGTTCAGCGTCAGCCACAAATTGATAGGAATCGTCTGCTGCCCAACACAGCGGAAACGGTAGCCATAGGGGCAGACCATCATCACGGCGCTGGAAGGCAAAAGGTCTTGGCCTCTTACAGATCAGAGGGGATGAATCTTCCGGATTGTCGCGAGTTGATGCCCTACTGGTTCATATGATGATGGTGATGATGATGATGAATCGGCTGCACGTCACAAAATCCTTTATTCAGGGCATAGCGGTGCGGTGCATTACAAAATGACTTTGGTTTTGGAAGTTGGAGACTACAACTCAAAGTGGATTATGTCCTCCCTAGTCCCTGCGGCGTAGGCTAGATTCGAACCCGTGCGCTTGGCTTCACTAGTGGCTATAGCACAGCGAGCCTCGCTTCCCCCCCCCCTCTCTCTCTCTCTCTCTCTCTCTCTCTCTCTCTCTCTCTCTCTCTCTCTCTCTCTCTCTCTCTCTCTCTCTCTCTCTCTCTCTCTCTCTCTCTCTCATTCTCTCTCTCTCTCTCCTTTTTCTTCTTCTTTTCCCTAACAAAGTCCATGGGTCACTGTCGAGCGCACGTCTTTGGATTCGTCTCCTTGTAAGTAACCAGCCTTCAGGTTTGATCCTGAAGGAGTGACTGTCACTTGCCCTGGCTTCCCAGAAGGACATGGCATAGATGAAGTCTCTGACCGCAACTAGTGCCTTCTGGCGTATTTCTTTTGGTTCATAAACATCTGGAAATAGTCTTAGAGTTAAAACACAACTACTCAGAGCTGGAACTAGGCTGATCGTGAACTCGCTTTCAACATAAGTAGACCGACATTCCCTTTCCTTTTATTTAAGAACGAAGTCTACAGAGGTCCTCGTTGTTTTCACATTAATGCGCCCTGTTCCCACCTATCTATTCGAATGAAATCGCTTGGTAATAGAAATAAGATCGGTAATTGTCATGAAAAGGGGTATGGCATAGAGTGCATGAATCACCGGATCATTTTGATATCACCTACTACGTTCTTAGCGCCTTCGCTGCTGCGTGTATTTACGGAGATGAATGAATATGGCTTTCATACAACAGCCAAAATAAAGAATTAACTGCCATCCTGCACGAAAGGAATTGAACACACGCTACATCTGGGTATACAGTAAACACAATATGTCTCTGGAGTAAGTACCGTTTTCTAAGGATGTCTTCATCAAATAACTTATGAGCATGGTCGCTTTTGTACCATTTAGTGTTCTGATTATTTCTTCTGGATTCTACGACGACGAAAGGGTTTTTGGAGAAGTGAAATCGCCTTATGAAAACAAGAAACGACAATTGTAATGAAATAATTTTGAAAATACTTTGCAGACAAGATCATTTTATTCAATTTACAATTTCGGTATTTGTTCGACTAAGATTTCGACTGCAAAATTTTTCGAATAATGTTAAATGGAAATCACGTAAAGGAAGAATTTCGTTGCAACATAAAACACAAAATGCTAATGTCAGAAATACACCATGTTGTTAAGAACTCTGTAACAGAAATCATAAATAGTAAAAGAAAAGTATCTCTTCACCAAATGAAACGAAAATAGTGTGGAAAGGGTTAAAAATTTTCGTTTATCAGGTAGGCGTGGAATGGAAGACTTCAGGAGATAGTTTGGTCAAAATTTGATATATTTGACGTTTCGGGTATAAACCCTGCTTCAGAGATCCTCCAGAAGACTGAACGAACATGAGCAGCTTGTATACGCAATTCCCAGTTCATATTGCCGGCCGCTGCCCCCGGTACCTTTCACCAGCTTTCTGGGGGGGGGGGGGGGACTAAGGCTTACAAAGGCGGAGCATGCCGACAGGAGACCTTTTGGTCCATATCTAGGTCGGATGCGAAAAAAATCATAATAATGATAAAATAATAATAATAATTAAAAAAAACTATAATAATGTATGCAGCAAACAAAATACATAAATGCATAGGTATAGTTGAATAACAAACAACCAGGTCAACAGTAAATAATAATAAATTGACGCATACCTAGTAATAAATGAAAATCAACCAGACAAATGATAACAAAGCAAAAACAAATAATATAAAATAAATTTGAATCATTACAGCATCTTGCTTAGGTGTTTATCTAAATGAGTCTTAAAGCTTCGAACTGAACTACATTGCACTACCTGTGCAGGAAGTTTATTCCATTCATTAACTACACGGTTGGCAAAGTCGTTTCTACCTACTTCCAAATTGAATCTATTTCCGGATAGTTTGAGACCATTGTTTCTTGTCTGATTCTCATTCAATGTGAAAATTTGGTCACTTTTGATGTTGTCAATTCCCTTTAGAATCTTAAAGACCTGTATCAAGTCACCTCTGAGTCTACGCTTTTTTAGGGAAAACAGATTCACATGTTTTAGTCGATTTTTGTATGATTTATTTTTGATATTTGGAATCAGTTTTGTGGCTCGCCGTTGTACTTTTTCCAGTCTGTCAATGTCTTTAATGAGATTTGGTGACCATACAGAAACAGCATATTCCAAATGTGGATGCACTAATGATTTATATAGCATCTTAATGAGAGATTGACTTTTAAGATAAAAAAAAATGTGCAATCAGTCCTAGAATCTTTTTTGCTTTCTCAGAGGCTGAAATACACTGCTTGGATGATTTGAGGTCGTTACTGATAATTATGCTGAGATCTTTTTCACTATCTACTTTTGTTAACGAATTTCCAAATAACTTGTAATCGTACTTACCGTTATTTTTACCTATATGCATTACCTTGCATTTACTTGTGGTAAATTTCATTAGCCACTTTTCCGACCATTGCTGTAATTGATCTAAATCTTCTTGAATATGTAATTGGTTTAAGTAATCATTTACCATTCCGCACAGTTTTGTATCATCAGCAAATTTGGAAACAGTAGATTTTAGTCCACGGTCTATATAATTTATAAATACTATGAATAGAAGTGGCCCAAGAACGGAACCCTGAGGAACTCCACTTGTAACATTTTTCCATCCAGAAGTTTCTCCATTTAAAACAACTCTCTGTTTTCGATCATTCAACCAATTACTAGTCCAACTTAATAGGCTACCACTTATTCCGTGTAAAGCTAATTTAGTAAGTAGTCTTTCATGTGGGACGGTATCAAAAGCTTTTGCAAAGTCTAGATATATTAAATCTATATTGTTTCTTTTGTCATAATTCGATATAACTGTGTTGTAGAATTTGAGTAAGTTAGTCACGCAAGAACGTTTCCGTCTGAAACCATGCTGGCTATCATTTATCAAACGGTTACTTTCTAAATGATGTTCGATAGCATCTCTGATGATAGTTTCCATTATTTTTCCTACGATTGAAGTCAAACTTATAGGCCTATAGTTATTTGGTTTCTTTTTGTCACCTTTTTTGAATATGGGAGTAACGTTAGCTAGCTTCCATTCTCTTGGGACATCTCCGGATATGATGGATTTCTTGAAAATAATTTCTAATGGAAGAACAATCTCATTCTTAATTTCCTTTAAGATTCTTGGATGCCAACCGTCAGGCCCTGGTGTTTTATTAACTTTGAGTTTATCTATACACCATTTGATTTTTTCTTTTGTTATATTTACCGTAGTGAGTAAGTTTACCCTAGACTTTTCACAGGTTTCAGTTTGGAGTTCACTTTGAGGTGTTTGGTCTACGAATACCGAGCTAAAATAATTGTTTAAGATATTACACATTCCTTCGTTTGAATATTCAAGTTGACCGTCAGCAGATAATAGTGGACCAATGTGATTCCTAACAACCTTTTTATCTGTAATGTAACTACAGAATTCTTTGTGATTCTCTTTGGATTTATCAGTGATGTTCATTTCGTATTGTCGTTTTCTTTTTCTTATTATCTTTTTTAAATCTATCTGTATTGATACATAACTTGGATAGTCATTAGATGCACCCGAGCACTTATATTTCTTATAAGCCTGTCTCTTTTTAGCAATACTTTTTTCAGTTTCTTTGTCGAGCCACTTTGGGCGAGACTAATTTGGGGGACATCTGTCCTTAAAAGGAATGTAAGTTTGAATCATCTTAGTGAGCATATTTTGAAATATTTCCCACATCAGATCTACAGGTCTTTCGTTTAATTTTGCCTCCCAATCTGTAAGCTGAAGCTCCTGACGTAGTCCTATGAACTGAGCTTTACTGAAATCGGGTATTTTAGAAACACAAGTATCTATTCTAAAACTGTTTAGGAGTTTGAATCTAACTAAGTTGTGATTGCTATTTGCAACAGTTTCACCGACTTGTACATCGGTTACCATGCTTTCGCGGCTAGTGATCAATAGATCGAGTAAGTTTCCATATCTTGTGGGCTCTTTTACATGCTGAATTAAGTAATTGTCACCAAGAAAATCAATCAAGCAACTACCTATATGGCCATGTTCAAGGGTCATCCAATCAATGTCAGTAAAATTGAAATCACCCATTATCAATAAATCCCGGTTGCAGAAACTAGACAGTTCTTGAAATAACAGTTTGTCGTCTGCTGATGATAATGTCTTTGGCCTATATATTACACCTATATTCATTTTTTGTCCATTTGTTTGGGTTAACTCAACCCACAAACTATGGTATGCATCCTGTTTCACTTTCTCTAAAATACAAGCGTGAACATTGTTTTTAACGTACAACAAAACACCCCCATCTTTCTTGTGGTTTCTATCCTGATGAAAGTGTTTAAATCCCGCACTATTAAATTCAGCTTCGAACTCTGTACCATTTAACCATGTCTCAGTTATTCCTATCATATCGAGATTTTCGCTTTTGACATACGCCTGTATTTCTTGAAATTTGTTCCTGATACTACGAGCATTAAAGTACATGGCTTTAAGAAACTGGTGATTATTTCTTTTTGACACATTTTGAGTTTCAATATCATGTCTTACATTATCATTTTGTTTTTTATTTATTCCTTGCTCTATATTATTATTTGGTCCTTCATTGACATTCAATGCCTCATTAACATTTCTCCCATCAAAATTAACATTTCCCCCATCACGGTCATCTGGTCGATGACGGTCATCCGATCTCTTTTGTACATTTTGTCCCCCTACGTCACCGTGATTGACGCCGGCCTCCCGTCGTTCATTGACATTATGTCCGGCATCCCTTCCTAAAATGATATTTTGTCCTCCAGTGACATTATATCCTACCGTGACATTTTCTCCTCCATTATCATTACATCCTATCGTGATATTTTGTCCACTATCATTACTTCCCATCGTGATCTTTTGTCCTCCACTGTCATTACATCCCATTGCGACATTTTGTCCCATGACATTACATCCTAATGTAACATTTCGTCCTGTACCGACATTATATCCTAAAAGTATATTTTGTCCTATACTGGCACATTGTTCTACATTAATGTTATACTCCACAGTGATATTTTGGCCTTTATTGACATTCTGTCCGGTATCCCTTCCTAAAATGATATTTTGTCCTCCACTGACATTATATCGTACTGTGACATTTTCTCCTCCATTATCATTACATCCTATCGTGATATTTTGTCCTCCACTATCATTACTTCCCATGGTGATCTTTTGTCCTCCACTGTCATTACATCCCATTGCGACATTTTGTCCTATGACATTACATCCTACTGTAACATTTCGTCCTGTACCGACATTATATCGTAAAATTATATTTTGTCCTATACTGGCACATTGTTGTACATTAATGCTATACTCTACACTATTTCCCCATGCACATTGTATTTGCCCTTCCCTTTGGGTCTGTACCCTAAAAAAGGAGCTAGATCATTACAAACTCCCACAATGAGGTTTGTAAGAAGATCTTTGCCTCTGCGGGTAAGGTGTATCCCATCAGAAGCGTAAAGGTCATGACGCATAGAAAAGAGATACCAAGGATCAAGAAAGTGGTATCCCAATTGTGTGCACAACTGCGATATCCTATGATTGATCCCTATGGCTCTACTGTTCCAAGACGAGCCTGCGTAGATCATCGAGAGGATCACACAGACTACGTGACGACTTCCACGTTCCTTCATCTCCTGAAGGAGGACTTTGTAATTCGGAACAAGTTCCTCTGATCTGATCCTACGTACATCGTCATAGCCTCGCACCATGGAGTCCCCCAGCACCAAGAACTCCTGGTTTTCAGCCACTTCATCCTCCAGTAGAGCAAAACGATGAGCTAGAGCCAGCGGTTGCTCCACAGGTCACACGTCCACCGAACGCGGGCTCGACAAACGGGACCCCACGGAGCGCCACTCGCTCACGGCAGTGACAGTAGGTGAAGAAGTGGAACGCTCTTTGGGTTGGGGGGGGGGGGTTCACTCTTCTCACGGAGCGCACTCCTGAGAAGACGAATTTCCTCCTCACACATCCTGAGACGAACCTCTAGGTTCACGCAACCTTCACAAGCCATTTCGCTCCTCCTTTAGCAATAAAAACGGCAAAGAGAAAATACAAATCAACGACAACAAAAAACAACAACAAAGCGTTCTCTAATAAACTAAATACACGAAGCTTACTCTGCTTATCTTACACTATTTCTCCTGCCTTTGGAGTACAGTAACAGAAAACTGTTTTGAATTTAAATAGAACACTACACTTTATCTGATATCTGTAACTATATAGCGCTATACGTATACAATTACAAAAAACACAACAAAATCACTTAACACTTTCGGAGATATAAATCTGACAGGTATTCGCTAGCTGGTGTCTGTGCAGAAAAACGAGCTCTCTAGCTGAGGTCACGAGCAGACTGAGCTGAGGTCATCCTTCATCCCCCCACCCATTCCACCTCATGCATCACAACATTTTCCATATACAACCATTCTCCATTAACCCTATTCTTCTGTCCTCTCCCGTCCTTCCTGAACAGACATTCCTCTCTTCCCAAAGCCCCCTTCATCTCATCCATCCATCACATCCTAGAACGTCCCCTCATGTTCACTCTCTCCACATCTGCCTTCCATACCTCTTTTACTAGTCTTTCTTCACTCATTCTTTCCATGTGTCCAAACCATCCTAATACTCTTTCATCAACCCTATCTCCCAACTTCTTTTCCACTCCTGTTCTCCTCACCTCCTCATTTCTCACTCTGTCTAGCCTAGTAACCGCCATCATACATCTCAGACACCTCATTTCAAACACATTCAAACTCCTTCTCTCTTCCTCTCTTATGTTCCATGTTTCTGCCCCACACAGTGCTGTTGGCACAATCACTCCTTCATACAATCTCCTCTTAGCATCCGTTCCCAAATGTCTATTCCTCATTACACTTTTTGATCCACCAAGGCATTTACTCGCTTCTCTCAATCTACATTGTACCTCCACCTCCACTCCACCTTTTCCTGCCACATTTGCACCCAAGTATCTAAAAGTATTCACTTCCTCCAGTCGCTCTCCCTTTATGCTTATTTCCAGTCTGCTGCCACTTTCACCCCATGTACATCTCATCACCTTACTTTAACCCACATTTATCTTCAACTCTCCTCCTTCACACACACTCCCAAACTCTGTCACCAACTTCCTCAATCCTGCCACAAGCGCAGTGTCGTCCGCAAACAACAGCTGGCTGATCTCCCACTTTTCTCCATTTTCTTTAACCATCTCCAATCCCTGACCCACCACACCTTGCATTTACCTCTCACACCACCCCATCCATGTACAAGTTGAACAGCCAGGGCGACATAATGCATTCCTGATGAAGTCCCACCTGTACCTCGAACCACTCACTCTCTCCATTTCTAATCCTGATACATGCTCTACTACTCTCGTAAAAACTCTTGACAGCTCTTAGAAGCTTTCCTCCTATCCCGTATATCCGCAAAACCTCCCACAATGCCTTCTTGTCTACCCTGTCGTAAGCCTTTTCCAGATCCATAAACGCCCAAAAAACATCCTTCCCCTTTCCTATAGCTTTCTCACATATCTGTCTTACCACAAAGATCTGATCTACACAACCTCTACCCGTCCTAAATCCACACTGTTCCTCACCAATTACTCCCTCTGTTCCTCTCCTAATCCTCTCAATCAAGATCCTCCCATAAGCCTTCCCAACTACACTTAACTAGCTAATCCCTCTGAAACTACTACATTGACACTTGTCCCCTTTTCCCTTGTAAAGTGGAACTATACAGGCAATCCTCCAGTCCCCCGGCACTCTACCCTCTCTCCAGCAAATATTAAATAACCTCACCAGCCAGTCCACCATCACTGTACCTCCTTTTTTCAGACATTCTGCATGGCATCCATCCAGACCAGGTGCCTTACCTGCTTTCATCATCTTAACAACTGCCTTCACTTCTTCCTTCCTTATTTCTCCTCCATTTTCTTCACTCATCACTCTCATTTTCTTAGCATTTCCCACTGCACCTATCTTTCCCTCTCTATCCTCCTTCACATTTAGCAACTCCCTGAAATATTGTGCCCATCTTCCCCTTACTGCCTTCTCTTCCATTATCCTCCCCGTTTGGGGTATTCGCTGCATGTTAATGTGGCAAAGTAGCATGCAGTTGATACTTTAGGGTCTATATGGGGCGCCCCTGCAGACCAGAGCCACACATCATTTTGTCTGTGATAGAGGAAAACTGTGTTCAAAGAGAAATGATGACACTTTTATACTACAACTGTCCCTCCATTATGCTGTCTCCCAACCCCTTGTTACTGTCCTGTACAATTTCTCTGAATATTCATTTCCTTTTTCGCTGGAGGAGTGCCTGGAGGGAAAGGAAAGGAAAGGAAGAGGAGGAGTGAAAGAAGGTGAATTAATATTACTTCAGGTGTTAGAGAGCAAGTGTCTGATGTTCAGGTGAACCGTCACTGGCTGCTTTAATCCGATTTACCACGAATGATATCATCTGGCGATGGCAGCAGCACGAAAACGAGTCGAATCTTGTCGTCCTTTGAAGGGTGGGTTAACCTCTGCCTATTGCCGAGTAAAAGTCTTGGCAACAACAAGGAAGGAAGGAAGGAACTGTAAATGTTTCGAATAACTGTTGCCCGAACAAAGTTAGGTCGAGATCAGGTTAGCCTCTTCCCTTTGCTAAAGTCCCACTCCAGCGGCAGTGAAAGTCGTCTGTAGAAAAACAACGACATTTGTAAACAACCCATATCGGGTTCAATCGAGATAAGATCCTCCTCCTCTCTGCAGAGGTGGGGTGGGGGGGATAGGAGCACCTCCCTCATTGTCGAGTAAAATGGCGTGGGAGGACTTGTCCGTACAATGTACAACTGGGTCAAGGAATGGCGAAATGGTCAAGGACAAGAGGAGGAAGAGGGTCGAGTTGGCGCTAACGAGAGAATAAGTTTTGGGAGAGGGGAACCCACAAAACGGGGTCACAGCTGGAATACAGTTAAGCCACGATTCATTTTGAATTTCCTTCTGGACAAGAGAGCAAGCACTTAACGAGGTTAAATATGGGATTGACGTGATTCTTACTTTTCCCTGAGCAAGGCGCTCGTGTAAAGGACGAGGGTTAAATTGAGGTGGTTTTAATTAACTACTGGGCAGAGCTGACGGCGCGCGCATGCAGTAGTTACAGGAAGAAGGTTCAAGAGCTGATTGTAAGCTTTGCTGATCAGAGGGCAACTGCATAGCGTGACTGGAAGATCATTAAATTTAGACTAGTCTCGCCAGTCTCGTGTTCGGCGGAAGACACACACACACACACACACACACATACACACACACACACACACACACACACACACACACACACACACACCTACACGCACACACACACACACACGCACGCACACGCACACATTGTGTTCTGTTTTTGTGTGTGTGTTTATGTGAAATACATGTTTTGTTGGTTTTGTTCGTTGAACATTGATTTTAAGTGCAACTGATGTATGGTTCATTTTGTGCACTAATAAAATATATACCATGGATTTGAAGAAATCATATTTGATTTTTTCCAATTACGAAGGGTTCGGTGAACGCACGCATAAAATTTGCGAGATTTCTAACAAGGATAAGAACCACTGGATGAGAGATTTCTAAGAAGGATAAGAACCACTGGATGAGAGGAAGTACGTACCCCACGGTAAACCGAGTAAGATAAGGTCACACAGGGGAGTGGCCCACCCTCAGGCAAGTTTACAGTCGCTCACTTCCAACAAGAAGGAGGAGGAGGAGGAGGGGGCAGTGATGTAAAGAGTTGCTGGAGTTACGAAGGACCTCGAGGAGTTTTGCAGGGTCAAGGGCAAAGTCGGGATGGGGCAAGAGGGGGAAAGGGAGGGAGGCCAGGAAGACCCAAGTAAAACATTATATATATATATATATATATATATATATCTATATATATATATATATATATATATATATATATATATATATATATGCTAATAAGAATGCGGGTACGTGTGTTCACTTATGCAAAGTAGACCACTTGGAAAAAGAAACTAACGAAGCAGAGCGCTTTCTTATATTACATCTTCGCACTGAAGATGTAATATACGAAAGCGCTCTTCTTCGTCAGTTTCTTTTTCCAAGTGGTCTACTTTGCATATATATATATATATATATATATATATATATATATATATATATATATATATATATATATATATATAAAAAGCCATCCCGAGTCCAGTGCTGAACAAAGGCCTCTTTCATAGCATTCCATGATTCACACGACAGTGCAACCCTTTGCTACGTCACTCCTGCAAACTTCTCAGTCTCGTCTCTCCACCTTCTGTCTAGTCTCCCTCTTCCACGCTTCCCATCTTCCGGCGTCCAGTCAGTAACACACTTGCTCCATCGCTCATCAGTCATTCACACTAACTTACCTGCCCAATTCCACTTCCTTTTACCGCCCCCACAATATCACTCTCGTCTGTTCTCTCATCCAACTTGCTCTCTTTCGGTCTCTCAGCGTTATTCCCATCATTGATCTCTCCATTCTCCTGTGTGCATTCCTTAGCTTTGTCTCCATCGCCTTCGTCAGTTTCCAAGTCTCACACCCGTAGATTATTGTTGGCAGAATGCATTGAATGTAGACTTTACGTTTCTAACATAATGGTAGAGAACCTCTCAGGATTTGATTATACTTACCAAACACTTTACAACCAATTGTAATACGCCTATTTATTTCATCATGATCTTTGGTCACTTTCACCATCTGGCCTAAATAATTATACTCTTCAACTTTTTCATCGTTTATAATCTCTTTAAAATGAAGTTTCGTGTTGAACATTACATTGGTTTTACTCTTATTCATTTTTAAACCTACTTTGAGACTTTCCTTGCTCAGATCACTCAGCATATCTTGCAAGTCTTCTTTCAAAAAATCTATCGATATATATATATATATATATATATATATATATATATATATATATATATCACTGCTATACAGTTTATTTAACATGTAATGTTTGCATTTTGATGTGTACAAGATTCATGTAATTTGATAGTTATGCCTTTTTCTTTCTTTTTCAGGTAAGTACACGAGATGGTTTGTAAAATCTTGTTTGTATTTTTGGCTATCGTGAGTATTAAACTTTCCTTTTCACTTTTTTCCTGTTTATTGTAATTTGTAGTTTATTGTGTTTTAAGGAATTTAAAAATAGGCAACTTTGCTATGGTGTGGAAGTATGAATTCAGGTACGTTTATTGTTATCATATTGTTAATTGTGTTAGTAATCATAATTATTACTATAGGTATTGTTATTGTGAATATAAATGAACGTAATTTATAGTCATTATACAGTATGTATATAGAGATGAATAGATAACATGAGAATGAAGGAGACTGCGAGAGACCATAAGGCCTACACTAGGCAGTTCCGAATGAATGAAAGCCCGAAACCTGACTTTGGAAGAAGGCAGAGTTCGATCCCTGGATGGGCTGGGTTGTTCCCACCACCGAACTCGCCAGGCGCATTTCGCCCGGTCATCATCTTAAGGGTTTAAATGAATTTATATGGCAGGAAAAAAACAGCATAGTGCGGTTACACCTGACGATTTTATTCAGTAGAGAACGAGTTTTTCTGTCTTCCGCCTGGAAATCTTAATGGAGTGACGCTTTTTTGGTTGAATCAGAAAGATATTGTCTTTTTTTCAGAAGCGGTTGCAGACCATGAAGACGTATTACTTGATACGTACGTCTTTGTGGCTGTAGCCATGCGATTTTATTCAGCTGAGGGAGAACCCTTTAACTGCTGTAAGGCTCAAAGAAAAGAAGATTGGCCTTTTCCGTCTTTCGGATGCAGTGACAGAACGTTACTATTTAATGTTTGACAGATCATGTGTTGTGAAAAATTGCTCATTGCTTGTTGCGTTTGTCCTCTTTGAACATGATTTGTTCTACCCGCCAGATGGTAGCTCTGCTGTCTGGGTTTGGGTCCAGCATGCCCCACAGAACCTTTAAGAGAGTCCTCTCGTGATGGTGTTGGAATCTTCCTGGCTTTAGGGCTTGGAGAAATGGTCGCCCTTTGTTGCAGCAGGCCAGATAGTACCTCATTTGGTCTTTCGTTTTGAGCCTTAATGTTGTGGGGTGGAAGTATGGCAGACGATCCATGCAGAGTTCGTAGAGAAGGGACCCGAGAGCCCAAACATCAGCCATTCCTCCGGCGTATGGATGTTGGGCTGTGTCCAGCACTTCGGGAGCCATATACCAAGGTGACCCTTGCACACTCTTGATCTGCCGCTGGTAAACGTTTGAAACTCTTGCCGAGAAGCCGAAGTCGATGATTTTGACGACCTTTGAATCGGCGGTGAGGACGACGTTTTCTTGTTTGAGATCAAGATGAACAAAGTGGTGTGAGTGCATGTAGGACACTGCGGACACGATCTGCCTGAAGTAGGAAAGAATCCGACTGCCCCATGCAAGAGAAGGCGACTTGTTGTGCCTTTCCATGGCTGCTAAGAGTGTACCACCAGGACAGTATTCGGTGAGGATGATTTTGCAGCCTACGTCGGTTGCAACGTCGACCAGTTTGATTATGTTGATATGGTGGAGGGTGGAAAGGGCCGCGATTTCATTGCAGACATCGCTTGTGCATTGATCCTTCTGGATGGGAATCTTGGCAACACTTATAGAACCCGTTGCCTTACTGGAAGCGAGGACCGTCCGTGCAAAGCCTCCATCAGCCAGGGAGCACTTTATATTGTAATTATCCTCGAAAAGGATGCTTGTTGGCTCTTTAAAAGTTCCTGAAGATCTTGATTGAGACCCACATGTTTTATATGACGACGGATTTAGTTTATCTTTTGTCGACTCCTTTGCCGTCGTTACTTTGTCTGTTGGTGGGCTCTTAGGTGGTTTAGGATCTGGTGGCGTCTTTACTTTGGAGTTGTTGGTCACCACGGGCACTTGATGGGCTGGGCGAGGAGACTTTTCAGTGGAGTCTTCTTGAGGAACGCCTTTCTTACAACAGGCGAGGAGCGAGTGGAAGCAGACGTAAAGTCTGTAAGTGGCTAGGCGCAATCGCTCGAGGTTGAGGTGACGAAGCTTGATCATCGTGTCACAACTTTGTCCAAGCCGGTCCCGGGAGGGGAACTGTCCAGGTAGTTGATCGTCGAGAACAGATTTGCTCAAATAAGGCGTGCAGGGCTTGTTGCCGGTAGGTTATGATGGAAAGACATGCGGCACCACAAAAGACATACTAGTCTCTGACGAGGTCAATTGCAGAATAGGAAATGATCACATCAATAAATAAATGAATAGATAAGTAAATAAATGAATGACCAGATAAAGTTGAACAAATAAGTCGATTAGTTAAAGAATAAAAGAGTATCGTTCGGACGTTTTAGTAAATGAAATCTTCAAAAATCTCGATTTTTTTTTATAAGGCAAGAGCACTTTTTTTTATTAACTCGCTATCCTTATATACACGGTGGCCGTAAAAGACTTGAGTCATGCAGTACGTGAATCTCTGTCAAGAACAAAAATATGCTACAAAGTTGCACGCCATGTAACCCCGGAAGTGAATAATAATAATAATAACGATGATAATAACGATTATACTACTACTACTAATAATAATAATGATAATAATAACAATTATGATGATGATGATAATGATTAATAAAATAATAATGATGGTTATGATGATAATTGAATCCAGCAGTCGAGCACCCTCGATCCTGGGTCACTCTGACCGTGAGTCCCGTCAGGAACATCTTGCCACGAAGAACGTCTAAAAGAACCATAAATAGACACGAAGTCTTGTGTGTGTGTATATATATATGTATATGTATATGTATATATATATATAACTATGAAGTAATGTCGTAACACATTCGTAAAGATTCAACAAAAACCCACTGTGTTGGATAAGAAGAAATGAAATAAAATGAATTCCATATATTTCGATCACGGACTGTGATCCTCTTCAGTGGAATACAGAAAGGTAGAGCAAAAGGCATGTCTTATATACAATAAAAATAAGGGACAAGGGTAGGACTCAGGTAGCGTCTAGTACTTTGCGGGGCAGGTCACCCGCCTTCACCAACGATGGTAACAATTTGTTGACTGCCCAGGTGGTAATGCAGTCAGGTGACCACTGTCCATATGATATATTAAAATTTGGAAATTTGTTAATCAGGGATGATTCTATTATTTTTCTTTTAAAACTGCATTTTGAATTAAAAATAATCTTTGCCTCATTCCAATCCATATGATGGCCTTCCTTGTCTACATGTTGGAAGACAGCGGAATTATGTTGTGCGTATTTGATTGAATTTTTATGTTCTTGCATCCTAGTATATAAATCTCTACCTGTTTGTCCCCAATATACATTGTTACAATCAGAGCAAGGGAGTTTATACACACCTTGATGTATTTCTTCTCTAGGTCTTTGATGTACATTGACTATTTTCTTAAACAAATTATTGGGATAACTAAAAACAATTTTAATATCTTCCTGTGGAAGAAATTGAGAAATGTAATTTAAGGACCTATTATAAGGCAATTTAATACAGTTTTTGTCCCAACTGAAGTTCTTACTGGAATGGGAAGTGGATCCAAAGTAACTAGTTTTGGCTTTACTTAGGGCTCTATTTAGAAACCAATCAGGATACCCTATTCTTTTTAATTGATTCCTGATGGTTGTTATCTCCATTTCCAAATAATGTGGACTACATAATCTAAGTGCCCTCAGGAAAAGACCTGAGGCAACACTATATTTAATTTTATCAGGATGGTGACTGAAAAAGTGCACATAACTCCCCGTATGTGTGGGCTTTCTGTACACTGTGAAGGACATTTGGTCCTGATGCCGTATTAATAGGATATCTAAAAATGGTAGTCTATTATCCACCTCCCATTCAACTTTGAATTTAATATTAGTGGCTAAGTTGTTTATTTGTTCAAAGAAAGCATCAAAAGATCCCCATTCGTCATCCCAAATCGTAAAGATATCGTCCACATACCTATACCAAAACATTCCTTGTGGCTTAATGTCTTGTAAAAGCACTGTCTCGAAATACTCCATATATAGGTTAGCTAACACTGGGGAGAGATTAGATCCCATTGAACATCCGAACTGCTGTTTATAATATTGATCTTATATATATATGTGTGTCTGTGTGTGTGAGATTCACCACGGTCTTGGATCACATGTTGGACTCGTGATCGATAGCTCCCGGAAGAGAGGTCAGAGCTCATATATGACCGATCTGTGGGTAATACTGTGACCTTACACACACACACACACCACACTCCCCGCCCACGAGAGTTGGAGTAACGACTCACAGCGCAGCAATACTGAAATTATTTCATCCCTGGACGGGATTCGAACCCGGACCTCCGTCGTGGCAGCCGGGAACTCTACCACCCGCGCCATCGAGTGTGTATTTTACCTAGTTGTATTTTACGGGAAGGGGAGCTATGCTCGTGGGGTCCCGTCTTCATATCTCATTTTATCTAAACTTTTTTTAAATTGATGTATTGTTTTTGCACACACCATTTTCTCATCTAACTTGTTCCAACTGTCTATTACTCTGTGAGGAAAGCTGTTCTTTTTTAAATCTCTTCTATAGCTGTCTTTCTTGATTTTCTTTCCGTGCCCTCTTGTGTTTCTATCATCCCATTTTATCAGATTCTCTCTATCAATAATTTCTATGCCTTTCATGATTCTGTAAATAGCTATCAAATCTCCTCTCTCTCTTCTTTGCTCTAGTGTCTGTAGCTCAAGTTTTGCTAGTCTCTCTTCATATGATAGTTTTGAGAGTGTTGGTGCCAATTTTGTAATTGATCTTTGTATTCTTTCAAGTTTTTTTTTATACAGTTTTTTGTACTTGGTGACCATATCGTTGCTGCATATTCCAATCTTGGTCTTATCAGAGTGATTAGAATTTTCTTCACCATTTCTTCATCCAGGTATGTAAATGCCACTTTGATTGTTCTTATTAAGTTATAAGTTTCTCCAAAAATCTTATTTATATGTTTCTCAGGTGACATATTGTTCATAACAATGACTCCCAGGTCCTTCTCATTTTCTACTTTTTTATTCCTTCTTCTCCCAATTTATATGCTCCTGTTATTCTGTTTTTGCTTTTTCCAAATTCCATTATACTACACTTTTTAGTGTTGAACTCCATCTCCCACTTCCTACTCCATTCCTGTACTTTATTTAGATCTCTCTGTAGTGATTCACAATCTTCTTCAGTTTTCACTCTTTTCAGTAGTTTTGCATCATCTGCAAAGAAGCTCATATAGCTTTCAATTCCTTCATCCATATCATTAATATATATATAGCAAACATTATTGGGGCCAGAACTGTTCCCTGCGGGACACCGCTTATTACTTCATTCCATTTTGAGTGCTGGTTTCTTATCACTACTCTCATTTTTCTTTCTTGCAAAAAGTCTTCCATCCAATTTAGTAATTTACCTTGTATTCCTCCTTCAGATTCTAGTTTCTTAAGCAACTTCTTATGTGGTACTTTGTCAAAAGCTTTTTTTAGGTCTAGAAATGCACAATCAGCCCATCCATCTCTTTCTTGTATTATATCTATTAGCCTTGAATAGAAACATATTAAATTGGTGACGCATGATCGTCCTTGTCTGAATCCAAATTGCCTTGGATTTAGTACGTTGTTTTTTTTCCAAGTATTTTACCCATCTATTTTTGATAATTCTTTCACAAATTTTTGTTATTGTACTTGTTAGAGAGACTGGTCTATAGTTGGTAGGTTCTTCTTTATTTCCTCCTTTATATATAGGTACTATATTTGCTTTTTTCCAATCTTCTGGAACTTTTCCTTCTTTCAAGGGACTGCTTATTATGCTATGTATTTTGTCTGCCAGTTCATTCCTGCATTCTTTCAGAATCCAGTTTGCTATTTCATCTGGTCCATGTGATTTTCTGACATCAAGATTACTCAAGTGTATCAATATTTCATTCTTTGATACTTCTATTTTTTCTATAGGGGGGACTTTCTCTTTCCATTCAATCTCTTCAGGTTGTATGTTCTCCCTTGTAAACACTGATTTAAAATGTTTGTTCATAATTTCCGCCATTTCCATTTCCTCAGTGTATTCAACTCCCCCTTGTCTTAATTTCTCCAAGTCCTGTTTGTTTTTCAGTTTATTGTTTACAAATCTGTAGAATAGTTTTGGTTGATCTTTACATTTTTCTATGACGTCTTTTTCATATTTTCTCTTTTCCTCTCTGCACGTTTGTACATATTCATTTCTATAACTGGTATATATTTTCCATTTTTCAGGTTTTCTGACTTTTTTCCATCTGGTCCAGGTTTTGTCTCTTTTGTCTTTTAACTCCCTACAACTTTTGTTGTACCAGCATTTTACATATTCTTTTTCTTGTTTTTGTCTTGGGACATACTTTTCCACTCCTTTTTTGTAAATTTTTGTCAAAATATTCCATTTCTTTTCCACTGATGTTTCTTCTTTGTATATTTCTTCCCAGTTTTCTTGTTGAAAGAATTCTCTTATTTGATCAAAGTTTGTTTTTTCATACATCATTCTTCCTTTTCTATATTGTTCATTTCTTTTGATATATTTTTCTTCATTAAGTTCCAGTTCAATCAATATGTGGTCACTTTTACCTATTGGTGTTTTATATTCAATCTTGTCCACTATTCTAGGTTCAGATGTAATTAATAAGTCTAGTCTCGATGGTTCTTCTTCATTTCTATACCTAGTGTTCTCTTGTATCCATTGTGTCATTGTGTGGTCAATAATCATCTCAAGTAGAGCGTTTCCCCATGAATCGTCTCCACCCTTTATTGTCATTTCTTCCAATCAGATTTCTTTGCAATTAAAGTCGCCCATCATTTCTATTCTTACTCCATCTTCAATTATTTTATTTAATGTTATCTTTTTGTCCTCTAAGATAATTTTATGTTCACTCTCCTCCCATGAGGCTGTTTTTGGAGGCACATAATTTATCACAAATTTTCTGCTCTTCTTATCTCTGTCTTCCACTTCTATCATAATCATCTCTACTGTATTCTTTCCATATATGACACCTTTCACGTTTATATCCTTCTTAGTCAGGAACATAACTCCACCCCCTTGCTTTTTCTCTCTGTTTCTAATCCAATAATTGTATGCATCATGTCATGTATGCATCATGTCATGTTGGGTGGTAGTGGGCCTTTTAATTTCGTTTCTACAATTCCCATTATGTCCGGTTCTTTTTCCTTCAAATAATCATTCAGCTCATTCAATCCTGTTATTAATCCATCTATATTTGTGTAAGACACTCTTAGTTTTCTGCCACTTCCATTGTGTTCTCTGTTTCCCTTATGTTTTTCTTTTGTATGTCGAACTTCCTTAGTTTCATGTTCACTACTCTCCAATAGAATCTCTCCTTCTCTGACTCCGTTCTGTTCTCGTTTTTTGCCTTAGCTTCCAGTCTTTTCTGCTTTTCTTCCTCTCTTTCCTCTTTATTCATTTCTCTTTTTATCCATATCTTTTTGTATTGTTCACTTGTTGCTAGTTTCCCTGTTTTGGATAAGATATTCTCTGCCGTTGTTTGTGACTTGAATTTAATCTTAATTGGTCTGGTCTTGTCTGAGCTATACTTTCCGAGTCTAAATTTCTCTTCGATTTGTTTCATAATTTCTGGTTCATCTTCCTGAACTGATTCTAATAATTGGCTTACTTTTTCATTTTCCTCTTTGATTCTTGTGGTTCTATCTGTGTTGTGTTTCTCTTCCATTCCTAATATAATTATACATTTCTTCTTGTCTGCTAAATCTCTTACTATATTCTCCTTTTGTCTCATCACTTTAATAACTGAGTCTTCAGTATGTTCTTTCAATTGCTGTTTGACTATGTCAGTGAATGAAACCTTATTTCCTTCTTGGGTTTTCTTCCAATTTATAGTTTCTTTAGCTATTGTCTCTCTGTTTTCTTTACTATTCTTCTTCAATTCCTCATTCTCCACCTTTACTTCTCTTAACTGTCTTTTTAGGTCTTCTATTTCATCAGTTAAGTTTTTATTCGCCTTTTCTAGTTCTTCCAATCTTTCAACCCTTTGTAAAATGGTGTTCATATGACCTAACCTACTCTCCAAGTCCTCGATCACCTTATCAACCTTCTTCTCTAGTCTTGTCAGTCGGGGGGGGGGGGGTTTGTGTCCCCCCCACTCTCTTTAAATCCCTTGAAAATATTCTCATCACTTTCTACTGTATTGTTCCTATCTATACTTCTAATCTTTACATTCTTATTAGACATATCGTCGTCCTCCAGCTCGTCTTGCGGTCGTTTGTTTACTTTTCGGCGGTCTGTTAGGGCCAAGTCCTCTACTTCCTCATTACCTTCCATTTCCCCAGCAGTCCCTCCCCTTCTCTTTCCTTACTTTCCCACTACCCCACGAGCAATTTCCCCCCACCCTGCAAATACAAAAAGGCACTTCTCTTTGCGTTGGGATCCACAATCTGCACTTTTCTTCAGAACGTTCTTCAAGCCGTCCGTTCGTTGAAAGTGTGTGTGTGTGTGTGTGTGTGCGCGCGCGCGTGCTTGACTGCGTTCATTTCTCTCTACTTGTCCGCATAGACATCTACAAAAATTATTCAGAACGACGATGTGGTTTGTCTATACTCATGTCTCCAAGTTTATCCGCATTCTTCGGGTGTGCAGACACTCTCAACTCTCTCTTCGCGTAATGGGGGGAACATTTGCTTACAAATCCAACCTATAATCTTCAAGCCACGGACACAAAGTTGGAACTACCACCCATCCGTTACCCTGACACAGTACATAAATGTGTTGTTTTATACAACTGGAGAACTTGAATGGTCGAGTGTTGTGGTTGAGCGTCAGCCACAAATTGATAGGAATCGTCTGCTTCCCACCACAGCGGAAACGGTAGCCATAGGGGCACGACGACGCTGGAAGGCAAAAGGTCTTGGCCTCTTACGGATCAGAGGGCGATGAATCTCCCGTATTGTCGCCGGGAGTTGAATGTCCTACTACTGGTTCATGTGATGATGATGATGAATGGGTTGCACGTCACAAACTCCTTTATTCAGGACATAGCGGTGCGTTGCATTACAAAATGACTTTGGTTTTGGCGGTTGGGGTCCACAACTCAAAGTGGATTATGACCTTCCTAGCCCCTGCGCCGTAGGCTAGATTCGAACCCGTGCGCTTGGCTTCACTAGTGGCTATAGCACAGCGAGCCTCGCTTCCCCCCTCCCCTTCCCTCTCTCTCTCTCTCTCTCTCTCTCTCTCTCTCTCTCTCTCTCTCTCTCTCTCTCTCTCTCTCTCTCTCTCTCTCTCTCTTTCCTTTTTCTTCTTTTTTTTTCCTAACAAAGTCCATGGGTCACTGTCGAGCGCGCGTCTTTGGATTCGTCTCCTTGTAAGTAAGCAGCCCTCAGGTTTGATCCTCAAGGAGTGACTGTCACTTGCCCTGGCTTCCCAGAAGGATGTGGCATAGATGAAGTCTCTGGTCGTAACTGAGCGCCTCCTGTCATATTTCTTTTTGTTTTTTAAACATCTGGAATTAGTTATAGAGAATTAAAACACAACTACTCAGAGCTGGAAATAGGTTGATCGTGAACTCACTTTCAACATAAGTAGACCGACATTCCCTATGATTTTGTTTAAGAACGAAGTTTGCAGAGGTCCTCGTTGTTTTAACTACATTAATGCGCCCTGTCCCCTCCCATTTGTTCGAATGAAATCGCTTGGTAATAAAAATAAGATCAGTAATTGTCATGAAAAGGGGTATGGCATAGAGTGTATGAATCACAGGATCATTTTGATATGACCTACTCCTATCCTTTCTGCTACGTTCTTAGCGCCTTCGCTGCCGCGTGTGTTTACGGAGATAAATGAAAATGGCTTTCATGCAACAGCCAGAATAAAGAATTAACTGCCATCCTGCACGAAAGGAATTGAACACACGCTACATCTGGGTATACAGTAAACACAGTGGGCCGTATTCATAAAGAAAAGGATATGCTTATACTTGCAAAATATGAAGGAAATCCTTCTACTTGTATTCATAAAAAATTCAAGCAAAACCTTTTACTTGTCGAGCAAAAGCATAACCTTATAATCGCATAAAAGTAAATGGTTATACATAAACAAGACCCTTTACTTCAAATAAAGAGCTTCAAATGCTTCAAGAAGGTTGAGTGTGGTCAGTAGCAGACTACAGTTAGAAGTGAAAGGTTGTTTTGTCCAACTCTCAGCACGATGGCAGAGTTTGTGGATGTGAGGCATGTTAAACATTACATGCCCCGTTTACCTACACCTGATCGTGATTTTAAGATGTTATTCCGTTTTGAAGAACAAAATGTACAGTGGCTTGCGGACAGATTTTTAGGCACCAATGAAGAAACTCGGGAAGGCGCCTTGTCATCTGTCCATAGAATGAAGATATGTTTGCGTTATCTCAGTGATCCTGGCTATCAAAAAGGTATCGGTCAAGAACTTGGTGTTAGCCAAGCTACGGTATCACGGACTGTGAATGCAGTAGTTGATAGCATAATTGCTCATGCGAATGAATGGATAAAGTTTCCAACTACCAACAGCGAATTAGTAGAGGCAAACCAGGTATGGCAAGGGAAGTATATGTTTCCGACAGCTATTGGTGTCATCGATTGTACTCACATAGGAATACCGAAACCAAAACTGCATGGAGATGAGTACATTAATCGAAAAGGTCGGTCTACCCTGAATGTTCAAGCCACTTGTAATGCCAAAGAAATGTTCACTAGTGTTGATGTTAGTTGGCCTGGATCCGTGCACGACTCGAGGATATGGAGAAATTCACAAGTGTGTTTACAATTAAGAACTAAACGTAATGTTGTGCTACTTGGTGATGACGGGTATGGGATAGAGCCATGTCTCATGACTCCATTTCGGAATCCTACATCTCCTGCTGAGGTAAAATATAACAAGCTTTTAAAAAAAGAAAGAGTAATAATTGAGCGATGCTTTGGCCAACTCAAACGCAATAGTAAACTCGTGTACGGGAAACAGGGACATCACATCAGAAATCTTACGAGTTACGACACGTTCAAACATGTAACTATGTGACCCGGCGCTCCCGAAACACGAGTCATTCTTTTACTATCGTGAGTATTAAACTTTCCTTTTCATTTTTTTCCTGTTTATTGTAATTTGTAGTTTCTTGTGTTTTAAGGAATTTAAAAATAGGCAACTTTGCTATGTTGTGGAAGTATGAATTCCGGTGCGTTTATTGTTATGATATTGTTAATTGTGTTAGTAATCATAATTATTACTATAGGTATTATTATTGTGAATATAAATGAATGTAATTTATAGTCATTATACAGTATGTATATAAAGATGAATAGATAAGATAAGAATGAAGGAGACTGCGAGAGACCATAAGGCCTACACTAGGCAGTTCCGAATGAATGAAAGCCCGAAACGTGACTTTGGAAGAAGGCAGAGTTCGATCCCTGGCTGGGCTGGGTTGTTCCCACCACCGAACTCGCCAGGCGCATTTCGCCCGGTGATCATCTTAAGGGTTTAAATGATGAACTTATATGGCAGGAAAAAACATCATAGTGCGGTTACACCTGACGATTTTATTCAGTAGAGAAGGAGTTTTTCTGTCTTCCGCCTGGAAATCTTAATGGAGGGACGCTTTTTTGGTTGAATCAGAAAGATATTGTCTTTTTTTCAGAAGCGGTTGCAGACCATAAAGACGTATTACTTTCTACGTAGGTCTTTGTGGCTGTAGCCATGCGATTTTATTCAGCTGAGGGAGAACCCTTTAACTGCTGTAAGGCTGAAAGAAAAGAAGATTGGCCCTTTCCGTCTTTGGGATGCAGTGACAGAACGTTACTATTTAATGTTTGACAGATGATGTGTTGTGAAAAATTGCTCAGTGCTTGTTTCGTTTGTCCTCTTTGAACATGAATTGTTCTACCCACCAGATGGTAGCTCTGCTGTCTGGGTTTGGGTCCAGCATGCCCCACAGAACCTTTAAGAGAGTCCTCTCGTGATGGTGTTGGAATCTTCCTGGCTTTAGGGCTTGGAGAAATGGTCGCCCTTTGTTGCAGCAGGCCAGATAGTACCTCATTTGGTCTTTGGTTTTGAGCCTTAATGTTGTGGGGTGGAAGTATGGCAGACGATCCATGCAGAGTTCGTAGAGAAGGGACCCGAGAGCCCAAACATCAGCCATTCCTCCGGCGTATGGATGTTGGGCTGTGTCCAGCACTTCGGGAGCCATATACCAAGGTGACCCTTGCACACTCTTGATCTGCCGCTGGTAAACGTTTGAAACTCTTGCCGAGAAGCCGAAGTCGATGATTTTGACGACCTTTGAATCGGCGGTGAGGACGACGTTTTCTTGTTTGAGATCAAGATGAACAAAGTGATGTGAGTGCATGTAGGACACTGCGGACACGATCTGCCTGAAGTAGGAAAGAATCCGACTGCCCCATGCAAGAGAAGGCGACTTGTTGTGCCTTTCCATGGCTGCTAAGAGTGTACCACCAGAACAGTATTCGGTGATTATGATTTTGCAGCATAGGTCGGTTGCAACGTCGACCAGTTTGATTATGTTGATATGGTCCAAGGTCGAAAGGGCCGCGATTTCATTGGAGACATCGCTTGTGCACTGATCCTTCTGGATGGGAATCTT
>NC_134820.1:12897409-12997409 GCF_046742065.1 Oratosquilla oratoria | reverse complement strand
CGTGAACTCACTTTCAACATAAGTAGACCGACATTCCCTATGATTTTGTTTAAGAACGAAGTCTGCATAGGTCCTCGTTGTTTTAACTACATTAATGCGCCCTGTCCCCTCCCATTTGTTCGAATGAAATCGCTTGGTAATAAAAATAAGATCAGTAATTGTCATGAAAAGGGGTATGGCATAGAGTGTATGAATCACAGGATCATTTTGATATGACCTACTCCTATCCTTTCTGCTACGTTCTTAGCGCCTTCGCTGCCGCGTGTGTTTACGGAGATAAATGAAAATGGCTTTCATGCAACAGCCAGAATAAAGAATTAACTGCCATCCTGCACGAAAGGAATTGAACACACGCTACATCTGGGTATACAGTAAACACAGTGGGCCGTATTCATAAAGAAAAGGATATGCTTATACTTGCAAAATATGAAGGAAATCCTTCTACTTGTATTCATAAAAATTTCAAGCAAAACCTTTTACTTGTCGAGCAAAAGCATAACCTTATAATCGCATAAAAGTAAATGGTTATACATAAACAAGACCCTTTACTTCAAATAAAGAGCTTCAAATGCTTCAAGAAGGTTGAGTGTGGTCAGTAGCAGACTACAGTTAGAAGTGAAAGGTTGTTTTGTCCAACTCTCAGCACGATGGCAGAGTTTGTGGATGTGAGGCATGTTAAACATTACATGCCCCGTTTACCTACACCTGATCGTGATTTTAAGATGTTATTCCGTTTTGAAGAACAAAATGTACAGTGGCTTGCGGACAGATTTTTAGGCACCAATGAAGAAACTCGGGAAGGCGCCTTGTCATCTGTCCATAGAATGAAGATATGTTTGCGTTATCTCAGTGATCCTGGCTATCAAAAAGGTATCGGTCAAGAACTTGGTGTTAGCCAAGCTACGGTATCACGGACTGTGAATGCAGTAGTTGATAGCATAATTGCTCATGCGAATGAATGGATAAAGTTTCCAACTACCAACAGCGAATTAGTAGAGGCAAACCAGGTATGGCAAGGGAAGTATATGTTTCCGACAGCTATTGGTGTCATCGATTGTACTCACATAGGAATACCGAAACCAAAACTGCATGGAGATGAGTACATTAATCGAAAAGGTCGGTCTACCCTGAATGTTCAAGCCACTTGTAATGCCAAAGAAATGTTCACTAGTGTTGATGTTAGTTGGCCTGGATCCGTGCACGACTCGAGGATATGGAGAAATTCACAAGTGTGTTTACAATTAAGAACTAAACGTAATGTTGTGCTACTTGGTGATGACGGGTATGGGATAGAGCCATGTCTCATGACTCCATTTCGGAATCCTACATCTCCTGCTGAGGTAAAATATAACAAGCTTTTAAAAAAAGAAAGAGTAATAATTGAGCGATGCTTTGGCCAACTCAAACGCAATAGTAAACTCGTGTACGGGAAACAGGGACATCACATCAGAAATCTTACGAGTTACGACACGTTCAAACATGTAACTATGTGACCCGGCGCTCCCGAAACACGAGTCATTCTTTTACTATCGTGAGTATTAAACTTTCCTTTTCAATTTTTTCCTGTTTATTGTAATTTGTAGTTTATTGTGTTTTAAGGAATTTAAAAATAGGCAACTTTGCTATGGTGTGGAAGTATGAATTCCGGTGCATTTGTTATGATATTGTTAATTGTGTTAGTAATCATAACTATTACTATAGGTATTATTATTGTGAATATAAATGAATGTAATTTATAGTCATTATACAGTATGTATATAAAGATGAATAGATAAGATAAGAATGAAGGAGACTGCGAGAGACCATAAGGCCTACACTAGGCAGTTCCGAATGAATGAAAGCCCGAAACGTGACTTTGGAAGAAGGCAGAGTTGGATCCCTGGCTGGGCTGGGTTGTTCCCACCACCGAACTGGCCAGGCGCATTTCGCCCGGTGATGATCTTAAGGGTTTAAATGATGAACTTATATGGCTGGAAAAAAGAACATAGTGCGGTTACACCTGACGATTTTATTCAGTAGAGAAGGAGTTTTTCTGTCTTCCGCCTGGAAATCTTAATGGAGGGACGCTTTTTTGGTTTAATCAGAAAGATATTGTCTTTTTTTCAGAAGCGGTTGCAGACCATAAAGACGTATTACTTTATACGTACGTCTTTGTGGCTGTAGCCATGCGATTTTATTCAGCTGAGGGAGAACCCTTTAACTGCTGTAAGGCTCAAAGAAAAGAAGATTGGCCCTTTCCGTCTTTCGGATGCAGTCACAGAACGTTACTATTTAATGTTTCACAGATAATCGGTTGGGAAAAATTGCTCAGTGGTTGTTGTGTTTGTCCTCTTTGAAGATGATTTGTTCTACCCGCCAGATGGTAGCTCTGCTGTCTGGGTGCGGGTCCAGCATGCCCCACAGAACCTTTAAGAGAGTCCTCTCGTGATGGTCTTGGAATCTTCCTGGCTTTAGGGCTTGCAGAAATGGTCGCCCTTTGTTGCTGCAGGCCAGATAGTACCTCATTTGGTCTTTGGTTTTGAGCCTTAATGTTGTGGGGTGGAAGTATGGCAGACGATCCATGCAGAGTTCGTAGAGAAGGGACCCGAGAGCCCAAACATCAGCCATTCCTCCGGCGTATGGATGTTGGGCTGTGTCCAGCACTTCGGGAGCCATATACCAAGGTGAGCCTTGCACACTCTTGATCTGCCGCTGGTAAACCTTTGAAACTCTTGCCGAGAAGCCGAAGTCGATGATTTTGACGACCTTTGAATCGGCGGTGAGGACGACGTTTTCTTGTTTGAGATCAAGATGAACAAAGTGGTGTGAGTGCATGTAGGACACTGCGGACACGATCTGCCTAAAGTAGGAAACAATCCGACTGCCCCATGCAAGAGAAGGCGACTTGTTGTGACTTTCCATGGCTGCTAATAGTGTACCACCAGGACAGTATTCGGTCAGGATGATTTTGCAGCAGACGTCGGTTGCAACGTCCACCAGTTTGATTATGTTGATATGGTGGAGGGTGGAAAGGGCCGCGATTTCATTGGAGACATCGCTTGTGCATTGATCCTTCTGTATGGGAATCTTGGCAACACTTATGGAACCCGTTGCCTTACTGGAAGCGAGGACCGTCCGTGCAAAGCCTCCATCAGCCAGGGAGCACTTTATAGTGTAATTATCCTCGAAAAGGATGCTTCTTGGCTCTTTAAGAGTTCCCGAAGAAGATCTTGATTGAGACCCACATGTTTGATATGACGACGGATGTAGTTTATCTTTTGTCAAATCCTTTGCCGTCGGTACTTTGTCTCTTGGTGGGCTCTTACCTGGTTGAGGATCCGGTAACGTCTTTACTTTAGAGTTCTTGCTCACCACGGGAACTTCATGGGCGGGGCGAGGAGACTTTTCGCTGGAGTCCTCTTGAGGAACGCCTTTCGTACAGCAGGCGAGGAGCGAGTGGAAGCAGACGTAAAGTCTGTAAGTGGCTAGGCGCAATCGCTCGAGGTTCAGGTTACGAAGCTTGATCATCGTGTCCCAACTTTGTCCAAGCCGGTCACGGGAGGGGAACTGTCCAGGTAGTTGATCGTCGAGAACAGATTTGCTCAAATAAGGCGTGCAGGGCTTGTTGCCGGTAGGTTATGATGGAAACACATGCGACACCACAAAAGACATACTAGTCTCTGACGAGGTCAATTGCAGAATAGGAAATGATCACATCAATAAATAAATGAATAGATAAGTAAATGAATGAATGACCAGATAAAGTTTAACAAATAAGTCGATTAGTTAAAGAATAAAGGAGTATCGTTCGGACGTTTTAGTAAATGAAATTTCAAAAATCTCGATATTTTTTTTATAAGGCAAGAGCACTTTTTTTTTTATTAACTCGCTATCCTTATATACACGGTGGCCGTAAAAGACTTGAGTCATGCAGTACGTGAATCTCTGTCAAGAACAAAAATATGCTACAAAGTTGCACGCCATGTAACCCCGGAAGTTAATAATAATAATAATAATAACGATGATAATAACGATTATAATAATAATAATAATAATAATAATGATAATAATAATAATTATGATGATGATGAATATGATTAATAATAATAATAATGATGGTGATGATAATAATTGAATCCAGCAGTCGAGCACCCTCGATCATCTTGCCACGAAGAACGTCTAAAAGAACCATAGACACGAAGTCTTGTGTGTGTGTGTGTATATATATATATATATATATATATATATATATATATATATATATATATATATATATATGTGTGTGTGTGTGTGTGTGTGTGTGTGTGTGATTCACCACGGTCTTGGATCACGTGTTGCACTCGTGATCGACAGCTATTTCCCTCCCAGAAGATAGCTCAGAGCTCATATATGACCGATCTATGGGTAATACTGTGACCTTACTTACACACACACACACACACACACACACACACACACACACACACACACACACATACACAACTCCCCCCCCACGGGAGTTGGAGTAACAACTCGCAGCGCAGCGATACTGAAATTATTTCAGCCCTGGGCGGGATTCGAACCCGGACCTCCGTAGTGGCAGTCGGGAATTCTACCAACCGCGTCATCGAGTGTGTGTGTGTGTGTGTGTGTGTGTGTGTGTGTGTGTGTTGTGTCTGTGTGTGCGCGCGCGCGCTTGACTGCGTTCATTTCTCTCTCTCTCTACTTGTCCGCACAGACATCTACAAAAATTATTCAGAACGATGTGGTTTGTCTATACTCATGTCTCCAAGTTTATCCGCATTCTTCGGGTGTGCAGACACTCTCAACTCTCTCTTCGCGTAATGGGGGAACATTTGCTTACAAATCCAACCTATAATCTTGAACCCACGGACACAGAGTTGGAACCACCACCCATCCGTTACCCTGACGCAGTGCACAAATTACTTCTTTGTCGCGGCTAGTGCCGCTTAAATCGTTTTTATCGGCTTAAGAAACCTGCACAGCGAAGCTATATCGGTAATCCCCTACCACACTCCTGGCCAAATGGCCACTTCCGAAAGGGAGTGTGTGGTTGGACATTCCGCATAAATCATCGGAAATTTAAAATTCCCGGCTCTGTGCAGGTGGCGCAAGCGTCTACAACCCCACCTCCCCCTCCCTTCTTACTCGGCCGCACGGATTGAGCCGTCACTTCAATGAGAAATGAAGGCTTCGCCTGTGGGAGGAGGGAGGGACCCTAAATCTGTGCAGGTTTCTTAAGCCGATAAAAACGATTTAAGCGGCACTAGCCGCGACAAAGAAGTATTATCGGCTGAGAAGAAACCTGCACAGCGAAGCTATGCATGAGACGAGGATAGGTGGGAGGAGAAGGTGAAGCCCAAATTGTAGTCGAGGACAGGGCTCAAGCCGTTATTACGTGTGTCTCGTATGGGAGACTATTCATCTTATCATTCAGTAGAGGGGAGACAAAAAGCATCAAGTACTTATATCGATATCAATATCAATATATATATATATTCATTTATTTGTTTATTTTTTATAAAAATAATATTGTACAATTTACATAGTGCATAAATTCTATGTAGAATATTGTATCTTGCTCAGCGGTTCCTGGGCCTTCCCCTACCCCTCGGTCGCCCTTTGCCCCCCTTCTCTTGCGAAGAGAGGGGTGGAGCCGTTCCCATGGCGACACATGGGACAGGGGTGCTCGAGTGGTAGAGATACCGTGTCCTGAAGGAAGTTGCTGATGCCCAGCCCCCAAGGTCCTGCACCCGTTCCACAGAGTGGGTGCGGAGAAACGCCAGCGATGCCGCGAGGCCTCTGATGTTGTGGGCGTGGGGGGCATGGCCCGGGTCGGCCTTCTCTATAACGCGGCAAAGTAAACGCGCCAGGGACCTCGGGGTTAGGGGGTTCCGAGATTTCGAATTGTAGAAGAGATGATCCTCGGAGACCCCTTCCGTGCGTTCCACGTAGTCTTGAAACGCACGGACCGGGCACAGCGGGTGTGGGTTTCCTTCCTCCAGGAAGGATGGTATTCTGATAGGGCCAATCATGTCGTCCGCCTGCTCATTCTTGGCTAGGAATGTAGGTGATGGAGCGAGAGTTAGGGCAGAGCAGTCCTCCTCCAGTTTGGAGAAGGACTGGTGGCGGGTGATCGCCGCCAGCTGTGACGCCCTGTAACCCGTAGCCAGGGCGAGCAGGAAGACGGCACGTTGAAGGAAGTGTTCCTCCTCCATGATGGTCCCTTCGAACGTCAGGTACTGCAGAACACGATGCAAGGACCAGGCTAGGACCGGCTGACGTCTCGGCTCTCTCGAGGCGCGGATCCCCTTCATTAGAAGGTTTCGCGCCCTTTGTGGCACTGTGATGTTCATGCCGAAGTAGAGTGGATCAGCGAGGGCTGCGTAGTGAGCCGAGATTGTCGCCGGTGCCCTGTTGGTGGTGTCAGCTAGCCAAGACAGGAAGTCCAGAACTGTGCTAGCGGAGATGGTCACTATCGCGTGTCTCCGAAGGAAGTCCTGGAATCTCCGCCAGCAGGATTCATATTGCCGCACTGAGGATGGACGGTGAGCTCTCAGCATCTTGTCTACTGCCTCTGTAGAGAAGAGTTGGCCGAGAGCTCCCCGTAGAAACTCCAAGCGTGAAGTCGAAGTGACGCTTGGAGAGGTGCGGTAAGGCTGCTGGCCAGGCAGGCTGACCCTAGTAGAAGGGGAGAAGGGCACCACTTCATTAGCTCCCCGAACCACGGCTGAGCTGGCCAGTAGGGAGCTATCAGGAGGACCCGACCCTTGAAGGACCTGAGGGTCTGCACCACCTTCAGGAGGACCGTTGTCGCTGGAGGAGGAAATATGTAAACATACTTCCAGCGGTTCCAGTCCTCCGTGAAGGCGTCCGGGCCTCCTGCGCGTGTTCTGTGGTTGTAGGAGAGGAAGAGGGGGAGCTGGGTCGTGCTCGGGGAGGCAAATAGGTCCACCTCCGGGGTGCCGTAGCGGAGGGAGAGCGACTCGAACACTTGTGGACGTAGTTGCCACTCCACCGATGTCTCCCGGAACCTGGATAGAGCGTCCGCCCATTCGTTCTCCCGGCCCGGAACATACTTCGCCGAGAGAGAAATGGCCCTGCGTGATGCCTCGGCGAAGATGTCCTCCGACAGGGCTAGGAGTGGACCTGATCGGGCCGTACCTTGCCTCTGCACGCACTGTACTGCCGTCACATTGTCCATATCGAAGCGGACGCTCGTGTAGGAGATTTCGGGGTGCCGGTCGAGCCATTCTTTTACCACTATCAGCTCCCGAAGGTTGATATGTAGCGACCTTCTCTCTTCCGACCATCCCCCGCACGCTTGATGTCCCCAGCTCGACTGGAAGCCCCACCCTATGTCCGAGGCGTCCGTCGCTACTGTTATCCGAGGTGGGGGCGGGGACCATGGGACTGACTGGCGTAGGACCCCTGGCCGAAGCCAGGGACGTAACAAGCTGTGGAGTGTTGAGGGTACCGGCCTGGGAAGGTCGCGCGGGAAGAGTGGGATGCTCCTGTTGACCTCTCGCGTTAGCCGTCGGTGTTTCAAGCGGCCCAGTGGAAGGGCCGGGGCCGCGAAGTTGAGGCAACCTAACAGGCCCTCCCACTGACGGCGGGAGAACGTTTGGGAGAAGAATGCCCTCCTGACACAGCGGAGTGTCCGAAGAGCGTTGTCTGGAGCCAGTGACAGGGAGGCGTTGATCGTGTCCCACTCGATCCCGAGCCAATGAAGTTTTTGTGTAGGGGTGAGGGTAGATTTGTCCCAGTTTACCTTGAAGCCCATCTCCGTCAAGATTCTTAAAGCCACCGAGACATTGGTTGATGCACCCTCCTCGGTGGGCGAATGTATCAACCAGTCGTCCAGGTACATGAGTGTGGAGACGCCTGCCTCCGCCAAGCGTGCGCCTACCACTCTCGCTAGCTTTGTGAAGACCCTCGGGGCAAGCGAGAGTCCGAAAGGGAGTCTGGTAAATTGATACGTCTCCCTCCCGACCTGGAACGCCAGGAACCGGCGAAATCGGGGGTGGATGGGGACATGCCAATATGCGTCCTGAAGGTCCAGGGACGCTAACCAGTCTCCCTCCCGGAGCACTGACCGAACCTGAGCCACCGACACCATCTTGAATCGCAGGGGTTTCAAAAATTTGTTCAGTGCGCTCAGGTCCATAACCAGTCTCGTTTTCCCTGGGTCTTTCTTTGGTACGGTAAAAAGACGGGACAGAAAGACCCGACCTGTCGCTGGTTCCACTATTCCTTTTTCCTTCATGTCTCTCACGTGGGGCAGCACTGAAGAGGACACCTTGGATGACGCGGGAGGGTGGCGTAGTGGCTGTGGGAGGAAAGAATAAGGAATCAGCTTATCGGTAGTAATGTGTATATCCCCCCCCCCCCCAAGCCTGAAGGGCTGGGGCAAGTTACTATCCATACTATGTAAGAGTATCACCACAGTTCCCTCAGAGGATAAAGGTAAGGAGACCCACCGGGAGAGAGACCCAAGGCCAGGTGAGTCCCTGGCGGATGACCCTGGAGGCCCATCCGTGCGCAGGCCACGCGTGGTGCCAGCCCAGGAGACACCCCACTTGGGGGCCTTCAGAAGTTCTTGAACTTTTGCTGTTGTTGCTGCTGATGTTTTCGTTGGTTGGTGGTCCTCTGGGGTTGGGAGGAGGTGTGGTGTTGCGATTGTTGGCGCCGAAATGTCTGGGGCTGTTGCTGATGCGGGCGCTGGGTTATCCTCCCTGTGGGTGGTGGACGGTATGCCCGCTGTTGTTGTTGATGTTGTTGTTGTTGTTGTTGTTGTTGGCGCGCGTATGGGGGCGGGCGCCTGAATAGAGAGTGGGACCTGTAAGCAGGTAAGGGCCGAGGTCTCGGTTGGGATGGTTGTTGGATCTGGATGACGGTCGGGACCGTAGCGAAGACGCGGTCTGTCGCTTCCTGGTCGAACAGACCACGGGAAAGGGGAGCTGCTCTCACCACGCCCCGGCGAGCTATCTCCGGGGCCGACCGCGCTGCAGACTGACGAGCTGCCAAACGAGCCGCGGTGAAGGCCCTCGCTGCTGGGGGTAGGGCTGATGACGCCATGTTGGCTGTACCCTCTGCCACGGTAGAGAGTGCCGCCAGGGTGTCTCTGCATACATAAAAACACGCGAATCAAATTAGTAGGGCGAGAAGGATCCCGATCCCCGGAGGGTGTAATAAAGTCACATCGCTCAATTGTAGAACGTATAACATATGCGAGGCCGAGGTCGTTTCCGAACGACCTCGTCCTTGGGTGCTAGTCAAGAGGCTCCGTCCTGGGTGAAGACGCTACCTGAGCGTCTCTCGCCAGGACAGGTCTGGACCCTCTGTATACATTGAAATATCCCACTCACCTCAATTCTTCCCGCGGGAAGTCCTCAAAGCTCGTGGCGAGCGTCGTCAGCCAGTTCCTCATCATCGCGATTGCCGTGACGGTCGAGATGGTAGAGGCAAGGTCTTGTCTGGTCGAGGCCTCCGTCGTCAGCAACTTAGTCTCCGGTTCACTAAGTTGATGGGGGAGGGCGGGGGTCCCTGCCAGAGTGCCATAAGCAATCGCGCAGACCCTCCGGCGCGAAGGGTGGTGGCAGGACGACGGGGAATGATGAAGGGATATGCCGTCGAGGAGGAACCGTCTTGGGTTGGTCTTGGGCCCGCTCGAAGAGAGCAGGGATGTCTAAGGCCTTCTCCCCTTTCTCCTGCGGGAACCAGGCGTTTGGGGAGAGTGCTACCGCCGGTGAGTCCCCCGACCTGTCGACAAACATATGCCCATCAGGGTTTAAACGAGTGTTCTCCAGGAGAGCACCTAATGCGTCCAGAGTGTTAGAGGTGGAAATCCTGGAGGGCGTGGAGGCCGGAGCGGAGAGGGGTCGAATCTTATATAGAACCTTAGCCCCCTCCGCGTCGTTGGCCCACTTTAGGATAACGTCATCTCTCCTCCTCCAGCCCTCCGGTAGCGAGTAGTCGGGAGACCAGGCCACTAGCTTGTGATCTTCTCCAAACGAGTACTCCCAGGACCGGGGAAGGTCACACCATGAGAAGGGGCGGAACTCAAAAGAGTCCGTCATGGTAGGAGGATAAGGAAAAGAACTGTAGTGGTCCTCCACCCTGTCCAACCCGACGGACGTCTGATTGGGGGGTTCCTCCTGAGAGGGGCCTTCTAGTCCTATACCTGTCGCCGGCACGGAGGGGCGGAGGGAAGGACCAGGAGGGAGAGTGGGAGGGGGGGCTAGAGCCGTAGGTTCAATAGGAGGTTGCTCTGGAGGGGGTGCGTTATGATTTGCGCGGTCTGAAAGGCCGGATAATGTGATAGGGCCGATTCAAGGACGGGGCCTATCAGGGACGGAAGGAGGGCAGCCACTTGGGCGGCCAGAGTTCCCTCTCCCCTCGTGTCGTCCTCCGGCTCCCTGCCCTTGTGGGATTTACGGCGAGGAAAAGGAGAGCGAGGAAGGGAGGGTGAGTTGGGGGGAGAGGCTGTGGAGGGTGGGGACAAGCTGAGCGTCCTGGACCTCGGTGAGGCAGACCTCTTTTTCGAGCGAGATTTCCTGCCGGGTTCACGTGAGTGAACTAGGGAGGAAGACGAGTTCGTGGGGGTGCTTGACAAAGCAAGCCGTAAGGGTTTTAAGGACCCTTGATGTTCGGATGTATGGGGCTGCCGAGAGGCCTGAGGACGCTCGGGGACACCATACTCCGCAACATCAGACTCGTCCCCTTGTACTCCGAGAGGCCCAGGTTGTCCACCAACGGAAGTCTCGGAGACATAGGGAGACGGATGGCGAGGGCGAACGAGGCCCAATTCCACTCCTAACGCCGGATCCGCCCACACCAGGGGGGGGTCGTCAGCGGATTTCAATTTCCGAGCTCTGCGCCATGCCTCCCGAAGGTGTCCGAGGGCGGCTAGCTTGGAACGGGTTTTGGGAGGGGCAGCACGAATCTCCTCAACCCGCGCTTTGCACACAACGCAGGCTAGGGGGTTAAAGCCAGCTTGTGAGAAACAAGGGGCATGGCGGGAGCAGAGGTCGTGGTGGCCGTCTGACGAGATCCTGGCTGTGCAGCCGGATTCCACACACAAGCGTTTGGTCTGAAAATAGAATAATGATAATCATAGACGGGGTGTCCCAAAGGTGTCTGGACACAACACCAAAGGGGAAAAACTGCAGGAGAACTCCCTACGAGAACACAAGAGCACGAGCTGGAACCAGACTTACCGGCATGAAAGAAGGTGGGTTGTTGAGTGACCGACTCGTCTGGTTCCGCGATGCTAAGTGACGGCTCAATCCGTGCGGCCGAGTAAGAAGGGAGGGGATAGGGAGGGGGAGGTGGGGTTGTAGACGCTTGCGCCACCTGCACAGAGCCGGGAATTTTAAATTTCCGATGATTTATGCGGAATGTCCAACCACACACTCCCTTTCGGAAGTGGCCATTTGGCCAGGAGTGTGGTAGGGGATTACCGATATAGCTTCGCTGTGCAGGTTTCTTCTCAGCCGATAAACGTTGTTTTATACAACTGGAGAACTTGAATGGTCGAGTGTTGTGGTTGAGCGTCAGCCACAAATTGATAGGAATCGTCTGCTTCCCACCACAGCGGAAACGGTAGCCATAGGGGCACGACGACGCTGGAAGGCAAAAGGTCTTGGCCTCTTACGGATCAGAGGGCGATGAATCTCCCGTATTGTCGCCGGGAGTTGAATGTCCTACTGGTTCATATGATGATGATGATGAATCGGCTGCCCGTCACAAACTCCTTTATTCAGGACATAGCGGTGCGGTGCATTACAAAATGACTTTGGTTTTGGCGGTTGGGGTCCACAACTCAAAGTGGATTATGACCTTCCTAGCCCCTGCGCCGTAGGCTAGATTCGAACCCGTGCGCTTGGCTTCACTAGTGGCTATAGCACAGCGAGCCTCGCTCATGAAAACAAGAAACGAACAATTATAATGAAATAATTTTGAAAATACTTTGCATACAAGATCATTTGATTCAATTTACAATTTGGGTATTTATCCGACTAAGTAAGATTTCGGCTGCAAGTTTCTTCGAATAATGTTAAATGGAAATCACGTTAAGGAAGAATTTTGTTGCAACATAAAACACAAAATGTTAATGTCAGAAACACACCATATTGTTTATGTTGTTAAGAACTCTGTAACAGAAATCATAAATAGTAAAAGAAAAGTATCTCTTCAGCAAATGAAACGAAAATAGTGTGGAAAGGGTTAGAATTTTTCGTTTATCAGGTAGGCGTGGAATGGAAGACCTCAGGAGAGAGTTTGGTCAAAATTTGATATGTTTGACGTTTCGGGTATAAACCATGCTTCAGAGATCCTCCAGAAGACTGAACGAACATGAGCTTGTATAGGCAATTCACAGTTCATATTGCCAGCCGCTGCCCCCGGTACCTTCCATCAGCTTGATGGGGGGGGGGGTATGGACGTCGATCCCCCCGCGCCTTAATCCATTACTCTCAACTACTTTCGCTGCTGGGATCGCCCAGAAGAAACAGTTTTCTCTACTTACATTATTAACACATATTTGTACTGCTTCCATGTAATTTCTCATCCTTTTATTCAACCCCTCGTAGCTTACTAATGCGTCCTCCTAACTCATTTGGTGCGAATATAGATCTACGTGGTTGATCATGGCGTTAGATGGTGTTGTTCTAAATGGCAAAACTTCTAGATGGAAAAATTTACTAGTGGAGTTCCTCAGGGTTCTGTTCTTTGGCCAATTCTGTTCATAGTATATATAAATGATATAGACCATGGACTGAAATCTATTGTCTCCAAATTTGCTGATATAAAAATGTGCGGAATGGCAAATGGTCACTTAAACCAGTTAGATATTCAAGAAGCTTTAGATAAACTACAGCAATGATCTGAGAAGTGGGTAATGAAATTTAACACAGGTAAATGTAAGGGAATGCACTTTGGTCAAAATAAGAACAAGTACAATTACAAGTTATTTGGAAATTCATTAACAAAAGGATCTCAGGGTAATTATCAGTAATGATTTCAAATCGTCTAAGTAGTGTATTTCACCTCGGAGAAAGCAAATAAAATTCTAAGACTGATTGCATGGTCTTTTGATTTTAAAAGTCCAAATGCCATTAACATTATAAATAATATGCTGTTTCTGTATGGTCACCAAATTTTATTTAATACATTGACAGATTGTTTATAATCAATAGCCAGCAAGCAAGGAGTTGCATACATTTGCTCTCCATTTTGTGTTTATAAGCAATGGGCAGGGGCTCAATTGAATTGCTGACTTAGAATTATTTGTAACCTAAGTGAGATATGCAGAGATTCGAGATTGCTTAAGTACACAATATAGCCATATAGACTTGTAACAACAAATCTGATTGGTGAAAAGGTGAAGAAAATTCAATTCGTTCATGATTATAAGATCACACCCTTTGGGGAGGATCTTAAATATAAAGTTAAGGATCATTGGGCCAAAGAAATCAATACATCTCTGCAAAGCTTACTTAGTACCTTGCAAATGTGCTCCTGTGGGATTCCTTGAGTGTACCTCAGAGAAGCATACTGTATAAGAATTAATAAAAAAAAAAAAAAATCTACAGTTTCATTCACCTGGACAGGAGATTATAACTAACAGTCTAAAACTTGAAAAAGTGGAATGATTGAAGGCAACAGGGCCTACAGACTAAAATATGGGAATAAAGGCAGTAATAACAAAAGTGATAATATGAAGGAGAAAGTGAAGAAAGGGACAAAGGCGGATGATAGTGTAGAAAGGTGAGCGAAAGCGAGCAAGGAAATGGATTCCAAATATCAGAAATAAATCATACAAATATCTACTGAAACATATGAATCTGTTTTTCCTAAAGATGCATTGACTCGGGTGATTTGATACAGATCTAAAGAAAATTGACAACATCAAAAGTGATGAAATTTTCACACTGAATGTGAATCAGACATTAAATAATGGTCTCAAATTGTCAGAAAGTAAATTTGATTGGGAAATGGGTAGAAACCACTTCACCAACCATGTAGTAAATTAATGGAATAAACTTCCTCTGCAGAGACAGAGCAATTTAGTACAGTTCAAAGTTTTGGGATTCATTTAGATAAACACCTAAGCAATATGGTGTAATGCCTGCCATCTATTTTATTTTATTTATTATCTGTTTTTTTATAGATAATCATTGGTTTATTATTAGAATCTATTAATTTATTTACTTATCTATTTATTATGCACTTCCTTTGTTATCCTTTGTAATATTGAAGAGTCTGGCAGAAGTCTATTTGGCTTCAGTTCTGGAAGGTCATAATTGTCAAACAGAGCAAAACTTTTACCTGAAAGTGATTGATGAACTGCAAGAGAGGAGTGGGTGGACTATGTGCACCTAGACTTAGAGAAGGCTTTCGATAAAATACCTCTCAATCAATTTATTTGAAAATTGGAGCACACTGGAGGACAAAGAGACAAACTACTCGAATTGCTGAAAAAAAAATTAAGTGAAGGCAAGTGAAAACAGCATTAAAAGATAAAACTTCAGAATGGAGAGCAGTGACCAGTGATGATCCATGAGGTTCACAGCTAGCACCTATGGTATCTATCATTATCTGTGGTAAGGGAGAAAAAATACTGCCAGCAAATGTTCCTACTTGAATCATAAAAGGCGACAGAAACAGAATGGGGATAGAACTAGGCACCCTATTCTCTGTAGCTCCAAAGGGGACATTCCTTAAAAAAAAAAAAATATATATATATATATATATATATATATATAATATATTTATATATATATATATAAATATATATATATATATAAACGGGGTCTTGGAGAAGTTTTCCATTCAGAACCCTTCTTTTAATGTGCATGAATATGGTACAGATGAGAGTAAAGGGGAAGAGATATGCAGGTTGTTTATGAGAAGATAGTTGTGTTGGCATTGAGTGAAACTAAGTTGAAAGGAAGGTGCAAGTGTGAGCTTGAGAGGGTGTCAGGAGTAAAGAGAGAATGAGAGAGAGAAAGGGTGGCTATATTACTAAATGAAGAAATAGGTATGTGGCAGAGTGGAAGGTTTCTTGGAGATAAATGTGGATGAAGGTGAAACTGGGAAGGGAGATGTGGGTATTTGTAAGTGAATATGGGCCTGGTAGTGAGAAGAGTATATATATATATATATATATATTATATATATATCTATATATATATATATATATATATATATATATATATATATTGTTGCGAGCTTGCTCCAAACAATGCCTCGACCTAGGATCTACCCGCGCGGTGACCAACAAAGCCTTGACCTGGGGTCTTTCCCGCGCGGCTGTTGGCGTGGCGTGGGTACGCGCGCGCGACTGCGCATGCGCGGTTGCCTGTACTGTTACTGTCTATCCATTATTTTAGTTAGTTAGGAAAGTAGCTAGTTCCATTTATGATTGCTGAATACCTTTCAAGAGTATTCTTATTGTTTGCTGCGTGCCTTGCTATGTGTGCTGGTGACTACAAAATGTATTATGATTCTGTACTACGTCGCCGTATGGTGACGTCTGGCAACTCTGTTCACGCTGACCTCTTGTTCAAATCGGCGTGGCTTGGGTTCGTGTCACTTCTCTTTCTACCCCTGACCCAAGTGGTCATGTCTCACCATTATCCTAAGTATTGTATACCTTAAGTTTAAGAAATAGGCTTTAGCTAGGTTGTTAGTTGTGATGTAATGTACTTGTATTATATATCATTTTAATAATTGGATATAATTTAGATACATCACACTTTTATTCAAACCCCCCCCCCCGCAGTGACAAGTAGAGTTCATTGTTGTAGTCAATTACTTAGACTGCAACAAGTGGGGGCCCGTGCCTGGATGACGAACCAATACAAATAAGTGCTAGACGTTACTAGAACTCCATCGCAAGTGCTATTACAAATTGTTATATATATGTACTGTGTATTGTGTGTGTGCGATTGGAGATATCTCGCGGTAAGCACTAGTTGGTTATTCTTTCTCATTTGAACTCACATAACGACTTGTCACTGTAGCTAGGTTAGCCTATTGTATTTCAGTAAGCTTAAGTGTTCTCGAGTAAAAATGGCAGAGGTAGAGCATTTTTTAGCAGCCCCTACATTCACAGCGCTAGGGAAATTAAAAAAGACTAAGCTTACGGCTGTTGCTCGACGCCTCGGATTGGAGGGATACTCCAGCTTGTCGGTACATTCATTGAGGCAGAGGATACATGACCACCTCGTTGAAAATGAATATTATGACGAGCGGGAGAGCGACCCCCCATTACAGGAAGCCATCAAAGAGACACAAGGTTTTTTAGAATTGAAGCTCGAGATTAAAAAACTCGAGATACAGCTTGAGTCTCTTAAACAGGGACCGGGGCAGGCTCAAACAAATAACACTTCCACATTCAACATAAACCAAAATCTAGGTAGTGTTCCCAAGTTTAATGAAGACGAACCAGACAGGTTCTTTGCATTATTTGAGAAAATGGCTAAATTGAACGAGTGGCCGTATGATAAGTGGACTCAGCTTGTCTACCGGTCATTTACCGGTAAGGCTTTGGATGTCTTCTCCGCTCTCTCCGACGAGCAGGTTGAAGACTATGAGCTGGTTAAGTCCACCGTTCTTACGAGCTATCAACTTGTTCCTGAAGCCTATCGACAACGGTTTAGAAAACGGAAAAGGGAAAGCCAAGAAACATACGTCGAATTCTTTCGGCGCAAACACACACTCATACACAAATGGATAGAGAGCGAGAATGCCAAAACTCCCTCAGAAATTATTGAGTTATTTCTGCTCGAAGACATCCGCTCTCTTATTCCCCCAGACATACGAGCCCACCTCGACCAGAGAGGTATCCGTACACTAGCTGAGGCAGGCCCAGTAGCGGATCATTTTAACCTCACTAATCCTAAGGTACATTGCAGACCCACTCCCTCGGACCAAAGACCCTCACAACCGCAGGCCAGTCCCCTTCCTCCCATGTCAACCCCACAGGCAGCAGGACCTCGGATGACTACAGGATTCCCATCATCTACCTCAGGTAAGCCCGTTGCCCGTGAGACAGGGGGACCCAGTGTTAATAGTGAGAGGAAGACTTTGTGCAGATATTGCAAGCGGTCAGGTCACGAGGTTAGTGACTGTTTTAAACTTAAAATTAAGAAGCCCTCTCTAGTAGGAACCCCCTCTCTCGCGATCAATGTGGCAGAACAGACGGACGTTCAGTTGGATCTCCTTTCTCCTACTAATAACCGACCTGTTGCCACCGCTAATTCTTCTCCCACATCATCTCCATTCGAACCATTTTGCTCATCTGGTTCCGTAGCTCTCACACAGTTCAGTGAACCCATTCCCCTTAAGACTTTGAGAGACACAGGCTCTGCCTTATCTCTAGTGGATAAGGATGCTGTCCCCTCCATGGAGACGTGTTATACCGGAAATTGGGTATTAGTGAACGGTTTAACCCATTCAACTCCGATGACAAGATGTCTTGTCATTTGGTCAAATAAAACAAAAAATCATAAAACACCAAAATGTTTGATCAAACACCAGAAAAATATGACGTCAATCCTCGCTTCGCTTGCAGCGAAGCGAGGACTGACGTCATATTTTTCTGGTGTTTGATCAAACATTTTGGTGTTTTATGATTTTTTGTTTTATTTGACCAAATGACAAGACATCTTGTCATCGGAGTTGAACGGTTTAACCGGGGGATCACATATCCCACTGTGCATGTTATATTTGCGTTCCCCTATCACATCCGGTTATGTCACTTTAGGAGTAGTGGATAGGTTACCTGTAGAAGGAGTATCTCTCTTGATAGGGAATGACCTCGCTGGAAGAGTGATGTTACCTAATGCCATGGTTTCATCACGTCCCTCTGTTGTGAACAATACCAGCCAGTTAGAAAAGGACATTCCTGGGCTATTTCCTGCGTGTGCAGTCACTCGCAGCATGAGCCAAAGGGAAGGTGCCGAGAGTAGTGAGCTTGTCAGTGGAAGAGTTGATGATGTAGATCCTTCCTTGCCTTGTGAGGAGTCGGAAGTAGACTCCAGTCAAGTAGACCTCCCTGATATTGGTTTAGGAGAGTTTTTTGAAGATCCCTCACCGGCAGAAAAAACTAAGAGTAGCTCTGATGAGGATAGTGTCACGGCCCTGGCTAGTTTTAGTTCCTCGCCAGTCACTAGGAGTAAGCTCATACAGCTCCAGGCAGAGGATCCTGAACTAGCCAGCTTCCGTAGTAGGGCGGTTAGTGAGTCAGAAGCTGAACGAGAGGCCAGCTACTACACCAGCTCAGGTGTATTGCTGCGAAAATTTCGTTCACCCGTCTCACCTGCCAACCACCCATGGACAGTTCACCATCAGATTATAGTTCCCAGCCCCCTACGCCAGGATATTCTTAGTATCGCCCATGATGGCGTAGGTGGACATTTAGGAGTCAGAAAGACCTACGCCAAAATTCTGTCTCATTTTTACTGGCCCAAGCCAAAGAGAGATGTCAGTACATATTGCCGTACATGCCGTCCCTGTCAGGTAGCTGGAAAACCTAATCCCACGGTTAAACCGTACCCACTACAGCCCATACCCGTAGTCAAGGAGCCCTTCAGTAAGATCATAATCGATTGTGTGGGACCTTTGCCCAAGACCCCCCGTGGTTTTCAGTTCTTGTTCACTATTGTAGATTGTGCGACACGCTATCCTGAGGCCATTCCCTTGCGCCGCATCACGGCGAAGAATGTCGTCCGAGCCCTGATTCATTTCTTTACCCAAGTGGGCCTTCCAACAGTGGTGCAGTCGGATCAGGGATCCAACTTTATCTCCCGCTTGTTCAATCAGGTGATGGAAAGCCTGGGTGTCAGGCAGTCGAGGTCCTCGGCCTATCACCCCCAGTCCCAGGGAGTAGTAGAGAGGTTTCACCAAACTCTCAAACGAGTCCTACGGACTTTCTGCATCGAGACTGGGCGGGATTGGGACGAGGGAGTGGATCTTCTTTTGTTTGCAATACGCGACAGCGTGCAAGAATCGCTAGGTTATTCGCCTTTCCAATTAGTTTTTGGTCATGAAGTACGGGGACCTCTTAAGGTATTGAAGGAGAGCTGGATCTCTAACGAGGAAGAGACCCCGTTGGCCTCCTATGTACCTAAGTTTAAGGAGAAATTACACCTAGCCTTAAGTCTTGCTCATTCAAATTTAGATTGTGCGCAGACAAAGATGAAACAACAGTTTGATAGGTCTCATAGAGCTGAAGACAGATATTTCGCTGTAGGGGACCAAGTTTTAGCTCTTTTGCCCTTGAATAATCTCCCTTTACAGTCTAAATATAGTGGACCATATGTAGTCTTAGAGCGTCAAGGGCAGGCCAACTACGTGATACACACCCCAGATAGGCGTAAGAAAAGGCGCCTCGTGCATGTGAACCTCCTCAAGCCGTTCCACGAACGTGATGAGGCTGAGTGCAGTAGGGCGGAGCCTGTGTGTATGGTAGTGCCGGAGGAAAGTGATGCGAGTGATGAGTGCTTCTCCGGAACACTGAGTGCGACAGGGCCTAAACTGGATAACTCGACTATCGTGCGGAACCCGAGTGATAAACTGGGACATCTCTCTGGTGCTCAAGTGGAGGACATCAAATCCTTGCTGACGGAGTTCGAGTGCATCTTTGGAGATATCCCTCGCCCCTGTTCGACGCTGGAACACGACGTGGAGACCGAGGGGGCTCTTCCCATCCGCCAACGTCCTTACCGCCTGAACGCCTTCAAGAGGGAGTACCTTAGGGCCGAGGTGCAGCGTCTCCAGGAGCTAGGCATCGTAGAACCCAGTCACAGCCCTTGGGCCTCCCCAGTGGTCCTGGTGCCCAAACCCGACGGCTCGATGCGTCTGTGGATCGACTACCACCGCGTCAACGCCGTGACGAGAGCTGATGGGTATCCCCTGCCGAGGATTGATGACGTCATCGACGACGTGGGTGCAGCGCGGTGGGTGACGAAGTTGGACCTGCTACAAGGCTACTACCAAGTTCGACTAACGGAGCGCTCGAAAGCCATCTCCGCTTTCGTCACACCGGAGGGACTGTATCAGTTCACGGTTCTTCCCTTCGGCCTCAGGAACGCCCCTTCCACTTTCCAACGCCTGATGAATTTCCTCACGACCGGGTTGGAGGGCGTCCGCTGCTACCTTGACGACATCGTTGTCTTCGGAGATACCTGGGAGGAGCACCTGGACCGATTGAGAGCCCTCTTCGCTGTGCTGGCGGCCAACAGCCTGACGGTGAACCTCGCCAAGAGTGAGTTCGGCCATGCTCAAATCACCTTCCTCGGGCATGTGGTAGGGCGGAACGAGGTCCGGCCTGTCGCCGCCAAGATCGCAGCCATCCAACAGTATCCTGTGCCAACGGACAAGAAGGCTGTGATGCGTCTCCTAGGCATGGTGGGCTACTATAGACGGTTTTGCCCGAACTTCTCAACCGTTGTAGCCGCGAGAACCGACCTCCTGGGGGGCCAAGAAGGTTTTCAAGTGGACCCCCGAGTGCCAACAAGCCTTCGAGAGCCTCAAGACCCTGATGTCTGGAGCGCCCGTATTGCGCGCGCCCGACTTGCAAGCGCCCTTCATTCTGCACACCGATGCCAGCGACGTCGCAGGAGGGGCCGTGTTGCTACAGGAAGGCGAGGGGGGATCGGTACAACCCGTCGCCTACTATTCCAAGAAATTCAACAAGCACCTGAGGAACTATGCCACCGTGGAAAAGGAGGCGTTATCATTGTTCCTGGCCCTTGAACACTTCCGAGTGTACTTGGGTAGCACCGTACATCCAGTACGAGTGTTGAGAGACCATAATCCGCTTACGTTCGTAGAGCGGATGAGACGTACAAACCAACGCCTGTTGAGGTGGGCGTTGGCTATTCAACCATTCAATCTAACTATATCTCACATCCGCGGAAGTATGAACCTTTTAGCCGACGCAATCTCACGAGCTCCATCCCCATAAGTGAACTGTCGTGTCCATAAGTGTTTCCCATGTATACTGTTTGTGTTTATTTCCCATGTATACTGTTTGTGTTTATTTCTCATGTATATTATTTATATTCACCTTGTGTCATGTTCCACGTATACTGTGCATTTACTGTGTGCATTTCTCATGTGCTCTGTGTATGTTTATTTTTGTGGATTGCCCATGTGCCCATTTTATGTGTATGGTTCATGTTCGCCTCCCGTTCGGGAGACTCACATTCTTTTTGGGGGGAGGTGTTGCGAGCTTGCTCCAAACAATGCCTCGACCTAGGATCTACCCGCGCGGTGACCAACAAAGCCTTGACCTGGGGTCTTTCCCGCGCGGATGTTGGCTTGGCGTGGGTACGCGCGCGCGTGTACTGTTACTGTCTATGCATTATTTTAGTTAGGATAGTAGCTAGTTCCATTTATGTTTGCTGAATACATTTCAAGAGTATTCTTATTGTTTGCTGCGTGCCTTGCTATGTGTGCTGGTGACTACAGAATGTATTATGATTCTGTACTACGTCGCCGTATGGTGACGTCTGGCAACTCTGTTCACGCTGACCTCTTGTTCAAATCGGCGTGGCTTGGGTTCGTGTCACTTCTCTTTCTACCCCTGACCCAAGTGGTCATGTCTCACCATTATCCTAAGTATTGTATACCTTAAGTTTAAGAAATAGGCTTTAGCTAGGTTGTTAGTTGTGATGTAATGTACTTGTATTATATATCGTTTTAATAATTGGATATAATTTAGATACACCACACTTTTATTCAACCCCCCCCAGTGACAAGTAGAGTTCATTGTTGTAGTCAGTTACTTAGACTGCAACAATGTATATATATATATATATTTTTTTTTTTAAGATTTAAATGAGTGCTTAGAGAGTTGAAGGAGAAATGTCAATGTAATGGTATTGGGAGATCTCCATGCTAGGGTACAAAATGAACCAGTAGATGGAGTGGGAAGTTGGGAAGTGTGGAGAGCTAGGGAAAATCGTAGTAGAGAGTTGATGGTGGAGATGTGTCCATAGAGTTGATGAGCAAAAAAAGTGTTTAGGAAGAAAGTCAAGCCTAAGTACACATGTGAGAGGGTGGTGGATGGAAGGGTGCTAGATAGGGCTTAAATGGACTATACACTATGAGAAAAATTTTGACACAGCCCGAAGGGATTTCTCCCCGTCTTCTCCTTTTCTGCATGAGGGAACAGAGAGGGGGGTCGCCGAATTTATGAAACAGCCTTGCTGTGGATGTGCTGTGTCTTGCGACACTGCTTCTGACCCAGGGCAGTGGACAGGATGCAAGGATGACCAGTCATCCAGGAGGTGCCAAGATAAGAGGGAGGGAGGAGGGTGGAGGGGAGTGGAGTATATAGGAAGTGGAATGAGTGGGAGTGGTTTCTATGCCTTTTTCTTTTTGGCTACCCCGTGTAAGGGGGAAAAAGCCTTTGGTATATGTATATACAATCCTTGACAACTAAATGTACATTATATTTTTATTCCTCACCTTTATGACAAAGTATGAAATTTTCTATGTCTACTTAAAAGTAACCCTAAGTTTAAATAAAACAACCCTGCTGACCAAAGAGCACTTTTATTGAGACTTTATAGTCCCTGTATGGTACATGTGGGAGGGAACATACATAAAAATGAAAGGGTATGGTTGACTTGTCATCAGGGCTGGATTCAGGACATAGGCCCATAAACCCACAAACTACACACCATAGACAGTATATCACATTCTTTCAACACCACCGGCTTCTTTCCTTCCAAGTTTATACTTACCATTTACTAAATAAACATTTCTTTACTTCGTGTTCAGAGGAAACTCCAGTTTATCTGGTTTTGCAGTATCCTCTGCCTTAGATAGTGATATAGAGGACAGCAAGTCAACCTATGTTCCTCACAGTTCTTTCAAGTTAGATCCTAAACTAACCAATCTTTGAGTAGTTTATGGTTAAGGATATTTGGAGCCAGAGCTGAAAGGGTACAAACTTGATTAAAATGTGAACTTGTAATAGTACAAAAGTTCAGGTTGATGTTCAGTATACCATAAAATTATTAATAGTATCTGAAGTAATTGTTCTCGTACAGCTGCACTCTTCAAGCCAAAGATTATATAGATATATACACATATTCTGTATGTTGTCAGAACATTCTGGCTTCTAAGGAGGATGTCTGGCAAGGAACCAAGTCAATTCAAGTTTGAACAATTATACACACGAACCCAATTAACCATTCAGAAATAACAGGATTTTCAGTACATCATTCTAACTAGGCATTGATATTCCTAACATGATTTTATCCTTGTATCATTAAAAAAGCTGACACCATAATCAATTTTATAAACACTTTCAGCTTTGCACTCAATTCATAGGTTGTTTTTCCTCCTATATTTTCTTACTCAAATCCTTCACACTTGGCCTCAGGAGGGAAATTAGCTGGGATGTCATTCTCAAGACTCATAGACAGGGGGAATAAAAGAAAAGATTTTGTATAAATAATAATAATTATAGGGGAGAACTTTCAAACTTTTTTTTTTCTCCCATTTTACAGACATCCCCAAACTGACTAGCTACTGGTCAGATCATGAGCCTACCATTCACACACCCATTGGCAAAAGGAAATTTCCTAATTCAATTTAACTACAAAATATCCTTTAAAGAATGGGGGAGGGGGACATCCCCTTCAACTTATATACAGGAAAGAAAGAAAAAGAAAGAAAGAAAAAAATAAAAATAAATAAAATAAAAACAATAATAATAATAAAATAAATGTGAGGAAGATAAAGCTTAGGGCCCTTAGAAGACCTCTGACAAAGTTGCATTTTTTACCATAATGCAAAGTGGTGGCATCGTAGCTTGGAGTGGAGGGTTTAAGTCCAGGACTAGAAGTGTGGCACATTCCAACCCTTGGCAAAATCTAATTTTTGTAACAATATATTTTCAAAAAAAATTATTACCGGTAAATACAAGGGTCTGCTGAAATCACCGCCTCTTGGCAGACTAGGTATCACATACGTCTAGCCAATCATGCTTTTGCTTGACATTAGAAAATACAATGCTTTGTCTCACACCAGTGACTATACATCTTTTAAATGATGTTTCTATTCCATTTAGACCAACACAAAGCAATACATATTGGCATTATTCATAACTGTTTCTTCTTGCATGACAGATCTTCTATCTATCTCTGGGAGCAGTCAATGCTCTCAATGTCCATGCACTGAATATATCTGAATATTTGCAATAATCTTTCAAACATCAACTATGATAAAACATACTATCATTATCACTATCAATGGTAGAACTATTATATATATATTGGGTTGATTAAGCAGTGTCAGCAAAATAGTTTAAAGATTTAGTCTTTGGCCACTAAGAAAAACGAGGTTAACAAAAATAATAAAAAAAAAATATATATATATATAAAACTGGGGGAGGGAGGAGGAGGGAAGGGAAGGAGCTACTGAACAAGGTGCTGCCCATATTTTGATCAGACACTTGCTAAACTCTTGAAGGTGTGACAGTATTGCCTGCCACATTACAACAATATGCCAGTTACAGGTCCTGAAGCTAATTTGTACCAATGAGCTAGATCAGTAAATATACTGCCTGCTGCCCCCTCAAGTGGGGTCTCAGCACCAGCAAACTCCACCTGACACTGGCTGTACCTGTTCATTCTTTTACAAACAACAACACCAATCAGGAATATTCTAACAAGGGCCTAGACACGGCACTGGCAGCGAGTGCCCATATGAATGCACAAAGAGTGTCAGGTCAGCTCAAGTCTCAGTGTCACTCAGCAGTAAACATTTACACTTCACCTTTAAGAGCATCAATTTGCAAATTGTGATTGTGTGTGTGTGTGTGTGTGTGTGTGTATGTGTGTGCATGTGCAAGTATGCACACGCATGCACATGAGATGGTGTAACTCAAGAAAACTTGTCTGCATGTAAATACAAGTATATGATGTGTGCAACCTGGTGATGCATTTCCACCAAGTCTACACACGCGATGTATGTATGTCTGCTGTGCAGGTCAACAGTGGGTAAATGTAAACGATTTGCACATTCACATACATTCCACTTTGTTACATATGTTATGAACAAAGATAAGACTACAACCATATGGCAGCCTCTTTACAGACATTCACTCCCTTATCATTACCTGTAATACACCTACATCAACAAATCAAGTGTCTTTTAAACACCCACTCTAAAAAAAAATATATATGTATGTATATAAAGAAGAAAAAAAAAGAGAGAAAGAAAAATAAAGAAACAAAAAGAAAAAAGTAGAATATTATCACAATCTACTGTGACTCAGTTCCAGCACCATCACAACTCCTTTTCAACTGGGGAGGGGTAGTGTGCACTTTTTTCATATGTACACTATGCTTCTGTGCACATCACAATATGTACACTTCTCATGAGCACATCTCCATGTTATATACACTGCTGTATTCATGCACTTCCAGTAACCCCTCCATCACTGGTGGGTTCTCTTTTTCAGTTTGCACTGTTCCACAGCACGGATCACACGATTATATATAATCTAATAATTTTCTATAAACTATGCCTTCACTAGCTATTGCCCAATGGATATTTCAAAGTAGTGTTCAAAAGGTCATTGTGCATAAGAAGGGAGTTCTTAGCATAGTGGATCACAAGTTTGCTTAGGGTTGGGTAGATGAGGAATGGTTCAGCAAAGCCATAGCCATGTTCTCCTTGGTAAATCAGGCAATGTTGAACATCACCTTTAATTCTGTAAGAAAATTCATACATATATTAAATACTGGTGCTAAGCTGCTGGAAGAGTGATCATAATAGACATGTCAATAAATTTTCTAAATATGAGCAATCGAGTTAATTACATGGAAATTTAACTTAGAGAGCACCAATACTTACGCTATTGAGAGAGCATAGCCACCATTCTGTGACTTACGAATAAGGAAGGTACCAACTGGCTTGTTACGTAGATGCTGGTTAGCTTTATCACGATGCCAGTCCTCTAGTAACCACAGCTTCTCATCATGGATCTCAGGAGGCTGAAAGGTTATTTCTTTTATAAAACTGCCTTATGACTGATGAAACTTATTCTACTGATAAGAGGCTTGGGTATTACTATAATTTCCTAACTTTACTAGGGTATTGGTTGCATGTAATCAGTATTTTACAGACTTTAGTGACACTCCCATGGACTGTCTTGCAGCATTCTTATTATCTGGGGAAAATTCTCTGCTGAAATAGGTACACTGTATTCAGTTACTCACTTCTGCTGTTTTAAATCTCTCCTCTACCACTACTGAGAAACCACCTTTCTCATGCTCTTATGGTGGGGGATAACAATGCTACCACAGAGTTCCCATGTGTACCATTAAAGACAACCTAATGGAGGCGAGCTTGAGGCATGGGGATTCACCTCTGTATTTTTTCTCCTATAAAGAGTCAAGGAATGCTATGACTCAGCTAAAAGTGAATTTCAGTCTGTGGTTACAAAGGAGAGTTGTTTTGTGGGAAACAAAGGAATTTGTAGAAGCTGGGGGATGTATGACAAAAATGGTGATACAAGACTTGCATAAACTACTGGTGGCACAGGATGCAAGGATGGCACAGGATGCCTGATGGGATCTGAAGTTGGATTCTTAAAGAATGTTGGGAACTTGTTGGTAAGATACGCAAACTTTTTGGGTGTTCACCAAGAGAAGGAAAAGTGCCAAGTGATTGGAAACTGGCTAATATTGTCCCAATTTAAATGGTGACAGGAAGGTTCCTCTAAATTATAAATCAATGTCTGATCAGTGTGATAGCCCAAATGTTGAAAGATTTGTGAAAGGCAATGTTGGACTATGTCATTGGTTCAAAGTGGAGAGCAATTGCCAATTGTCAGCTCTCCATGTGTGAAACAGTCTAAGAAATACAGCTGAAGTTGATAAAGAGAGATTTTGGGATCAAGTGCCAGGCTGCACTTCCTGACAGTGGTAGAGTGCAAAGATGAATGCTTGCATATACCAAAAGGCCTTTTCCCCAACATGGAATAATATAAGTAAAGATTTACTCATTATTCTTCTATGTTGAGAGATTAGTGTTCAATCATGGAAATTGTATTGTATGATACTGATCCATTGGGATGTCACTAAAGTATTGACTCCATTAAACTAAGTTAATACCCAATATAGAGATTATTTATTCTTTATCTATGGGAGGTTGGGTCACATTGTAAATGAAGTAGTGAGGGTAATCCAGCTTCGGCTGTCGGGTCTACAGTGGAGGGGCTGTGTCTTGCTGCACTGCTTCTGACCCAGGCAGTGGGTAGGGATGACCCTTCATCCACATGGATTTAGGGGAAACAAGTAGGTGTTGGACGAGTATGAGGTGGGTGAACAATGGCGGCATGCCTTGGCTGAATACCTCCCTTATAAGGGGGAACAAACCTCCTGGTATATGGATACTGATATACCAAAGGCCTTTTTCCCTTAACAAGGGAATTCACACACTAATATCCATCCTACAATTACACACCTACATAACCCATTCAAAAGGATTGCTCCATCCCCCGGCACACTACACAGGTCTAAAGCAATGCAACAAGGTGAAACTTTTCCACAGTAAGGCCCAACAGCTGAAAATGATTTACTCTCACCAATTCATTTAATGAACCCCTCCTCATTGTTTTAATTATTTGAGATTGTACATGAAATATTCTATTCAGTCCTGCTCTATGAGGATGTATGTCCAAAAGATGACTTTAATAAAATCATAGTTGGCAACCAGGATTTCACCCTTCAAATGTGGTGCCTCCTCTGAATTCAATCCTCCAGAACTAGCTTCGAATAAATCAGTTACTATGCCAGAGTAAACAGTGGGTTAACAAATGTAAATTGCAAATGAACAAGGGCATACTATAACACTCACCACCTGCTGTGATTTTGTTTCTTCCACCCATTGGTCCACTAAATCCATAGAGAAACCCTTGCAGAGAAGCAAATTCTTATAATGGTCCCTCTGTTTGCTGAGACTCACAATCTCAAGTTTGTAGGTATTGGACTGGCGTTCTAGGCTTCGTATGTTTTGCCTAAAACTGAAGTACTTGTCATTTAGACGACTATGAGCTTCTTTCACTTGCTGAAATCGTAAGTTCAGGACTTCTCTGTTGGCAATCAAGCTGCAAACAAATAAAAATCAATATTAAGACCTTATTCAACAAGTACAAACTGCTACATGAGAATGTTTGGCTTTACCAATTTACATTTATATTACAACAGAGACTTTTCCTGTCACAGATTTAATTCTGGCTAATGCTAGTTTATTTTATTCCATTGATGGTAAATTAAAAAATAATAAATCAATGTTGATACATCATTCAACATCTGCACCTTGGTTTAAATGTCTGGTATTTTCCAGACCAAAATATATGTTAACTTTAACATAGCACTGACAGTGGTAATCATACAAAATACAATGAAGAAAAACTTACTCATTGATTTCATGAGGTTGTGCTTCCTTTCTAAACTTCTCATGCAGTTTGAGATGCTCCTCTAGCCAACGCATCGTTTCCACATGACTATCCATGGCCTGCTTGTCATTCTGCATTTCCCGTGACAAACTAGTTTGTTCATCATAGCATGCAGAGTACTGCTTCATCTTGTCAACATGCTGACTGAGGAGCTCAGACAATTTTGCAAGTATGTCTTCAACACGAAGGTTTGCTACTTCCATGTCATCTCCATAAGAGAAACGGCTGACTGGATGTAGTAAACGGATGTCAAGGTCCTTATTAAATTTGCTAAGACTTTCTTGGCAGCAGTGCTTAATCAGGTCCACAACCGAATTGTAAATAAAAGGTTCTGTGAATCCATAGTGGCCATTTCTATGAAAGATCTTAATTAGTTTATTTGATCCCCCTTTGCGGAGTGTTAAGGTGTAATCTCCATTACAACTTGAAGCATCTCTAACCAAGAAGGTTCCATCCTGTGCATCTTTCATCAGTTCATTAACATAGTCACGTGTGATATTGCCCCAGTACCATTCTGCTTCTTGAAGGGATTTTGGAGCATCACTTGGAATATTGAAGGAGTAGGGCAATGCTCCACCTACACTTCCACTACCCATCGACGCTCCAACCACTGGCAACATGCTGGAAGTTTCAAAGTCTTGTACAGATTCTAGGGACACTTGAGATGCTCTACCATGGGGCTTGGGAGGGAGGGCAGGAGCCGATGTAAACACAGGTACTTTTTCACCCCAATCTGTCTTTAGAAGTAAAATCTCTACAATACGCATATGAGCCTCAGTGTTACGAGCCAGTTCCCTGTGGAAAGAAATAGTTTGTTACTCAAGAGTGACCATACACACTTCAAACCTAACTGAAACATATCTCAACAAAAAATCTATGTTACTGATTATCAATACAATAACTAAACATATATATATATATAAAAAGTGGGTGCATGTGTTCACTTGATATGTGAATAGTTTATTAGTTTTGTACATGTGATGTCCCTGGGTCAGTTTCTACCTTAAACACCAAATGGCCATCAGAGCCTTAATTGATATTTTCATCTACTCCTGGTTAAACAACATTCCAAACATCTGGGAAAACAGTTTATATGATGCCAATCTTTACACCAAACAACACGAAAACCCTGCATCACATAGATCAATCTCACTACCAAGCTGGAAAGGCTGGCTGGAGCAAAAATCAAATCAGAAATAATCCTTCCTTATTAATCTTTTTAATGTGCCCAAACAATCCCAATAATCTTTAATCAGCCCTTTCTGCCACCTTTTCTACCCCTGCTCTCCTCATTTCTAATTCTATCCAACCTTGTAACTCCCACCATGCTTCTGAGACATTTTATTCCAAACACATTTAAACTTCTATCTGCCTCTTAAATTCCAAGTCTCCACCCAATATAGTGTCACTGACAATCACCCCTTCATGTAATCTTCTCTTTACATCCATTCACAGATGTATATTCCTCATGAAACTTTTCAATCACCCTCCCCCAAGACATTTAACTAGCTTCCCTCACTCTACGGTTTACCTCAACCCCTACTCCATTTCCTGCTACATGTGACCCTAAATACTTAAAACTATCCACTTCCTCTAGACTCTTCTAAAACTTACTTCCAAATTGCTCCCACCCTCTTCCCTGGTACATCTCATCACCTGGATTTAACCCACATTTACTTTCAGTTTCCTCCTATTACATATCTTCCCAAACTCCATCATTAACTGTCTTGGACTTTTCTCTGACCTCACCACAACCAGTGTCATCTGCAAATAACAACTGGCTCACTTTCACATTTACCTCCAGTAACACCCCATCCACATACACATTGAACAGCCATGGCAATATTAGCCCTGGTGCTGCCTCACCTTCACCTCAACCCAATCACTTTCACCATTCCCAATCCTAACACAAGCTCTACTACTTATAAAAACGTTTGATTACTATCAACAAATTTGCCTTTATCACATATATCTGCAATACCTCCCTCAGTACTTTATCAACCCGGTCATAAGCTTTCTCCAAATCCATTAAAGCCAAAAACTTCTTACAAACATGCACCACAAAAATTTCATCCACACCTCTTCTTTTCCTAAACTCACACTGCTCCTCACCAATTATTCCCTCTGTTCCACTCTTATTCCTCTCATATGCCTTTCCAACTACACATAACAAGCTGACTTCTCTAATACTACTACATTCACATTTGTCCCCTTTTCCTAAATAAAGCTGAAAAACACATGTATTACTACAGTCCTCTGGCACACTCACCCTCCCTTATACACATTCTGAAAACATCTGACTTCAGTGTATATGAATACAATAAAAATATATATTCTCCAAAGAAAATAATCTTTGGTGACCAATGTAATCTTGAACCATACCCTAGCCAAAGAGAAAAATGTTTATTTCACTTACACTATCTTGTCCCAAGGAGGCCTGAGCAAGACGTGACACAATGACTGAATGAGGAGCGTTGGGGGTTCCTTAGATCCTCTGGCCACTTGGAGTTGGCAGAGTTGAATAAAGTGGACCATCAAAAACCTGGAATCAAAATAAGGCAATTCAATTTCACATATAAAATTCACCAAAATAATACATTAATGATCATAAAATACATAATGAAAAAAAAATAACAATTATGAAAAAATTAATTTAATCCCCATACTGGGTAAAAATTGTACATTCCAGTAATTTCTGGCAACCCAATTCACCTCCTAATCGTCAGTGGTATGTATTATCACTTTAGGCTTCCTGTCATCTCTGGGCATATCACACACAGTATGAAACCAGTATAAAATGATATAACTTTTCACTAATAAAATATAAAGAGGAGGAAAAGTTGAGGATGTAATAAATTGGCAAGATGGGAAGAAAGTACAGACATATGCCAATCAACAACAGGAGAAAAAAAAACACTAAAGAAAGTGAACAGTTACGAAATGGTCTTAATAGAGGGGGAGAGGGAGATACATAAATATACTAAGGTCTTTTTCCCCCTTACAAGGAAGGTAGCAAAAGTGAAAAGGCATAATTCCACTCCCATTCACCACCCATCCCTCCCTCCTTCTTTTCTTGGCTCCTCCTGGATGATGGGTTATTCCTACATCTTGCCCATTGCCCTGGGTCAGAAGGAGGAATGGAACAAGACACAGCACATACACAGCTAGGTCACTTCATTTAATTGGTGACAACCCCCTCTCTGTCCCCTCATGCAGATAAAGAGAAGGGGAGAAATACCTTCATGTTGTGTCAAAATATCATTCACACATGACCACTTTCAACCTCCCTTTCTTTGCATCACAGCATCATCCATATACAACCATTCTCCATTAACCCCTTCAATACGATGCACCTACGTAGGCGTCATGAGGAGCAAGTGGGTACGCGAGGATGCCGATGTCGGCGTCTTGATCATATTTTTTGTAGTCGTACCTGCTTGACCCCCATACTCTATAAACTGGCTTCATCATATTTTCTATGGTTATCAAAATTCACGGGTGAAAGAGAATGAGCTATATAAGCAGTGTCGCAAGACACAGCACATCCACAGCAAGGCCACTTCTTCAAATTGGCAACCCCCCCCTCTCCATCCCCCCTGGCATAAAAGGAGAAAACGGGGAGAAATCCCTTCGGGCTGTGTCAAATTTTGCTCACTCATACTACTTCACCCCCCATCCCCCCTGCCCATTCCACCCCATGCATCACAACACTATCCACACACAACCAAGTTTTCAAATATGCTTAGTATCAGATTATCACTGCTGAGCAAATTATTACCTTAGTGTGCTTTGATGATATGGTGGTAACTTCTGCAGCAACTCTGACATACACTTTGAACACTGGTCATCATTCTGGATGCGTGCTGCTTCTATAAATTTGTCATACCACAGCTCTGGAATGACTGGATCCGGAAGCTCCCGAAGGTATCTTTTTACGAGGTAGGCCATAACATGAGCATCATAGTGGCTCAGGTTTACACTAGATAGATCTGTAACAAAATTCAATAAAATTATTTCAACAATGTAACTTGCTTCAAATCTACATTCCCGCATAATTTAACAATGATATTTCTTGTGTCATTTTCATACAAGTTACATACACACATACTAATGATGAGGTGGATGGACAAGGTGAAGGTGCCAGGGTGCTGAGCACAGAAAAGTGTTCAAAAGATACATGTGAATGGATGAGGAAATGATGGAAGCCAAAAGGATGTTCTTGTCTGCTCTCTAAATTTGAGTGAATAATAAGAGTGTGGGTGGGCACCATTTGATGAAGCAGTGAAGGTAAGTTATCTTTGGCTACTGGGCCCTGTTGAGCAAGTGCTGCATTATATTGCACTACCTCAGACTTAAGCACTGTGGTAGGAAACAGGGTGGACCTTCATTCCTCCAGTCAATAGGGATGAAAGGTGGTAAGGGACATGGAACTACCTAGTATAGTCCTTGTTGTATCCTGCAGTCTCCTCAATTCTTATGTTCCTGTAGTGCTAAGATGGGTGTAGTGTGTATGCTTTGAATTGACCATCCACTTTTTATGGGGAAAAGTTTTTGGCATGTGTAAATATATTTTATACCCTACCCTTAGATATTCACTGTATAGTGAAATACAGTGAAGAATTTGGGAAGCTTTTTGGAGAGTGCCCCAATGTACCAAAGCCAAATCTACATTAGTTAAAACCTTTTCTAATAAATGAATGATGACTATGTTGTACTTCTGCTGTGTCTCATTTATGGTGTCCCCTTGAACCTGTTCTTCACCATTTCTGACTACTTCTTTGTTCTCAGAATCAATCTTGTTGGCTCAAGTTATACCAAGTCAAAAGAGCTTTCTATTCATATATAAAGACCTCATGAGGAGTTAACAGTTGGGAGGAACTCCTTCAGGATAACTTTGTTGACCTCATCCATAAAACAGCAGAACTTTGCTTCTTGATCACAATCCATTTGTTCCAGAACCAACTTGGTTGAGGACCGAATTTTTTTTTTACTGATCTGCTGGATGCAGCTGCATCAGGGTTATATGTTCCCGCAAATCTTAGAATGTCACCCCCTGGTTCTATTCAGGTTGGTGGAGAACAGATTTTTGGTCGACAACCTGATCAAGAAGAAATATATATATATATATATATAGATATATATATATATATATATATATATATATATATATATTTAGGGGGGTGCCAAGAACCAATACGTTTAACTTGTGCGATGTTCAAAAACTGAGATTCTACTGTACTTTTGTGTATGGCTGGAATGGAAAGGATGAAAGAGCTTGGTGACAAGGTTATCCTTTGCACTCTCATTGTTACAGTTTTATGTCAAGACTAAAACTGAACACAAAACTTACCTTCATCACATTCTTTCCTGAGTTGTGCCAGAGAGTCTTGAGGAGGTGGTGTTCGATAAAGATACAGGCGATAAGGATCTAGACTGTGGTCCAGTTGAACCCTATTTATAATTTCACTGCATAAGTGCATTAACAAGGGTGGTGCAGGACAGTCTGTTGTTGGCACAAACTGGCAAAGGCTACGACCAAACACCGATGACAGAAGAATTTGGCGAATATATGTAGAGGCATTCTTCAGGCATTGTGGGAGTCCAGTGGATGCACAGGTACGGTGAGCAATCAGGCCACAATCTAGAACAAGAATTTAGTGATTTGGATCTTACTTACTGCTCAAGATTAGACATTTTTATTTTGAATTTGTGTGAGTGTATTTACCTAGTTGTACTATATGGGAAGGGTAGCTATGCTTGTAGTGACCCGTCTTTGTATCCTGCATTATCTAGTTAGTTAGTTAGTGTGTGTGTGTGTGTGTGTGTGTGTGTGTGTGTGCGTGAAGTACCATGGTCTTGGATCACGGGTTGGACTTGTGATCGACTGCTACTTCTCTCCCAGAAGAGAGCTCAGAGCTCATATATGACCAATCTATGGGTAATGCACCCCCCAACTCCATGCCCACAAGAGCTGGAGTAAAGTAATGCCCTGCAGCGCAGTGATACTGAAATTATTTCAGTCCTGGGCGGGATTCGAACCTGGACCACCACAGTAGCAGCCAGGAACTCTATTGTGCCTCGAGTCGTGTGTGTGTCACAATTAAAGAATTTTTGTAGGGAGGCAAAATCAAAGATATTCCTATATGGTCAATAGAATACGGTTATATCAAGACATACACTTAACATTGGCTGCACAGGCATATATTTACATTATCTCTGCATGTGTGTGCATATGTGTACATGGGGCTAATTAGGGCCGCCATGGAAAAAATATTATTTCGCCCATGAAATGGCAATTTTTACAGCCATGTAATTAAATATCAAGTATTATATCAGTATGTACTTAAACTGAAGATTTGCAATAAAAAATCAATCATACACTGATATTCTATAATTTACCTTATTGTACACATTAATACAAGACACATACTTTTTACTCACCTATACAAAACTTGCCCTGGTGGATAAATCCTCTCAAAAAATTTTCACATTTGTCACAACGATGTAATTCATGAAAGGAATGAGTCTTCAAGTTGTGACATGACTCGCTCAAAACCATACCATGCACCATATCTCGACTCCCATCAACACTGCTGTTGGAGTTGTGGCACTTTGACTGCAGCTCATCTATACACACTAAAATAGCTTTCTGGTGGAACTCGTCTTTGATGCCCATGCTCTGTGGAAAAAATATATAAAATAAATTCAAAGATGAATAAATAAACAAATAAAATTATGTAGTTCTACAATAACAATTTCAAGCACATATTTGCTTCCCCCTTCCTCCTTTAGTGGGACACAGTTCTTAATATTGCCTTTCTTGTATGGTGACACTTCTATATTTTTTCTGCTGCCAGATTAAATCATACCTTAAGTGCCCCACTGATGGTGAAGATCTGACTACATTATACTGTTTAATCTCACAAAAACTCTAAGTCTCATCTTTTATACTTTTATGATCTTCAGCCTGTAAATCAATGATCCGACAGTGAAAGTCAACATGAAAATGCACATACTAAAATCAGTCACAAGCATGGGATTCAACAGCAAAAAGGAAACTATACAGTAGTTCTTAAGAACCACACTCAACTATACTTTAACATCACGGTTCTCAGCAGTCAGGAAAATGACAACTTATAAATTAAACAATGCAATGAGAATAATAGCAGATCCACCAAAACCACCCTACCAGAACACCAGCACACAGGAACCAAAATCCTTACCACAATACATCACATGAAAATTACATGTACACAGTTCTATGCTAGAGCCCTCAACCCTACTCACCTATCTCATTACATAGACACAATTGATCATTCAACATGTTGCCCATGATCTCTCTTGCAGGAGACCCATGGGCCATGAGACCCATGTACAGGCCCATGGGGGAAGAGAGGGAAGGGGTGATGAGATAGGAGACTATATGGTGGAGTGGAGGGGTCTTCAAAGATAATGTAGGCAAAGGTAAAACTGGGATGGGATATGTGGGTTTTTTGCGAGTTTATAGGCCTGGTAGTGAGAAACGTGTAGAGGATTGAAAGGCTTTTTGGATAAAATTAAAAGGAATGCATAGAAAGTTTTGGGAGGAATGTATATGTAGTGGTGTTGGATGACCTTAATGCTAGAGGGAAGAAAGTCAATAGATGGAGTAGAATGGATGATTGGGGTGTTGGGAAGGAATTATACAGAGAAATCATGTTGATGTATTTGGGAGAGTAGGTCTATCTATGGCTACCCCCCCCCCCATATAAGGGGGAAAAAGCCTTTGGTATATGTAGGTCTACCTATATACCCAGGGCTTCTTCCCCCTTATATGGGTGCCAAGTCAAAGGCAGGCACCCAATTACACCACTTTTGTTCCCCTCATGGATGAAGAGTCATCCCAGTCTCCTCAATGCAGCAGAAGAGCACATCGACACCAAGGCCACTTCACTTAATCAGCAACCCACCCCCTCCATCTCCTCATGCAGAAAACAGATAAGACAGGGAGAAACCCTTTGGGCTATGTCAAAATATCATCTCCACCCCTCCCTTGACAAATGGAAATACTGCCTAACAAGAAAGATTAGCAGAAGTGTACATGGTGAAGAGTGGTTGAAAGGGCATTAATCCCTTCCATACAATTATACCTACCGGTATGTACGCTTTGTGAGGCGCAAGTGGGTATATTAGGATGCTGGTGTTGGTGTCTTGATTATATCTATTTTGTAGTTGTAGCTGAGTGATCCCCATATTCTATGATCTGGCGTGATCATATTTTCTGTTGTTATTAATATTCAGGGTGAAAGAGAACAAGTAATACAGCTGTAACTTTATATTTTATAATGCGAGCATTGTGCTGCATCAACGAATCATCGTACGTCAGGCAGCTGATGCTGCCCACGAGAATTTGATTTATATTGAAGAGGTTAATGGACTATGCAATGATACCCAAAGGGAGGACTAGAAGAGTTCTGAAAATTCACATTTTTAGGACAGAAAGTGGGATTGTCAGATTATTTGAAGGTAGAATGTAAACTGAGAATAAAAGTGGAAAAGGAGGAAAAGGGAAGGATGTAGAGAAGAGCTAAAAGTAAACAAATAAATTGAGATGGAAAAAAAAAGGAAGAATACCATGAAAAACAAAGCGTGGGAGGTGGTGAGAAATAAAGGGGGAACAGGAGACAAATGGGTATGTTTCAAGTAGGAAGTGATGAAGTGCTCAAAGGTGGTATGTAACATGAGGAGGGATCAGAATGAACGGTAGCATATGGTAGGATGAAGAGGTGAAGGCAGTGAAAGACGAGGGAGAACATGGGAAGCAGATGAGAGATACAAGAGATGATGAAAAACACTAGCCAAGGGAGACAGAGGAGGGTAGGCCAAATGAACAAGATCTACAGCAAGTACAAGTGTAAGTACAGTACACTAAGATACCATTACCCTTCAATATTACTAATTACCCATGCAAATGTGCAACTACTACAATATACTGATAAAATATTAATAAACTCTATAATGGGTGGTAACAAGATATGTTGCTACACCTGATGCTGTTGATGACAGTTGTGCAGAAACCAGGAACTGCATGTATCCTTTGGTGATATACTGCATTTAAGTGACATTGGAGAGTGTATTTCTGCTTTTGCTGGTCTACAGCAGGCACTACAACAGCTTGGTAATACCTTTTGCTTATGAAAACTATTGTGTAAATACTTGGCACTTTTATGCTTCAGTGAAATATTGCAAGCAAGTGGCATTGCAGAGTGCCACTCCATTTTTGTACATCTACAGCAGAAATTGTGGCAGCTTGACATATACAGTAGCCACTCAATGAAGTGGCAGCAGTGACAGACTGAATGACACTGAAGAGCACCAAGGCACTGATGGGTTTCTGTTGCCTGGCTACATAAAGGCTGACCCTTCCTGGCATCATCACACTGGCACACACATGAACATGGTCCATGCTGTGGTAATGGGGAAGCAGTGTCTTCATGTGGGGACTGCATCCTTAACTTGGGCAAGACTGGGAAGAAAAAAACACCAAGCTCAGTCATGGCAGACCGAGATTGAACATCTCAAATGGAGATTAATTATAAATTGGATTAACCATATTAAATGGGTATTCTGACTCATGAGCCAAGGTCTGAACATCAATTTCAGGAACACCATGTAAAGACTGAACACCAGCCTCAGCTAAGTCTAGAAGGAATTGAATACTAGTCTTGGGCATACAATGGACACTCAACCTATGGGCACCAATTCAATGGAGGACTGGTTTACAGACTTAATCCTGCCAGGGATAGATTGACCAATGGACCTGCAGATGTTCAGGGTGTACTGATCAACAGGACCATTCCCAAACCTGGCCTGATAAATGGGTGTTGGGAAGCTGGTTTTGCCATGTGGTCAGAACTGGACATGAGAAATGACCAAGTACCAGAGTGTGGCAATTCTTGGGGGGATTGTGAAGACTCAGACAAGCCATGTAAATACTGATCACCTGAGGAGTTTGCTCTGTCTTTGGGGGAAAATCTTGGGACTGGAGCCTCACTATTACACTAGGCAATCTGCCACCAATCTTGGACCTTCAGTCACAAGATGATCCACCAATTATCTCACAAGCTAGAAGCGAGGACCCACAGACAAATTAAGGGTGCATATGTTGGGGGATGTATTAATAGTATTGGAAGTGCCACTAGTGAACCTGTCAACATGTTTGGGTGAATCAAAAGGAGATTCCAGAATATCAGAAGAGGACTCACCAGAAAAGGATTTGGTCAAACTACAAAATTTGCAAATGATCTCATGTTCAACACTGCAGGAACTCCTACTGGTCTAAGGATCCCCACAAGAAGACCCATTTTCAAATAACTTGGGATCATCTGTGATGGACCTACCACAAGCAGGCTTCTCCTTAACAGAGGAGGAATTACCAATAGTCTTGGAAACATAACAGAAGGAACTACTATCCACTGATAAGGTAGAGGTGACCTCCAGACAAAGTATCTATTTCTATTAAAAAAACATCAGCAGACAATGGCAATTGGCCAATCTCTATAGTATCGAATGTTGGATTCAGGAGAGCTAGATGTGGACTCACACACATGGTATTCTTGAGTCACAAATACAGTTGCTGGATCAAGTTTCATAAGAACACTGTGTGGACCTGCCCACATGTAATGACACAGGGTCCACTGACTGTGGACTATGGACAATCATTGGATTCACCAACTGAGGACTCTGGATGTCCCAAAGAGGATGAAACACCTGATCTAGGCTCCCCTAAAGTGGATGGACAGCCTGTATCCCCTTGAGATGCCAGGCAATTGGACATGACATTCCCTTTGTAAGTCTGGCAGCCTGATCCACAATTCCCTTGAGAGAAGCAGCAGTCTGGTCTTTGGTATTTTTGGTAAAACTGATAGGCATACCCTACTGCATTCGGTTGGCAGCAACTAAGACTATGCCAAGATACATCACAACAAAAATTACACTGCATGTTACCATTGTGTGGTGTTGTGACAGAGTCTGGCAAAGACTGATCCATTATGGGAGGCTGATCCTGATGGTGTCTAGGAAAAGTTCCTAGGAGTTCTTCATGTATGGAGCTAGTCTGCATCTTATTCTTTTGGTTTCTACTGTGTAGTATGTTCTCATGATGATTAGGAATATTTTCCATGGGGTTATCATACCGTTTATGAATCGTGTCAAAATTGTTTAGTGTCTCATATATGGGTAAAGACTCCTTTTGTTGTTCATGCCCATCTTGGTCCATGCCAAGGCATTGTCCTGGGATCATCAACATTGTACCTTTGTTGTCGGGAGAAACTGGGATATGCTGAAGAGTTGAAGGGTTGCACTGTCTATTCTCTAAACTCATTTGGTGTTCATCAGGATGTAAAGCATTGCCTGAGAAGACGGGCATTAGACATTCTGGTGAGTCGAGGTCTGACAACTTCAGATACCAGGAACTTGAGATTGAGGAACTATTATTATGGGTTTCAGCAGCACTTGGGGGCAGAATACTATGGTTAAACTCACTGCTGCAGGTAGGTGAGGCATCATTTACATATCCACTTGTGGGCGTCATTAACATGTTTGTCTCCATCTTGCTACTTAGTAAAGGTTCTCTGGGCAAGTTTGGGTTATCCAAGTCTGTGCAACCAATATGTGATTGGTCACTCAGCCCACTGGAGTCTTTTGTAAGGATTGGAGTATGGTCTTCCTCTTTGGAATTGACGGCACATGCCATTCCCCACTGATGTCGAAGAGATGAAAGCAAACCCACTTTATTACATTTGGTAGTTTTTGCTAAAGTTGTCTCGTTGTTATGACATGGGCCTTGAAAAGATGTTGGCGTATGTACTGTGGTTGCACAATCTTCATCGCAGGCGGGGAACCCCTTACCACTCCGTCGTTTGAAGCTCTCATCCTCGTCCTCCCATCTCTCGAAATTAGGCCAACGGTCCACCTGAATACCACTGTCGGGGGCCACCAATTCATACTTTGCCTGAACGGGCGTCAGTTCCTGCGAGGAGGATGTCGAGCAGCTTCGGGAGTGTGTGGATTTCTCATGGCATCGTTTACGACACGACCACTCTTTGAATTTACAAAGCACAGATATGGGGGAGCAGAAAGGTGATTTAAGCCCATGAGCCATAAGTACTGGTAGTAGAAACAACTCACCAAGTTCCAATTACAATGCAATACTCGACAGCACTGGTATCTATATGACGTCAGTGCAAAAACAATACAATAAAACACACACTGGTAAAGTTGCACGCACAATCTGGCTACAGTAACAATGCCAGCAAACTTCCAATATGCAGGGTATGCAACTTCCAATAACATCGAAATTGATCCAGTAATACATCATTTTGACGATGGTCTAAATACAATTAATTAAACACCCCTGGCAGACAAGAACTCCGAATGCTCTTCACTTCTCCATTCCACTCAGCCCTCCACACAACTGCTCGAAAATCCTGTGTTGGGGGGTGGAGGGGAGGGGAAGGGGTGGGGCTCCCACCAAAACTAGCCAATGCGGAGCGTTGTCCACGCCAACAACCAATCATTTGCCTCGAAACGATTCGAAACTATAAACAACTCCGTAGGTTCGACCTCTTCACTCTTCGTTTCCTAATTATCTACATTAAAATATACTGCAATTTCACACCTGAAATTCCTTCACTAACAATTCTAGTCTTTCCATTAACAATGACGAATACGATTTCACACAAATCCAATTAATCACAAAACTGCTGTGCATACGTTACTAATGCTAACACAATAAAAACCACTATAATTGCACGGTCAGGATTTATGAAGGTATACTGTACAGATAACGCGTAATAAAGCCTCTGTAGTAGCTTTTGAGACATTTTGAGTTGCCTGACAGAATTATACAGTACTCATACTCTTTCTACGACAGTTTTACGAGTCGTCCTATCCGAGTTTGATCCAACTATCAGCGGCAACTGTAACTACATTCTCGCCCTGGCTGCCAAAACACGTTAGGACATGGAGAAACGGCTTCGAGTTTACTTGACGGCTTTGCAAGATGGCTATTGCCCATTTTCTCACTGCGAACGGAACATGGGTTATGACAGCACCGCTCAGTTTTCAACAAGCCATCCGGCCTACCTCCCTGCCAGGGCTTACTTGCCACAGCGCGTGCAACAGGTATTATGCCAGACGCCGCCCCCCCCTGCAACTTCGTGACGTTCGGTAAAACAGACGATGGCGAAAATGTCTTGCTGAAGGCTAGAACAGGCCCACGACAAAGAAATTGCACCAATGCACGAGCACATGCGTATGGACCTTCTCACGTAACAACAGATAGTCACTAACTGAAACATGTTCATACTTGCTATCTCTAGCTACACTGAAAGCGCCGTTCGCTGCACACAAATTTACTGGAACTTATTCGAAACCTTTCTAGTCTATACTCACCCTGACAAATACAACTTTCAGCAAAATTAATTCTTAGACGGTTGAGTGCATCATACTTTATATATATATAAAAAAAAACAGAATAAGAGGGGACTGAATGTACTTCTGAACACACAATTATGATTCTAGTGGTTTAATGATGCTATAAATGAAATATGTACACCATATGTAGCTAGACGACAATACCTTTTTAGCAATTTTTTTTCCACAGTTTAGAAAAAAAACATGGTTCCGTTGGTTCAATCAAATTAAAATATTGGTTGAATATGATCCTTCATTTTTTCCAGTCAGCCCGTACACTGTTCACGTGAAACAAGATAACATTGACTGTTGAGAGACGTCTTCTGCCGCACATGCTTGTAGGAGGCTACCTTTAGTATGTTTAGATTTTTTACTCGACAGGAATTCCATAAAGATATATCGGCGATGAAGTACAAATTCTACGTGGAGAGAAGGGGTAAAGGGGGAGTGGGCGAGTTAGTACTACCTGGAGGAGGATCAAAAACTCACCCCGAGTTTGTCCTTGTCGAGCGTGAGTAGATCGGATCCCTTGATATCTTTGGCCTTGAAGAGTTCGGTGTAGGGGGCCAGGTTGAGTGTGGCCATCCAGTCTACCACGTTGTTCGACGACCATTGGCTCACAGGCTGCAAAAAAGAAAAAGAAAAAATGTTCATGTCGATACGAGATTAAAACAGAATAGTGTGTGTGTGTGTGTGTGTGTGTGTGTGTGTGTGTGTGTGTGTGTGTGTGTATGTGTGTGTGGAGGGGGTTTATATCAGGTTATTCATTAATTAAATTGGATCTCGTTATGTTCAAATTCTTCAACAGATCTTCAGTAATTCTATTGTGGCTGATGGCCTTGCGAGGGGTGCTTGGGGGATCCAATCTGCATATCCATCGGGGACCCTTTTTTGCTTCGCCTGCGGTCTGACCTACCCTAACCCACACTGTCACCTACCTGAATGAAAACTGCCTCCTGATATGAACTACAAGAAACGTCAAATGAGTGCCACAGGGCCCAGGGAATTAACGTTCAAAATAACTTCTATCGTTTTTCTAAGACTAAACAGCCTTTATTCCCACAGAAGTTCTCTAGCGAAATATAAAAATTATTTCTATTCGAAACATACACACACACACACACACACATATACATGTGTGTATATATATATATATACATAAACACACATGTGAACTTTTGACAAATGGGTCAACTATCTCTGTCATTGAGACTCGAATTTGGCTGTACGACTGGTTACCAAGTGTATGTGTATGTGTATGTGTGTGTGTGTGCGTGTGCGCGCGCTATTTCGTGTGTCCCTATGCAGAGTGAACTGAATCAGCTCGGGGCAGGTTGCTCGGTTCTCTCAAACCTTCTGGCATAATCACTGAATCGAGGTGGTGGCCGCCTCTCTAGTTACCGATGGGGTGTCACGGAGCTGAATATTTCGGCCGCAGCAAGAAGTGCCACGTCACCTCACCTGTAGTACAAGTGACCTTCACTTTATTCACTTTAGCGCAACCCTCGTACCCCATTCAAAATAAGGTTAAACGTCTGTGTGTGTGTGTGTGTGTGTCTGTTACACTCCACTCTGCCTAGATGCCTCATCTCCCCAGCCAAAAACCCCCGTGGGCGGCCAGCAACCAGCCGTTGATGGAGGGGGCTGATACTTGCCCTCCTAACGCAACACCATGCACGGCGCACCCCATCCAACCACCAACGCCTATGTACAAGACCAAGCGAGAAAAAGGAGGTGGGGAGGTGGGGAGGGGGGGGAGGCGAAGGGACCTTGCCTGACAATGGCGACGGGAGGTGTGTGCGAGTGTCGGAGCACAGGTGCGGTCCGACGCTGGCTCCCCTCATTACCATTCACGCCAGTGGCAGCTTTGCTTTGTGTTTAGCCTTTGAGCTACCCAGCTGCGGCGGCCACGACCCTGTTGCGTGCCTCACTCCCACCCCATACCCACCCCCCTCCTCCAACCACCACCACCACCACTGCCCCTCCCGGTATGACAAGACTGATGGGGATGGGGGATATTGCCTATCAAAGGTAGGCGAGGTCGAACCCCCCACCCAGCCCCCTCCCCTCTCTTATGTCCGTCCCTTGTTTCAATCAGATTTGCTTTCATGTGCGCCAAACGTGGCACTAAAAGCCCTTTCCCCCCGCCATATGTTGGCAAGTGTGTGCGCGTGCGATGTGCACGCGTTTCAATAGACCTAAAACCCCATTCAGGGGATTGGGATGTTTAGGTTCATAGTGGATTTTACCAACTCGCGGCGTTAGTGAAGACAAAACATGCAAATCACACCAACACCCAGCTGAAGGAACTCATTTCATCACGCCGATTCAGCTCTTGTGTGCTCAGAGTCACACACACGCAGTCCGGACCCGTCCGCGGAGCGCCGAACACCCACCAGCCGACCTCGCCGTCTCGGTTACTAAGGGCCATTGTCAAGAACGTTCTACGGATGACCAAAGGTCACCAGGGCGCGCCTCTGGGTCCCGAAAGGTGTGTGTGGGGGGGGGGGGGAGCAAGAACGTGTTAAGGCTGCCACAATGGGTCTTCTGCTCTTCGTTCTTTTCTTTCTGGAGTGGCACCTCTAAAGGCATTATATTTATTTCTCTGCGTCCCTCTTTGAAATATGAAAAGATGGCGAGTGATCTGGACGATTCCATCGCCAAGGAGTGGTGAGGGGTTTTGGCACACCACACAACGAAGAACGAGTTCGAGTCCCCACCACCACGAACTCGCTGACATCGTCCCGATCTGGTCTCAGGCTCCAAAGCTATCGTTATTCTTCTGTTCGTCTTACCCTGTTTCTAAGTTCCGAGTTTGCCATTAATTGGAGAAATAACAGTTCTATCGATGACGCTCTCTCCAGATGAGAAGCCGTGCGCACACAGGAACACACACGGTGGCGCAGTTGGTAGAGCGCTGAACTGTCACTATAGTGGCCCGTAGTTCTTGGTTCGAATCCTGCCCAGGGCCGAAATTATTTCGGTACCGCTGCGCTTCGGGTCGTTACTCTGACTCTCGTGGGCGGGGAGTTGGGTGTGTGTGTGTGTGTGTAAGGTCATAGCATTACCCATAGATCGGACCTACGAGCTCTTTCAGGAGGGAATAGCTGTCGATCACGAGTCCAACACGTGATCCAAAGACCAAGTGAATACACACACACACATTAAATGTGCTCTTGTGATAATTACCCACTCTTCAACCTGGAAACATACTACAGTCTAGGATTCAATCCCAGTCTCCGTCAGACGGTTCATTTCTGCTGCTCGATACGATCTCGATTAATTTCTTTAGTCCGATGAGTCTCCCCCACACCCACTTTTTTATGGCATAACTAACGATTTCAAAAACAAATCTATGGTGCCTATAAACCATGCGGCTAAGTTTGGATTTTATAGTACAAACAGACACACACACGCACAGATAGAAAATGTGAGTTTGGGCTATAAATTACGGAGAGAGAGAGAGAGAGAGAGAGAGAATGTGGTACGCAAGCCAGTAAACCTTGTCAGCACTAACACAATGTCATACTAAATGCAGACAATGCACTGTCATGATTGTTTTTATTCGGGGCTGGGTCGGTGTAGGGCCTTTTCCTTAACGACGAAGGGGAGGAGTCTGTTCGACAGATTCCCCGTTTCGGCCGGAATCCCTCCTCCAGAAGAATGAAACGGACTGCCGCCGCCACGATAGTCAGGCGACAACCCACACCCAATCACCTACTTACCCTCTCTCCCCGGGACTCTTCCTCTTGTCCATGCCACCTGATTCATCACTACCATTCCTAGCTGCCGAATGCCACTGTACAATACTAGTAATAACTGGCCTGACCCAGTCACACCCGGGCTGCAGAGCTACAATGACTGACTCGGCAAGTGACAATGACGACGACGACGACGGAAATGCCACCTGCAAATGATGGTTCTCTGAGAGGAACGCCAGGGACTAAATCCCCCTGCTACCCGTCGTCAAAATCCTTCAACATCTTTACCTTCATCTGAAGGTACAATCCCGAGAGGTTGATATTCAGCCTCTGGACCAGGCCTAAGATATCTATCAACACGGACTTTTCCTCACCTCGTCGCAGAAGACGAGCTGACAATTAGCAGTTGCACACACACACACACACACACACACACACACTTCCAGGAGGGAAATAGCTGTCGATCACGAGTCCAACACGTGATCCAAAGACCAAGTGAATACACACACAAGCTCCCCTACCACATCACGCTACCAGGCACAACAACAAACTCGTGTCCTCGGAGCACCGAGGTCTGACCGCTACATGAACGGCGCTATTCCGTCCATTGTGCACATTATCAACTCAATTTAGAAAAGTCCTAAATTTGCCCAAATTGTACATTGTCAAAGTATCTTTGTATCATTGTTACCTCATTAAACCGATTATTATTATTATTATCATTATTATTCCACACAGCTCAGTAGCAACTCTGGGCTGAAAAGCATCACTGCATTTCAAGTCGCACTTGCTCTCTTGGGCATGGTGTTGGTGTGCATGCGTGTGTATGATTACAAAATGACCCACACATCGGGCAATATTCAAACTGACACATTATCGGGCGGACAACAGCTGTCGCTCACGAGACCAGCAAGTGATCTAAAATATTGTGAATCGCGTATATATGGTAGACGGCCTGGTCATGACTGAAACGGTCTTCTGCTGGACTGTGTTTTCCTAATCCCATTGCAAATGCAAAGACGCAGACGCAAGCAATCAAGCAAGCAAGCACCAAAACGAAGTTGGTAACATCCCAAGCAAGCAAGCAAGCTCAGCTGACACAGGGCAGCAACACCGCCAAAGACAGCTGGCAACTGCATCTCCCGAATTGTACGCAACGACCGGTCGACCATTCGGGGCACAGCTGCTGCTGCTGGCTCGCAACGCAAGAATCACAGCACAGCACAGCACATCGCAGCACGATGTAGACCTCCCCCCCCAACCCCCCACCCCCGCGCCGATCCCCGTGCGCGGCGCTGACACTGGTCCGAATACCAGTTCGCTGAAATGAGCCCTTTCTGCTACCGAAGTGGTGGCGCGCGCGCACACACGCGCACACACGCACACACACACACACACACACACACACACCGAGGTGTACAAAATGCCACCACTTGCCTGAATGAAACGTAGAGTACCAGCAGCAGGGGGTGGGGGTACGGAAGGGACTAATCGAGAGATGTTAACCACCACACGTGGTCTATCTACATAGTGCGCGTGTCGGAGTAAACCCCTCTTCGTTACAAATTCCGTCACATTACTCAATATAACTGTCAGGATCAGCCACAATGGGCAAAAGTACCTTTCGGTGCAAAATTAACTTTGAAGAGATCCATTTCGTTAAGATATTACTACTACTACTTACTGCGGAATGACCTTAAAAAATATCACTGTGTTGGCGACGTAGCCAGTATTAACTCTTTTTCTCCCCCCAAGTGTTCCTCTGTTGAATAAAAATGCCCTGTACTTGAGAGAGTGGGTATGTGAAATGGATGGCATTGCAATGGTAGCGACTGGCAACTATCATCCCGAACAACGGTGGAGACTTACAGAAACCAAACGCAAGAAGATTTCAAGTATTTCATGAAATACTCATGGTAGTTAGTACCGGGCGGTTCCTCCGAGCTGGGAGGCCAGCAAGCACTCTCCACCCACCTCCCCCTTATCCCCTTGATGGTGCAAGAGTACCCGAACCCTTGAAGCCCCATCCGGAGGCACAAAGCCAGCTGACGGCCGTCTACACCCTGCGAACAAAGTCCAAAAACAGTAGCCACGTCATCGGGGTCGCGTCTTTGAAACAAATGTAGGAGAATCGGACACTTGTTCTTCTGCCTCAGGAAGAACAAAGACTCGGCTCACTTGACCCGAGTTATCCCGTCACTCACGCACGATCCAGAACCCGTTAGTTGTTCCTACCAGTGCTCTATGGCCCGATGTCATCAGCGCATTACGAACGTCACAGTTTATTTAGAAACCACCAAACGCCATAAAAATGCTTAATACAACATCGTTCCATTAATCACATCGAAAATATATTCTGTGTATATTAATTGAATTTCAATAAAAGGAGCAAACTTTCAAGAGCGTTTTTCTCAAAATGACGTTATGACACCGGTCTTCTTGTTCTCGGTCCGAGAGTTAGTACGACCGTTGGTGACTCACGATTTCCGGTTAACCGTGACACATGCAGCAGCAGCAGCGGGGGCGAGCCGGCACCGCACGCAGACTGACACAACAGCTGTACTCCGCTTCCCAGAAGCCTCCAAATGACACGAATCGAAATGGCTTTAATTAACCATAGGTCGTTTTGACGTCTACCGAGGTGGACTTCGGCTGGGAGAAATCGACCTGAAGCAGCCACAACAACAGGAACAAGGGTCACATGTGGACACCACAAAGCACAACAGTTTCGACAAAGCAAACTAGACAGAAGGATTCCATCTACCACAATGCAGGTCCCCGGTTCCGTCCCATCGAGATAATGAAAGAGAGAATGACGGGGATCTCTCCCCACAACACAGTTACTTTACTGACGAAATAAGTAAACATTACATAAACAATCTTTTTTTTTTTTATCGAAACTACAGTAGGGACAGAGGGAGGGAAAGACAATCGCAAACACACAGTTCGGTCCCCGCCCATGGCAGAAAAAGCATCACAACAATGCAAGTCACACTAACTCAACTAGGCAAGAAATTGGTGTATGAAGTACCACTGTCTTAGATCACGTGCTGGACTGATGATTGACAACTATTACTCACGCATGAGAGCTCCAAGCTCATATACTGCCCCTATGGGTAATGCCGTGACCTTACACACACACACAGGGTTCGAATCCAGCCCAGGGCTGAAATAATTTCAGTATCGCTGCACTGCGAGTCGTTACTCCAACTCTCCAAGGCGGGGAGTTGGATGTGTGTGAGCGTGTGAGGTCACAGCATTACCCATAGATCAGTCATATATGACCTCTGGGCTTTCTTCCGGGAGGGAAACAGCTGTCGATCACGAGTCCAACACGATCCAAGACCATGGTGAATCGGACACATACAACAACTGCCCAAAGATGAGTGCAAATTGCAGTGCTATGATGCTTATCAGCCCTGGGCAGGGACTGAACTGTGTGTTTCTGCCGTTCTCTTTCTCGTTGTGTGTGTGCTTGTATGTGCGAGAGAGAGAGAGAGAGAAAGAGAAAGAGAGAAAGAGAGAGAGAGATAGGGAGAGAGAGTTTACGACGGACTTGGATCACGTGTTGAACTCATGATCGACAACTACCGGTATTATCCTCCAGCGTAAGAGCTCAGAGCTGTGGCCCGATCTATGGGTAATGCAGTGACCTCACACGCACACAACTCCTTGATCATCATCAGTGTCGGCTCGCAGTACAATGATGTTGAAATTTTCAACCTTGGGCAGGCACGCGCACGCGCGCACGTAAGTCAACCCATTAACCATAGATCAGGTCATATGTATTATAAAGTTTCAATCGGGAGGATAATAGTTGTCGATCACGAGTTCAGCACGTAATCTAGGCCCATGCTGAATCGCACACACACCTACATATATCTATGCACAAACACACACATGCATACACACGCACACATCTATACATTCACATATACACACGTGCGCACACGCACCTACATGCATCACATGTACACACAAACACATACAGACCTACATATACACACTAATACGAACACGCACACTCACGGTCACACCAGATCCCTGTGTGCGTGTGCGACAGGGAATGAGATACAACATCATAGATAGATCAAAATATGAAAACAGAGTTCTCATTTAGGAGGATAATAGCTGTCGATCACGATTCCAGTGCGTGATCCAAAACCAAGGCGAATCCGCGAGGATATGAAACTGGCGGGCGCCGCCCGTAGACTGTAAGCATACTGAGAAGGGGGGGGGGGGGCTATGTAGATGAGTGCTGGACCTGTACCTTTATGGATTTCTACGTTTCGACTGTGTTTATTTAGACGCTAAAATGCACTCACCTCCTCCGCTGCCTATCACCTGATACTTAGGAGACACCTACACCCGAAAAAGGTCCCAGTTGAATACCGATGCCAACAGATGGCGACACTGCTTCTGCGACCAAGGCTTTCGAGTATGAAAGTCTGAATTTCAGGGCCGGTCATGAAGGAGAGACAGAGGAGTAAATCTTGTAACTGGGAGGATATCAAGGGAGAGGGGAAAAGAATCCAAACCTTTCACCGCGTCTGAACAGAGGCATCTTCGGGGGTAGAGGGAGGGTCGGAGGGAGATGCTGGCACCACTGGGCAACGGCCAGGGCTGCTGCACGTGGACGGCGGCACAATATCGTCGCAATGAACAACGCTTCAGGCGTCACGCCAACCGAAAAATCACTCTCATTTTTTATTTCCCCTCCACTCTGATTCTAACAACCGACGTCCACAATAAACAAATTGAACAAACAAATACGCAAATGAAAAATAAGATTAAAAGTAAATAAATATATAGTATCAAAAGCACTCCTGACACAATGAAAAATAAATACCGACCTGTCGACCTGCTTACTGACGCTGCACCTGGACATACCCTGCCTTGCCTTGCCTTGCCTTGCCTTGCCTTGCCTTGCCCCGGCTGCGCTAGACCAGCCGGGCCAGGCCGCACGTACTCCCTCGCTTGAGCGGGGTCGACTTGCCCCCCACGGGTATCATCTCCCTTGATCTACTAAGCATGGGGAAGGAAGGAAGGGCCCAGGTCATGACCCCCCCACCCCCCAAAGCCCCCATCACCACCATCTGAAGGCCTGCGGACTCACTCGAGGTTGACACACAGGAAAGTGTGATTTTTCTATTATACACCGTGCCTATGGCGGACTACAAATGCAGACACCTCAACGGCAAATTCATTCTAATATATGGAAACTCCCAGTCTCAATGAAATAATGAATTCGCTCTCTTCCACAGCATTGGTATGAAACTATCCAACCCTTGGGGTCCCCCCCTCCCATCCTCCACTTTGATAACATAAAATAACGTAAAACAGGTTAGCCAAAGGAGTATTCATAAAATGACCAAAAAGTCGGCTTCATGTCCTTCAACATAGGTCTGAAAGCTCTCTCACTCCGTAATTTCCTATAAATAATAAATAAATATATAAAAACAACTTTTCCTGTCGGTGATCTACGAAATACCGAATCCTTCAATAAGGGTAACATGACTCATCCCCAGAACGAGTCTGTGTAATAGCGGCAGCCCCAGACAATCACCTGGAATTATTGCCATACAAGTCCCCACTGACTCTCCGTTAAAAACAAACCGTTACAATACTAATAACGGTTTGTAACGGCCTGCACGTACGCACCCGACGTGATTAAACAGAAGCGTTGACAAAGCCGCTCGGTCCCAAACTTTGTAGGTAAGGTCTTCTTTCTCAACAGTCGACACGTGCATCTTGTGGCCCTTCCACCATCACTACCGCCACCATCCACCTGGCTAAAAATACACACTTTGGTGGCAATCCCCAACTCCCACCAGCTACCACCCTCCCTCCCTCCGACCTGGTGCCTCCTCCTTCTCCTGTACCGATGACACCTCGCTATCACTACCCAAGGATAACTAACATCAAACCTTCGCCCCAGCACCTGCTGATCCTCATCCATGGAGGATCTCGGTCTCCGAGATAAAATTTACAAGGATGCCGAGATACGAGGCGGCGATGTGGTCCTTGAAGATTGATGCACCTCAGGCCGCTTCGTTGTCTCTATGCGCGTCGTCATAGTGAGGTGACTATGCATGATATTAACGAGAAGTGTGGAAAATTCACGCAGTGGTAGCGTTCGCGGGCGCCACTACGGCAGTCCGGGTTCGAATTCATTTCAGTATCGCTGCGCTGCGAGTCGTTACTCTAACTCTAGTGGGCGGGGAGTTGGGTGTGTGTGTGTGTGTGTGTGTTAGGTCACAACAATACCCAGAGATCGGTCATTTATGAGCTCTGAGCTCTCTTCCGGGAGGGAAATACCCGTCGATCACGGGTCCAACACGTGATCCAAGACAATGGTGGATCTCGCACACATATATCCCATTTCCCGGGTAAGCCAGACATGATTTCTATTTATCAAACGGAGTAATCACCAAACCACCACCTATATCACCTACTCGTATAAATGAAAACCCCAGACACACAAACATGCATTATTTATACGTTATGCAAATTCGCCAGCTAGACAACCTACCAGAAAATACATCGGACTTTCCTTGTCCATTTTACTGCCTTGCATCTCTCAGTGATAAACCATGGAGTCTACCTTAGTGATCATGTTGTTTGCTTCAACATTGAGCAACTCGTCTATGATGTGTTTTCTTGTTTTAAACAATAGATAAAATAAAATAGGATAAAATAAATTAAATAATAAAACCACCCAGGTAATTTCGTCCGTTTAAAGATTATTCTGGCTGGCGCGACAGGATTTTCTTCCTAGCCTAACTTCGACTTCTCGACAAGCATTTTGTCCTCACTTAAGAAACTGTTGTCACCAACAAAGCCTGGCTATTTTATTCAGCTTGGAAAAAAAAACTCTCTCAGTGCTTTCGTGGTTGAACCCAGCAAAAAAAAAAAAAAAAAAAAAAAAAAAAAAAAAAAACAATTAGATCATCTAAACCTCCAAGGCATTTTGTCCTCAGCATTGTTCTGGTTTGTCGGTCATTCACACAGAATCTTATCACATTTTATGGAAGGAGGGGAGGGAGAGGGAGAGAAATAAAGAGAGATAGATAGATAGAGAGAGAGAGAGAGAGAACATATCAGTAGCAACCAACCCACTCCCTCTTTCCCAACGAGGGAGCAGAAGGAGAAAGGGGAGGAGTAGGATGGGTTCCCTTAACCCTTTCTGTACAGCGTGACAAGGCAATAGATGATCTTTTTAATCACTCCAGGGAGAAGAGAGGAGAGGAGAGGAGAGGAGGGAAGGTGGGAGGGGGACTGAACCTGAGGTAAGAGGTCGCGACCCCATTTTTTTTTCTTTCTTTCTGGCCGGAAACTGTCCTTCACTCATTCGCGTAACAAATCAGCCCCTTGCCGGCCACAATGGTAATACATAATAAAAACACTAAACAAATGATTATAATAAAAATAATAATAATAATAACAGTAATAATCGCAACAACAATAATAATGATGATGACAACATCAAAACCTATTGTCCAGTTTATAGTCATGGAGGAGACCCATACAGACGCCTTTTCCATATAAACCGCTGGAAAATCGGAATCTAATTAATCTACCGTGTGCCATTAGGTTTTCCTCAGTTCCCTTCTCGTGCGCCTAATTGTTTCATTCAGCTGCGGTGACACTCCCCATCCGTCTATAGGCGAAACCTGTGTCAACCGGTATTCGGGCGGAACTGAAACCGACATGCATTCAGTCGTTGGGAGGAGGAGGAAGAGGAGGAGGAGGAGGAAGGGGGATGGAGGTGTGCCCCTTCCGGTCAAAGGAGTGTTTCACCGAGATTGCCGGCCGGACCCAACTACTAAGGCGCCGTCCAGAGATACAAAATTTTAAAATTCAGTACTAATATATACAAACGTAGTGTACGTGTGCGAGCTCTTCTACCTCGACAAGAAGTCCGCAAACCTTGGTTTTTGACAAGAATCTCCGATGCGCCTTGGTAACCAGGCGCCCTGGCCTTCGAGCAAAGGTACAAAACCTTTGCACGTAGGGAGGGAGTTGCTGGAAGAGATCTTATATATATATATATATATATATATATATATATATATATATATATATATATATATACACACACACAACTTTGAAAGTCTGTAACTTCATTGACGAGAGATGAACCCGATCGGCGGCACAAAATCTGTCACATGCAAGTTTTTTCATTTCCATATTTACATAATTTATTCTTATTTAGGGATAAAGATATACGTATACTACTACTACAAATACAGCCTCTCCCTGCATTTTCAATATTTACACACAAACAACACTATACATTAGAAAGTCTACTTACTGCCATAATGTCTTGTATTAGAAAGTTGGAATGGCTCACAAGGCAAAGTTCTATTGCATTGGGTTGACAAATATCACAGCTTCAAATTTCGTCACAATGGAATATCCTTAGTTCACTAAACGTCACGGACACAAAATTATAACTATTTCACTTAAAAACTACAAATAGTGGATTAGCGGTTTTCCGTTGAGTTGAGCACAAGCAGCTGGTCCGAGCAGCAGCAGCAGAAGTATGAATCCAGTCCTTCGCCCGGCACGCCGCTGTACCTTGAGTGACGCAACCAGATCTTTCGTTGCAACAAAGTTGTAATATCACGCACTTTGAATCGTCTGTACCAAGTAGCAACTTGACCACTTGTGTTCCAAACAAAGGAGGTAAAGAGTCACAAGCCGCCGCCACCTCCACCACCACCTCCACCGTCGTCTTGTCTCGGCCGAGGTTCGCCACTCACTGACGGCTGCGAGTAGGGGCCCCCGCTCGCTTTGCCAGACGCAGCAGCAGCAGCAGCCAACCTGCCATTCAACCCCTTGTCCGCCACACCAGCCTCCTCTTCCTCCTCCTCCTCGTCCCCCCCCCCCACAACCACCACCATCACCTCATCATCCCCTCACCTACCTTCCCCGCTTTGTGCATCACCACCACTACCACCACACCGCCTGCACCTGCAACCTGGCTCCTGCCATGAACCCAGTGCACACCTTATTCAACACCAGCATGTCACTTGTGCTTCACGTTGCCATGATCCCCACATTTGACACTTTTAATCGAATAGCCACGTTAGTCCATCATTACGCTCTCATTCAAAACAATCGTATCTAGAACTCCTTCCATTTTATATATATATATATATATATATATATAATATATATATATATATATATATATATATATATATATATATATATACATATATATATATCTCGGACCATAACGATAAACAAAAAAAATCGTAAATTTGCACCAACCCACAATCTGGATTACGACTTCGTTTTCATTAACCGTGGGTTTCTTTCTTCGGGTACTCTTGTATTTATTAGTGGGCATCGTGGCGCTGTGTGCAAACTTCCTTGTGGCTGACGCTTGGCCAATTTATTCACATGAGGCACTGCACCACACGCCACTGTGTAGACAAAGGAGGTGTCGGTACGTGTGTGTGTGTGTGTGTGTGTGTGTGTGTGTGTGTGTGTGTGTGGTGGGTGGGGTTGGGGTGTGTGGGGGTGGGCACCCAATCCGTTTTTGGCCAGGGTCCGGGAGCCAAGTTGCATAATGAACTCATCTGGAGCTTTCCACCTTTGTTAAATGCGCCTCTTCTTGGTAATGGCCCTCTCAAAAATGTCGACATTCTTTTGGCACCTCAGGCTCTCTTGGCACCAGTGCCACCTCGTAACCCACCTGGCCACATCCTCGCTGCCTGCATGGCGGCTACCGCATAACCATGTGGTGTTCCACCACATCCGCGTCCTCACCATAGCGATTTTTAAGATTTTATCAACCTCTTTCGGCCCAACGTTTATTTCCTGACCCTCAAATGAAGGCGTCAGGACTAGAAGTACGTACGTAGATAAATACCTAAGTAAGATGCTGTAATGATTATAATTTATCTTATATTATTTGTTTTTGTTTTGTTATCTTTTGTCTGTCTGATTTTCATTTATTATTAGTTATATGTCAATTTATTATTATTTACTATTTACCTGTTTGTTTATTATTCAACTATACCTATGCATTTATTTATGTATTTTATTTGTTATTTACATTATTATATTTTTATTATTAATATGATTTTTTTTTCGCATCCGACCTAGATATGGATCAAAAGGTCTCCTGTCGGCATGCTCCGCCTTTGTAATCCTTTGTAATATCGTGGGAGTTAAATAACCCTCGACAATTTGATTCCCCTGGGGGAAACCCCCCACTGTCCCTAGATGTGATTGGGTTCAGGTAAAGGGCGACCACCAACTATTAAACTGAACTGGAACTCTTCTACCCCATATACCCCCTTCGTTTCTGAACACACTGGCACACCTTATGAAACCGAAACTGACGAGTACCAGATTGAGCTGGATTGAAGAGGGTCTCCATACAACCCTCAGAGTAATCACCTCCTATTGAATAAAGTTCCCTTGAGCTTAACATAAAGCTATCTTTTTTTTTTTTTTTTTTTTTTTTTTTTTTATTTGTCGCCGATTCTGAGAACGTTAGTGTCCTATGGGGCACTAAACCACGATTCGATATACGGCGCCATTCTTGCGAGTGGCACTCAGAACCAAGAGAGCCAAGATCGTGTCCCATTGACAAAACGCACCCGTCTCCCCTCCATTCTTTTCTTCCTTTCACTTCCCGATCATGACTGAGGGGTCCAAATGCCCGTCGCTATAGGTGAGGAGCCAACGCCAGGTGGCGCTGAGCAGCTGCGGCCGAAGCCGTCACCTTTGTCCTATGCTCTTGGATCGTTGGGGAAGGTCATAGTCGTCAGTGATGGGAATCGGAGAGGAGTCCGGGGTTCGAACCCACAACAGAACTAATACGAGACCAGCACGCTTCCGATTATGCCAGGCGTCACTATTGGTGAGAAAAGAGAGAGAGAAGCGGAAGACAGACAGGGAGACAGAGAGACAGAGAGAGAGAGAAGCGAAGACAGAAAAAGAGAAGAGAGAAAAAGAGAAGCGAAAGACAGAGAGAGAGAGAGTGAGAGAAGCGAAAGACAGAGAGAGGAGAGAAAAAGAGAAGCGAAAGAAACAGACAGACAGACAGAGAGAGAGAGAGAGAGAGAGAGAGAGAGAGAGAGAGAAAATGGTAAGTATTTTTGACGCCCAGCTGCTAGCCCGCCCCCCTCCCCCAAGCAACAGAGGCCTCATTTACGTGTGGTGCTCCTGGGCAAGGCAAGGCAAGGCAAGGTGTGTGTGTGGTGTGTGTGGTGTGTGTGTGTGGTGTGTGTGTGTGTGTGTGTGTGTGTGTGTGTGTGTGTGTGTGTGGTGTGTGTGTGGTGTGTGTGTGTGTGTGTGTGTGTGTGTGTGTATGTGTGTGTGTGTGTGCGTGTCCAAAGACGACTTGGCTTTGCAATTCTTCTTCTTGGCATTCGTAAGCCATTTCCTGCTACCCTGAGTGTTACACGCCTCTTTTTTCTTTTCTATTACTAATCACATTGCCAGTATTCTTCCGAACTGAATAAATGTGTAACAAGCCTTCTGATAGCACCTGATCACTAGGATTCAGATAGCTTACAAAAAACACTAGCAGTGGAAAAAAACATCATTTGCATTACTATTATATCATTACTATTAATATTATCATTACTATTATCATTGGTAACAAATATCATTGTATCATTGTTGTACTTTCATTAGCTGAAAAAGACGGGGAAAGAGGGGAGAAAGAGGGGGGAGTGGGGGGAGAGAGTGAGAAAGACAGGAAGGAGAGGGAGAGGGGGAGGAAGAGGCAAGGAGGAGGTGAAGGAGGAGGAAGGGGGATGAGCAAGGGTATGAGCAAGGGGAAAAGGAGGAAAGGAGAGAGGGAGGAAAGGAGGGAGGAGGGAGGGAAGGAAGGAGAGATAAAGGAAAAGGAGGAGGAAGAGGAGGAGGAGGGAGGGAGTGAAAAACCACGGATATGGGCCAATGATACTGAGCAAGCTATGTCCGGGCGATAGATTTGTTTCTCAGTCAGACTTTCAAATTAGTTTCATATATATATATATATATATATGTATGTGTGTGTGTGTGTGTGTGTTTACCTAGTTGTATTTTAGGGGAAGAGAGCTATGCTCGTAGTGACCCACTTTTGCATCTTTCAGCATCCAGTTTGATATTAAATTCTTGTATAGTTTTTGCACTCGCATGTTTCCTCGTTCAATTTGTTTGTTTGTTTGTTTGTGTGTGTGTGTGTGTGTGTGTGTGTGTGTGTGTGTGTGTGATTCAGCTCAGTTTTGGATCACGTGCCGGGCCTATGATCGACAGCTATTACCCTTATACATACACAACCACCCGCTCGACGGTGCAGTGGTATCAGTCTCGACCGTTAATTCAGCGATCAGAGTTCAAAGCCCCCAGAGTTGAAAGAACTTGAGCATAGCTCTATTGGGAACCGGCATTCCAACTCTGGTGGGCAGAGAGCTGTGTGTGTGTGTGTGTAAGGTCGCAGCCTAACCCGTAGATTGGGCCACATACGTGCTTTGATCTCTCGGCCGGAAGGGTATCTGCTGTAGATCACATGTCCAGCACGTGAGTCAATACTATGGTGAATCTGTCTGTCTGTCTGTCTGTATCTCTCTCTCACACACACACATATATATACATATATATCACGTGAAAACCACAGTTGGAGCAAAAAAGACTGGAGACAGGGAATCTATATATTTCTATTGCAAATTGCAATCCTCTTCAGTAGATTGCGCCATCTCTATTCATGGCGCACTCGGTTAAGTCTTTAACACTTCTCACGTGCTAGCGCAGGTTCGAGTCCTTGGCTGTACCACGTTTCAATTTCTGCATGCTGCCCTCCTCGAGTCTCTCTTGATGTTGATGGCTTAGAATTAAAGTGTATTGTGGTTGATAAAAATGTATATATGTTCACTGGGACCCATTAAGTGTTGTACTATACACATATATATATGTGTGTGTGTGTGTGTGTGTGTGTGTGTGTGTGTGTGTGTGTGTGTGTGTGTGTGTGTGTGTGTGTGTGTGTGTGTGCATTTTCAAAACCCATTAACCTCCTCCCCTCCATCAGGAGGTGGAGTCCTGAGGAGCCAACAATCGGTCATGGGCCAGGGCCAGATCTCTCTCTCTCTCTATCATCTGTATTTCTTACAATTTTTGAAACATGGACAACTGGAGACTGCTCCACTTCCCGCCACTGAGATGGAAACTTCCACACTAAAACGACCCAGACAACAGTCCGAAGTTTCTTCCTAGAGATCATCTGTGGGAAGAGGACCCGAGGAACTCTGTGGGGGGTTTCCAGTTAGGAAACTCGAAACAAGTGATTTGTTGGACTGCGGCCAGATCAGATGTGTTTCGTTCGACGAAAAGCGGACAAGGGAGCGGGCGTCACACCTTTTAGCTCCATCACTACAACGAGATGAACGAGAAAGCCTGGTGGATGCCAGAAAAGTGATATCCGCCTGCGATTTCGTATATCGCTTGCTTATCATATGTCAATGAGCTCTGTTATGGTCTTAACATCCTTTTACATCAAAGGTGCGAAAAGAGCAAATATGTAAATAATTAGAATTTCAAAGCACTATTAAAACACTACGGTTTTTCAACCCAAACTTTAGACAGTGTCCCTGATAAAAACTCATAACAGGACTACCCAACATTTTGAGACAGATAGTAAGAGAGAGAGAGAGAGAGAGAGAGAGAGAGAGAGAGAGAGAGAGAGAGAAAGAGGTTGTTGTTGTTATGAATTATAGTTTACTTGAGCTTCTATTCTTGTGGACAATTTTGCGTTCCTGCTGTCGTGGACACAGAAAATGAAGAAAAGGAAGAACCGATATTAGTCGAAGGTGAACCTGCCCTCCAGGAATCGCCCACCACTAAGGTGGTCGCCAGCCGGAAAGAAGACTCGATTCGCACATGGTTGGTGGAGGCATCTTCTCGCACCGAAGAGAATGGTGCTGTGCAAGGAAGCGTCCTACCACGTTCTTGGCCAAGCGAGTGGGTGCCCAGCCAACGACCTTGGGTACCGCACACCAAGTTATGCATTACGAGTAACGGGAGTTTTGCAGGAAGAGGGTTTCTTCTCCTCCTCCTCCTCACCCTTTTCCTTGTCGCCGTCGTATTTCTCGCAATGCCTCTCGTTACCCATAAGAAATGATGACATGTCTGCAGGGGACGTGGTCGATCTCGTCCGTCAGGTGCCTCAAGGTCAGTTGGGTCCCGGCAGTTTGGGCCCTTGGGGGACATAAACCTTGTAAGGTCTTTCGTCATTTTCTCTAGGGCGAGGGCGGAGAGCGTTACGTCACTGGGACGAAACTCGTCTTGTCACCCTCCAGGGCCCCCCTGAGGAATGCCGAGGAGGGTCTCCTGGGAGACGATCTTAGTAGGCTGGCTGGAGGGTAGGCAGGAGCACGGTCGAGCAAGGGGGAGAGAGTCCCAGTTCATGATGTAACTGGATGACAACTTTGACAATTCTTATGTACTTAGAGGTTAGATAAGGGGTATCTCTGCGAAGTGCTTTCCTTTCTGCGTTCACTGGACAACCAGAAAGAGACGTCAAGGCGCATGGATAGAACGGTCACCGTCCCAGCAAATAACAAATAAACGTGTGTGCACACTCGGGGGTTTGGGTGTGTACGTCCTCACCTTTCTTACCTTATAACAAGTGGGAGGTCCCCCTGTCAGTTGTGGTGACTCGGGGGGGTTTCCTTCGCTCACCTCTGTCCGCAAACGGATTTTTTCTCCTTGACATGTTCCAGCGGTTTCCCTCGGGTAGCCGCTGCTTCGCGTAGAGCAGATTTCCATCGCGTTCGTGGCTTTCTGATGGACCTCTTGCCGCCGGAGTCCATTTGTTTCAAGGGTGTTCCGTTTTCGTCCATGCTCATCACGTGGACGTGCCATTTCAATGTACTTCTTTTGATAAGTCTAAGTGCAGGTTCCACTTTCAGTTCTTCTCTTATACCGTCATTCTTTAGCCTGCCTTGCCGCGTCACTTCCTTGATGAACCTGAGCACCTACTTTTAACCTCATTGTCAACATCCAACACTGACATCCAAATGTTAATGGTCTCTATATAGTTTTGTACATTATCATTTTACCATCTGGTAGGTATATGCTTTACTTTGGGAGTGCATTAGCCCTAAGGTAAGGTGATTGTTCAGTCTGGATTCATGCTAGTTAAGTCAACAACTGGTTGGAGCTTAGCTCTTCGTGTTTTTGTGGAGCGCCGACGGGAGTTTTCATCAATGATTCGATGTAGCTTATGTTGATATGGAGAAGACATTTGACTCGATACAACGTGGGGCGCTCTGGGATCTTCCGCGGATCCGCTGGATTCCTGCGAGAATTATCGACTTGATGTCTGGTTTATACTTTAGACAAAGAATGCTGTAAAGTGTGGAGGAGGTGTGTTTAGCTTCCTGTTGATTCAGGAGTGGGGCATGGGGTATGTCCTCGCCCCAACACATTTCAACACCTCCAAGGATTGTGTATTGGACAGAGATATCGATCAATGTCGTTGCGAAGCATCTATTGTCAACACTAGGGTCACTGTCCTTGGGTCTGCTGATGATGCTGTCCTTTTCGCGGGGTCAGTGGAGGTCATGGCTGCAGCCCTCGGGTCACTGCTCAGGGAGGCGAGACCGCTTCAACATCAGGTTTCCAGGACCGTGCGTTTGGGAGCTTATTGGATGACATAGTTTATTCTGTCCATGCACGTGGCGAGGACAATGAGGTCTTGGAAACCTTCACGTACCTTGAGTGTAGTGCATAATAGTGATGGGTCATGTCAGGATCCTCGAAGGGTCGACATTGTTCATGGTAATATGGACACACTCAACCTATGTGCTGTATATTGGCGTTTACGGGGGACTAAGATCCGAATCATAAAGTCACTTGTACTGTGCCAACACGCCACTACTGTAGTGTCCCCTTAACACATATAGCATTTTTGTAAAATAAAATTACTGTATTGTAAGATCTATAATATATGCCCGTGATAATCAAATTATATATTGTAAATAATATTGCCACATACTAGGATGGCCCTTCTAAGGTAAAAAGCATGTGAGTGTGACATTGTTGTATAAATGTACAAAGTAATAAAATATTGATTGTATATAATTTATATCATGACGGGCGAAAATCATAAGTCGAAATATATTTGGAGTTTAATCTAATCCTTGTCTTACGGACGATTACCATTTCCCATTTCACTAATCTCATCAATACTCCCTGTCGTGTTGTACGCCTGTAAGACGTGGGCACTGAATACTAACTCAAGCAGGTTTCTTGATGTCTTGGGTACTATATGCCTTCGAAGAATCATAGGGTATCTCTGGAATGACTTTGTATCCAACCAGAGTCTGTACTGTGAGATTCAGTTCAGGCCAATTACTACCATATTTCGCGAACGTCAACTCACAGAGTTGTCTCCACAAAGGACAACTCTCGATGGAGGAAGCTAAGGGGACGCCCACAGAACTCATGGCTGGGGCAAATTGATCGATTCTGTCGAGAGTTATTTGGAGTGGGATGAAAGGGTGACTGCATGGGAACTTACTCGGCGAGACCGTATGGACTGGCGCCGATGTGTGAGTGAAGCAACACGCTCCTTTGCCTAATGTTCAATAATCTGTGTGTGTGTGTGTGTGTGTGTGTGTGTGTGTGTGTGTGTGTGTGTGTGTGTGTGTGTGTGTTTACACTATTGTAGTATACAGGAAAGGAGCAACGCGTGTGTGTGTCTATAAGACATGCAAATATCGTCAAATATGTATTTAAGTGAGACCGCGAGTTGTTCAAAGTTATCTGGGATAAAATATTTGAGAAAGTGGCATCGGCACTGGCTCTGCCAATGAGAGTTCCTCATTCTGGATAGAGGGTGGGGCTAGCCGTAGCTCCTTTTACTTGATTGGTGGGAATTTCTCTACACGTTAAGGCTGGACTTACGTGTAACCACTTACTATAGGATGAACGAATGCAAATGTTGAACTGCAAGCTTTTCGTCGACTAGTGTAACCATACTTTTACCTGTGCCCACCAGCACACGTGTCTCGAGGCCCCGTGACCATCAACTTACCTGCAACAAGAACAAGATCATATATAAGCATTAGGATTACATGACCAATTAAGTGTCGGAATACCCGGCACCATAAACAAACGTCATCATCAATTAAATCATTCATAAACCACTAATAGGGCAGTTCGACGCATCAGTCCAGCGACATGACCTCAGCAGAACAGAAACGTCTGATCTTAAAGATTAGAGGAAAAAAAATAAATACATACATACATATAACAAAGGCTTATCCCCCCCCCTTACAAAGGAGGTAACCAAAAAACAAAGGCATAAAATCCACTCCCACCCATTCCATCCCCACATACTTCACTCCCATCCAAATCCGGCACTCTACCCTCTCTTAAAAAAAACGTTAAATAACGGAACCTCCGGCTGTCTTTCCGTTTTGTCAAAAGACAAGAATTTGAGAAAGGAGAGGTTTGACACACTTTAACATATGCAGTTGTGTGCGATTCACCATGGTCTTGGATCATGTGTTGGACTCGTGATCGACAGCTACTACCCTCCCGGAAGAGCTCAGAGCTCATATATGACCGATCTATGGGTAATGCTGTGACCTTACACGCACACACACACACCCAACTCCCCGCCCACGAGTTGGAGTAACGACTCGCAGTGCAGCGATATTGAACATATCTCAGCCCTGGACGGGATTCGAACCCGGACCGCCGTAGTGGCGGCCGGGAACGCTACCTCTGCGTCATCGAGTCGTGTGTGCGTGTGCGTGTGTGTGTGTGTGTGTAAGGTCGCGTGCGGAGTGTGACGTGGGTATTCGTTTAAGGAAGACCTTTCTTCTCCATTTCTTTTAGACTTTCCTTATTCTGGCATTGCTCTTCCTGTCCCTCCTCTCCTTTCTCTCGTTCTCCTCCTCTCTTCCTTCACTTTCCCCCCACGTTTCCCTCCTTTCTTCCTCCTTCAACCTCTCCTCCTCTATTTCCCCAACCGCCCTCCTCACCTCTCTCTTCACCCCCTTCCCCTCCTTGCACCCACCCCCTTACCTCCACCTTTCTTTTTCTTCTTAATACGAATACAAAACTGATACGAGAACATAAGTACTAAAAGATAAATAAATCGATGAATCAATAAATAGCCCATGACGGAAGTGTTCTGGGCAGGGATGGCGAGTGGAGAGCGCAGAAATAGATGACCTAGATTTCAAGAGAAGGATTAAAGTGAACCCTCAACTTCAGGACATCATTAGATCAAACTCGATTTGTGAAGAACTCCCCCCCTCTCTCTCTCCCTTCCTCTCTCTCTCTCTCTTTCTCTCTCCCTCTCTCTCCTTATGATCCAGATTAATGCTAGATCATGCAGTTCTCCGTTGGCTAATTTTAGGGAGTTTGGTCTGTCATCATGAGCATAAGCACGGACTTAAAGAATACGATGTAGTAAGTGTTGATATAAATTCGGAGGAGAAGGATGAAATATTTCGCATGACAGGTAAAGCGGGAAAGACGAAAAGTGACGCGCGCGTGTATGTGTGCGTGTGTGTGTGTGTGTGCGCGTGTGTGTGTGTGCGTGTGTGTATGTGGATACAGGATAACCATCTGAAAAGAAGGATAAAAAGGCACCTTGGATTAACCCGGCGCGGAAATGTCGTACCGAAGAATTGCATTATGATTCCAGGCTTTTTTCTTTCTTTTTAAGGGGGACATACCTCTACGATTCGACGTGTGTGATGGGTGATGCACGAGGAAAATGACACACCTTGTCTCGAGTTTCGAAGGAAATGGAGTGGATTTGCCTCAATTCAGTCGGGATCGCGAGGCAACCATGGCCCGCACCATTCTCCAATTTACCCCTGGAGGTTTCATGGATATTCGAGAAGCAAAAGAAGAGGTTCGATTTGGGCGGGGAAGGTTCATCGTGTGCCAGTTCAGTTATTTTCTTAACTTTCCTTCTTAACCTTGTTTTCATGCCTCACTCTTTAAGAAGAGGTAAAAGACAGAGAAATATTGTGTTTGAGTTGGTGTTTCTGTTCAGTTCTTTACAAATAGAAATCCCTACTCCCACCCCCAACCAATCCCAGCCTCCCTCGTCCTCCCTTCCACCTACCCAGACGACTAACCAGAACAACCCCCCCCCCTCCCCTTCTCCCGGGGTAAAGCCCTCTGCTAATTATGTGGAATGTGTCAGCAAACGAATAATGACAGCATGGACAGTTCAACGGAGTGAAGAGAACTGAGGGTGGAGCTCCATCCCAACCAGTATTTACTTAACCCACATCATTAAAGCTGACAAGTAGGAGGGTAAAAGATGTCCAAGGTTATTTGACGCCCTGCATTTAATCAGCAGTTACAATTAAACAACGTCAGCCAAAGTGTTGTTAGCTTTAAATCAGATTAATGTCCCGAGGAGACTTGTATCAAAAAGTAGTAAACTACAATCTTTTCGTTCTGGTATGCCGCCAGACCACTGTTCCATTTCACAGAGCACATTGGCTGTGGAGCGGAAAGCTTAGAAGTACGCGATGCCCCAACGGAGCGCTTCAAACCGTCGCTGCTACAAAGTCTTCTTCGTCTTCTTTTTCTTTTCTTCTTCCCCAGCTGACACCAAACTTTTTTCTCGACATTTTGAGATGCGGCAGCGGAGTCACCTTAAAGAGGGCGTGATGACGACTCGCCTTGGTGGTTCAAGTATATATATATATATATAAAAAAAAAAAAAAAAAAAAAAACTGACGACACGTATATACACATGATGAAATAATAATTAATGGTTAAGAACTATACACAGCTGGAACACATGTGGTATGAAGTATAACTTCTTGATATGGGAAGATAAGGCCAGACTAGATTGTTGTGTCGAAAATGAAATAACATGAGAATGGATTATGTTCCGTTCATGGTTGGAACGGAACGGAAAGGAATAGACGTGAGATGAACGATCAAGACGCTTTGCTTGTCGCGGGGGGAGAGGAGGAGGAGGAGGAGGAGGAGGAGGAGGAGGAGGAGGAGGAGGAGGGGGGAGGAGGGAAAGGCGGGGGGGAGTTTGTGATACACAGTATGGCGAAGTACACGTTTTCGCTGTGGTAGATCATAGCTGCATTCTGTCTTATTCCGGTCATGATGAATCAATTTTTTGTAGAATGCCAAGATCAACAAAAAATTGTTGCGAAAGCGTCCTCCTAGATGCATTTCGGCGTTCAGACAACATTTCCACTCGACAATTATTTTGTCCGTTTGCCAAACCGATCTAAACACGTGTAGAACAGAACTTTGTTCTATTGCAGAAAAAAATCTTGCTTTTCAGATAAATAGAAAAAAGTACGTGCTGTCCCACAGCTGACATGACCAATGCATTCCTCGTCTACGGTTTGTCTACCCAAGCGACGAAGCAGCAAGCCTATGGGAGCCTGTGCTTTGTTCAGACACTTCCTTCTTCTTGTTCTTCATGGCTCGGGTGGGAGTTGTAGGCTGGGAGCTTGTGGGCGTGATCGTCACGTATTATGCAAGGTTACACGAGCCGACGTCAGGAGATCCCGCTTGCGTCAGGCAGAAATCATGGCGCGCCATTGCTGGTATTCTTTGGAAGACTGGGGAACACACACGCACACACAAGAGGACATGAAAAGAAACTCAAAAAACATAGTTATAGAAGAGATCTGAAGAAGAACAGTTTTCCACATAGTGGTGGATACTTGGAACAAACTGGATGAAGAAAAAATAGTGTGTGCAAAAAACATTCATGGATTTAAGAGCAAACAGACACTAGGCGGGACACAACGAACCCGCCTTCCCGTAAAATACACACACTCACTCACACACACACACAAAATACTTTGCGCATCATTTGGCAACCGGAAATTACTCACTAGTTTGAATTCTGTTCATTATTTCAGTACATTTAGATTATCCTAGGATGAAATATCTCCTTGTTCTTTTAGCTATTTACTAGGTACTACTAATATTATTGCTGTTACCTTCTTTCGTTGTTTCTTTTCAAGTTCTCCCTGGTGTTCGACGCAATATGACCAACTATTTGAGGTGCCAAGATTCTTCTGTTGGCAAAGTATAACTATACACTTAAGAGAAGTTGGACGAGAGCAAAAGAAATACGGAGGCAGAGCTAATTTTTAATTCCCAGCATCCTAAAATTTCGACACCATTTCCAAAAAAGTTCTTCGAGGGGAGGGAACGTCGAGAAAGTGAAGAGGCAGCACCAGACACTAACATCATCTCCTTCTGGGTTTCCTTTGCCACCAGTGCCCATCTTCCTGTACCCAGTCCATCAGTTTGCCACTGTTACGTACTTTCCAACAGCGGGCACAGGACTTGTTCCTCCGTGTCACGTCGAGTAAGGAGGTTGTGAGAAGAAAGAAAATGCAGTAATCTGTCCTCAGCGAGTGCCAATTTGGTCAGGCTAAACAATATTTAACCACTAACATCCATTAGGCGTGGATGGGTTCCAATCCCGTACTCCTCTCGGCTTTGATTGTAACCCTAAGAGAAAAGGGGCAAAGTTGACAGCTACTCAGCGCCTCCTGGCGTAGGCTCCTCACCTTCTTCTTCTTCTTCATCGACTGGCGAGCACAAAGGTATTTCTTATGTTCTTATGTAAAGGTAGTTAGAATTACGCAACGACTACAGGGAAGAAAACAGTGTGGCGACAGCAGAAGAAAGAAGAAAAGTATTATACGAGTACGATCTGTGCTGACGATATAATGCATGGACCCCCCGGGGCGGGAACGTAATCATGTGGCTGCAAATTTATCGAAACACAGATAGACGCTTTGAGTCATCGATGGAATGAAAGACCGACTGAGTCATATTTCCCCCTTTGTCGGATAATCAGCAGCAGGTGCCTCTCTCTCCACCACCGAAACCTCAGACTTGAGTCATCGAACACAGATGTTTGGGGAAGGAAGGCAGCAGTTCTCCCCCCCCGCACGGGGCATGCCCGCCCGTCCCGGACACCTGTTTAGGTCGGGAGAGCGGCATCAGCCCTCGTGAGGACGAAAATAGACGCACACGTCTTCAAACACGCCAGGCGGGCTTATTTAGCCAAGGAAACCCCGCTCCCTCGTACGAAATAAAGATAAACTTTAATTAAATCATTAATGCGGAAAAAATCGTCTGGCGATGATGAATATATAAGTAGTGGAGCTTGTCAAAGGATTTGTAAGAAAGTGGGCATGCAATATTGAAATCAGGGCGAAGTCTGAATTTTGTACCCTGCTCGCGGCCACTGGAATAGGTGTGTGCTAAAAACAAGGGAAAGTGACACTACAAACTGTCCAGATCAATTAATTTACACGTTTCGCTCTGATTAATGGATTAGCCCCTTGGTGGTCAGTGTACACACACACACACACACACACACACACACACACACACACACACACACACACACACACACACAACATATACACATATATATGCCCATCCAGGTGACATGAGTGTCCTTTCATCCACGAGGAGCTCAGATAAGAGGGAGACAAGGGTGAAGGATGGAAGTGGAATGGGTGGGAGTGGGGAAGAAACCCTTGGTGTGTGTGTGTGCGTGTGTGTGTATTCACCTCGGATCTGCTGCAGTCTCTGTCGAGACAGTCTGACACCACCCTACGGCAGTGAGCTCAGAGCTCATTATTTGCCGATCTCTGGGTAGGTCTGAGATCACTCACACACCACACACCGGGACAGCAAGGTCACAACTCCTTGACTAACGTCCCGTACCTACTCACTGCAGTGTGTGTGTGTGTGTGTGTGTGTGTGTTTGTGTGTGCACGCGCGCGTAAATCATGTTTACACACACACACATATATACACAGACATGTCAAAAGTAAATAGATGCAATGATCGATCAGAGCTGTTAAAGTGCGAGGACATTATAAATTCTGATGTGTGTCCATACTTCGGAGAGGACTCCTTGCTATCTTCTCCTGGGGCCAAATGGCCCACAAAAAATTGGCTGAAATCAAATGAGGTCCAAAAACTTGCATGGCCAAGCCAATTACCTAATTTGAATACAATTGAACACCTCTGCGTCCTACTTGACTGGGCACTTCAGGTGGAAAAAAGTACGGAACCGTCATCAAAAGCAGAACTTTTGAAATTATTACATGAAATATGGAACGAAATTCCTCAGGAGACTAATAATAATAATCTAACAAGTAGCACAGAGCACGTCAACCACATATTAAACGATTACTTTATAATAATTTAAAATCATACCCGTATGTATATAATTTTGCTGTAAATTTTCCCTTTAAATAGAATTTAATGATGATGAGGCTGTCTACTTCTGACATGCCTGTGTATACATATCCATATACACATACACACATACTCACGCAAATACATACATGAGAACGATAGCACCGATTAAGCTAACGAACGGTTTGTAAGAGAATACGAGTAAGTATTGCTTGCAAAAATATTTAACTTTTTTATTTGTGATTATATATTCTAATTTTATATGCTTCATTATTACCATTTCATTGTCATTATGATATCATTATCATTATTATCACATTGTATGTGTGATTCACCATGGTCTTGCATCACGTGTTGGACTCGTGGTCGACAGCTCTTTCCATCTCGTAAGAGAGCTCAGAGCTCATATATGACCAATCTATGGGTAATTCTGTGACCTTACACGCACACACACACAACCAACTCCCCGTCCACAAGAGTTGAAGTAACAACCCGCAGCGCAGCGATACTGAAATTATTTCAGCCCTGGGCGGGATTCGAACCCGGACCACCGTACTGGCAGCCCGGAATTCTAACCACTACGCCACGAGATGTGTGTGCGATTCACCATGGTCTTGGATCACGTGTTGGACTCGTGATCAACAGTTATCAACCTCCCGGATGAGAGCTCAGAGCTCGTATGACCGATCTATGGGTAATACTGTTACCTTACACGTACACACCCCAAACTCCCAGCCCACGAGAGTTGGAGTAACACCCCACAGCGCAGCGATACTGAAATTATTTCAGCCCTGGGTGGGTGTGTGTACACATATATACATTACATATACATTAGCCAACTCCTCCCTAACTTCCTCCACATTCAACAAATCCCCGAAATATTTTACCTTCGAGTATATTCCCCTCATCACCTTGACTTCCACATCTGTCCTGTCCTGTCTGCAACCTTCACAAATATAAATGTATCATCACTACGGGAAAGTAGCATTGGTAAATGTCCTCGTCTTTCTTATACGTTATTCCAACTACCTTATCATCACACTATAAATCAACTACGTCATGGTTTCTTAAAATAGGAGGAGGGGAGGGTTAGAAGGGTTTTGAAAATGGAGGACTGGTTCCTGGAAAGAAATTCGATAGATGACATTCCGACACAGCAAGTCAGATTTCCCGCTGCCGTTGACTGGATTGGCTCGCCCAAGGTATGTATGTATATATATATATATATATAATATATATATATATATATATATATATATATATATATATATATATAATATATATATATATATATATATATATATTTTTTTTAACCTTCTCTTTTTCTGTAGCGCGACAGTTTTATCGCTGATGTCCATGGTAAGTCTAGAACTACGAACGTTGTTCAGATCAGCAACTCCAGAAACGAGTTTGTAAATATAAATTGCCCCAACAGTGACGATCATTTCAGGTTAGTTTACGTTAGGTTTGGCTGAACTTGTCAAGATCAGCTAAAACTAATATAGGCTTGTGAAAATAATAAGCAATCCTCAGGTACTCTGGGTTTGCGAATCTTCACGACGCCCACGATTAAATTAAGCTTTCTTGTTCAAGCGATATTCGTGACACCTCAAAGGCTTACGTCATTATTTGTGTTTATTATTATTTGTTTGATTTTCATTTATCATTATTTATCTGTCAATTTATTATTATTTACCTGTTTGTTTATCCTTTAACTACACCTATTATTATTATCTATATCATCATAATTTTTATTTATTTATTTATCATTATTATATATTTTTTTTTCGCATCCGACCAAGTTTATGGGCCAAAAGGTCTCCTGTCGGCATGCTCCGCCTTTGTAATCCTTTGTGATCAGCGGCGTAACCAGGAGTCCAATCTGAGATGCGAGGAGGGTATTTGTTGTGAGCGGCACTTGTCTCGCTGCTGTGCTCCTACTACTACATGACTGGCGTGATGGAGCGAAAGACACAACGAGATGTCTGTAGCTGGCTTCATTAAGGGAAAGGTTGAGCAGCCGAAAATCCACAAGTTACGAAAAATAGCAAAGTGGTAAATTGTGAGCTTTAGAAGTAACATTCAAGATAGCCCAGGGGAACTAATGTTCTCGTGGCCCCCCTCTCATAACCGAGAGGGACAGGAAAAGGAAATTCAATTTTACTCATGGAGGTGCATTATGCAACGATGACATGAAATGTGTGCCGTTAGGGGGCACTAAATGCATCTCTAACGCGCATTTGTGCGCTTGCAGGATGTGTGCACAAGCAGGGGATTCTGACCATGACCTCCGTGCAAACAATCATAAATCACGATGAAGCATTTTTCTCATTCTACAAACTTGCACGGTGCACATTTGCCGGCCCGTCCTGACCACTCCTATTACATAATACACGTCCTTTTCCTTACGTAACATGCAAAAATGCCTTCTCGCCGTGCCTGACAGGGTACAACATGAGGATGGGGGGATCCTTAGTGTAGGGGAGGGGAGAGGAGGGGAAGAGAGGGGACTTCAATGTAAAACGTCGAGTGGGGCATTGACCCGTCAGTACACTCAGACATGTGCACTCTGAAGACTTCCGACTTCCTTGCTTGTTTGCATGGCGGTAAGTATGGATCCTTGGGCAAGGATACCGAATGAGTGTGTGAGTGAGTGTGAGAGAGTGTGAATGTGAGTATGTGTGTGTGTATGTGTGTGTGTGAATGTGTGTGTGTGTGTGTGTGTGTGTGTGTGTGTGTGTGTGTGTGTGTGTGTGTGTGTGTGTGTGTGTGTGTGTGTGTGTGTGTGTGTGTGTGTGTGTGTGTGTGTGCGCGCGCGCGCGCCTGTACCCAAGTTTGGACCTAGGTTGCAAAGTCGATCAGCCTCGCGGTCAATTGGAGCTGTACGAACGAAGAAAACTCCGTTGAAGGTCGAGGGTTTTCTTCAAGCCGATTAGGATCATACGGTGATCACCAGAACGAAACGCTTAAAAGTTGGCATGCTGCTTCAAGTTTCAAGCGAGGAAGGATTCATGGGGAGACGGTGAGGGATCACGAACGCCCTAGCATCCATTACGAACACTCCTTTACAACGACGGTGGGCGTAGAATGGTTAAGCACTGACCAAGAATAAAGCGAACAAGTCAGCATCAAAGTGGACAGGGCGTGCAATGTGGGGAAAGCCAATGGAGTGAAGCGTGATGGTTTCAGTATCTGACACAGACCTCCGTCTCTAGACAGGAGGAGGCGGGCAAAAAGGAGGATATGGTGCAGGAGGAGGAGGAGGAGGAGTTCTAGGGGCCCAGAAGGGAGGGCGAGAGTTAGGGAGAGTCCCCTGCAACTTCCGTGTCCCCAGAGCCAAAACCACAAGAAATTAGTGGATGCCCAATGACTGGATTCGGTGCCGGAATGATCTCTAGGAGGTTAACGAGCCTCACCGGCAGCACGATCAACAAGTGATGAGGGTGAGCAAATCTGCTGCGAACAACCGAGTCATAACGAAATCCATCAATTCATTTTCTCTTCAATATATGTCCACATTAGCAACTTTTCCCGGTTGATAATCCCTTTGACAGATTTTGTACGGGGTTGGCTATCGTGTGACGGGTGACTTTCTTGGGTGATCCCCGGCCTGAAGGTCTTCAGACGGTCTCGAAAACCCTCCTAAGCGCCAGATGCTTTCATTCAGCTCTGGGTGGTCTGGTTCCGTGATGAATGGGGGTTATCACGGGGAGAGAGAGAGAGAGAGAGAGAGAGAGAGAGAGAGAGAGAGAGAGAGAGAGAGAGAGAGAGAGAGAGAGAGAGAGAGAGAGGGGCTTCAGGATGGTTTTCGTCAACTCTCGTGGTTAAGGGGGGGGGGAGAGGTTGGGTTAGGTTGAACCTCGTTCGAGCCGGGGCTTGGACGAACTTGTCCGGCTTGGGCCGAGAGCCAGAACTAGTAGTGCAGAGACTACTGCTAACGGGTTTATGGGGACACTTCAGAGCCCCCGTCCTGCCCGGCTGCCGCCACTCGGCTGAATGAAGTTACCGGTCGTTCACCATTTACGAAAAAAAAAATAATAATAATAATATGAAGGATTATGAAAGGTCCAAAGACTGTATAAATCCTCCTGATTCACATATCTAAGCACCGTGGCGCCGATAGCAAAACTGAACATGGCGGGAGGGGGGGAGGTGGGGGGGTTATTCCACGTGTGACGTCACTACGTTGGATTATGAATTTAACCTTGAGGTGCCGCGCGCGGCCGCCCGGCCGCCCGCCCACCCGCCCGCCTTGACCAGGACGGGCGGGCCAGACGTGCACATGCGCGTTGAACCCCTTTCAGCCCCCCCAAGGACAGACATCCCTTAGAGTCTTTGATCTGGTTAGCGCTAGACAAGTTTATTCGGACGAGGGAACAAATAGAGATGATACGGGTCCAGGGTTATCGATCTAGACCTTATATCAACTCCAGATCTTCCCTCTCCTCTGGAATTTCCCAAATATTGGGTCGAACAACGGGGTGGATTCTTTTTTTCCCCCTCGTGGTGTTTCAAAGGCCTGATGGTAGCCTCCACCCCGATGGTCTTCGTCCATCGCGGGGTTTGAGCTCGGGCTGCTTCGAACTAACCACAAGCTGAAAGAGGGCTGAAGGGACTAAAATAAGTGATTACCACGCGAAGTCTTGTTTGGCACTTGGGTCTATTTCAAGAAATTCGATATCAGAGACGTAACTCTGAAGATGATGAGGTCAATTCCCACGTTTGACCCTCCGCAAACGACGAGGTCATTGATTCCGGCCTCTTCTTCCACTGTGTGTGTGTGTGTGTGTGTGTGTGTGTGTGTGTGTGTGTGTGTGTGTGTGTGTGTGTGTGTGCGTGCATAACTGCATTAATAGGAAAACGTGATTGAATGGGGTCGGTGGAGGTGCAATGACCTTTTAAAGATGCAGTCCAAAGACGAGACGATGCCGCCGCCTTTATATTTTGTAAGCAAAGACATCATTCAAAGTACTCTTGTTGCCAACCGAGCTGAAGATACTGCCATGTTAAGGTGGGACGGTTATAGCATAACCTCTTCAACCAGCAGTTATCGCGACTCCATTCCAGGTCCCTGCACTCACATCCGAATACGATCCATTCGCACCCATGAAGGCGAAGCGCGCGCGCGCGCACACAGACACACAGACACACACACACACACACACACACACACACACAGACACAGACACACACACACACACACCCTTCGGACCGTCTCCACCCCTCCCGGCCTTCTTTCTTCGAGGTGCCGCCGCTAAACGCACTCTTTGACACGATGGAGTCCACGGCTGTCACTGAGCCTGCGGGCCGGGGTGCGCTCTTCGTGAGCCGAGCCGAAGGCGGGAGTCTGAAACGTGAACGCGCGCTTATGATAAGACAACCGGCGGGGAAGCAGAGAATACATACCACTTCATACGTGGTGAAGGTATGAACAGGGATCGGAACAGTAGATGAAGAGAGGCTTCCACGGACGGCCGAACGAAGTCATTTGATGTTAGGAAATTGACGCCCTGACTCCTGACGTGGACTAGCCTCTTTCAACAAGGGGTTGGCCGGAGGCGTACCGTATATACTTTCTTTCCTGATATACTAATCTTCCCCTCCCTCACTCCCGACCTCATTCTCATTGGCCTGTTGGGAGGGAGTATGCCTCGGCATCAAACCAAGTTTCATCTGACCCCGTTTCCCGCTCCGTGACGACCCGACGGCCAAATCAAACCATTTACCAGTACTCAGAACGAAAAGAGGTCTTCAGGGCAACAAAGATTCCTCTTCTGGAGGAGCGAGAATGATCTGCGAGCGGATTCATCTCTCCTCTTGAAGTCTACAAATAAAAGCATACATAAAGTAACAACTTTCGTTTTCTTGAGTAAAACACACACACCAATACAATGGAATAAAAATGGAGTTTGACGTCAACGGTATGATAGGTCTAACCACCGCGTAAGGAAGTGACAGCTCTTTGTTCGCTGCAGGAAAGAAGCAGTATTCCATGGTTATAGGGACGACGTAAAACAAGAGTCAGTGTACACGTGTGTGTGTGTACGTGTGTGTGTGTGTACGTGTGTGTGTGTGTGTGTGTGTGTGTGTGTGTGTGTGTGTGTGTGTGTGTGTGTGATTCACCTTGGTCTTTGGATCACGTGTTGGACTCGTGATCGACAGCTATTTCCCTCCCGGAAGAGAGCTCAGAGCTCGTATAACCGATCTATGAGTAATGCTATGACCTTACACGCACACACACACCCAACTCCCCGCCCACGAGAGTTGGAGTAACGACTCGAAGCGCAGCGATACTGAAATAATTTCCGTGTGTGTGTGTGTGTGTGTGTGTGTGTGTGTGATATACCCGATCTATGGTGAATGAGTGTGTGTGTGTGTGTGTGTGTGTGTCGACCGACAGCTATTAACCTCCTGGATGAGAGCTCAGAACTCATACCCGATCTATGGTGTGTGTGTGTGTGTGTAAAACGACTGCACACATCCTTCTGATTCCAGCACCAGTAACAAAGAAGAAGAAGAAGAAGAAGAAGAAGAAGAAGAAGAAGAAGAAGAAGAAGAAGAAGAAGAAGAAGAAGAAGAAGAAGAAGAAGAAGAAGAAGAAGAAGAAGAAAAGCTACTGCCCAGCAGAGCGGCGGCAGGGGCGGGGTGAGGGGGGGGGGCCATTTCCTAATGACGACGACACCACCGACACTTCGAGAAGGAGGTGTTCTTCACCTGTCCCGTCTGCGCGTGCGCACACCACCTCGCTGCTGCAAGAACTGATTGATGACCTGAAGCGTTTACAAACTTCTGCCCTGAGGTCGTCCGAAAGCCCCAAAGGACCAAAACAACGAGTAAAAAGGTTCAGCACAACTTCCCTTCTGCTACACACCTATAAACGACATCGTCTGATCTTTGGCTGGCTGGCTGGCTGGCTGGCTGGCTGGCTGGCTGGCAGGCCCAGACACGACGACAGCGATAGATCCTTCCGCGACTCGACTAACGTCCCTCGACGAAAAATTGAGAGAAGTGTCAAGGCCAGACCAGGTGGACGTGCTGTGTCCTTTCCCTTCTTCCTTTCTGCCAGAGCAAACTAACTACACAGTGACACGTACTACTCCTACCAAAAGCGGCACCCGAGCGTTATGAAGGGCGGTGGGTGTTGTACTCCAACTTCTGGAGAAGAGCTGGCAGGAGACAATACACGAATGGGCAGATGGGAGAAGAAGGAAAAGGAGGAGGAGGAAGAAACGAAGGATAGAGAGAGGGGGGGAGAGGGAGAAAAGGAGAAAGAGTGGGAGATAGAAAGGAAGGGAGGAAAGGAAAGAAGGAAGGAAGGAAGGAAGGAAGAGAGGAAATGAAAGAAGGAAGGAAGAGAGGAAATGCAAGAAGGAAGGAAGCAAGGAAGTAAGGAAGGAAGGAAGGAAGAGAGGAAGAAATGGGGAGAAAGAAAGGGAGAGAGGGAGAAAGAAAGGAGGGAAAGTGAGAAAGTGAGGAGATAGTGAGAGGGGAAGAGAGCAGAAAGGGAGGAAGGGAGAGGGAGAGAAAGAAAGAGAGAAAGAGAGAGAGAGGAGATAGAAGAGAGGAGGAGGGAGAAAGGGACAGAGAGGGGATATAGATGAAAGGGATAGAGAGAGGATATAGAGAATATAGATGAAAGGGACAGCGGGAGACAGAGAAGAGGGAGAGGGTGAGAGAGAGGAGGAGGGAGTGGGGGAGAGAAGGAGAAAGGGAGAGAAGGAGAAAGAGAGAGAGAAAGGGAGATAGAAATGAAGAGGGAGGGAGGGAGGGAAAGAGAGAAGAGAGAGAATGAGAAGAGAGGGGGGAGGAGGAGGAGGAGGGGAAGGAAGAGGGGAAGAAGCGTCCCCATACATGAAAGGCTTAACTACGTATAGACTTAATCTTCAATCGAGTTTTAGCTAAACCCTTTCGTTTTTTCATGTCACTCTTTGTCTATTTTCCCCCTTCGAGCTCTGCCTCTGCCCAATAGGTAAGTGGAAGGGACAATGGAGTACATCTCGACCAACTTGTGTCAGACGAACTTATTTTCAACCGAGGGTGCACCCCCCCCCCATCCCCCACCCCTCGGGTGACGGGGCCAAAGCCATCAACGACGAATACCTGGACTCGATCGCTTTGCTTGGAGATTTTCTTCTGCCATGACGAACTATTTCAGACTGCCCAAGGACAATTCCTCGAATACCAGGGATGCCCACCTACCATCTACTGTCCTCGCGTCTTTCAAACTTGACCCTCGGATATACTTTGTAAATAAAAACCTTCCCAAAGCCACAAGGTCTATCTAAGCATGTCACTTAAACAGCTTATCTCAGCATTTTCCACCTTTTCACTAATGTGACCATCTTTTAGAATTTTTGTGTTTTTTGGCTAAAGTATCGCGATGGTACTGAGATGAAGAGAGTTCCCTGTTTTAAATGGATTCAGACTATGTCTATGGCCATACTCAAGCTAGACTTGGCCGCGAGACACGACCGTCCGGCGACAGCAGTTGCCTCAAGGTCGACCAGCGCGCCCGGGGACCTTACAGAAGAAGAAGAAAAAGAAGAGAAAGAGAGAGAGAGAAGAAGAAGAAGAAGAAGAAGAAGAAGAAGAAGAAGAAGAAGAAAAAAAAAAAAACACGATCCCCCCTTCCCCACAGTAACTATCTCAAAATATCCAAGCAGTGTATTTCAGCCTCTGAGAAAGCAAATAAGATTCTAGGACTGATTGCGCGATATTTTGACTTCAAAAGTCCATCACTCATTAACAAGCTATATAAATCGTTAGTTCGTCTACATTTGGAATATGCTGTTTCCGTATGGTCACCGAAATTAAAGACATTGACAGACTGGAAAAAGTACAACGGCGACCCACAAAATTGATTCCAAATATCAAAAATAAATCATACGAAAATTGACTAAAACATATGAATCTGTTTTCCCTAAAAAAGCGTAGACTCAGAGGTGACTTGATAAAGGCATTTAAAATTCTAAAGGGAATTTACATCAAAAGTGACAAAATTTTCACACTGAATGAGAATCAGACAAGAAACAATGGTCTCAAACTGTCCGGAAATAGATTAAATTTGGAAGTGGGTAGAAACAACTTCGCCAACCGTGTAGTTAATGAATGGAATAAACTTCCTGCAGAGGCAGTGCAATGTAGTTCAGTTCGAAGCTTTAAGAATCATTTAGATAAACACCTAAGAAAGATGCTGTAATTATTATAATTTATTTTATATTATTATTTTTTATCAATTGTCTGTTTGATTCTCATGTATTATTATTTATATGTCAATTTATCATTATTTATTATTTACCTGTTTGTTTATTATTTAACTATAACTATCCATTTATGTATTTTATTTGTTATTTACATTATCATAGTTTTTATTTATTCATTTATTATGATCTTTTTTTTCGCATTCGACCTAGATATGAACCAAAGGGTCTCCTGTCGGCGTGCTCCGCCTTTGTAATCCTTTGTAATGGGGGGGGGGGATTGTTGGGAGGGGACGTGAGTGTGTGTGTGCGTGTACAGGTGTTCATGGGGGGCAATCATTCTCCTGAATATAGTAACAGGAAATTCAATGACTCAGTGGGTTAAAGCCACCTGATCGAGAGATGACACACACACGTGAGATTGGATTCAGTACTTACCAAAGAATCCGAAAATATTCATTATTTAGAATACAACATGTCCCAGAGGATAAAAGTGATCACGTAGCGATAGAATCGCAGTGTGTTTGTGTGTATGTATGTATGTGTGTGTGTGTGTGTGTGTGTGTGTGTATGTATGTGTGTGTTTGTGTGTACATTAAGTTACAAGATAAGAACTATACCACAGGGTCCGTCTGCGTTCCGAACTGTCAATGATCTTATTTCTTATTTATTTACTTTTTTTTTTACTTCATTATTCGTCCATCCAGTTATTTCCATGCACCAATAATCTTGTACAGATTTCCTTTGTTCCAACATTAGGTCTCATTTATCAAGTATCATTGCTATCAAATCACTTTTCCCTTCCATTCTTGGCAACTCCAGAATATTCTTTCTTCGTATGATTTATCAGTACGATTTGGAACCACTTAAATTGATATTCTCTTCGTTTTCCTCAATTTTGCTGATATTTTTTTCTTTTTCTGTGATGACACATGAAGCATGTCCCAGTCTAAAGCGATTCACATTTTCGATAATATAATCATCTTCGCATGTGTCTTGTCCAATGAGTGGAGTGGATATATTTCTTCTTAAAGTGACCTGTAGGCCAATTCGATTGGCATTGACGGTTACCTTGAAGCCCGAGGTCATCTGCAAGAGACACTTGGGTCAACAAATTGGTGGACCGATTGACTTATGTTAAAGTGTGTGTGTGTGGGGGAGGGGGTTGTGGTACGTCCAGAGTAAAGCTCTTTTCGGCCACTCGCGTCCAATACCTGGTTTACCAACTTCGGATCGCAAGCAGTCCAAAGACGTTACTTTCAGTGACCCCTGATCAGCCCCCACTTCGGTACGATGACACCTAGTTCGGCGTCATGAGTCGCGATGGGTACACGAAGATGCCGGGGTCGGTGTGGTGTCTTGATTATATACTTTATTTGTAGTTGGACATGAATTACCCCCGGAGTCTGTGAACTGGTTTGATCACGTTTTCTGAGTTTATTATTACTCTGAGTGAAAGAGAACGAGTAATACAGCGGTGACTTTATATTTTATAATGCGAGTAGTGTGATGCATCGTACATATGACATCCGATGCTGCGCGCGAAAATTTGAGTCGTACTGAAGTGGCTAGAAATCAACGCCTTCCAATTTCATAGCGTCACCTGGGAAACAAAGATGTGCCTATCATAAAATTCACATGCGTCGAGATTTGTCAATATTCAATAAAGGTACCTTAAAAAAACTACCAAAACGTCAATGTTGCCTATGCTGAATGTATACAGTACATAGCCAAATTCATTTATGCACATCACGAGGTGGTAAGATGCGAGAGGCGATGACGCTTTTGGATGGACGTGGGATGAGTATGGAGTAGGTATATGGAAAAGGCCTTTGTTATGTATATGTACTTGTATATATCTATATACTTAACATTTATTAAAGAACATTATATAATCTAGTATGGATGTCATATGTCGCACGAAAACTGTATTCTTTTACAGTGGAATACCAGCGGTTAAAAAAAAAAAAAAAAAAAAAAAAAAAAAAAAAAGCGCTGCAGACAGTCCACCCAACAATACAACGATTTCGAGTGCCGGAGTGGCCCTTTATCCTGACCGGTGATGAATATTCCAATTAGATGCTGCCAGGATTTGACCATGCATACTGCCACTTTCACTACGAGAAATTAATGGAAAATATAAAAGTATGTGGACAAAGGAGGGTGGGGCAACGTGCATAAAAAATAAATAAATAAAAATAAGGAGCCATTTTCTTTCCAAGAAAATACTTCGACGTGAGTAGGATACTCTGGTGTCACTCTTCAGCGCTTGCTGATGCTCCTCACCACGCCACCAGTGACTCGAACCACCTTGAGAGCTCTCATGAAATCTATTAATGTTCTCATCATCATCAGTCCTTGAAACATGCTTCCCCAAAATGCGAATGAGTTACGCTGCTTTTCGTATCACTAAGGGAAGAAGGAAAGTGAGGGAGGGAGGGAGGGAGGAAGAGAGAGGGGGATAAAGGAGGGGGGGGAGAGGCAAGGGATGGGTGCAAACCTGCATGTATGTACTGCCCGCTTGATACTCAAGGCCGCTGGTTCGCATGCACTAGTGGTAATAAACACTTGTGTTTACAAACTGCCGTCAAAGATTTAACGAATTTCACATTGCAGTTACCCATTAACCTAGATAGCTGCGATGCTCTTCAAAAAAAAAAAAAAAAAAAAAAAAAAAAAAAAAAAAAAAAAAAAAAAAAAAAAAAAAAAAAAAAAAAAAAAAAAAAATGTAAATGTTTACAATTCTCCACTGTTTGGGTCTACTGGATACCATGACTTTGCCATCACGGTAAACATTCTTCCTTAATTGTTTTCTGATTACAAACCACCTCCCCGATTTGTGAGGTAAACCAAATTAATAAACACCACGTGCATGTAATACTAACTACCACCACCAACATGATTAAAAACAATAATAACGACAGAAACAATAACAAAACGAACAGTAATAGGAATAATAACGACACCTGCAATTGTATTAATAACAATAACAGATAGATGTAATAAGAGGTTCGACAACATGCTAATGAGTCCTCACGACAGGAAAAAGGACGTCGTCCTCCTCCTCCTCCTCCTCCTCCTCATTTCAATGTTCCATCGGCACATACTCGATGCAACAGGTTTTACACAACTCCACAGCAGCCAGCGACAGCAGCGCAAACAATCAGCCAAGCTAGTTCTACGAGAGAGACAGACAGACAGAGAGAGAGAGAGAGAGAGAGAGAGAGAGAGAGAGAGAGAGAGAGATGTGGGGAGAGGGGTGGGGGAGGAGCAAGTTTGGCCCCGTTCGAATCCTCCTAAGAATTTGACCTCTACCAAAGGGACTTGATTCAGCCTCGTCGTTCCTATGCCAAACAAGTATTCCCGCCCACGACCTCAGACAACCCCACCCCCACCCAAGCAGACACTGGTGTCGAAATATTTCCTGCACAGTGGACAGAGTCAGGCGGTAGCAGACTACCAAGAAGACGACGACGACGAAGCAGATCCCTAAGAAACGAATTTCACACGAATCCTTGCGACACCCACTGATATAGTTTGAGTCCCCGGTGCACAAGGAGGGACACAGCGCCGAATAAAAACGCCTGGCAACAGGCATAACAGGTCACCCACTACTCCTCCTCCTTCTCCTCTTCCACGCAGTGCAGAAAGAATGATAACGATGATGGCCATAATGTGAAGGGTGGTGAAAATACGAATGAGGAGGAGTAGGAAGAAATGGTGGAAGAGGAAGAGTGAGGGAGGCATGGGGGAGAAGAATAAGAAAAGACAGACTAAAAGATAACAAAGATAAGGAGGAGGAGGGGAGGAGGAGGAGGAGGAGGCGAGAGAACATACATGACGAAACATCATCTGAATACTAACGACAGATACCCTAATAATAGCCGTAGCAAAGAACACGACAGAAACAAATTAACAAAAAGCTTAAAAAAAAAAAAGATAAAATGGGGGGAAGTGTAACCTAACCCGTATGGCATCGAGGCGGCCCAAGGTCGCTAGGTCGCTACTCCACGTTCGGAAAAATGGAGTGCAAGCTGCCGGACTCCAATCATTATCGTCACGTGTTGGGAGGGGAGACATCATTTCCCTCTGTGAAGCCACTAAGTACAAGGACGCGGGCTGGAGCACTAACAATGCCACAGAACGAGAGAGGTGAGAATGAAAATGCACAAGCGACCTGGATGTAGGCAGTGGAAGGGGAGGACACAAGTGTCGATCGGGGTAGCAAGGAGAAGGGAAGGGAAGGTGAGGCGAGGCGAGGGAACGAGGTAGAGGAGTGAGAGGAGAAGGTGAAGAGAGGGAAGAGGTGGTGAAAGAAAGGGGGGGAGGAGAGGAGGGGAGGAGAGGAGTAGGAGGAAGGGAGGAGGGGGGAAAGGAGGGAGAATTAGTAAGAGGAGGAAAAGGAGGGAGGAAGAGGAGAAGGAAGGAGAAAGAAGAAAAAGGAAGGTAAGAGGTGGAGGGCGTAGAGGAAGAGTTGGAGGAGGAGAAGAAGAAGAAGAAGAAGAAGAAGAAGGAGGAGGAGGAGGAGGAGGAGGAGGAGGGGGAGGAGGAGGAGGAGGAGGAGGAGGAGGAGGAGAGGGTGCGTCGTCGACGAGGCCAGGGAGGCAGTCGGCGCCTTACAGACGCCCCAGTGACCCTGGGTGGCAAGGATGGCTCGCTCGCTCGCTCACTCACTCGCTTGTTGGTGCTCTCCTGGGTCGCCCTCCCCCCTCCCCCCCCCCTCTCTCTCTCTCTCTCTCTCTCTCTCTCTCTCTCTCTCTCTCTCTCTCTCTCTCTCTCTCGACGCCACCCCAGTCTCCTCGTGGCACCAATGCTTACATTCAGACCCCGAAGTTCCATTTTTGGCTCGACCCAAAGCAACTTGGTTGGTGCATTTACTAGAAACATGAGTAATTTTATAACAATTAGTACAACAACAGTTACAGATATCATCATCACCTTCACTATCTCCCTATACCTTCTCTGACATCGAACACCAGGATTCTTATCACTAATGTGTCATTAATTCTGCTGAATTCCTCTCCAATATATATCATTATCGCGCTTGCGCATGTGTGCACGCACGTGTGTGTGTGTGTGTGTGTGTGTGTGTGTGTGTGTGTGTGTGTGTGTGTGTGTGCATGTTTGAATGTGCGTGCGTGTTTGTGTATGTATGCATATGTGTGTGTGTGTGTATGTGTGTGTATGTTTGTATGTGCGTGCGTGTATGTATGTATGCGTGTGTGTGTGTGTGTGTGTGTGTGTGTGTGTGAGAGAGAGAGAGAGAGAGTATACGTACGTTTGTGTGTTGTGTGTGAGTGAGTGTGTAAGTGTGTGTGTGTGCTATGTGTATGTGCTGTGTGTGTGTATGCGCGCGTGTGTATGTGAGAGAGAGTGTATACTACGTTTCTGTGTGTGTGTGTGTGTGTGTGTGTGTGTGTGTGTGTGTGTGTGTGTGTGTATGTATGTGTGTGTGTGTGCGTGTGTATGTTTCTGTGTGGTTGTGTGTGTGTGTGTGTGTGTGTGTGTGTGTGTGTGTGTGTGTGTGTGTGTGTGTTGTGTTGTGTTTTGTGTGTGTGTGTTATGTGTATGCTATGTGTTATTTGTGTGTGTATACGCACATTCGTGTGTGTTATGTGTGTGTGTATACGCACATTCGTTTGTGTTATGTGTTTCGTGTGTGTGTATATGTGTGTGTGTGTGTGTGTATATGTGTGTGTGTGTGTTATGTGTATGTGTGTGCTATGTGTTATGTGTGTGTGTATACGCACATTCGTTTGTGTTATGTGTTTCGTGTGTGTGTGTGTGTGTGTGTGTGTGTGTGTGTGTGTGTGTGTGTGTGTGTACAGTGTGTGTGTGTGTATGCGCACACATGTTAGCGTATGTTGTGTGCGCATGCACGTATATGTGTGTGCTCATCCAATTTTCTACCCAGTTGTATATACCTATGACAAAAGCAATCCATACTTGTGCCCCCTCCCCCTCCCCCTCCCCCCGCCTTCACGTTCCCTACCGATGTCCATCATCCGACCTAACAGAGCCTTCGTTCGTACCCAGCCATCCGATTTAATCATTCCTTCATCCAAACTATTCCACGAATCAACAACGTTATGCTGAAAACGGGATTTTTTTCTACGTCCTTCAAACATCGAGTCCTTGTTAATTTAATATCACGGCTTCTGGCCTTTCTGCACCCATCACAGGTAGGTATGTACTCTATATACATATAGGTATGTATGTATGTTTGTGTCGTGTGCGTGTTTGGGAATTACATGTAATACACACACACACACATATATCATATATATATATATATATATATATATATATATATATATATATATATATATATATAACAGCAAAGTAAAGTAAACAAAGAGTATACAACGTAACAACAAACCTACCCCCTTTCCCTTTTCCTTCTTAGTCTATATGTGAGCTTCCCTACCTCGAATATCCAATTCCTTTTCTTTCCGCCTCCACTCCCCTCCCTTCCTTAACCTCTTCTTCCTCCTTTCTGTTTGTGCTTTCTTTAGTAGACCCTTCTCGTTTGCACTAACACATTCGCCTCTTCCTCTTCCTCGTCTTCTTCTTCTTCTTATTTTTCTTACTCGATGTTGATGTGCTTCATCTCTTCCGTTCACTCCTCCCATTTCGAACGAGGCCGAGAAAACTTACTTCGGTAAACGAAGACGCAAGTGCTGACTAAAAGACTTATCCCCCCCAATGATACCACAAAAATGTATTCAGCACTCGGCTAATAAACTCGATGACAAAGAAAATGAATATTCAGAAAATGAGTCATGGAAAAAGAAACAAAGGTAATCAATGAGTGGCGAGGAATGCACAAGAGTTCTTTAAAAAGGTGGGCCAAAGAACCCGCACCCCTGGAAGAGGAGGAAAGAGAACGACGATGCTGCCACAACTACATCGCGCAGAAAATGAGTCATGGAAAAAGAAACAAAGGTAATCAATGAGTGGAGAGGAATGCACCGAGTTCTGGAAAGGGGGAGCCGGAAGAACCCGCACCCCTGGAAGTAGGGGAAAGAGAACGACGATGCTGCTACAACTACATCGCGCCAGCGGCACTTCATTCCTCCGTACGCACTCCCAGCAACAACAACAACAGCAACAACAACAACAACAGCAACAACAACTCAATCATCCTCCACCAAGTGTCAGAGGTCACCCCTGGGCCAGCTGCTGCGGAACTCCCTACATTCAGACAAATAAAATCCACAGAGGGCGCCACCGTGAAGGGTTGACGTCTTGCCCCAAACGCGCGGCTCTCATTCCAGCCCTCCCCAGGCTATTTCCTTCATCTCCGTGTCGTCTCTCCCATCAGTACGAAGTGGCTGAGATCTAAAGAGAAAAATGAAACCAGGAGGAGAGGTCAGAGTCGACGAATGAGGGACCAGATGGAAGGGAGGCACCCCTTCCACAAATCCACATCAACGGACGGAAGAGGCACCCCTTCCACAAATCCACATACACACAAATACACACTACTACTCGAGTCGAAGGTGCAATATTCCCAAGCCCGAAGACCACCAACCAACCTCGTGTGAAGGGAGCCATCTCCTTTACACATGAAATGTCCCCGTTCATTCCACGTGGCAGCACTTCCCCCCCTTCTACTTGGTCTGCCGCCAAGCTATTTCAACCATTTCCACGGCATCCCTTCGGTATCGACGGGGTTCACCTAGAGGCAATTTTGCTTCCAGCTAATGCGCCAGACAGAAATAATTCCGACTGGATGGACATTTGTTCCGAAGTGCGACACCATCTCTTTCATGACTCAATTGCCAGGCGATTCTATCCAACACCCAAGGATTTTAGACCTCATATAGGTTTACTTGCTGCATGGTCACTGTTTCATCAAACGGCGTTAATCTAACCATTACTAAACTCTGCTAACATGGAGCGAGTAGATGGCGATGCCATCATCCATTCGTGACTCGGGATATCGGGAGACGGTCGACGACGACGGCGGACTCCCGTACACAGGGTCCTCCATCTGGCTGAGGCTGCTGCTGCGGCGGCGGCCTTGCGTACCGTCGCACGCAGGAGGGAGGGAGGGAGGGAGGGAAGATGGGACATGGGGAAGGAAGGAAGGAAGGAAGGAAGGGCGCAAGGTGAGGCAACAGCACGAGGGACGAGGGGCCTCACTATGGAGCTGGGGGAGGGGGGGAGGGGAGAAGGAGGCAGGGATAGGGAGGAGGAGGCTGGGGGGGAGCGATGGGGATGGGACAGGGAAAGGAACGAGAAGGGGGGGGCAGGCAGGAAGGGGATGAGGGAGGGAAGGAGGGCGGAGCTGCCGCCTGCGTGGCGAGGGTCTCCTGCAGGCGGCGACAAAAACAACAGGAGAGGAAAAGAGGGGGGGAAGGGACGGGAAAAAGGAAAGGAGAACGGGCTACGGGGAGAGAAAATGAAAAGAGTTCTGAGAAAGGGAAGGGGACAAGAGAAAGGATAGGCGATGAACGAAGAGAGGTTGAAAGGGGGGAAGGAAAAACGGAGAATGCTATTTATGGATAAAAATAAAAAAATAAAAATAAGAAATAAAAATAAAAGAGACATAACCCATGACTCGCATCTTCCATGATTATGATTTGGAGAAAAAAAAAATCGAAGTTGTTTTTAATTTCTTGGCTGTACCTACCGTTAACAAATGTATGACAGAGTGAACAGGGTTGAAAATTGTTGTCGTTTAGAAAAAGCGACAATAAGCAGCTTTGATTTTGACACGGTTCCTGTGGGAACGCGCGGGACCTCCTTTTGTCTACATTGTGCATTTAAAATGCTCTAGTCTCAAACTTACATTAAATAAAATATTGTAGCCTGGTATCAAGTTCATATGCCCTTACGTTAAATGTATCTTAACTAGAAGGAAATTATAAAAGTCACTTCAGTCGGCACGTCAGGCGCGGCCGCAAAAAAAGAGAGAGAGAGAGAGAGAGAGAGAGAGAGAGAGAGAGAGAGAGAGAGAGAGAGAGAGAGAGAGAGAGAGAGAGAGAGAGAGAGAGAGAGAGAGAGAGAGAGAGAGGGAGGGGGGGCATGACACGTTTTCCCATTGTTGCCAGAGAAATTACCTTTAACCCATTTGAGACTTCGGTCTGGGTAGAGTTACTGTTTCTTTGTATCACATCAAACGTAAGAGGGGTTACGGTCTAACGGTTCGTCGAACGCGGTTCGACAGACACGTCTTTAAAGTGATGTGTGAACGGGGTATTTGGTTGTCGAACACGTTGGTTAAACCCCAAATACCCCGTTCACACATCATTTTAAACACGTGTCTGTCGAACCGCGTTCGACGAACCGTCTAACGACCGTGCAAACCCCCTCTAACGTGGTATCTTCTGGTGTGACGAGCCAAAGTCCGTCCCAGTGCCCAAATAGACCTTGCAACACAGAAGACAATCTCGCCTCCCGGTGCAGGGCGTAATACATTGGAGGCACCTCGCGCCATTCGCAGCTCTAATTTACTATTATCACTACGGAGGGCCTGGGTCATCCTGAAACTGTCTCTCGATGACTGTCGCACATCGGTTATGTTGGGTCTTATCCCTGTACATACGAGTCAGAACGGACCCAAGAGGAACAAATTGGTACGAAGGGAAAGGAATGAATGAAGGAAGGAAGGAAGGAAGGAAGGAAGGGTGGCCAGGATACTGCGGAACAAGGAGTAGGCGAAAGAAGACAGATGGATGGGTGAGAAAGGGGTGGGAGAGAAAGGGAAAAGTACTGTATATGGAAAGGAATAAAAAGGATGACAAGTAGTTGTAGCTGTAATACAGTACGTGGTGGTGGTGGTGGTGAAGTGGAGAAGAACGAAGAAAAAAAACAAAGGAAAACAGGAACGAATGGAAAGAAGAGGACGAAGAAGAGTAAAATATATTGGAGAAGAGGACTTCTGAACGGCGAGAGAAGAGTAAGGTGCACCAACATGTTAAACGTGACGAACGGAAACAAGGGAGGCCACAATTGGAAGAAGGCCTACCTACATGAGCGGTCTCGAGAAGAAAGAAGAGAGTAACGAGTAAAGGAATGAGAATACAAGGAAGAAAAATATTGCAGTGAGAATAATACCAATGGGATGCAAGATAATGGATAATAAATACATCTATATATGTAATGTCAAGTACAAGAAACTGATAGGACGAATTTTAATGACAATAATGCTTGGCAGACATCACAGGGTTGGGCTGGCATGTTTGTTTCCATAGTTGTTCGGAGGTCTCAACGACTACGAAGAAGACATTGTGCTAAAGCCCTTCCAGGCTGCTTTTACCAACCAGTGTTCTTCTGCACGTACGCGCGCGCGCACACATATATACGCATACACACTGGCTCGACGGTACAGTGGTCACGCTCTCAACTGCTATTTCAACGATCCTAATTCGAAACCAAACCAGGGTTGAAAATTTCAGCATCGCAGCACTGCGAGCCGGCACTGTTGTGTGTGTGTGTGTGTGTGTGTGTGTGTGTGTGTGTGCAAGATCACACTTTTTGGCCATAGATCGGGCAACATAATTTCTGAGCTTTTATCTGGAAGGACAATAGCTGTCGATCAAGAGTCCAATACGTGACCCATCACCGTAGAGAATCACACGCACACACTGTTAGGTGGTCATGGAGATATATATATATATATATATATATATATATATATAGATAGATATATAGAGAGAGAGAGAGAGAGAGAGAGAGAGAGAGAGAGAGAGAGAGAGAGAGAGAGAGAGAGAGAGCGTCCCAGCACACACGAGACGGGGTTGGGGGTTGGGGTTGGGGGGGGGGGGGATTGGGTTGTCCTCCAGGCCGCCCGAGGCAGCACGTAAGCGATCACAGCTCCATACCCTGCGACCGTGAAATCGGCCTTCCCGGGACGACGACGACGGATTCCAATTGCCGATGTGTTCCTGTGCCACAGTGGCGTCTCGGAACTTGACCTGTAAGTTTCTGGCACTCTCTACAGCGGCCGTCGGTGACTGTCACTTGCCCCAGGTGTCCGTGCATATTGGTCAAAAGGTGTGTGTGTGTGTGTGTGTGTGTGTGTGTGTGTGTGTGTGTGTGTGAGAGAGAGAGAGAGAGAGAGGGGGGGGCGGGTCAGGGTCCATATCAAGAGGTTTGGTATTTCTGTCTCCTGGGTTTTGGCATTACTGTGCTTTCGCTGTGATGAGAGAACCATCCCGAAGGACTATATAGAAAGCAGCTGCAGGAGAAGCACGAAGGGTAGCGACAAGGATGGCACTTGCAGAGCTGCTGTGGCATCCATGCAAGACATTCATCAGACTGCTATATTCAGGCTAGGGGGAACGGGCGGCATAACGAATACCAACAGGAGGAGGTCGAGGAGGTCGAGGAGGAGAAGGCGGGGGAAGAGGTGGAAGAGGAAGAGGAAGCAAAGTGGAAGAGGAAGAGGAGGAGGAGGAGGAGGAGGAGGAGGAGGAGGAAGTCCAAACCCAAGAAGAAAGAGATGGGTCCAGGCGAGGAACCCCCTTCCTCGCCTGGACCCATCTCTTTCTTCTTGGGTTTGGACTTCCTCCTCCTCCTCCTCCTCCTCCTCCTCGGGATAGTTGGCCGGTGCCTCCGCCGCCGCCAGTACAGAGGGCCGCGCGCGCGGGTTGGGACGGAGCAGAGGCACGAGGCCGAAGGAGGAAGAGAGGACAGGGTCAAGAGGAGGGGACGGGAGGAGGAGGAATCGGAGAGGTGGAGGAGGACGGGGAAGTGGCGAGATGGAGGAGGGAGGTAGTGAACGGGAAGAGGGAGGAGGAAGAAAGAAGAAGGTGGAGTTGGAGAAGGAAAGGGGAGGGGGAGGAAGAGGAGGGGAGGGGGAGAAAGAGGAGGGGAGGGGGAGGAAGGGGAGGGGGAGGAAGGGGAGGGGGAGGAAGGGGAGGGGGCGGAAGAGGAGGGGAGGGGGAGGAGGAGGAGAGGAATGGATGCACTGGCAGAAAAGGAGAGGAAGAACAAGAAGAAATGAGGAGGAGGAGGAGACGAGGAGGAGGAGGAGGAGGTCAGGAATGAGGAAAGGGGAATGGAGTAGGGAGGAGGTGATGGGAAAGGGAGGAGGAGGAGGTGATGGGGAAGGGGAGGAGAAAGAGGAGAACAAGGTAGGGGGCAGTGGTGGACGAGGAGAGGGGAGAAAGCTGAGGAGGGGAAAGGAGGTGAAGGGGAAGAGGGAGGACGAGATAATGTAGGAGGAGGGAAAGAGGAAGAAAAGAACGAAATAAAAAAGGGGGAGAAAAAGTAGGGTAAGGAAGAGGATGAGGTAATGTAGGAGGGAGGAGGAGGGGGGCGAGGTGAAGAGGAGGAAGAAAAGGACTAAAGAAGAGAAGTGGAGGAAGGAGGAGGAGGAGGAGGAGGAGGAGGAGGAGGAGGGGAAGGAAGGTGGAGGAGGGTGAGGTGATGAGGAGGTGGAGTTGAAAGGGGGAAACAAGAAGTAAAGGAGGGGGGAGGGGGGAGGGCGGGGATGGAAGAAAAGGTGAGAGTGGACAGGAGTAGGAGGGGGCAGGGGTAGTAGGACTGGGACGAGGAGTAGCAGTTGGAGTAGGAGGGGAAGGATAGGTGGAGGAGGAAAAGGAACTGAAGAGAAATGAGAATGGCAGAAATTAAAAAGGTCATGAGAGACAACGGGGTCCCACAAGAAAGAAAAGGAAGAGAACGAACGCAAGTGAGACAATTATTATGGAGGGGGGGGCGCATTGCAATAGATGAAGAGGGAAAGGAAAATCTAAGAAAGGGATTGGAAGGGAAGAGAAGGGGAGGAAAGGGAGGGAAGGAAAGGGGGGAGAGAAGAGAGTGAGAGGAGAGAGAGAGATTGAGGGAAAAGAGCGAGGGAGAGGGAGAGCGAGAGGATAGAGGGAGAGGAGAAAGAGTGAGAGGGAGGGAGAGATGGGGGAGAGGGAAAGAGGCAGCAAGAGGAGAGAGACAGGGGGGAGAAAGAGAGGGGGAAAGAGAGATGGGGAGAGGGAAAGAAAGGGGAAAATATGGAAACTATCATCAAAAATGCTATCGAACACCATTTAGACAGTACCTGTTTAATAAATGATAGGCAGCATGACTAACTTACTCGAGTTCTACATAACACAGTCATCTCGAATTATGACAAAAGAAATAATATAAATTTAATATATCTGGACTTTGCGAATGCTTTTGATACCGTCCCGCACATGGAATTAGTGGTAGCTTATTAAGCTGGATTAGTAATTGGTTAAACGATTGTAAAAAGAGTTGTTCTAAATAGTACAAATTCTAGATGGTAAAGTGTTAAGAGTGGAGTTCCTCAGGATTCAGTTCTTGCGCCACTTCTATTAATAGTATATATAAAAGATAAAGACCACGGACTGAAATATATTTTCTCCAAATTTGCTGATAATACAAAACTTTGCGGAATGGCAAATGATCAATTAAACAATTAGATATTCAAGAAGATTTAGATAAACTACAGCAATGGTCTGAAAAGTAGCTAATGAAATTTAACACAAGTAAATGTAAGGTTATGCACATAGGTAAAAATAACAATAAGTACGATTACAAGTTATTTGGAAATTCGTTAACAAAAGTGGAAAGTGAAAAGGATCTCGGCGTAATCATCAGTTACGATCTCAAATCATCAAGGAGTGTATTTCCGCCTCAGAGAAGGCAAACAAAATTCTAGGACTGACTGCGCGATCTTTTGATTTTAAAAGTCCATTTGTCATTATCAAATTATAAAAAAAATTTAGTTCACATTTGGAATATGCTGTTCCCGTATGGTCACCGAATCTCAAAGATAGTGGCAGACTGGAAAAAAGTACAACGGCGAACCACAAAACCGATTCCAAATATCAGAAATAAACCATATGAAAATCTACTAAGACATACGAATATATTAAAAACACCGTAGCCTATACTCTGGGGTAATTTGATACAGGTCTAAGATTCTTAAGGGGGTTGACATCATGAGTGACAACATTTTCATACCGAGTGCGAAACAAACAAGAAATGATGACCCTCAAACTGTCAGGAGGTAGATTTAATTTGGAAGTGGGTAGAAACAATTTCGCCACCCGTGTAGTAAATGAATGGAATAAACTTCCTGCAAAAGCAGTGCAATGTAGTACTGTTCTATGTTTTAAGATTAATTTAGATAACCACCTAAGGAATATGCTAATTAATGCCTGCCATTTATTTCATTTTATATATTTATCATTATTTATGTTTGTTTTTCTATATATATTTATTCATCATTCATAATAAGTTAATGTTATTCTTCGATTTGCTTATTATTCATTTTTCTATTTTTTCAGCTTCCAACCTAGTTATGGACCAAAAGGTCTCCTGTCGGCATACTCGTCTTCTATAATCCCTTGAGAAAGAGAGAGGCAGACAGACAGAGAGAGAGAGGGAGAGGGAAGCGAGAGGAGAGACAAAGGAGAAAGGAGAGAGAGAGAGAGAGAGAGAGAGAGAGAGAGAGAGAGAGAGAGAGAGAGAGAGAGGGAGAGAGGGAGAGAGAGAGAGAGAGAGAGAGAGAGAGAGAGAGAGAGAGAGAGAGGAAGAGGGAGAGGGAGAGAGAGAGAGGGAAGCGAGAGGAGAGACAAAGGAGAAAGGAGAGAGAAAGGAGATGGAGGAGAAAGGAGAGAGAGAGAGAAAGGAGAGTGAGGAGAAAGGAGAGTGAGGGAGGAGAGGGAGTACTTCTGCATGACCGCTTAGCAAAGACCTAATGCCACGAGGGGCATTTGCCGAGGCTAATGAGGGTTCGTTTGACGAGATTTGTCAAACATTTGGTTTCTATAATGACGACATGAACCCTATAATTGTGCCCTTGACAATAATTAATAAGTTATAATGCAACGAGTCATTACAAGGATCTCATTGGACGTCTGCGTGTAACCCACATCCTACTCGCAATATACAGATATTTTTTGACAAATTAATTCTAAACAACTTTGGAGAGCATGCAAAGTCTGCTGGGCGCTCTCATATGACTAAGCTCTTTTTTCTTTTGTATGCGTGAAATGTAGCAGGGTGCACTATACATACCAGTCCAGTACGGAGTATGAACTCCAATGATACAACCTTTCCCAAAAAAGTCATTATGAGTCAGTTATGGTGGGAAGAAAGACTGGTTGCATCATTCCCACGGCCCACCAGCTATTGCATCACCTATACACAGGGGGGAGGGGCTGTGGAAATGGGGGAAGGGGTGTGTCTACGTGGTCAAATGTAATGGAAAAGAGAGGGAGAGAAAAGGAAAGGACGGTAAATAAACTAGGAAGGAAGAGGAAGATAACAATAGTATGACGAAACGGGTAAAGGGTGGGAAGAACGAAGGAATGGAGAAACCAGGTGGACGGACAGAGGGAAAGAGAGGCTTGGAAAGGGATGGGGCATGCAAGTTAAGGGAGGAGGTATTGCTGAAGTCAGGCAAGGCTGGAAAGGAAAAAAGTGTGGACAGATAGATAGATAGATAGAGAGAGAGAGAGAGAGAGAGAGAGAGAAATGGAGAGAAAGGGAGAGGAAAAGGGAGGCAAATGGAGAGAGAACGGGAGAGGGAGAGAGAACGGGAGGGAGGGAGAGACGGGAGAGAGGAGGAGAGGGAGAGAGAGGGGAGAGAGAGAGAGAGAGACTGGGGAGTATACTGCATCAAGTCGTAGGCATGAGGGTGAGGGAGGAAGAGAACTAAGTCAACGACGGCATGCAGAGAGGAGAGTGGGGAAAGAGTGTGGTGCGACTGGTACGGTGTGGTGAAAGGGGGGAGATGAAGAGGGAGTGTGTAAGGAGGAGGACAGATGACAAGATCGAGGGGAGAGGGAGAGGGAGAGGGAGAGGGAGAGGGAGAGGACCGGTATGCAGAGGAGTAGAAAGAGGGGCAGAGAGGACGTGAAGGAGGAGAAAAAAATAAAAAAAAAGGTGGGGGGGGTTAGTTGATGGCATCATCAAATCATGATCAACATCATGGGTAGGAAGGGGCAGTGGAGGTTAACAAATGAGATGGAAGAGGATGAGAGCAGGAGGAGTAGGAGGACTGAGAGAGGGCAAGGGAGAGTAGACAAGGAAAGGGAAGATGAGAATCCTATATGCGAGAGGTGGAAGAGGGAGGACGATGAGGGGACTTGATGGAGGAATGGAAGAGAAGAAATGGAGAAGGAAGATGAGCTAGACTGATTAGTGGAAGAGGTGGAAAAATGAGGAGGAGGAGGAGGAGGAGGAGGAGGAGGAGGAGGAGGCAGCAGCAAATACTAGGAAGAGGGTTAGAAAGAGAAGAAGGAGCAAGATGAAACACTAAGGGAGTTGGAGGTGATATTACAAAAGAAGAATGTGGAGGTCGGGGGGAGGGGGGGATGCAGTAAAATGTAGGAAAAGGAAGGAAAGGAAAAACTTACACAGAGGAGGAGGAAGGTGGGAGTTGGAGGAGGTGGTAAAAGAGGAAGAGGAAAATGAGGAAGATGAGGAGGAGAGGGGAGGAAAAAGATTATGATAATGAGGAGGAGGAGGAGGAGGAAAGGCAGTAAAGAGTAGGAAGGGAGGAGTAAATGAAGAAATGAGGGGCGATAAGAATGACGGAATTGGGGGAGGTGGTACGAGGAAGAGGAGGGGAGGGGGAGGAGGAGGGGAGGAGGAGGGGAGGGGGAGGAGGAGGAGAGGGGAGGAGGAGGGGAGGAGGAGGGGAGGGGGAGGAGGAGGAGAGGGGGGAATGGTGGAAATATGGAGAGCTGGAGGTGTTGAGAAGGGGGATTGTAGAGCAAGTAGAGGTAATAATGTATGTTTAGGCTGCCTGAAGGCAAGGGAAGGCAAGGGAAGGGAAGGGAAGTGGGGTCGGGCTACTAGTAGCCCATGTGGTGGAAAAATGACTGTGGGCAGAAGGAGCAAGAGGAAGATGAGAAAACGTACGTGATGTGTTGGTGCTGGTTCAAAAGAGGGACGGAAGGAAATGACGATAACGAGACAGATAAATGAGGAGGAAGCGGAGACGTTGGTTGGAACAAAATAAATGGAAAAGTGGAGGAGAGAAGAAGTGGGTAGGTGAAGGTGGAGGACGTAATGGAAGAGGATGAAGAGAAATGTGGATGAAGGCGAGGAATAGAGGGAGACGAGGAAAGGGGGGACAAGGAGCAGAAGTGGAGGGAGAGGGAACCAGAGATGGAGTAAGTGGTGGTGGAGGAACAGCAGCAGGAGGAAGGGGGAGAAGGAGAACGAAGAGGAAGAGGAGAGAGGATAGGAGGGCTGGGTGAGGCGAGGGTGGTGGCGAGGGGGAGAAGAGATGTAGGAGAAAGAGGTGAAGTGGGAAAGGGAGGAGGAGGAGGACGAGGAGGAGGAGAAAGGGGGAGGGGGACGGGGGGAAGGGGAGGGGGGGGGAGCAGCAGCAGCAGCAGCACGCGGCAACAAAGAAGTGTTGGGTGCGCGTGCGCGATGGCTGGCACTCGGCTTCCCTGCAGTTGCCCACCCCTCCCCCGCCCCCGCCCTCTCCCCTCCGCCCTCCCTCACTACTGGCCCCCCTCCCCCCCACTCCCTCCGCCACTACATCCCGCGTCACCTCCCCCTCCCTCCGCACCCCTCCCCATTCGCTGTTGCTGGGCGAGCCCTACTCCGTTCCCTCCGCCACCTCCACTCCCTCACCCCCTCTCCCCCCCTCCCCGAACGACACAACCGGGTCCACCCCCCCTCCCCTCCGCCACCTCCAACCTCTTCCTTCTCTTCTCCGCCACCGACCCCTCCCAACCTCCTTCACCTCCACTTTACCGCCTCCTCCTCCTCCTTCGTCGTCGTCATCGTCGTCGTCTTCGTCGCCGCTGCAGTCACACTCCGACCTCCGCAGTGGCAGGAGCTCTCTTCCCAGAAACCGGCTTGTGGGCCGACCGCCCACCTAACATCTACTCTCTTACTGGTACTTTGGCTTTTATCTAACATACATACTTTAGAAGGTCTGTTCCGAAACACTACCTCGCAAGTGACGAGACCCATCACGGTAACATGCCGTCCCACCTACCAACATCACATACATATCTCTCTCTCTCTCTCTCTCTCTCGACCAGCTACAGAAGACCCCATTTCACCACAAGGGACCGGCGGCCACCACACCGATGATCATCTCGGTCAACACACCCAACCACCGTCACCACCTGCAACCCTACATAAACGGTAGTCGGCAACCCTGCAGTAGTAGTTGCGCGCGCATGGGAGAAGAGGGAGGGAGGGGTGGAGTTGGAGATGAACGGTGGGGGAGAGGGGGGGCTTTGCGAAAACCGGCGAGCTGTGTTAACGGGTGTCGTACCATATCGAAGTATTCAAACCCTCGGTAAGGTTATCGACGATGAACAGGACTGATTGTGAGTTCTCTAGGCCACAAACCTCTAATGTCACTGGAAAAAAAAATAAAAAATAAACTCCCCCCCCCTACCATATACTGTTAAATTGTCCCGCCGTGTTCCATAGATTTGCCGGGTGCTCTAGGTCGCCGGTCGTCTTCAACATGGGAATTTCTATGATAGATTCCCCCCACCTCCTCCAAAAATGGCTTTACGATAATGATGTATCTGGTCTTTCAAATGACACCCACAAGAGATCGATATAGTGCAATCCTAGTTGTTATCGCCCGGTGACCTTACGCGAAACTGTTGAACCAGGTCAACGAACCACCATTACCGCTATCACCAATACCATCATCAATACTCACGTAGCAACACAACTAGTCCATCACTACATTGAGGCTTCTTTTGTGACTGGCGACTCCACTCGAGAATACAATGCTGGATCACTTTAATTTAGACTATCCTTCTACATTCCCATCTCGCCTCATCGTTAGGAGAGAAATTCTAGTTACTGCTGACGGGAAGAAACAAGTCGCCACAATAGGGAGATCACTGTTAATCCCACAACACAACCATCAATACCACTAGTATCGCCAAAAATGTGGTTAGAGAGACCTACAGGGTTGTGGATACCTTCACATCACATCACCGGTCCGCTGCCGTTCTTGCTGCTGCTGCTGCTCTTTCTTGCCGAGGCCCAAAGGCTCCTCCATATTCTTGATCGCTCGCCAGAGGCCTTCCCCCCCCCACCACCCGCCGCCCGCACCACATCGCGCACGATGTGGTATGTCCTGTGTCTTATGTCTTGTGGCAATAAACTGACGTCATGTAACACCATGTTCTACGACGTCACTTCCTCGCCCCAGGGAACTGACGTCACAGCAATGGTCACAAAACGTTTTTGTTCCCTTAATTAACTACCTATGTTCGGAAGTGCTCCCGGTCGAGCCTTAGGGGCACCGGACGAGCTACGGGACGGCAGAAGCTATCCCTCCTTCCTTTCCTTTCCTTCACCACCCGAATCGAAGAACCCTCCCCCCTCTCTCTCTCTGTCTTTGGTATCGATTTGTCACACGTTAAGAGACTTCATTCAGCCGAAAGGTCCACGGTCTCGGCAGGGATTCCGATCAATCGAAACCCCATTGACGACAGGATCTCCCCTCTACCACGTACAAGAAAGCGTCACCACAACATTAAAAGAGTCAAACCACAGTCCCTGGTCGAGTGCAAGAGGAACTTCATTACTGAGAGAGAGAGAGAGAGAGAGAGAGAGAGAGAGAGAGTGTGTGTGTGTGTGTGTGTGTGTGTGTGTGTGTGTGTGTGTGTGTGTGTGTGTGTGTGTGTGTGTGTGTGTGTGTGTGTGTGTGTGTGTGTGTGTGTGTGTGTGTGTGTGTGTGTGTGTGTGTGTGTGTGTGTGTGTGTGTGTGTGTGTGTGTGTGTGTGTGTGTGTGTGTGTGTGTGTGTGTGTGTGTGTGTGTGTGTGTGTGTGTGTGTGTGTGTGTGTGTGTGTGTGTGTGTGTGTGTGTGTGTGTGTGTGTGTGTGTGTGTGTGTGTGTGTGTGTGTGTGTGTGTGTGTGTGTGTGTGTGTGTGTGTGTGTGTCTAGTATTTTACGGGAAGGGGAGCTACGCTCCTGGTGTCCCGCCGTTGTATCTCGCAGTGTCTAGTTTGCTCTTAAATTCGTGAATGGTTTTTGCACACACTACTGTTTCGTCCAGTTTGTCCCAAATGTCCACCATTCTGTGTGTGTGAGAGAGAGAGAGAGAGAAAGAGATCAGGGCAATACATGGTCCCCGGACCCTGCAAAGTCTACCACTACTCCTACTTCTAAACTGACCGACCTCATTCTGCCTATAGCGTCAGCAGGCCGTTCCATTGGAGTGAGCGTCGCTGGCCCTTCCCAGCCGAGGGGGGGCTAAATATATCGTCCTTCCCAGCGAAGGAGGGTTAAGATATCGTGAATGACGTTTACAACTTGCCTAGGTCACGTGCTACACAAACCTAGGTCATTTGGCAGGTTTTAATCTGGTTAACGCAACAACACACGATTCATTTCAGCTGATGATGTAACCACAGGGCAGGGGAGGGGTTTATCATTCAATACTTGTATCTCAATAACCCATTTCCATCATTGTGCCACTTCACAATTCTATTCTGAGAATATCCTAGGGGTGACTTGAATACGTATTTCATACTGGTTAGTATCAGGCAATTTTATTCAGATGTGATGTGACCCGCTGACAAATTACATTCCTACACTTTGAAGAAAATTGTTTCTTGTTCACTGGGACCTGTCCTTGGTGAATTCCGTCTAAACTCGTTTGTGTTGGATTTCTCTTTCAACGTTTCTTGGTTACGCTGGGTTTGCATGGGAAAGAGAGGACCCACAATAGGTGTTGGTCCACATCCTGGCGAGATGCAAATTGACAACAAGTACAGTATATAAACAGGGCATATTACTCAATGTCTGACGGAATTGTGAAGCCTCTTCAGTCAATCTTTGTTGAAAAGTGCAACAGCATTTGGAACCATCGTGTATGCAACATTCGTTTACTGCCAGACTGGTCACAGCCACCACATCTCCTACTTCTCGAGGTGTTTCTTTCTCTCTTCTTCACAAGTAGTGTTGTTGTTGTTGTCGTTGTTGTTCTTGTTCGGGGTGGAAGCCGAAGATTACAGACAAGAATTTTGATTAAATCGAGCTATACCAACCTGCATTAACGCATAGGGGTTAGAAGGATTTTCGGAAAATCTGTCACAGACAGACACGTCCCGATCCTGATGATGGATTTGACCCTCTCCAAGCGAGTGGTCCAGTGACAGTTCTGACGCCAAACGACACTTCACGCCTACCTCAGTTCAAACCCTTCGTCCTCAAAAGGGTAAAATTATCCCGATTACTTATTTCTAGACAAATGGGGGGGAACGATCTTGTTCTAGCTGGAACCAATCGATTCTAATTAGCTTTACAGGAGCAACTAGTAGTCCAAAGAGTTGTGTATATTATATATATACATATATATATATATATATATATATATATATATATATATATGTGTGTGTGTGTGTGTGTGTGTGTGTGTGTGTGAGAGAGATGTGTATATATATATATATATATATATATATATATATACATATATATATGCACACACACATGTATATGTATATAATCGAGAGGACCCACTTCTCAGGAGGTTTATTACCTGAAAATTCGTTACAGTCCATCGTTGCGTTCACGAGGGGCTGATATGGATCTCTGGCCCATTCGTACGTGTCTGATTGCATTGTTCCCATTCCGCCCGTCTACCACGACGTTCCCTGCGAACGGAATGCAGTTCCGGTCACATGACACCGAGACAACATCGTCGTCGCTGTGCCGCTGCTGCTGCGGCGCGGTGCTGCAAGCCGCTGCCGCAGCCGCCGCCGCTGCCGTTGGCCAGCCTTGGGCTCTGACTGGCGCGTTCCTCTTGTCCCAAACACGAAAAAGCCGACGGTGCCTTACTCTATTGTTTTAGGGGCGTAATCACCTTATGAGGTTCTATTTACAATACGCGGTATTAAAGCCAAAATCTACTGTATACGTAATACAACACGGCTTGTAAATGTCATGATATACTTGTCAACTCTCCTTCAACTTCTACACTTCCACCCCCCCTCCCACCACCACACTCGCCCATAATTGGCCTCATGAAGAGTGAGAATAACTT
>NC_134820.1:12837409-12894909 GCF_046742065.1 Oratosquilla oratoria | reverse complement strand
ACGAGACGAATTCCTTTCAGAAAAGCTGAGACGAAGGTGACGGGAGTCAGGCAGGCATGCAGGGCTTGGCCCGGCAGCAGCAGCAGCAGACGAGCAGACGAAAACAGAGGAGGAAGGACGCTGATTTGGAGGTGGGTGAGGGAGAGCCACGATTGGACATTAATCAACAATAAATACGGACTTCCAGGTGACCATTCATATACTTGTACGTTCAGGGAGTGTGCACGCCGCGTGCGCGCGTGGGTGTGTAAGACACACACACAGAGAGAGAGAGAGAGAGAGAGAGAGAGAGAGAGAGAGAGAGAGAGAGAGAGAGAGAGAGAGAGAGGAGAGAGGGATATCGTCGTTTCTGGTGACTGGAATATCTCAGTCTTTCCCTTCCTGCTGCCGCCGCAGAGCAGCAGTGCCAGCTCATAAATAGATTAGTAAACAAATTAATGAATAAATAAGTAGTTGGAAGGATGATAATAGTAAATATAAATTAATTGTGCCACTGCTATTATCAGTAGTTTACCATTATCGTCAAGGCAAGGAGGGAGACCCCTCCTTTGCCTTTGCCCCGGGGAAGGAACCCTGACGTCGGCCGTATGCCAAGAATTCCAACTGATGTCAGACACTATGACGTCGCCCGGGAACCCGGTTCACTTATTCTACGTGAAGGAAGGCATTATCGTATATACACCAATCCCGTTTTCTTTAACCACTTTATCACGGCTCGATAATCATGACGAGGTATTTACCAATGAAATTAGCGTCACTTCAATTACTTTCCGTCTCTTAGAAAAGTCAACCCGGAACATTTTATTCAGCTGAAGGGCGCGGTTCGGTACGCGACATATCTCAAGATGATTAGATTTCCAATGATTAAAAACATCTAATATTGTATTACAGCTGAATGACCTTCAGTTGTGCACTTCAGAGGCATTTGCAGGACTTACGAGCGACTGTACCGGCATTGTGTTAGCGATAATTGATTAACCGACACTTCTATCCTTGGAAACAACATTATGTCGAAGAAGAGGAGTTTGACTTGGAAGCCGTGAAGAGAACTCGGCCGATATGAATATAGCTTCAAAAAAAAAGAGAGAGAGAGAGAGAGAGAGAGAGAGAGAGAGAGAGAGAGAGAGAGAGAGAGAGAGAGAGAGAGAGAGAGAGAGAGAGAGAGAGAGAGGGGGGGGGGCAGCTAACGCCAGGCGCCTGGCAGCCTCTCTTTCTCTTGAAGCAACGTTCCCGCAGTAGCCAGGGAGTTCTTCAGAGGAGAAACTCACGCAAGGGCGAACCGGACAAGGCAAACCCCAGCATGTCATTTTCCAACCACATTTACAGGCTTTGTCATGGGTTATCTTCTTGGAACAAAATGGGGGTGGGGTGGGGGTGAAGGGTCCTTCTCTATATCGTTACCGACAAGAATGTTTACTCTGAAAAAAAAGTAATTTTGTTGGCGGCTCTACCTGGGTAAAATATAGTTAGGTTTGATGGCATGTCAATTTCGTGTTTCAAAGTTTGCCAATATACTCGAACAGAACTCGCAATTTCAAAGAGTACAATAGTTCTACGGTATGGGAGAAAATGGATCTATATAAAATATACCATAAGGCTTCTTCCCTCTAACAAGGAGACACTTCGTAAAAGGCATGTAACCATCCCCTACCTATCAGCCACCCATTCTATTATTTGTCTTTGCTTATGAACGAAGGGGGGTCATCCCTGACTCCAGCCCACTGCCCGAGTCAGGCTTTGTAGCTAGACACCGCGCATCTACAGTAGGTCCAGCCGCTTCACGGTGACCTTCACTACATGTTCTCCGTCACGAAGAGAAATCCCTTCGGTCCGCGTCAATTCATCTCCCATTCACAACCATTCTTAACTTACGCCTATCTCTTGCCTTCTCTCTTCCTTGTTCAACAGACACTCACCTTTTACTCAGACACTTTCAACTTATCCATCTCATTCTTGGTCTTCACCTCTGTTTCACTCCATCCACCTTTGCTTTCCACACTCTTTTTGCTAGTCTTTCCTTATTCTTTCCATGTGGCCAAACCATCCCTGTATTCTTTCATCTACCCTATCTAGTAGCTCCCTTTCCACCTCCTCTCTCCTCATTTATTACTCTATCCATCCTCCTAACACCGATCATACTTCTCGGACACTTCGTCTAAGACATTTCAAATTCTCCTTTCTGCTTCTCTCAAATGTCTCAGCCCCATACAGCATCGTGGGCACAATTATCCTTTCATGCACTCTTTTCTTCGCGTCCATGGCCAGATAACTATTTCTCACGACACTTTTACATTCCCACGAAATGACATTTACTTGCTTCCCTTAATACTATTTCTAATAATACACACTCCCAATCCGTCTGGATGAAATATAGCGTTCTCACGCCCTTCTTCAGCTGTCCCTAATCTATTTCTTCTGTTTTTCTCAGAAGGGTCAGGTGTGCATGCACGCGCATGTGTGTCTGTGTGTGTGATTCACCATGGTCTTTGGATCACGTGTTGGACTCGTGATAGACAGCTATTACCCTCCCGGAAGAGAGCTCATACATGACCAATCTATGGGTAATGCTGTGATCTTACACGCACACACACACACACCCAACTCCCGGCCCACGAGTTGAAGTAACGACTCGCAGCGCAGCGATACTGAAATTATTTCAGCCCTCTGTGGGATTCGAACTCGCGTGCACCTTCCTCCATAACAGTTAACTTTAGTGCTTGCGCTGTTCCGTTTTACAATAATAATAATAATAAGGATAATAATACATAGATGTATAGAACAACAATGGAACTGCACTTTTTCTGGGTACTAGCCAAGCACCACTCACACGGAAAACTACATCTTCAATGTCCAATAATGTTGTCATGGTTAATTCTTGGTACATGCACTGGTGGTATAATCATGGGCGTGCTGGTCTGATATCTCCCTCGTCGCAGATTTGATTCCCGCACTTCTCCCTGATCCCCAGCAATGACTATTATCTACACTAACAAGCTTCGCATCGACCAAAAGTGGCGGCTTCAATCGCTGCTATACTTCTGTTGGCGTACGCTTCTCATCTTTATTCTCGATAGCCTGTCCATATTTGCTCTAGCAGCGCTTTAACGATTCAAGAAAATAAGCACTGTGGTTCTAATTTCCTCTGCTAAGAAATGCAAGAACAGAAATCCTTAGCTCGAAGGAGGAGGATCATCTCCGAGCCCCTGGCAAGGTGATGCAATCCAATGATACCATTGGACGTGACGCCCGCCAAGCTGAAGACGAAGGCCAGCGTCTTCCGGGGCACACTTTTCCTTTCATTCTGGGTGTCGCCGGGGTATTTTATTCATGGGGGGGGCGGTGACCCCCCATCCCCCTTCACCCTGTAACTAACGGGCTCAGAACAGCTCAGGCCGAGCCCACGCCGCTGGGTATCGCCGATCAATACGTCATCTTCCAGGTACACTCGTGCCCAATTACCGACTTCGCTCACTTGCCAGTCCCTGACGTCAGGCTAATAAGAGGGTAATCAGAAGCAGCGATACTTTTATCGTGGGATCGGGGTCGAGCCCGGGGGAGGGGGAGGGAGGGAGGGGGAAGGGGGAGGGAACGCGGCCTTGCGGACTCCAAGAGCACGATGGGAGACGGTGCCAGGGGCGGGAGTGAGGGAGGGAGGGAGTGAGGGAGGGAGAGAGGGAGGGCGACGGAGCGATGGGGAGAAAGGGAAAGACTCAGAAGGGCGGAAGGAGGGAGGGAGGTAGTTGGGGGGGGGAAGGATGGAAGGAGGTGTGAAGGGGTGGAGGTAGGGAGGGTAAAGGGTGGATGAAGGAGGGAGGGAGAGGGAGGGAAGGAAAGGAAGGAGGGAGGGAGAGGGAGGAAAGGTAAGAAGGGAGGTAGGTAGTTAGGAGATAAGGATGGAAGGAGGGATGGTGGTTGGGAGGGTGGAGGTTGGAGGAGGGGTAGAGGTAGGAGGAATGGAGGGAGGGAGGTTGGGGGAGATCGTTAGGAGATAAGGATGGAAGGAGGGACGGAGGGAGAGTGGAGGGTGGAGGAATGGAGGTAGGTAGGTAGGGGGGAGATCGTTAGAAGGTAAGGATGGAAGGAGGGATGGAAGGAAGATGGTAAGGAGGGAGGGAGGGAGGTAAGAAGGTGGTGGTGGAGGTGAGGAGGGAAAGAAGGAGGAAGGGAGGGAGATAAGGAGGGAGTGATGGAGATAAGGAGGGAAAGAAGGAAGGAAGGAAGGAAGGAGGGAGGGAAGGTAAAGAGGGAGGGACGGAGCGAGGGCGATAAGGAGAGAAAGAAGGAGTGAGGGAGGTAGATAGGAAGTGAGGGAGGGCGGGAGAGAGTAATATAAGAGTGGGAATGAGCCAAGCATACAACAGTAATTATCTTCCTATTTCTCTGATGATCTGGTATTCAGTCATCAGACGTATCATAATATGGAGCCACCGGGTTAAGGTCACATACAAAAACGAACAAGGAGCAACTGGGTTGATTTAAAACGTGATTATGTATGACTGACTTCTTCCTTAACCGTTATGTTGTGTAAAGCTGGAATGTTGCCACTTCTTATAATTACAATTGTATGAAGGGCGGATTGTGCCAACAGAACTATATGGGGCAGAAACATGGAACATAAGAGAGGAAGAAATAAAATAAATGTGTTTGGGATGAAATGTCTGAGAAGAATGGTAGGGGGTTACTAGGCTAGATAGAGTGAGAAATGAGCAGGTGAGGAGGAGAACGGGGGTGGAAAGGGAGTTGGGAGATAGGGTTCATGAAAGAGTACTGGGATGGTTTGGACACAGAAAGAATGAATGAGGAAAGATTTGTAAAAGTGTAGAAGGGGAGTGAACATGAGGGGGCGACCAAGGATGAGATGGATGGATGGGTTAAAAGGGGCGTTGGGAAAGAGGGGGATGTCTGTTGAGGAAGGAAGGGAGAAGACAGAAGGTAGGGGTGAATGGAGAATGGTTGTGTATGGATGACGCTATGATGCGTGGAAGGGAGAGAGTGGGGGATAGGGTGGTAAGGGAGTATGTGTGAATGATATTTTAACGCAGCACGAAGGGATTTCTCCCCGTCTTCTATTTTTCAGCGAGGGGGGGGGGACGGAGTGGGGGGGTCGCCGATTACATGAAGCGGCCTTGCTGTGGATGTGTTGTGTCTTGTTGCATTCCTTCTGTCCCAGGACAGTGGGTAAGATGCAGGGATAACCAGTCATCCAAGAGGAACCAAGAAAAGAGGGAGGGAAAGGTGGTGAATGGGAGTGGAGTATGTGGGGATGAAATGGGCGAGAGTGGATTTATGCCTTTTGACTTTGGCTGCCTCCCTTGTTCGGGGGGAAAAAACCCTTGATATATGTATGCATGTACAATTAATTTCCGAATGGTACCCCTGAATCCGTATTTGAGCAGGGGAAACAGAGTGGTACCCCTGACTCCGTATTTGAGCAGGGAAAACAGAGTGGTACCCCTGACTCCGTATTTGAGCAGGGAAAACAGTTTCCATCCTATAGACAGATATCGTACTGCTCAACATTTTAATCCTTTTGCTAAGATGACGGACTCCTTGAAGCAGTTCCAGCCTCCGCGGCACACTTTTCCACTGAGCTCCTCGGCTCGCAGCGACGAAGACGGAATGAGGAGTCACAGTCATCGATGGACTAATGCCGGCAGGAGGCGCTACCTACAACAATTCGTCTCCGGCCGACGCATCACTCCAACACCAGACGTCTTCGAGACGTCAGCTCGCCCGAGAAGGTGCGAGAAGTGCTACTGCTGGGTAAGCGGGACTTCTTCGTCGGGGTCGGGTTCTCTGTCTAGACAGCTTTTCTGGATGACACACACGCATGTAGGTTTCCATGTATGTATAAATGCATGTATATACATACCAATGTACATAATCATAACCATGAATGAATCAGCATTTGTAATCACGACAAGAGAGAGGAACAGATCCGAATGCTACATACTGTGATTATCAAAAAGGAATGTCTATGTATTGCATACCGGTATGTAGGGCTGTGCCAATTAATTGGCATCGGCAAGAATCGGCACTTTGGTGAATCGGTATCGGCGAGAATCGGCATTTTTCTGAGAACCGGTATCGTCATCGGCCACATTTTGCCCAATGACGATGCAGATAAAAAAAAAAAAAAAAAAAAAAAAAAAAAAAAAAAAAAAAAAAAAAAAAAAAAAAAAAAAAAAAAAAAAAAAAAAAAAAAGTGCCGATTCTTTCCGATCCCGATTAATCGGCACACCCCTACATACCGGTCCAGACGGTGCGAGATGATCCTTTTCTATGAATCCTAAAAAGTGTGTGTATGTGTGTGTGAATACGCGACCACCATCTTCAAGTTTGGTGAATTGCCTCGAAAGTCGTTGTCGTTCTCCCCTTACCTGACGCCGGCGTGCCCAAACAACCAGCACACGTACGTGTCTCGAGGCCCCGTGACAATCAACTTACCTGCAACAAGAACAAGAACATATATAAGCATTAGGGTTACATGGCCAATTAAGTGTCGGAATACCCGGCACCATAAACAAACGTCATCACCAATTAAATAATTCATAAAGCTCCACTAAATAGAGCCGATAGACATGTCAAGACCAGCAGTTCAGCAAAAGTCCTCGGTAGAACAGAAGAGGAAAAATATTTATATACATAAAATTAAATAAATAGGTAGACGGAACTCCCAAATGTCCTTTCGCTTTGTAAAAATAAATAAATAAAATACATAAAGAAAAGAAAATAAATACGGCCAGTCCTTGAAAAAAGGTCACTTTCTTCGTGGGGACACTTGGGTCTGATGCTACACTTCCCTCCAACCCTCGTTGGTTGGTTGGACATACTTTTAACATAAGTACTTGTGTTTGTGTGTGTGTGTGTGTGTGTGTGTGTGTGTGTGTGTGTGTGTGTGTGTGTGTGTGTGTGTGTGTGTGTGTGTGTGTGTTGTGTGTGTAAGCAAGTAGAAACCATACATCAATTTGAAGCTAGGGATGTTAAACTGCAGATTAGGAAACGAGACCACACGGACGTTGGTCATTTCTTGTATACTACAAATAGGTAAACACAACACACACACACACACACATACTGTACATACATACATACACACTCACGCGCGCAGGATGGATTTAATACTACAATAACCCATACTACACAAAGCACTTGACGGACGAGGGGGGATGAATGTACACATACACTCTCGAAGTACACGCATGCGCGCGCAAATTCGCGTGACTATCCCCTTATAAAGCCTTCGGAAGCCCAAGCCTGCTGTGGGGGCGTGAGGAACAAGACACCAGAAGCCTGCTTGCCCCCACTGCGGCTCCTTCGGTACTCTGCAGTACGGTCCCGGTCTAAGACGGTTGGTTGCGTTGCCGAGGCACGTCCTCAGTTTTGGGGACGACCCGTCTTGTAGGCTCGATGATGAAGAAGAAGAGAGAATATATATATATATATATATATATATATATATATATATATATATATATATATATATATATATATATATATATATATTATATATATATATATATATATATATATATATATATTATATATATATATATTCTCTAAAGTAATGTCGTAACACATTCGTAAAGATTCAACAAAAACCCACTGTGTTGGATAAGAAGAAATGAAATAAATGAATTCCATATATTTCGATCACGGACTGTGATCCTCTTCAGTGGAATACAGGATCCACTGAAGAGGATCACATATCGTGATCGAAATATATGGAATTCATTTATTTCATTTCTTCTTATCCAACACAGTGGGTTTTTGTTGAATATATATATATATATATATATATATATATATATATATATATATATATATATATATATATAAAGTCCTTGCGTGCGTGTTCTCCCCTAACTGTAATGTACAGGCTAAGCATCACACTCGTTTGGTACTGTCTCTGTGTTTTTCACCAGTCAAACGTGGCTTGTATTTTTACTTAACTGGAATTTACTATAATGAGCTACGCTCGCCAAGTCCCATTTATCTTGTGTGCGTGTGTGCGCGCGCGCACGTCCTAAACTGTGAACAGATTTCATGACCGCAAGTGTAATACAAGGATGTAGCACTGTTGACAAGACACCGAAATGGTAGCGTACTATTCATTAAAATAATGAAGGAGGAGGGGCAGGTTGTGATGAAGGAGGAAGAGGAAGAGGAGGAAGAAGAGGAGGAGGAAGAGTAGAGAGGTGGATCTGGTGGCCATAAACCTAACCTAGGCCTAAGTTTACTAATCAATATGGGCAGCAGCAGCAGCAAGACGCGAATGCTCTCGACGTGGGCCCTCCTGGCGCCCACACGACAGACCCCTCCTCTTACTCGCGCGCCAGAAGAAGAAGAAGAAGAAGAAGAAGATAAGAAAGAAGAGGAGGAGGAGGAGAAAAAAGAAGGAAGATGAATGGAAGAAAGAGGAAGTAAGGAAGACGATGAAGAAAGAGAAGAAAGAACATGAAGATAAAAAGGAGAAGAAAAAGGAGGGGAAAAAAGGAGAAGAAAAAGGAGGAAAAAAAGGAGAAGAAAAAGGAGGAAAAAGGAGAAGAAAAAGGAGGAAAACGAAGAAAAAGAACAAGAGAAAAAGGAAGAGGAGATGAACAAGGAAAAATGGAAAAAGAAAAAGGAGGAAAAAAGAAGAAAAAGGAGAAGAACAGAAAAAAGAAGAGGAGGAGATGAACAACAACAAGGGAAAATAGAAGAAGAAAGAAAAAGAGAGAGAGGCTTATAAAATTAAGGGGGGAAAGGACGACGAGGAGGCGCTTCTTCCATCGGTACTTCTAGTGTCCGAAATATTCACCCCTCCTCTATGATGTGGTAGCACAGATGCAGCAGCTAGGGCAAGCGGCACTCACTGGCAACTGCCTTGGGTCCATGAAGCTACTCGGCAAATTTGAATCCCAAGGGGGGGGGGGGCAGAGAGAGAGAGAGAGAGAGAGAGAGAGAGAGAGAGAGAGAGAGAGAGAGAGAGAGAGAGAGAGAGAGAGAGAGAGAGAGAGAGAGAGAGAGAGAGAGAGAGAGAGAGAGAGAAAGGAGTAATGTTGTCATCACCTATTAGCACACGACCCCACCCCCACCCCCAATTTTACTCCAAAGCCTGGGAACAACACCTGAGCGCTCACTCAGACGCAAATGACCTAAGGGTACGTTTCGCTTGGTGCTGTTACTAGCCTCCTACCACAACCGATGGCGGATGGCGCGCATCCTACTACCTGGCATCATGTTTGAGTAAGCGCGTTGGTTGTAGGTTCGGGAAATATGATCAGCCTCTTACTCTGGCAGCCCCATCATTCAAAAACAAAGAATTAGTGCTCTACACAATCGCTTGACGATCATCATTGAGCCATGAACGATCATCGTGGAGTGATGATTGCACCCAGCAAAACGTACCGAAGAGGACCACAATGGAAATAAGCTTACATGTTTTTTTGTGTTATCCTCGGCATATGTAATTGTTATTTCGCATTATGTCTTCTTTTCATTATCTCCACTTCATGTATATTGATTCAATGCCAAATAAAGTACTACTACTACTACTACTACTACTGACAAAAACAGCCAGATATCGCAACTGCAAAAACAGGAGTCAAAATCACTCATATTCACATCAATCTGCTAGAACGGCTGGCACAAAAACCAAATGCTTTCATCCCGTATGAAGTCGTCAGTGAATTAACTTGTCCCTGACTATTATGAATATATGAAACACCCAACGGTCAATCTTTCTCACTGGGCAATAACCTTAATGTATTTGACCTCGCTTTTGATATGCACACAATCTTTACCCCACACATAAAATTAGACCTTATAGTGAAGGCAAATTTAATTGACTATACTTTGACTAGTTACAGAAACAGGGTTAGGGTAGAAACACCAAACCGGCCTATCAACTGGTACTAACTGCCCAACCATCCATCACTCCCTCCACTAAATTACTACCGACAGAAACACAAAATATCTTTACTGTGTGACATAATTATGGGTTGCATTGGTGCCAGGCTTCGTAGAGGCCTAGACTAGGGCTAGGCAGGACTAGCTTTAAGCCTATTTGACCGATTTGCTCGTATTGGGTCCCGCGCGGAATAGCCCAAATTTTTGAGCAGAGAACAAAATGACGAACTTCGTTTAAACCGGCATCGGGAGATAATTTATTTTTTCTTCAAAACTATAACTGATTAAAACATCCTTATGGTCAACAACTTCATAAGAGAGACTAAACAATGTGGTGAGGCTATCTGTATAAAATTACTTTAGTAAAACCATTGGATTTTAAATTATTTTAAAATATTTTGAAAAAAAAGGAATAAGTCTTTCCTAAGAGATCTATGCTCAAACAGTATGTCTGTAATTGTCTTAATTTGTACTAAGAAATGAAAATTTTCATATTGGCTTTCAATACTCTGTATATCAACCATTCAATACTTCTTGGCTAAGACTGGCATACTTCGGGAAAATATAACAAATTTCGAACTTTGGTCGAGTACCCTACTATCCGTTTTCTAATTGTACCCTACTATCCGTTTTCTAATTGGACCCCGCAAGTCCGGGCACAGGCCCTGAAGCCGCGGCAACGGATTGACCGACTACTTGTGAACTAAGTAAAATGCTCCGTTACAGGGGTAGGGCCCGGGGTCGAGCCACGCGCCATGACAGTGCCAGCCTTCCATCACCGGACACATCCAATGCCCTCCTGACCGAAGGCACGCCGCCACACAGGATGCGTTCCCACCACTCCAACCCAGTCCCCACGATACACAAGCAAGACTGCTGACGCCTCAATCTGACCCAACGGGACTATGAAAATATATCTTTCATTGATGAGTATTCTGTATATATATATATGTGCGTATGTGTATGTATGTATGATATGCAGTAGTTCCTTTATTATTAAAGAATTTTTCTGGATGGGCGTTGGTGTCTTTAACACAAGAGTGCATTGCGTGCACAAACTACCACCTACAGACTTCTAGTTACTAAAAAAGTTTCATTCTGGGGTCTTTGATGTTTTGGAAAACAATGTGGGCGTGTGCGTGTGTGTGTGTATTTACCTAGTTGCATCTTACGGGAAGGGGAGCTAAGCTCGTGGTGCCCCGTGTGTGTGTGTGTGTGTGTGTGTGTGTGTGTGTGTGTGTGTACTGCACATACATTTATATATATGCATATATATATATATATATATATATACATTTTATATATATATATATATATATATATATATATATATATATATATATATATATATATATACACACACACGTCAATCGGCATCGAAAAACTGACTTCTTTTTCACATCTAAAATCATACTGATTGGACGATCACTACCTGCTGTCACTCTACGTGAATTTAACTGCCGGCACACAAATATGATTAAAAAAATTATGAACGAATCCTTCTGATCCAAACCGAGCTATCCATACATGTGTGTACTTTGTTGTGCCAGACCTGAGGCAGTCCCTGGTTGGTGATGACGTTCGAGTAACTTAAACCTGTAGATCCTACCTTGTATCGAAACAGGATTACGTTTGAATAAAGTTACTGTTTTAGTGTCCTTCCTCCATAGGCGACTCCCTTCACTCCATCCCTTTTAATCACCCTTAGTCGTTTTAGGCCTTGTGTGTGTGTGTGTGTGTGTGTGTGTGTGTGTGTGTGTGTGTGTGTGTGTGTGTGTGTGTGTGTGTGTGTGTGCGTGTGTGTATGTGTGTGTTTGTTCACCTAGTTGTATCTTACGGGAAGGGTAGCTACGCTCGTGGTGTACCGTCTCTGTATCACGCCATATCTAATTTCCTCTTAAATTCTTGTATTGTTTTTGCACACATTATTGTTTAGTCTAGTGTGTGTGTGTGTGTGTGTGTATGTGCATGCATAGCACAGACACAATATAAATAAAGTGGCGAGGGAAAATGCACAGCACACACTTAAAAAAAATTGGGTTCGCAAAACGAAGTTGGCACTGACGGGCCGTACTAAACATGTACAACGAATGGCCCTTGTCTACTACCCAATGTCTATAGTACCATCCTTACCATGTTCTGTTGTCTAACGCCATACAGTTTTATGAAGCTAAAGGCATATATATATATATATATATATATATATATATATATATTTTTTTTTTTTTTTTTTTTTTTTTTTTTTTTGGTGACAACGCCGAGAGATTTCGTCGTGTCGAGGGCAGCGCCGCACTCAACTCCTGCACTGTAACTAAGTGACGACGTCAACGTTAGTTCCCAAAGCCGCCATGCAATTTAATTTTCCTGAAGGAAAAGACGAAACCCATCTCGACTAACACGCCCAACCTCATGAGCAACTTAGCTACACACGATACACATCAGTTAGTCCACAAAAGGTCGTCTAGCCGAAAGCAAGTAAACTAACCAATAAAATAAAATTTCCGTACCCACAATGCTAGCATGCCTCTAAACACAGCCTCATGTAGTCCATAAATAAGGCAACACACATCACCTGCCCCTAGGGTAACTACAACAAGCCGCACTCTATCCCTATTACAGCTCTGAAGTACAAAGCACATTCGAGCGATTCACGCAAACTCATGCCACGCGACCCCGCATTCCAGTCGCTTGAGGGCAACACCTGCAGCAGTGGTACAGACAGGGGGAGGTGATGAGGGCGATGACAAAGAGGAGGAAAACAGTGTTGGGAGGGGGAGAGAGGAAGGGGAGAAAAGCAATACGAAGATTGGAAGAGGTGGTGCATGAGGAAGTAGGCGCGACAGGAGGTGGAAGAGGATGAAGAAGAATATGGAAAGGAACGAGAAGGGAATAAAAGGGAGGAGGGGGAAGAGTATGCGGTGATGAATGCAGAGAGAGAAAAAATAAAGGGACGTAGTAGGAAGTAAGAGGGAAGAAAGAATGGAGGGGAAGACACGGCAGACGAGGAGTGGTGTTGGTGGTGGTGGAAAAAGGCCTTTGGAGATAGGGGGAAAGTGAGAGGAGGGATAAGAAATGAAGATGGCCGACCGAGATGGAATAAAGTTTACAACAGGTGGCGACGTGCGTAAGATCTTGTTGTTAGGTTGGCATTCTGGCCAGAGTTATCGGTGCTTTGCTGTTGTCTGTGACGGTGTTGGTAATAATTACAATAACACGATGACTGTGACAACAAGGCCGTCGCCTATACAGGATCGATAACGCAAGTAGCCGAATGACCTTGCCACGATGTGGGGGAAAATATGGAGGGGGTGCCTGAGGTCAGCCGAGTAACCAAAAGAGAAGGGAGGGAGGGAGGGAGGGAGGGAGGGAGGCAGGGAGGGACGGAGGGGGGTAGTGGAGACTAAGTAGGCGGGGAAGAATGGGGATGGGGTGTCGGGTGGAGGCAGAGGGGAGGAGGGGAGGAGGAAGGGGGAGTGAAAGAACCTCGTTGGAGGGAGGGAGGGAGAGAAGAGAGAGGGAGGGGACGAAGAGGAAGGGCAGGGAGAGAGAGGGGAGATAGGGAGAGAGAGGGGAGGGAGAGAGAGGGGAGGGAGAGGGGTTGACGGAGAGAGAGAGCGAGAGGTGGAGGGAGAGAGAGAAGAAATAGGGAAGATAGGGAGAGGGAGAGGGAGAGGGAGAGAAAAAGGTGATTAGGAAGGGAGAGAAAGGGAGGGAGAGGTGGAGGAAGAGAATGAGAAAAGAGAGACGGAGAGGGGAGAGGGGAGAGAGGAGAGAGAGAGAGAGAGAAGGGAGAGGAAGGGAGTGAGAGAGAGGTGGTGGGGGGGATGGTGTGAGCCAGCAGATGACCTCGAGTGAGGAAGCGGAGAGACTGCAGTGGTCACCGGCCGCCCTCAGAGAAATCAATGTTAAGTGTCAGCTCGTACAATCCCAACCTCGAGCTACCTCGTCCTCAGGTACTACTGACAACAGAAGTCCCTCTAACAGTCTCTCCGTCCCCTTCCACGTCCTCCTCCTCCTCCTCCTCTTCTCAGCCTTTGCTTTCATAAACCCTTAAGCCTTCTTTGTCGGCAACTTCACACACAGACGCAAGTTCTCCCCAGCTTGGACAAGAAGTCAGCCCGTAATCCTATTAATAAACAATCAACTCCCAATACCATGGAGCGCTCATTAGCGTTCGTAGTGGCAAACGACACTCGATTTGATGGCTCAAATGAGCCCCCCCACCCTCGTCTCCTTCCTACTACTACCACCACGATGAAGAGCTTATCATTCCATCGATAGCCCGCTCAGCTTAGAGGTCAACTCACAAGTTCTCATTTGAATAACATGAGGTAGAGTTGGCCATGCATACATACATACACTGTGCCACAATACTAGAGGACTTAACCTTTTCACTACTACTCAAGACTTATGCAACTGTTCTGGTCCCCGCCACGCGATTTTATTCAGTTTAGTACGAACCTTCCGCGGAGCAACGAAGGCCACCCGTCTTGATCAAACCGACATCTCTGCTGCGAACCTTTTTTTTTTCTTTCTCCCAATTCGTTCCGGCTGCTGCCAAGCCGTTTCACTCGGCCGACGAAAACAACTCGGCCCGCTCCCGGCTCACTGCCCAGCGATTGGGCTTCCTTCTTCACCCAAACGGCCCGCACGCGAGTGTGCGACACTCCTCCTCCTCCTCTCGTGCCAATGTAACATCGGGCCCTTCCCTGGTGGCGCCGCTGCCGCCACTCCCTTAACCAAGTCATCGCAATTGCGTAACTCGTTCAAGAGTGCCGTTGTCGTCGTCGTCGTCCCCTCATGCTAAAAACCTTCTCACAGTTTCTCTCGAAAGCAACTCGCTCTCCCCATAAGACGACTAAAATGAATCTGCATTACCCCGTTCATATCAGTCCTTCTACTACAAACGCCAACACACACACACACGCACACACATAATTATTTTATTTCTGGCTGAGCCCAGTTGATTTTGTTCAGCTGAGAGGAAATCTCTTATCATCCAAAAGAATAACGGAGTCAGTATATATACTGGTACCGCCTTCCTCAAGCGGCACAAAATTGTCCAAACTCGAGGTGGCTCGTTCCTCAATCGTCAAGTATACATTCCTCCCCAAGTGCCTGAGGATCCCCCTCACTCCTCAAGAACAACCGAAGGCCGTTCGAGACACAGGTCTATCCCCGGAGGTAGGCTGGGGCACGAGTTACACGGAGTTACTACATGGACAGACACCATCGTCATCAGCAGCAGACCTATTGGTCTTTACATGACTGCTTCAGTACCCACCCTATTATTAATATTAATATTATCAATAGCATTATTATCATTTTTGGAGGCGGATGACCAGGGCGGGGAGGAGGAGGAACAGGAGGAGGACGAGGGAGAGGAGAGGAGGAAGAGGAGGAAAAAGAGAGGAAAGACGAGGGGGAGCAGGGGAGGGGGGAAGAGGGGGAGGAGGAACGTGGGAAGATTGAGGGAGGAAGGAGGAAGAGAGGTAAAGACGAAGGGAAGAACGAGGGAGAGAAGGAAAGAGAAAAGTAGGAGAAGGGAGGAGAAGAAGGGAGAGGAGGCGAGGAGGAAGAGGAGGGAGGAGGAAGAGGAGGAAGAAGCAAGAGGTACACAAGGCCCATAACGACGACGGCGATGACGACGACGAGGCTTGGTTTGGACCGACGAAGAAGAAATGTCATTTTATGACCACCGGAAGTGTTTTTAAGCTGTCTTCGAGCTCGGGGACTGGCAGCCACATATTTCACATTCTGTCGCCATGCTTGGCGTCAGGCGAACCTTCCCAACTTTCAGGTGAAACTATAGTTCTTCGTTGGTATAAGAAAGCATAATAATTCAATGTTCTGAAATGCTCGAGGAACTCTTTATCATATGTTTTGAGGACTAATGTACTCCACATATTTTGTTAAGGTCAATGCCAAATGAATCATTACCTCGAGTAAGAGGCAGAGAGAAAGAAGGAGAGAAAGAGAGGAGAGAGAGTGTGAGGGGGGAGATGGAAAGAGAGAGAAGAGAGTGTGAGGGGGAGATGGAAAGAGAGAGAGGGGGAGAGGAAAAGAGAGAGGGGGGAGATGGAAAGAGAGAGGGTGGATAGCGAGAGAAAGAGAGAGAGAGAGGGGGGGGGATGGAGATGCAATCCTTTTGGTCTTTCACTGAATAAATTCGCCCGGCATTAACCAGGTATAGTCCTGCTAAAGAATCTTGAGTTTCGAAAGAGCCGATCGCTCTCATTTTACCGTCTATTCGTTACGACCTCCTCGCTGTATCTTGACGTTGGCCACAATGAAACGTGTCATGGGAATCATCTCAATGTACTCAAATCTTTACTTTAGCTTCAGAGTTTCAGACTGCGTTTCCTCTATTGGATGCTAGCAAAGCCACCACCCACTTACGAAACTCTCTCACACACACACACACACACATACGTTAGAGTTCCCGGCCGCCATTACGGAGGTCCGGGTTCGAATCCCACCCAGGGTTGAAATAATTTCAGTATCGCTGTGCACAGTTGTGTGTGTGTGTGTGTGTGTGTGTGTGTGTGTGTGTGTGTGTGTGTGTGTGTGTGTGTGTGTGTGTAAGGTCACAGCATTACCCATAGATTGGTCATACCTGAGCTCTCTTCCGGGAGGGAAATAGCTGTCGATCATGAGTCCAACACGTGATCCAATATCATGGTGAATCACTGTTCCAGCCTAATAGCTCCTCTCCTGTAACCCTATGTCATTTTCTTCGGTTGCCTGAATATTCATTCTATCAAGTGTTAGCAATAATATTCATCCCCTATTGAATACGAAAAAATAACTCCATTCTGTATCAGGTGCGTCACCTGGATGCCAAACATTCATTTCCGTGGCATCCCGCCCACCCTCTCCCCCTCCCTCCCTCCCTCACCCCAGGCAACGGTTAAGATCAACATTTCAGTTGGGTCGGCATCGAAAGTGGGAATTTATTCGCTCTAAACGTAATTTACAAGGAGACTGACTTGATATATATATTTTTTCCTTCATTCCTCATATTGCGGTTTGTGACACACGTGTAAAAAATGCGACGATAAATTCTGTGTGTAATCCATACCAGAAATATATAAAACAAAATTAAAATATTATCAAATAAATTATCGCGCGCGCGTGATGTACGAGATCTCGAGCTCAGTGTGACACTCAGTCTCAGTCTCTCTCTCTCACACACACCATCACCTTGCTCAAGGGGACAGTAACGGCTTTCAGTGTTAGTGAAACTCTCACAGTCTGTGCAGGACCCATCTAAGCCTATGTCGTCACAAGTACTCGATACTAACCATTACACTAGCAAGCGTGCAAGTGTGTATAAATACTTCGTCTCTCTTCACTGAAACTCGCCCAACATGGTTCCTGTCTTTGCTAAATCATAAGCGAATATGAAATTAGATTTCCAAAGGCAAAGCCTGACTGCCGGAAAGAGACTTTTACAGGTCCATGGGGAGGTCAGAAATATGTGGCTTACCCAGCAATGACTTAAATGTTTAACAGACCTTTGGAAGAAGAAAAAATTTGAAATGCATTAGAAGGGACTGCCTTTGCAGGAAGTCTGCGTTATTCACCGGTCGCTTGGACGGCGGGCATGTTTCTATCTACAGCTCGGCTAATCCCAAGTACCGTGAGATTTACCCATTCTATGCATATTTCATACTCTAAGTCTCGACGTAAAGCACTGGGCACGCACATCTCCCCCTTTTCCCAGATCTAGGGGTTTAGCAATTTTCTTGGGTTGTTATATTCATAACACGCGGCCTGAACCTACAAACGGCAGAAACCGTTCTTGTACTGTATATTCGTTCTAGCTGTTGATAGTCATCCGTGAAATTCCTACCATTCTATGGTCAAATCCGGTCTCGATTAATGCAAAGATGATTTTGGAGAAGTTTGTAGGAGTGACGTGGCAGAGGATGGCGCGGTCGTGTGAATCATCGAATTCTATGAAGAAGGCCTTTGTTCAGCACTGGACTAAGGATGGCTGATTTGATTGATTGATTTTGGTACAGCCGAATACATACCCCACAAAAAAGGCTACGGGTAGTACACCCAAAAAAAAATGCTACTCTTGAAATACTAACGTGTACACTTATGGTGCAGATAGTACTCTACTAGTAAGTTTACTATCTGTACGCACTATTTACAAACGCCTGGTTGCTGGAGGCAGCACGGAGATCGTGCATCGACGGTGTCCCTCGCTATTAGAGGGGCTCTAATGGTTCGTCGAACGGGGTTCGACAGACACGTGTTTAAAGTGATGTGTGAACGGGGTATTTGGGATTTCACCAACGTGTTCGACAACCAAATACCCCGTTCACACATCACTTTAAACAGGTGTCTGTCGAACCACGTTCGACGAACCGTTAGACCGTGTAAACCCTCTTACGGTGGCGTTCCTTAAACTGATTATATATTCAAACAGTCTCTCCTGACATAACCCAAAATAAAATCACAAAAGAATCATTAGCGTGGAGGTTTACCCATTCGAAAGTACCACTGTCTTGTCAATCTATATTATCCAAGATATGGTGGGCCTAGCCAGGACCAGTATAATATTTGTAACAATAAGGGGGACGGAGAGGGGGGGTCGCCGATTAAATGAAGCGGCCTCGCTGTGGATGTACTGTGTCTTGCGACACTGCTTCTGACCCAGGGCGGTGGGCAGGGTGCAGGGATGACCCGTCATCCAGGAGGTGCTCAGATGAGAGGAAGGGTGGGAGGGGTGTGGAGTGTATTTAGGGATGAAATGGGTGGGAGTGTTTTTATGCCTTTCCCTTTTTGGCTACCTCCCTTGGAAGGGGGATAGAGCCTTGGTATATGTATGTATGTATGTATGTAACAATAAAAATAACATTACTAATGATAATATTAATAACATTATAATCATTAGTAGTAGTGGTAATAGTAGCAGCAGTAAGCGTTGCTGACAATCATCGGCAAACCCGTGGGAGATCCACGAACACGATCAGTTGAATACGCATTCCTTCATATCCAGCAAGTCGTCTGCACTCAAAGAAGAATGCTGTAGTTCTTGCAACGTAAATGCCAAATCAAGATGTGGCTATGAGCGAATTTAACGCAAAATGATACACTGAAACGCATTTTCATGACGGACTCTTCTGACATTTTAATCAGCTTCGAAGTTTAGTGTCCTGAAGGGGACTGTGTCAAACTTCATGAAGATTCCGTTCTCGTTTGCTGGGTAGGCCGTTAATACAGACCATGATAACTGATGATGATGAAGATAATGAAGATGATAATCAAAAGTAATGATGATAAATATCAAGACAAGAAGGGGTCATGACAATTGAAGATAGTAATGATAAAAACATAATAGTAATAATAACAACAATAACGATAATAACACAGACCATGATGACTGATGATGATGATAGTCAAAAGTAATGATGATAAATATGAAGAAAAGAAGGGGTCGTGACAATTGAAGATAGTAATGATAAAAACATAATAGTAATAATAACAACAATAACGATAATAATCATTATAAATGCAATAGTAATAATAATAATAACGATAGTGATGACATAAAAATGTAGTGACTGTACTAAACAGAACGTGTAAAGTTCTCGGAAGACACGTCCAGTCTCCAGGACGCCCTTGTTCAAGAGACAAAAACGAGAACGTGCGCTGTGGCAGGTAGGCACCTCATTGTCAGTTCGTCCAGATGCCAACACTCTTTCGAATCGAAGACCTAAAGCAACTGAGGCTTTTTTTGGTCTGTAATGTGTCCATATAGAAAGAAGAAGAAAAAAATGAATGATAACAATAATAACACTAAACAAAAAGTCTAAGAGAAAAAAAAAATGCAACTACCGGGAAGCGGGACATTTGCGACTCATAGCAAGACCCACAGAATATAAATTCATCTCTTTGTATTAATTAATGGATGGAATTGTGTTTCTCTATGAACAATGTGAAATGAGCTGAAATGAATGCATTCATCCCATACAACGACAATTGCCGAAACCGAGCGACGTGCGTGGCCGGCCGGCCGGCTGGCCTTCCCGCCACTTTGTTAACATTGCGTCAGAGAGCCGACCAGTCCTCTCTTCCAATTACAGCTCTGCAACTCTCATCATGAACTCACGTGTTCGTCCCATGCCGCACTTCTTGAAGGAGTTATTCCCGATAAAAGAAGAGACTAAAGGACCACTCTTCCCCCTTTTCCCTTTCACTTTCTGCCGCAGCGGGGTAGTTAGAGAACTCCCCAGCAACGAACTCCAGGAGCCTGGAGTGCGCGTGCGCGGCGTCGGACCTCGCCAGCTGCAGATGCGAGCGCGTTGCTTGACTTTCACATTTGCAACAAGGAGGAACGTGGCCAACTCCATACACACACAATTTCAGTCCTCATAATAAAAGGGGGGAGGGGACGCCGCCGATCCTTGGACCCAAGTTCCTTCCAACAGGTAGTATAGGCTCCATATTCAGCCTTTTTTACTTGAAGAATCTCCTATGCTGGTTACATTGAGTTGCAACGATGAAGCATACCTGTTCATAACCAAGTGGGTTGCAAAAATATAAAATGAATGAATAAACAAACATCTAAAATTAATCAACAAAATAAATTAGAAATATATATATACACACGTGTAAATGAATCTATTTTCCCTAAAAAAAAAAAAAATAAAATAAAAAAAATAAAAAAAAAAAATAGACCCAGGGGTGATTTGATACAGGTCTTTTGATTCTAATGAGAAATTACATAAAAATGACAAAATGTTCACACTGAATGCGAACCTGACAAGAAAAAATGGTCTCAAACTGTCAGAAAGTAGATTTAATTTGGAAGTGGGTAGAAACAACTTCGCCAACCGTGTAGTAAATGAATGGAATAAACTTCCTGTAGAGGAAATGCAATGTAGTACAGGTCGAAGTTTTAACGTTAATTTAGATAACCACATAAAGATGCTGTGAAGCCTTCCTTTTTTTATTAATTATTTACTTAGTTATTATTATCTTTATTTTTTGTTATTTATGTATTACTAATGATAAATTAATGTTATTGTTTATCATATATTCTTGTTTTTTATTTTATTAATTTATCTACTTTATTTTTTCCCGCATCCGACCTAGTTATGGACCAAAAGGTCTTCTGCCGGGATGCTCTTACTTTGTAATATACACATAGTTTACATGGAGGGTCGCCATGTGTGTGCGTGTGTGTGTGTGTGTGTGTGTGTGTGTGTGTGTGTGTGTGTGTGTGTGTGTTAAACCAGCTCCTGCTGTGTCTGGTCCTGCTGTGGATGTACTGTGTATTGCTGCACTACTCCTGCCCCAGCAGTGGGCGGGAGGAAGGGATCCTTCATCCGCAAGGAGTTAAGATAAGAGGGAAACAAATGGCAGATAGGTGTCGGGTGGGCGGACGGTGGGTGCATGCCTTAGCTGGCTATCTCTCTTATATGGTGGAAGAAGGCTTTTGGTGTGCGTGCGTGCGTGCGTGCGTGCGTGCGTGTGTGTGTGTGTGTGTGTATGTATGACATAAGTGGAGTAGGAAACACAGGAGTCTAAGTCTCAGTATATTCCTTAGGAATAAACTCAGACTAAGACTCCTGTGTTCCCTACTCCACTTACGTCAACCTGTTAGAATGCCTCAACACCCACACCCACACACACACACACATATATATATATATATATATATATATATATATATATATATATATATATTTATATGTTGAATTGTATTTTATCTAATTACCTCGAATGGAAGATTCTTCCACTTAATGACAGCGCGACAGGTAAAACTGTTTCTCCTTACGTCTAGTTTAAACCTCCATCCTTATAGCTTGAGGCAATTATTTCTCGTTTTATTATTGGCAACTCTCTGGGGAAATTGCATTTCCTGGAATATCCCCTAGCATCTGACGCTAAAAATATCTCGATTAATCACTTCAAACCGGTTGGAACTTAAGAGAACCTTGAAACTACGGACAAAAGAGGGGGGAGGGGGGAGGGGGGAGGCTACTGATTCAAGCATTTGTCCGTAGGTTCCGTGTGTTGTGCATAACGTATATAAATAAAGGATTGTACTAATTACCGACAACTATCGTCAACTCCGGTATCGTTTTTTTTTTTTTTTTTTTTTTTTTTTACTTTATATAGGCATAAATAAATAATTTGTGCTATATATTATCGTATCTGTAAGTTTTAAAGCATTTAGTTGCATCAATATCGAAATTCAAGATGTGATACTCTACCGACAACTCTTACCTCGACGCGAACTTCGAGACGCCGTGTTTGTATTTGTTTGTTGTGGAAGACGAACTAACGGAAGTCTGAGGATGGACCTACCTTGAATGATGAGCAGTAGGACTAGACTAAATACATCGTCTTACACGAGTGCATTTTAATTTTACCGAAAAAGAGCTACGAGGCAGTTCTGTAACTACGGTTAATTCCCATCATGTTACTTTTTTCTGGTTAATAATGTGCCATACTTTATCATATCTGCAAGTCTGAAAGCATGTGGCCACATCAACATCGATATATTAAGATTTCCGATATACTCTGGATATGACCGACAACTCGAGCTCCGAGTTCGGTAGTGTATCACATCTTTATTATCTCGATGCGGCCAAATACTTTCAAAATTACAGAAACGATAAACTTTGGCCAAAATTATTTATTTATGCCAATATTAACTAAAAACAATAAATACCATCGGAGATATCGGTAGTTGTCGGTAATGAGTAGCACAGTACATAAACATATAATCATAATCCATGCCCTAAATCTCAGTAAAGTATTAATATAACATTGTTATTATTTAAAAGAATGTTCTAGAATACCGAAAGCGTCCGATGTTGGTACATCCCGGTCCGGTGTTGCCACATTTCGGAAGGAATTTTAATATTTCGGTCGAAATCCTTATTTTCCAGAGTTTGTCCGTAGTTACCGAAGTCCGTTGCTTACGTGCCCATAGTTTCGTGGTTCTTCTGTATTCTGGTGTTACAGGATTTCGCTCATTACGGGTGGGTGATCGAGTCGCTTATACACGATGACAACAGAGTCCCACAACCACTTACCCAATTGTGGGATCAGATTTAACCTCGTCTGATGACATACAGCTGAGCAACTGCCATGCCAACAAACAAGTTATTTATATGACGTAAAAAAAAAAAAAAAAAAAAAAAAAAAAAAAAAAAAAAAAAAAAAAAATGGACAGTATCGCTAGTTACCCAGCACGGAGGGAAGATTACCGAATTGATCGACGCAAGGATAAATCATTAAATTTTCAAGTGGGTGGATTCGTATCACACGGTACTACTTCGGTATCATCACGGACCCCCCCCCCCTTCATTCAGGCACGGGCGGTCCGCTGGCACACGACGTGCAGCAACGTTGTGAAAAATCAAGTGCTGGAACCTGAGGAGGAGGAGGAAGAGGAGGAAGAGGAGGAGGAGAATCGCAGCGGCGGCGGCGTCAGCGCCTGCGTCGTTCGAGAGGCAGGAAGGAGAGAGAGAGAGAGAGCACCGGCTCAGCTCGCCCTCGTCCCCTCCGTTCGTTCTGGACCATCATCCTCGAGATTCGAGTGCAACTGCACTCGCCACACTTGACGGCAACGACCTGTCGGGCTTTCGACAAGGAACCAGTTAACTCGGGCCCGCCAGAGCTACGGGTGCATCCCCCTCTATGGCACTATCTTCTGCCCAGCGTTAGTAGAGTACTTTCTTAGGCATCTGACAAGAATTAAGTAACAAATACCCCACACGGTGCGGAGGGGGTTCGATAGTAGTAGTATTGTTGTATATTCTAGTATGACGTATAAAAATACGGGGATAATAGCACTAATATATAATCATTATCAATTGGGGGCGTTTGTCAGGGAGCACGTAGTTTCATTCACGCTGGTTGTATTGTTGGCCATTTCAGCAAGATGTACAAAAATGCAACGTTAATATCAATAACAATAATAGCGATTGTAACAAATAATAATAATAATAATAATAATAATGTTCATAACAACAACATTAATGATAATAATAATAATAACTCAGGTTTGATTACGAATACAGGTACATCACAAATACTGTTCAAAAGCAACCAAACGACTAAAAATGACTTGCTTGAATGACATTGTACTTCTTACGCTAAAATCAGAAAATGTCACATGATTACAAAAAATGCAATTAATCCCAAAGGGCGACTGTGGCGACCTTGTCCCACTTTCAGCAGGGTCTCTGTTCTCTGCACCGCTGGGCAATCCTCTTCTTCAGCTCAGAAATGTCTGTCAAGGGTCAAAACCCTATGTCGACGGAGCCGTCCCGATTAACGCGAAACGGCCGACAGTGTCGCATTTATGGGATTCTGTTCTCTCTATAGCTATCCAAATTCAGTAGTTTCAGAGGGGGGGGGCTACTCGCCGTTTTTGGGTTACAAGGTAAATCACACCAGGAACATAAAAACATAAGAATGAAGGAGACTGCAAGAGACCATAAGGCCTACACTAGGCAGCTCCGTATCCATCACCACCTGCCCTCATGGGGTACAAGTTATTACAAGGAATGACTTGTGGCGGTTAAACTTGGAAACGGACAAAAACCAATGGGAGGGACCTTAAGGAGTGCAGAACGTGCAATGGAGGGCTTGTTTCTACGTGGTGCTGCACGGCGACAGGAAGAAAAGTGCGCGGCGGCACCTCGGGCGACCAAGAAACCAGAGAGATAATATTTTATGGTGGCGCTGTGCACGTGAAGAAAGAAGAAAAGGAGAAGAAGAAAAAAAACAAAAAAAAAGTACTGCGCGCGTTTGTCTGTGCATACGTACGTACGTGTGTGTGTGTGTGTGTGTGTGCGTGTGTTTGCGTATGTGTTTGTGTTTGCGTATGTGTGTGTGTAGGTGTGTGTGTGTGTAGGTGTGTGTGTGTGTAGGTGTGTGTGTGTGTGTAGGTGTGTGTGTAGGTGTGTGTGTAGGTGTGTGTGTAGGTGTGTGTGTGTAGGTGTGTGTGTATTCACTTGGTCTTTGGATCACGTGTTGGACTCGTGATCGACAGCTATTTCCCTCCTGGAAGAGAGCTCAGAGCTCGTAGGTCCGATCTATGGGTAATGCTATGACCTTGCACACACACACCCCCAACTCCCCGCCCACGAGAGTCAGAGTAACGACCCGAGGCACAGCGATACCGAAATAATTTCGGCCCTGGGCAGGATTCGAACTGGGTGCTGGGAGCATTTCTGCTTCCCAGTTCAGCGCTCTACCAACTATGCCACCGAGTGTAGGTGTGTGTGTGTAGGTGAGTGTGTGTGTAGGTGTGTGTGTGTGTGTGTGTGTGTGTGTGTGTGTGTGTGTGTAGGTGAGTGTGTGTGTGTAGAAGAAAAGGATAACCGACGGAGACGGTCTTGCTGACTGGGCGCCAAGCGAGGAATGCGCAGCAAGAGGAAGGGCAGGGAAAAAAGGCGGGAAAAACGAGAACGAAAAGTTTGATGAATTAAGGGGTGACGACGACGTTGGGCCCCTCAGTCGCGCGTCAAGGACGAGGCAACAAGATTTCTTTCACAAACGTGGGTATCAAATGCCGATGATGGTACACAAAAACAACAGCAGAAATGTAATTACAGTATAACGTTATAACCATAATTAAATAATATAACAGCATAACTATGATGAAACACCATTAACCACATTAGTAATATTAATAATCATAATAATAATAGTAACAATATATAATAATAGCGATGATGATGAATCTTAATGTAATACTCGTACATACACAAAGTGTCCCCCGTACCTTCCTACACCAAGGGATCGCTAACCAGAATGACGACATTTGCGCTCATCCCTGAAGCGAGGCCTTACGTCAGCGAGCCTAGAGTACCACCCGTGGCGGCACCCACAAGTCCAACTCCAATGTAGTCTCTCTCTCTCTCTCTTTTTTTTTTTTTTTTTTTTTTGCAGGACTGGTGCTCGGCTGTTCGTTCGAACGCTGGAGAAACGGTGTCCACGCTATAGCCACATCAGTGACGATACCCGGAGGAAGCTGATGTATCACACAGTGATGACATCGAGTCACTTCAGATCCTGAGGTGAACAGCGGTCAGGGGCCATTACTCAGAATGGATGCCTTTCCTAACCTCTGCACCGCGGCGAGGGTTCGAACCGATGCCACGGCGGGACCCCGACCGTCAGCTGAGGCAAACCTCAACCCCCGACCGCGGTGCCTCCCCAATACACAGCTTAACCCATTAAACTCCGATGACAAGATTCCTTGTCATTTGGTCAAATAAAACAAAAAATCATAAAACACCAAAATGTTTGATCAAACACCAGAAAAATATGACGTCAGTACTCGCTTAGCTGCGAGCGAAGCGAGGACTGACGTCATATTTTTCTGGTGTTTGATCAAACATTTTGGTGTTTTATTATTTTTTGTTTTATTTGACCAAATGACAAGGAATCTTGTCATTGGAGTTTAATGGCTTAAGCTCACAAGCCCGGGGAAGGATCGATCTGCCGATCCCGTCATTACGAGGCCAGAGGCCACTGTACTAACCAGGAGACACCAAGGAGGGAACTCCGAAACCGCCATCGTCCCTGGCTCTTAAGGGCCATTTACACGGTCAAATGGTTTGTCAAACCCGGTTTGTCAAGCAAGTGTTTGAAGTGTTATTTGACCGTGTGAATGGGGTATTTGGTTGTCAAACACGTTTGTCAAACCAAACACCCAATCACACGGTCAAATATCACTTCAAACACTTGCTTGACATACCCGGTTTGACAAGCCGTTTGACCGTATAAATGACCCTTTACTCACAACGTCCGAGAAGAGGAAGCGGTTCGCCTCTGCACATCTCTTGAACCAACAGTGGGTCTTACGAACCCAGGGCAGGGCAGGGCAGGGCGATCTGGGAGGTTCCTTTCTACTCTGGACTTGTTGCGCACACCGACCCGACGTGTGGGGCGTTTTGGATTGAGGTCCGGACGGCCCGTGCGGAAGGCAGGTCGCGGCTTTCCTTTCCCCCGAGAATTGAGATTACCAACACCATAACCATTATGATGATGGATGGATGGATGGATGGATGGATGGATGGATGGAAGGAAGAAGGTTGAGTGAGTGAATGAATGTATGAGTGAGTGAGTCCGTCAGTTCGTGAATGAGAGAGAGAGAGAGAGAGAGAGAGAGAGAGAGAGAGAGAGAGAGAGAGAGAGAGAGAGAGAGAGAGAGAGTGAGGGGGGGGCAGAAAAGGGGAGAAAGAGAGGAGGAGGGAGAGAAAGAGAGGGAGGGAGGAGAGAAAGAGGGGGAGGAGGGAGAGAGAGACGGGGAGATGATAAATGGAGAATGGACAGAGGGAGGGATGGAGTGAGAGAAAGGGGGAGGGAGGGGAGAGTGGGACTATTCTTGTCAATATCCGTTGGAAGTACTGTTCTCTTTTATGGGTTTCGTCTCTCTCTCTCTCTCTCTCTAAAAAAAAAAAAAAAAAAAAAAAAAAAAAAATGGGCCGCGCTGTGGAACCCGCGACGTATGGATGCAAAATCCAGAGACCCCGTTTCAGTTGGTATACAAATACAGACATATCGGAGTGATCTTACAATGTAGACACCACTACAGCAAGTTTTCAACCTGACCTGACCTGACCAAGATAGTGTTGCCCCCACCATGTACTGACTTAGCGTTAAACTGATATGTAGGTTTGTACCTCGTCAGATTGTTAGCGTGGTTTTACACCTCGTTATGTTATTACCGCAGTTTGCATCTCTTTACACTGATAACAAAGTTACTCACGACCTCGGAACGCATTCATCTCATTACATTTTAATAGCTTTCCATTGAGTAACATTACTAATGTAGTTTTGCATCTTCAACACGGGAGTCCTCTTGCGTCGCAACGTGTGTAGATTAAAGAGACTGAACTACGACACTTGTGGTCGGCACCGGTGTGACCAATAGACCGACGCTATCGCCGCCCGAGGCAGTTCGCTCATCGGCGATAATAACGGACAAATCGCAGGAAATCCGACGAAATGGGAGACGACTTCATCAGGAATTACGACGAGTAACAAAGTTGTGGAGTTGAGTGACGGTGCTGCAAACCGAGAGCAAGAGGGGAAGTGTACATTTAGAGGTGGACGGTTGTGTGAGAGGTGAACTGACAAACGTCTTGCCGTTCTGCTTTAAGCAGTCATTCCTGCCCACAACCGCGCGCCGGTACGCGTGCGTGTACCTGGCGGAACAGCTGCATACTAGCTACAATAGTAACTAAATGTACCTGTGCGTCAGCTGCAAATGAAGAGACTAGCAAAAAAAAAAAAAAAAAAAGAAAAAAAAAAAAAAAAATCACTGCTATTTACAGTTTGCATATTTCCTCTGGCCAATTCAATTCACCCAAGGGAGTTTCTTTGCGCAGTACAAATAGTTAAACTCGTGTCGACTATCGCACTAACTAGTATTCAAGAACCTAAAAAGCTTTATTCTGGCCCGGTCAGACGACTTCAATCGATCCATCGAATCCCTTCCGAAGTAAAAAGGATGAGGAAGAGAACTTATGCTGGCAGGACAGTGTAGATCCAACCTACACGGTTGTCTCCATTAGAGATAACCGTCTACGGAGGAGAGGCTCCCACAGAATTCATGGCTGAGGCAAGAGTCGACCAAACCTGCCGAGTGATGCTTGGAATAAGAAGGAGGGTTGCATGGGGGTCTTGTTCGTGCGTGCGTGCGTGCGTGCGTGTGTGTGTGTGTGTGTGTGTGTGTGTGTGTGTGTGTGTGTGTGTGTGTGTGATTCAACATTGTCTTTGGTCACGTGTTGGACTAGTGATCTGATATTACCCTCACGTAAGAGAGCTCAGAGATCATATATGATCGATCTATGGGTAAAGCTGTGACCTTACACGCACACACACATCCAACTCCCCGCCCACGAGAGTTGGAATAACGACTCCCAGCACACCGATACTGAATTTATTGCAGACCTGGGCGGGATTCGAACCCGGACCGCCGTAGTGGCGGCCGCAAACGCTACCACTGCGCCGTCGAGTCGTGTATGTGTGTGTGCGCGCGTGCTGAGGAATAGCGTCGACATGTGAATGAAGCCCCCCTCCCCCGGGAGCTAAGTTTCCCACTGGCGATTAATAATGTTTCAACTCCATACATAATGCACTAGTAACAGCACACAAATTCCAACTGCATCCCAGCTGCAAAAAATAACCAAATTTGAATTCAGATACGATAACAGGGGAGTAAGTAGGGCACATGAGCATTGCTGATACCCTGTATATCAAATCTATTAAACACAATTAGGTAAATACTTGTAATATTACACCAGCAACCAAACAGATATTATTCCCTAACTAACCGACACGGGTGAATATTAGGCCTTATCCCATCTTACAACTGAAGGGAGAGACGGCAGTGGCAGTGGCGATGTCCCTCTACACCCACGGCTGGGTCCACAACCACTAGCAGCACTACCAACCTTTAATAAACTGAATAATACTGGCCCTACTTAATACTTCGCCTTGTTAGCAAACAGACAGCAATCTGCCAGCTATCTGGCTAGCCTAGCAATTGAACACAAGTCGTAACTTACCTACCAATCTTAAATTAACTGCAGAATTATTAAACACATAATACTATTCTAACTTTATTAGCTATTCGGTGCAATCAGCAGGGTGCCATGGATGTGCTACCTTTGCCAGCAACCATACAAAAACACTTATACTTGTGATTTACAGGCTGGACCGGTGACAATGTGTCAACTGGGCCGGATACACAACATAAAATCTACACTGCAGCTGCACTTGTAACCGAAATTTTTTATGTACCCACTACATACCAGCTGTGCTACTAAACGAAAGGAGCAATGTAGAAATAGTACATCAGCTGCACCTACGATCCAACAAAGAGGAAACTCGATACCGATTCCCAGCTGCACCAGAAACCAAACACCAAAACAGACTGAGAAAATGTAATGTTATAAGTCAACCTTGAAACAGACTGAGAAAATGTAATGTTTGTCAACCTTGAAACAGACTGAGAAAATGTAATGTTATATGTCAACCTTGAAACAGACTGAGAAAATGTAATGTTAGTCAACCTTGAAACAGACTGAGAAAATGTAATGTTATATGTCAACCTTGAAACAGAATGAGAAAATGTAATGTTAGCCAACCTTAAAAGACTCAGAAAATGTAATGTTATATGTCAACCTTGAAACAGAATGAGGAAACGTAATGTTATAAGTCAACCTTGAAACAGACTGCGAAAACGTAATAAGTCAACCTTGAAACAAACTGAGAAAATGTAATGTTATAAGCCAACCCTGAAACAGACTGAGAAAACATAATGTTGTAAGTCAACCTTTGCCTATAAAAATAACATCGGGAGACCTCATGAGGCATAACTGTAGCGGGAACATTAATAAATCGAGGAAGTTGGAAAACATCTGAAGGAAAAGTTGGCAACAATATGCCAGCTGCTCCAGTAACCAAATGCCTTCATGCCATTAGCATTTCATCAGAACCAGTAGATCGGCTGCGTCAATAAAAGAACACTGAAAAACAACCTATGCTTATCACTTGTAACAGTAAACGTTACAAGGTAATTGCACACCTGGAGTTATTGCATCAGGAGCCAACTGCCTTTAGTGTGTCCAATTTTCCAGTGGCACGTCCCAATTTTCATAGCTAGCCTGTAGTGATGTGAACGGAAAAGGGATGTCTACAAGTGTTTAAGCATCGGAAGCGATGGCGCCTAAAATTTTAAACTAACCGAAGACGAGGGTGCAAACGCCTGCACCATCGCCGTTCAACACGACGACAGCAGCAGCAGCACCCGTGAAGGGTAGGACCCGACCCGCCACAGAACCGTGAGGCGACAGGGGACACAGCAAGGAGGAGACCGTCAGTGAGCCAAGATATTGGAAAACGGAGGTGGAGGTGGGAGTGGAGGAGGAGGAGGAGGGGGGGCGACGAAGAAGAGGGGAGGAGGAGGAGGAAGTGGAGGAAACAAATGGAGGTAGTAGACAATGATAAAGATAAAGGAGTGCAGGAAGACGAAGAAAATGAGAATGAATAGGACAAAGAGGAAGAAGCTGAGAAAGAGAAGAAATGGGATGACGAGGAGGGGAGAAAATGGAGTACAATGGGGAAAAAGAAAATGAAGAGGAGGCGGAGGAACAGAAGTAACAGGAGGAGGAGGAGGAGGAGGAGGAGGAGGAGGAGGAGGAGGAGGGGAGGAGGAGACCGAAATAAGGGAGGGGGAAGTTCAGGGACCATCAAGATTACGGCCTCAAGTGCAAATAACTCACCTAACAATTTTTTTCACTAGTCGCCCAGGCCCGGTGGCTATATGTGTTCTCGCATTCTAGATTCCCATGGCAGAAGAGAGAGAGGAGAGAGGGAGGGAGTGGGGAGAAAAAAAGAGAGCGAGTGAGTGAGTGCGTGTGTGCGCGTGCGTGTGTATGTGTGTGTGGGGTGTGAGGGAGGGAGAGAAGGACGAGATGTAGAGAAGTGAGAGGGAGGGTGGGAGAGAATCTCTCTCTGCGTGTGTTTGTGTGTGATTGGTTGCTATGGATGGTGGTTTACCGGTGCCTTTACCCTTGTGAACAATCTCGCACCGCCATCGTACATTATGTTTCATGTATTGGTCTAATCAAGGTTTCTCGTAGGTGGATAAATAGTATTTTTTATGCGAGAGTGGGAGTGAGAAAGATTGAGAGAGGGAGAGTGAAAATGAGACTAATATATATATATATATATATATATATATATATATATATATATATATATATATATATATATATATATAAACACACACACACACACACATACAGAGAAAGAGGGGAGGAAGAAAAGACAGCAAAAGAGGGGTTGAGGAGGGAGGGAGCCGGGATAATGTGACAAGAGTCTATTTATTTATTTATTTGTTTATTTTTCCTTTCTTTTCCCCGTGGTTTGCGGGGGCCGGTACCCGCTCGGACCTCAACCTTGCCGGTGGTCTGGAATTGTTCACACATGAACGCAGGAGAGACGGTGTCCCCCACAGTATGATGCCACTGTTAGCAGTGACGATATCCGGAGGAAGCTGATGCATATCACACAGTGATGCCCGAGACATCTCAGATCCGAGGTGATCAGCGGTTGGGGGCCATTAGTCAGAGTGGATGCCCCTCCTAACCTCTCCGCCGCGGCCAGGATTCGAACAGACGCCCATTTCACCGCGCGGTTACCAGACGCACGCTTTACCAACCGAACTTTATCGTTGTTCTTCAACTCGCCACGTGCAGCACTCTGGAGAACCTGTGTGCCGTGACAAGCCGTGGATCCGAGTATCCATCACCAGAGTTGAGCATTCGGTTCAACGCACTCGCACAAACCTGTCCTTCGCCCTTAAAACACAAAACAGGTTCGCGGCTCCATCACGAGTCGCCGTGCTTCGCCCCTGCACCTTTCCCAGAACCCTTCTCTGGACACCTGATGGAAAGACGATGGGGCCCAATTCCCACATTATATATTGGACTAGGCCACAATATAGAAATGAATTGCCAATTAATTTACAGTTATATATACATACATACATATATATACATATTTTAACAACCACAATGCACTTTAATTCTAGGCCATCAAGGCCGACATGTCGGCCTTGATGGCTTAAAATTTAAGTGCATTGCGGTTGTTAAAATGTATCTCTAATCACTGGGACCCATTCAGTGTCGTGTATATATATATATATATATATATATATATATATATATATATATATATATATATATATATATATATATATATATATATACTGCATATATACACACACATATAATTCACAATAAATGCACTCTTCCAAGATTTGGTTCATATAATCATAATGAGAAAGGTAAATCAATATAAATCTGCCACACAAAATTGACTTTCTCACAAGATAATTTGCCTTTCAGGAAAAGTAACTAGAAGAAGAATTGTTCCCTACTACATTCAAACACCACACATACACATACATACATATGCATATACATACATATACAGCATATATGGGGTGAGTAAACTACTTCCTTCTTGCTGGGAAATAAGTAGAACCTACCAATGATGGCTGGGTTAGCAACTCCACGGGGAGATAAACATATTCATGCACTGTATCTGCATATGCATAGTGGAAATATATACATGTAAACACACACACACATACAGTTCCTCCCACCCAACAACCCCTACCATGCCAATCTACCAGGCACAACAACATACTAGTACCCATCAGTGCTGAGGACCAACTACTACAAGAACAGTGCCATTCCATCCATACTGCACACCATTCAGTTTAATCTAGTTCTACAATTAGATAAAACTCTACTTGTCAGTGTATCACTGTTAACTCAGTAAACCATTTATTATTATCTTATATGTTGATGACATGTAAAAATATACGACAATGTAAATTTTGCTGGCAATGCAAAGATCATGAAGAGGGTGAGAACCAAGGAGGTTTGTATCACGTTCCATTCCAAAGGAGCTTGGTTAATGTATTTGAGTGGAGTCAGGAGTGGAAAGTGAACTTTAACACAAAGTAATGATGGAAATGAGCCAAAGCAAGAAAATATCGATGACATGAAAAAATAAATGGCAATGTAAACTTTACTGACGATGCAAAAATCATGACTAATGTATACAAGTAGAGTCAGGAGTGTAAAATTAATTCAACACAAAGTAATGCAAAATATTGAAATTAAGCCAAGGCAAGAAAAGACTGACAATAGATTACAAAATGTGATATGAAATAAAAGCTAAAGGTAGGAAAAAGATTTCCTATACCATAAGGAAAATAACAGTGAAGACATTTAATCTGTTGAAAAAATGAGAGTAGAATTTCTCTACATGAATGAGGTAATGAAAATCATTGAATGCTAGATACAGACCAGACTAAATGCACAATGATAATGGTCACCATACCTAAAGAAAGATATAGGAAAAATATAGAGAATACAAAAGGCAAGATGATCCTGGACATTTCATATATGAGAAAGGATTGGAGAGAGAGAGAAAAAAAAATATATATATATATTATATATATAATATATATATACATATATATACACACACACACACATATTGAAGGCTTGTTGTAGTTTCAAGCACCATGAAAAGGATTCCTCTAACTCACAGCAACTAGGCTTGATAGTGCTCCCTAACTTGGTTGACTGTAACTGCAGCCCAGCTTGCCATCCACAGCACCAGGGTCGCCCCCATCCTCAACAAAAATTCTTCCATTCTATGGCAAAACAAATGCATTAGCATTGTTTCACAAAGTCGCCCAGAGGTTCAAGGCAGTAAAGCTGTACTACAATGTCAACATGGGTTGTACGTGACCTTGGTGTGCGTGTGTGTGTATTTACCTGATACAGGAAAGGAGCAATGCTTGTTAGGTCCTATCTCCTATTCTCTAATTTTCTAACATACCTAGACCCAGGTTCATGCACAGTTCCAACTTAATCTATATCTTTGATTTCCAATTATCATATCTAAATTTGAACTCATGTATTGTTTGAGCTTGGGCTATATCACTTTCTAAGCTATTCCACATATCTATATGGAAAACTATTTCTTCACACCTTTTTGACATGTGGTCTTTTTTAATTTACTTCCATGACCTTTTAAAGCCGCACATGCAATAGATATCATAACCACTCCACTCCCTTCTGTAATCCTGATGGTGTAGAAAGATTTGGATGTAGCCCCTCCATTTCTACCCCACAAAGCTATGGTGAAATGATTGACAAGTTCCACTATGGGCTTTACCATATCGTCATAGTATACAAAGACTGCAGTACCTTTTGTTGGTATTCCATAAGTCAAATCCATGGATTATTCTCTCAAGTGTAGTATTCAATGTGTTGATTGGTGTCAGTATATTTGTAGGTGTGGATGTACAATCCCCAGCCCACCCATCCTCTCTCTCTCTCACACACACACACACACGTGTGCTTAAACCTACTGAGGGCAACAAGACCAATATGCTTGTTATCACTAAGCTTCACTGAAGTGCAAATTTTTGCTATGAAGCAGAAACCATTCCAGTAACATAGTCTGCCATGTCTACTGTATATGTTTGCTCAGGTTACCACAACCTCAACCATTGTCAGTTTCTTCACTACAATTGTTCCTTGCTGACATATGATCAAAATCACAATGTCTCCTATTACTGGGAAGTACAGTATTGAAGGATATTACATTTGCACAACTGAAGCAAATTAGTCAGGTCCTGCTAATGTACACTTTGATTCTGAACAAGTGTTTTGATATTCCCAACTTTGATGCATACTCAAAAGTTGAAAATAGATGGTTAATATCTGAACAAAATCAATTTTTGGTATATATTGTGCACATCAAATCAAACTCAAACTAGAGTTTAACTATGGTTTGTTTTTCTAAGAGACAGAGAGAAACAACTTACTGACTACACATAAATGTGCCAGCTAATCACCAATGGAGAATGATTGCAAATAGTTTTTCTTTCTTCCTTATTTTCCTCTCATATTCAACACCGTTTCCTCTGTATTAATCTAATTAATCCTGAGGAACAGCCATACAACCTTCTACTGCTTATCAGGAACCAATGACTGGTGCAAAACGCAGTTCTGCAAGATGAGCATCAGAGAGAATTATCTCCATGCCACCCATCTTCAAAACCCATAAACACCCTCACCTCCACCGAGGGGCTGACCCTCATTCTCTGGATTGGTTCCAAGATATCAAACTCAACTATGTTTTCTACATTTTTTCACACAAGGAGAGCTAACATCTAGCAACTGTCCACTTCATCCAACTATATATAAAAAGCATCACATTAATACAACACAGGCAAAAGTCCAACATTTCTTCCCAGATCATGGGAATGCCCAAGGGCTGGTGCCAGCCTCTGTGAAGTTGTGGGTTTAATCAGTGGAGCTCAGGGCAAAAATTAATATTAATGCCTATCAAAGAAGCTACAGTAATTTCAAATTACTTTCAAAGATTTCTGATGGACAGTGTATCTACAAACCAAATTGGTTTATAACTACCTTAACAATGCTTTGTGGAAACTTCATCACTTCTTCCATACTTTACACTTAGTTAGTGCTGCTGATGACACTACATTTGACTCTTCCTTGACTCCCCCCTCCCCCATGAGAGTGTATAGCTCAACATTTCACCAGCACAATTTCTGACAGATATTCCATACTGGTAGTGTACAATACAACTGTATTCTATTGGGCGAAACCCCTTTCTTTGTTAATCCTGTTACAATGATTGATGACAATGCTTTTATCACAATTTAAGACATAATGTGGATTTCGATCTGCCCACTACCATACTTATACAATGCCCGACAAAAATACTGTCTGCCCAGGGTGAGGCAAACAGTACTTTTGTCAAATTTGGAAATACCTATAAATGTGGCATGATTTTGTGTCAAAAATTCTTTCTGCCTACAGTGAGCAGGGAAGGGGCAGAGCTTATTGGCAAGGCAAGAATTAATCCCATCAGTCATTGTCTTGTTGGTGAGGAGGGAGGTTGTGTGCCACAACCCCTGCATCCAGGGCCCCCCTCTCAAACATGACCATGACATCTTTTGAGTTATATTGTGTTACCAATAAGAGACCCTGGCCTTCAAGAAATCTGACCAGCAAAGAAAGGAAATCCAAACATGTTGGCATGTGTGATTGTAGTGTCTGCCACTGGGTTGCCAGATTTACACGTGAGGGAGCCAGCCAGACTCCTACCTTTGCTAAGAGGTCTGGGAGGCCTAAAAAGATTGGGGGACCGGGCTAAAACTATTGTGAAACATAAACTAGAGTCTAATCCATGTGTGACACTGTATGGGGCAGGTCCCTGCCCCATACAGTGTTGTAGGTATGATCACCCCTTCATATATCTTTTTGCATCCATTCCCAAATGCCTATTTTTCATGACGCTTCTAAATCCCCAAAGACATTTGCTTACTTCTCTTAATCTAGAGTTTACCTTTACCCCCACTCCACTCCTCCATTTCCTATCCACATGTTAAAACTATCCACTTCCTCCAGCCTCTCTCCTTTAAGACTTAATTCCAGCTCACTGCCATCCTCTTCCCTTGTACATCTCATCACCTTACTTTTACCCACATTTACCTTCAACTTTTGTGTCATCCACAAACAACTGGTGCACTTTCCACTTCTCTCTATTTTCTTTAACCATCTCCAGTCCCTGCCCATTATCCTCAAATTTACCTCCTATACCACCCAAGTACACATTGAGCAGCCATGGTGACATGATAAAGCCCTGACACAGTCCCACCTTTATCTCAAACCACTCACTCTACAGTATTTCCAATTTTAACACAGGCCCTACTAATCTCGTGAAAACTCTTTACTTCCCTTAACAGCTTTGCCCCAATCACATATATCTGCAATACCTCCCACAGTGCCTTCCTTTAATAAACCACCTTCAAATCTATAAAGGCTCAAAGAACATAAAAAAAAAAAAAAAAAAAAAAAAAAATCATACTAAAAAATTGTTCAACAGGAGCCTCAAGTAGCAATACTCCCACCTGCATTATATAACCTCTTCGCAAGTCATCTCCTCAACATTTCACAATAACTTCCTAGAATAAATGCAAAATAGCTGCCAATCACTCCTAAACTTATTTATGCAAGTTAGAACAATTGCTTAGAAATAATAGAATGGAGGCCTCCCCTCTAAAATCAACAGTAACACTGCTCACTCCACACAATCATGATTCCAAAGAAATACCCAATAGTAAGATTGAATGGCTATACATTCCATTGGAAAATGATCCAAAAATTAGCATTACTTTTGATAAATACAACACACATATAAAAGACCTGAAAGCAAAGATCAGCATAAAAACATGCTAAAATCAGTAGAAATAAACTTTGGACAGTAAAAACTAATTACAGTTTATAAACAGTTTTTGAGAACCATATTCAAATATGTCTCTAGAGAAGAATGGTTCCGACAGGGGAAAAAAATACAAACTACAAAGTAAAGCATTGAGAATAATAAGTGGATGGATGTGTTGGCATTAAGTGAAACTAAATTGAAAGAGAGGGGCAAGTTTGAATTTGGGAGTGTAGTCAGGAGGGTGTCAGAAGTGAAGAGAGGATGAGGGAGAGATGGTGTGGCTATACTAGTAAGTGAAGAAATAGGTAAACATGTGGTGGAGTAAGAGATTTCTTCAAGGATAATGTGGATGAAGGTGAAACTGGGAAGGAAGATGTGGGGTTTTGTAAGTGCATATGGGCCTGACAGTGACAAGAGTGTACAGGAAAGGGAGCCTTTTTGGATAGATTTAAATGAGTACATTGAGAGTTTAGGTAGAAATGTCAATGTAGTTATATTGGGAGATCTTAATGCTAGGGTAGGGGATGAACCAATAGACAGAGTGGTTGGGAAGTGTGGAATTCCAGGAAAAAATTGTAGTGGAGAGATGATGATGTGTCTTGAGAGTTGGTGATAGCAAATACAATGCTTAGGAAGAAAGTCAAGCATAAGTACACATGGAAGAGGTTGGTGGGTGGAATGGTGGTAGACAGGGCTTTAATGGACTATATAGTGGTAATTAGGAGAAAAGTAGGAAGAGCTTTAGATGTACATGTTCTATGGGAAGAGTGAAGGAGAGATGGAGAAAGATAAAAAGGTAGGGAGGTGCTTAGAGTAAACTGCTTAAATGAGAAAGAAAAGGAGTACATAAAGTTGAGAGAGTAGTCGGGAGTGAGGGATAGAGTAGAACTAGGAGTGGAGAGCAGGTAAGACACCTGGGTTGGATGGGTGTTCTGTGGACTGTCTAAAAAAGGGAGGTATAGTGATGGTGGACTGACTGGTGAGGTTGTGCAAATTAAATCGCCAACGAAAGAGCTGGAACCAACCATGGCTTACCATAAAGGTTTCCATGCACACTTCTCCCTCATGTTATTTGAAAGTGTTGAAGATGCTAAGTGCCTTACTTTGAATCATATTAAGGCTATTAAGTATTCTTTTGTTTACTTGGTTGTCAAACCAAATGGTCAACAATTTTTCCATCTCATGTATCAGGCCTTTTCGCTGCCTTATTATCAAAGCATTGTATGCTGTTGTAGTCTTGGCCGTCTCCTTCACTTGTTCTTTGTCTTTTAGGATGGTATTGTAGAATGCACCCCTACTACTAGCGAATGTTTGAACTTTCCTTCTTCATATTACTTGATGATATTAAGCTTTGTGTCGATATCTATAACCTTCCTTTGCTTCTTGGCAGAAGTTCCTTGAGAAGTAGTACTCCTTCTTTTTCCCAACATCTTGAGGGGATATTAAAGTATTGAAAGCAAAAAATACTACACAATCTACTGCAACTGGGTGACGTGCATGAAAGACCATGTGAGGCAGCAATAAGTGATAAGATGGAGGCTGCACTTCCAGTTGCTTCAGCCCAACTTATCATACACAACTGCATACAATTACATTCACAACTGTGCTATCACTGCACTACGTGCGTGGCGTAACTTCTAAAGATTTTTTTAAACAAATACCAGACCAGTTGTAAAGTCGTCATAACTCTGAGTTGTCATAAAATGAGTACGTTGTTAAGTGAGGAGTACCTGTATGTACTAAAACCATGCCAATAGAACATCTGCATTGAGAAACCAAAATCCTCTCCATTGAAACATGATAACATGAGCACAACCAAAATGAATGAAGGAAGGAAAATAGAAGAAGACAAAGAAGAAAAAAATCAGTATACTACTCAAACATCTACATCAACTTACCACCACCACCACATAACATGTTCAAACAAAAACACACCTTCAGATCAGAAAGCAAGCACTACAAGACTGAGTGCCTAACCCTACTCCAACACACCTTCCCCATGCATTGGCCTAAGAGAAAAATCATTATCAAAAAAAGCAAGAGCCACACTAATACAACTACATAAGGTTATCATCCAGTACTAAAATAGTGCCACCACAGAACTGACCAGGCCACAGAAACAAGTTACCTCAGACGCAACCATCACACAAGACACTAAACACCTCATCTTACAAATACACAATATTTCTTCTTTGAAAGACTTGTGACCTAACCCAGTGCTTGTTTCCAATTACCTGGGTGCTATGGGTCTCCTGAAAAAGAGATCTGGTGCAATGGATTGACTGATCGCACAACTTTTTGAAATCAATATTAGATGCAAGTAACCCTGATTGAAACACATGTCAGCACTCCATACAAATACAAAAGGCTAGGATCTAATCAGTTGTTGACTTACTGGGCATGAACCCCAATTGCCTAATCCTTTGAAACTTAAATGTGAATGAATCCATGCCAGCAATGGATGAGTGAGTAATGTAATACTGTATTACAATAGTTGCTGCAGTCCTGCCAGTCTCCCTTTCCTCTTACAAACAGGGATGACCAGACCCTTTTTCCGGTCAAAGTAAATAGCATTAGCCTGCCAAACAACAGACAGCACCACATGCAACCCACAAACCATGGCATCACCTCCATTTTTAGCAAACCCATAGAGATGTTGCAGATTCTGGCTACCTTTGCAACCTTCAACATACAGCCTTTCACCTTCCTCAAAGAGCCAAATGTTCATATATCAGTGGATCAGTAATTACCAGCAAGGGGAAGCTAGTCATCATCATCATCATCAATTGGCGGCATATACCAGGGACCACATTGCATTACTCATGCACCGATACCATTCCTCACGGTCTCTCCTAGCAAGATCAACATGCAGCCACTCCTCCGACTCCAAACAACTCTTGACAGGTTCAATCAACTTGCCCCAGCCATGAATTCTGTGGGTGTCCCCTTTGTCTCCATCAAGTGTTGTCTCTTGTGGAGACAACACTGTGAGTAGGATCAACATCAGGGATATGTGCCACATGCCCATATAGCTGAAGTTAACGTTCACATATAAAGTTGTTAACTGGCTTAGACTGACTCTCATATTGTCTCTGGTTTGATATGAAGTCATTCCAGCCATACCCCACGATTCTCTTGGTACTATATACATCAATAATCCTCTTCAAGTCAGCATTCAACATCCATGACTCACAGCCATACAGCAAGACAGGGAGCACAAGTGATTTGAAGATTCATATCTTAGTCCTACTACATAAATAATGACAATGACTCTGGTTGAGAGAGTTCATAACACCATGGGCAATGCCAATCTTTCAAGGTACTTCCTGGCATGACCTACCACTGTTGTGCACTACACTACCAAGGTATGTATAGCTTCCCAAGACCTCAATGTCCTCACCACATGCACGGACTGACTCAGCTCTGTCATACAATAAACCTCAAAACTCCTGGACCTTGGTCTTGGTCCAAGAGACCTGAAGTCCAAGTGATCTCACTTCCCTGTGCAATGACTCGTGGGCTGTCCCCAGGACCTCTAACAACTCCACAAGAAGGACAATATCATCAGCAAACACAGATACCTTGGTGTTGCCAACAGATGCTCTGCAACGACACTGACTGACAACTCTGTCTGATACCTAGTCCATATAGGTGTTGAGAAGTGTTGGGGTGAGGACACACCCTTGCCCCTCAATTGTTTGGAATGTGCTCACATAGGCCACAGATATAGAACCGAGATTCTTTAGAGTTTGGTAAGCAGGTCAGGAGTCATTTACATTAACCCTTATACTGTATCAAAGGCTTCACAAGCCCAACGGCCTCTCCCACTAGGAAATTTCACAAGATGTCAAAATTTTGCACCCTATAACTCTTAAACTATTTATAGTAAAATTCCTTTCTTTCAGCATCCAATGTTTCTGAGAATCCATTTCTGGCATATTTTAAAAAACGTAACATTATATAGCAGTTTTGAAAAGGGTGCTGCTTTAGTCGTCACCAGGCCTAGCGAATGGAAGAAAAATGGAAGATTCTGAAGGAAATCTATAATGAAAGGGTGTATAAATATGTACCAAGACAAAAACAGGAAAAGGAATACAAGTGCTGGTTTAACAGAAAGTGCAGTGAGAGAAAAAAAAGAGAAAAAACTTGGAAAACATGGAAAAAAAAGAGAGAAAAATCCTAGAAAGTGGCAATTTTATATCAATGAAAGGAATATGTAAAAATACGCACATGTGAGGCAGCAATAAGTGATACGAGAAGTGAAATCCCCCCTATGGAGAAAATAATAGCAACACGAGCAGAAATAATGGATCAGATAACAAGCCTTCAAGTCAGGAAATAACACAGCCCAGATGGAATTGCAAACTGGATATGAAAGGAGTGTAAAAAAGAACTGGTAGGCAAAAAATATATTAAGTTGTTCACTTAAGGAAGGAAAAATACCAGAAGACTGTAAAAAGGCCAACATTGTACCAATATATAAAGAAGTTAACAAGGAAGACCCAACAAATTACAGATCAGTTTCCCTTACAAGTACTGTAGCCAAAATTTGTGAAGTTATCAAAAATAGATGAACATAACATCTCGATGAGAACAACATACTAACCCCGAGAACAATTTGGATTCAGACATGGAAGACCATGTGCCACAAATCTAATCTGCTTTAACTCAAGACTATTAGATATAATACAGGGAAGGGATGGATGGGCTGATTGTGCTTTCCTAGATCTAAAAAAAGCTTTTGATAAAGTGCCCAATAGAAAACTGAAAACCATAGAAGGGGTACAAGGTAAACTACTGGAATGGATGGAGGATTTCCTGCATGGAAGAAAAATGATAGTGCTCACAGATAACGGTTCTACTTGGGAAGAGGTGATTAGCGGAGTCCTACAGGGATTGGTACTGGCTCCAAATAATGTTTGCTATTTATGTGAATGACATGGATGGGGATACGGAATGTTACATAAACTTCTTTGCTGACACAAAATTGTTGAGAAAAGTGAACACTGAAACGGACTATGAGTTGCTACAGAGAAATCTGAACAAAATTTGGGAATGGAGTCAGAAGTGGGAAGCAGACTTCAACATAAAGAAATGTAGTGTAATGGAATTTGGTAAAAATGTAAAAACAGAATATCAGGACAATATAAAATCAGTGAAAAGGATGTAAAGAAAGTGGGATTTAAAAAAAAAAGACCTGGGAATAATCACCATAAAGGACATGTCCCCTGACAAACATATAAAAATTGTTGGAGAAACCTACAACTTGCTGAGGTCAATAAAAGTGGCATTTACTTATATAGATGAAGAAATGGTGAAGAAAATACTAGTTGCACTAATAAGACCAAGATTGGAGTACATAGCAACACTATGCTCAACCAATACTAAAAAGAATATAAAGAAAATTTAAAGAATCCAAAGACCAACTATGAAGATGGGCCCCCCCACACTTTCAGAACTGTAATTCGAAGAGACTCAAAACTACAGTTACTGACCCTGGAACAAAGAGGAAAAAGAGGAGATTTGTTGACCATCAAAAGAATCATGAGAGGTATGAAAGCCTTCGATAGAGAAGACTTACTATATTGGGATACAAAACATACAAGAGGACATGGAAAAAAAACTAAAAAAGGACAGTTATGGAAGAGACCTGATAAAGAACAGCTTTCCCCACAGAGCTGTCGATGTATGGAACAAACTGGATGAAATGATAGTGTGTGCAAAAACCATACAATTTAGATACTGTGAGATATAGAGACAGGACACCACAAGTTTTCCACATGAGAAAACTAGGGCAAATGATGGATTGATTCATCAACCCTGCAGAGAAATCACTCTCAAGACAAAGAACAGTTGCACTGGAACACTTATATTCATCAATCAATCCATCACCCTTGGTCTCTCTTCCAGGAGAACCATAGGTCCCAGGTGATCGTCTACAGCCTCTGGGTGGGCCCATAAGACACTTAGGGAAGAGATATTGTGTCTAGGGATTGTTGTTGTTGTTGCCTAGACTGTATAGCTGAACCGTCCCACCCCAGGGAATGCCACAGCTAGAACAAGGTTTTCCCGCATCTCTTATATAGTGTATATTGTGTTGTTGGTATGCATGATTGTGTACAATGCAGTCTTACATAATCTGTTGTATAGGGTGAAGTGTTACATCCTGGACAATTATCTGCAATGAAGTCATCCAGCCGCCTCTAGTACTTAAAAAGGCTGGATGGTGGGAAGGGGAGCTATGCTCGTGGTGTCCTGTCTTTGTATCTTGCAATGTCTAGTTTGCTCTTAAATTCATGTATAGTTTTTGCACACACTATTGTTTTACCCAATTTGTTTCAGATATCCACCACTCTGTGCGGAAAATTTTTTTTCAGATCTCTTCTATAACTATCCTTTTTATGTTTCTTATCATGTCCCCTTGGATTACAAACTTAAAATTTAGTACCACAGTAAGTAGCGGCCGACTTACTGTTACTATTCTACAATAGGGTTGTAGAATAAACAATACATTCAGGCCAACAGCACAAGTACCGACACGTTTAATTCTCTTCTAAACATAATAAAATCCAACTGAAGGTGTCCTTGGCTACCAACTGAAAGGACATTCATGGACAGTGGCCCCATGGATAATCTACATTGATCCATTAGATCAATTTCTGTGCCTGTGGAAGTAGTTTCCATAATTTATAATTAAATAATTAATAAATACACCACAAACTACAGTTGATCCCCACATTTGCAGACACGGAGGGTCACATTCCCACAAATATTTTTTTGACCCTCACAGGCCCATGATAAACATAGAGAAACAGCCCCTCAAAGGAACTAAAATGAATTTCAATGCCTCATAACAGCTTAAACCATAAAAAACAAACCTTATTCAACATAAAACACAAGCATCATAATTGGACAAAAAACAGTTTGTCTTCAAGCAGGAACAAGTTGACACCATTAATAATAATGAGTGCCCCCACAGATATCTAGCCCTTTCTTCCATGAAAAATCCAAGAATATGCAAATCCACTCATGTGGAACCTACAAAATGTGAGGGTCACCTGCACTTTGTGTGCATGAAGCATATACTTCCAGCCCTCCTGAATGAATATCCCTGTTTTGGGAGCAAACATGTGCTAAAATATCTAATGACAACAACTTGTTCACAAGTGAAGACATTAATTAATTTCCTTTATAAAAATTATCAGTCCTCCCCTCAATTATTACTTCTTTCAGCCTAAAATGACTCATGATGCTGATCACATGGAGCATATTATTGTCCACTACCCAACATACACACTGCACAAACAATACACCAGGTATTTTAAAATCATGGGTTTCTGGTAAGACCCAAGGTATTAGAGGAGGCAATAACAGGGCATTATGTGCTTCCACTTAAAACAAGGGAAACCTGTCTAGTGCTCCAAGAGACATATGTGTAAAGAAATCATATTTGCACATATGCTGCACCTAATTAGGAACACTGTATAGGTTCAATAAAAACTCACATCTCATGAACAAAGGCCTCTTCCAAAAGAGTTACAATAACCATATCTAATGAGGAATGTAAGAGTATCCCAGAACAAACCATCTATCAGGTACTGATCACTCAATCAATCAATCTTCTGCCCCTGGCCTCTCTTGCAAAAGACCTGTGACATCAAGGAAACTGGAAACAACCCCTGCATGGGACCATAAGTCACTTTGGGAAGAAGTATTGTGTTGTTGTCTGGCGACTGTTAGTGTGGGCACTGTACTATGCATTCTATGTGTTGTGTGGTGGCTACATCTGGAGCAGTCGGGTCTGTGGCCATGCCTATTCTGTGCTGGTACTGTCTTAATGATGGATGGTGTCCTGAATGCTGGCATGGCAGTGTTCTTGTCAAGTGAGGGAGGATTTTCTCTATGGGACTTCTATGGAGGTTCTTGTTGGAGCACAGAGTTTGGTGCTCTTAATAATGTAATCATATCACCCCTTTCTCTTTGATCTTTCAAAATTGGGTGACCCAGTGCTTTTAGTCTTCCCTTATATGGTTATTTGCCAAGCTAGGGACAAGCTTGATTGCAGCCCTTTGTATTCACTTGATATTGCTTATATCCTTCACTCTGTGTGGGGACCATACTACTGATGCATATATCAGTCTTGGACAGATCAGAATTTCTAAATTTTTTCATCATCTCTACATCCACATAGTGAAACACCATTCTAATATTCTGCTGTAATCTGTATGTCTCTCCCTCAATCCTGCTTATATGTCTGTCAGGTGACAGGTTGTTTTTTACCAACACTCCCAAATCTTTCTCCTCTTTTGCTTTATGGGTTCATTACCCAAGAAATAGTTTAAGGATAGTCCTTAGCCACTACTGCCCATTTCCAATAGTTTGCATTTTTTGGTATTGAACTTCATTTCCTATTCTTGGTTCCATGGAAAAATAGTGTCTAGATCTATTTGCAACAGTCTCCTCATTTTTCACTTTTCTCATTATTTTTTTACATCATCTGCAAACATGTTGGCACAAGTTGGAAGGTTAGTGAGTGGTGGGATGATGCAGTGAAGATGTAGAAGTAAAACAAGGACATCTGGATTGGCTACAGAGTAGGACTCACAAAGCATATGAGAGGTATAAGAAAGAGAGAGGCAAAACATAAGATAAGGGAGGCAAACAGAAGAGCAGATGTAAAGTGGGGTAGGAGCATGACTGAAAAATTTGATAACCTAATCTAATCTAACCTTAAAATAAAAAGATGTTTTGGAAGAAAGTGAAGATGGGAGGGAGGGGGTGATTTAGTTAGGGAGGAAAAAGTAAAGGTGCAGATGGATTGTGTCAGTGAGAGGTGCAAAGAAAATGACTAATGAGAGAGGAAAATGAAAGTAATATAGGAAAAAAAATTAGATATAAGGAGCTTTGAAAATAATGAAAGCTGGTGCAGCACCTGAACTGGGTACAATTATATTGGATTGGCTAATGAGACTGATTAATGTGTGTCTAAGAGAGTAAGGGATGCCAAAGGACTGGTCTGGAGGAGTGCTTGTATAATTCTGCTTTACAAAGAAAAAGGGTTGATGAAAATAGGGTTGATGAAAGAATATTAGGATGGTTTGGACACATGGAAAGAATGAGTGAAGAAAGACTAGTAAAAGAGGTATGGAAGGCAGATGTGGAGGGAGTGAACATGAGGGGACGTCCTAGGATGAGGTGGATGGATGGGGTGAAGGGGGCTTTGGGGAAGAGGGGAATGTCTGTTGAGGAAGGAAGGGAGAGGACGGAAGACAGAGGTGAGTGGAGAATGGTTGTATATGGATGATGTTGTGACTGCATGGGGAGAAATGGGCGGGGGGGTGGGGGGTAGTGTGTGTGAGTGAGTTTTGACGCAGCCCGAAGGGATTTCTCCCCGTCCTCTCCTTATATGCAAGGGGGGACGGAGAGGGGGGGTCGCCGATTAAATGAAGCGGCCTTGCTGTGGATGTGCTGTGTCCTGCGACACTGCTTCTGACCCAGGGCGGTGGGCAGGGTGCAGGGATGACCCGTCATCCAGGAGGTGCTCAGATGAGAGGAAGGGTGGGAGGGGTGTGGAGTGTATTTAGGGATGAAATGGGTGGGAGTGTTTTTATGCCTTTCCCTTTTTGGCTACCTCCCTTGGAAGGGGGAAAAAGCCTTGGTATATGTATGTATGTACAAAGAAAAAGGGAACAAATCCAAATGTAGTTATTTAAGAGGGATCAGTTTGTAAGGCATAGTTGAAGAGTCTTTAGGCAGGGTTTTAATTGAGAGGATTAGAAGAGGAACAGAGGGCATAATCAGTGAGGAACAGTTTAGGAACGGTAGAGGGTGTGTGGATCAATTTAAATGCTCATTATATGGTTACTAAGTCTATTCCATTTGTTAACCACTCTATTGGTATACAAGCTCTTGCCTATTTCCTTATTAATTCTAAATTTGTCCAATTTAAATCCATTACTGCAAGTCCTGCCCTGATGACTTAATATGATAACCTTGTTAAATCCCTTGATCCACTTGCACACCTCTATTAGATCAACCTGCACTCCGTGTCTTTCCAGAGTGTGTAAATTAAGGTGCATTAACCTGCCCTCTCAAGGTAAATTTCTGAGCCCATGTATCATTTTGGCCATTATCCTCTGTACTGAATCTTGTGAATTGATATTCATTCTATAGGACGGAGACCAAAAATGTACCACATAGTCAAGGATGGGTCTAAATTATGCCAGATAAAGTTTGACAACTACATCTCCACTTTTATTTGTGACCCTCCTTGACATGATATGACAGTGCTGTCATGTAACCATGTTGTTTAACACTTCCATATGATGATGCCTATATATCTATTTTGTAGTTGTAGTTTAATGACCCCTATATTCTGTGTGCTGGTTTGATAATATTTTCTGTAGTTATTAATATTCAGTGTCAAAGAATGAGTAATACAGTTGTAACTGTATATTTTATAATGCGAGTATTGTGATGCATTATCAAATCACCATACATTAGGCAGCTGATGCTGCCCACGAGAATCTGACTTGTATTGAACAGGTTATTAAGTATATGGAGGGTGGTAGAAGGGGTAATTGCAAGGGTAATGGAGGGGAATTGGAGATAGAGGTAGTAGAGGGAAGTGGGAGGTGAGCCAGTTGTTGTTTAGATGCTTATGGCAGGGTTGGAGGAGGCTATAAGGCAGTTGTTGATGGAATTTGGAAAGGTATGTGATAGGAGAAAGTTAAAAGTAAATGTGGGTAAAAGATAATGTGATGTATATACAAAGGGAGAAGGTAGCAGCAAGTTGGAAGAGAGTCTTCCAGGAGAAAGGCTGGAAGTGGATAGTTCTAGGTATTTAGAGTCACTTGTAGCAGTGGGGTGAGGATGGAGGTAAACTGTAGAGTATGGGAAGCAAGTAAATATGTTGGGGGATTGAAAAGTAGTCATGAAAAATAGGTATCTGGGAATGGATGTAGAGATTATATGAAGGGGTGATTGTGCCTATGACTCTGTACAGTACAATGTGGAGACTTTTAATTTATTAGTGGCAGAAAGGAGAAGTTTAAATGAGTTTGTGATGATGTGTTTGAGAAGTATGGTGGGGGTTGGGTTTGGTGAGAAATGAGATGAGGAGGAAAGTGTAGGTAGAAAGGGCTAAAGAAAAATTATTGGAATGGTTTGAGCACATGGAAAGAATGAGTGAGGAAAGATATGAAAAAAAACTATTGAAAACAGAAGTAGATGGAGTGATACAAGGAAAACCCAAGATGATATGAATGGACTGGGTAAAAGGGGCTCTGAGCAGGATGGAAATGTCTGTTGAGCAGGGTAGGGAGAAGGCAGTGGAGTAGGTGTGAGTGGAGAATGGTTGTGTATGGATATTTTGACACAACCCAAAGGGATTTCTCCCAGTCTTCTTTATTCTTCACCAGAGGGGATGAGGAGGAAGAGCTGCCATGTAAATGAAATGGCCCTTCTGGAATGCATTATGTCTTGCTGCATTGCTTCTGACCACAAGGAGTTAGGATGAGAGAGAAACAATGGGTGGTGGATGGGAGGGGAATGGGTGGGAGTGGGTGCATGCCTTGGCTGGCTACCTCCCTTATAAGGGGAGGCCCTTGGTATAGAGAGAATTAATCAAATGATAAAAGAAATGTTTGTTAGATACAACATAGCTGCAACTTCATCCTCACATTGTGAAATGCTAATATGAAAACTTTACTAACAGGCCTCAGCTGTTACATTGCAGTGAAGATCTAGGAAATATTACACAACAGACTAGCAGAAATGTGGACTCCAAATCAATGGAGAAGGATAACCGCTCCATGTTCCTTATATTTTTAGAACGATCACGCTTATGAAAACCGGCTAGGATCTGAAGATCTCAAAGCAAAGAACGATTCGGCCCGTGCAGCTGGCTGGCTGGCTGGTCGTTGGGTTTGGTACCAGACGGTCTCATCCTGCCCGTGAGGGGATCTTTCCTGTCCCTCTTACACCACCTGCCTACAGTCCCAAGGTACCAGTCAGTAGTTTCTCTGAGATCGAGACATGCTAAAAATCACGAGTTATACAAATTTGATGTTCATGATTTCAAATGCATGTGAAGTGAATGTAAGAATCCTGCAGGCTCACATGTTTACCTAATTGTAATGCTTAGGATTATATACGAAAGGTCCCATCGATATACTTCGTTTGCGCTTCGCTCTGTATTAGAATTCTGACCGTAGTGACGTTTCTTCCATACACATGAATAAGTGCATTTGTAATGTTGCAAATTTCCTTTATCCTGCATCTTTTTTTGTTTTTCCATATCTCCTGGTATTTCTTTTAATTCACACAAGGAAATCTGCTCGTGAATAATGTCTTATTTTCGATGTTCTATACATTATCAAATCGCCTCTAATATTTCTTCTGATGTTGGAATGCCAGTCTTTCTCCGTGTTTTGTCAGGCTTCGTGTGCGTGTTTGCCTAATTGTAGGATCCCGTCTTCAATTTCCACTTTACCATACTTATCTCCAAATTCAGTTCCAACTTGGTCTATATCCTTAATTTTCAGCTGTCATATTTAGACTTGAATGCATGCAATATTCCAGTTTTGTGTGTGTGTGTGTGTGTGTGTGTGTGTGTGTGTGTGTGTATGTGTGTATACAGACGGGTAAGGAATGAAAAGCGGGGCCGGTTGGCGTACACACGGACTCTGGGTGTTAACATGTGCTCGAATACACAGGCTAAGGTGAAGAACAAATTTGTGCTAACCCTTTATGTACAACCGCACACCGCTGTTCAAATTCCTCATTATACTGTGAGATGAATCCTGGTCTGACTAAGGGTCTCGATCGTTCCACTCCTCATCCAGAACATGATGAGCGTCTGCTCTGACATGATGTGAGCATCAATGCAGTTGGCAGACGGGAAGCGGACGGGGGACCGACATGGTGAGGGTGGGGTGGGGTGTTACGCCGAGAAACTGACGGGAAGATGGTCACTGAAATTTACATTTCTCTCCATACTATATTTTCTTTTCACTCTAAATATATAGTGCTCCTTGCAATGATTATATGTTGTTCATGAAATATGATACTAATAATAAAATATGTCAACGGGCGTTATATTTACCATACAGTGGTTTGTAAATTACGCGACTAAGCGCGAATGTGGAAGGGAGACGAGTTTAACTATGGCTGATAATATAATGGTAGGATGAGGTACAGCTCTGGTCCGTTGGAGGTCGAGTGAGATAAAATAAACGGATGGACGGGCGAGGGAGGGGTGGGGGGGGGATAGACGGGAAAGAGCATAAACGTGATGAAGAAGAGTGGAATGTGGGTGGAGATGGGGTGAGAGGGGGGTGGATGGTGATGGGAAAGAGCGGGGGCTGGTGGGTGGGAACTTGCAGATACAAGACAAGATGAAGAGTGAAAGGGTGGACTGAGAGAATGTGGAAGGGCCGTTGGAGAGTCGACAATGGGGGGGGGGTTAAACGGTGAGTAAACGGAAAGGGGAAGAGCGTGATGAGGAGTGGACGGAAGGGGAAAGGCGGGGTAGTGTGTGAACGAGAGTGTGTATTGGGTTCATCAAGACGAAAGGGCGACCAAAACGACATCCTGATTTTCGGTTTAGTAACGTAAATGTGGCCACTACTGCAATTCCTGATGCTGGTGGGGAAGTAGGAGGAGAAAGACGGGGCGAAAGAAATGGTGGAGGTAGCGGTAGTGGAGATGGTAGTAGCGCTGGCGGCAGGAGGAAGGGAGGAGTAGCTCTGAGGTCATCCAGCTAGCCTAGGCAAGTTGAGTGCTGGGTTCTGGCATGGTAACACAAATTTAAACCCAAGTCTACCCTTCCTTTCACCTTCTATCTCCTAAATTTGCTAGCCATTCAGAGCAATTTACCTATTCCTGTTTATATGGCGAATTACGCTTTCAAATATACGATACTTGCTGAAAAAGAAAAATATATATCTGCAATATTTTCCTCCTACAATACCCAATCCGCATGAATCATCGTACATCGCGCAACACAAACTCCACTGACAGAGCGCTGTGGTGCGTTCCGTGTAACAAGGACGTAACTTGCCTGCTGCCACGAGCGCCAATACTGACAACAGTACATTTCATGCAACACACAATCCTTTTACGATTATTAAATACTATAGAGTTGATACGGTTCCATTGTAAATGGAATGGGCTTCCATCTCCTACAGTTATTGAAGCAATATCTGAACTGAGGTGTCTATAATGAAGGGTAGTATGTAACCCTCGCCAGTGAAGGTTATCTCTAGGTGCTTTGTTGCCCGCCAACCCTCCCTGGGCCCACCTTGGCCAAGACATCGGAGGCCCATTTTTATTTCTACTTCCTTCCAAACGTTTATCCATTCCAAAATGCAATGCCATATCACTTTTTATCGTGTCGACGTGCCCTTACAAACAGCATCTCAAAAGGGCATGTCCCCCTCCTTCCATCTGTGTACCACGGATGGCTGAACAAAACCCATCGACAACATATATCCTTGCTTCTTGCACGCCCTGATTTGTAGTTACTTGCTATATTTATTTCAAACCACCTTCCCATTGTATCTGTCACCCTCGTAATCAATATTTCCCGTTTCCACGCACAACTAAGCCTTCCTTGAGCCCCACACATACAAAATTGAGTACACATGTCACGCTAACAAAAATCAGTCTAGAATGCCTCACCACGAGAACACGAAAGTATACGCATACGGTTGAATTAAAGTAATGTGAAATCCCCTCGTGAGCCCATTTCAATTTCAAACTATTAAAAGTTCCCACAGCAAACGAACGGTTCATGCAAACAAGTGGGTACAGAAAAGAAGAATAAATCAAATTCATACGAGTAGGCTACATTCTAGGTTTGCAGAAGAGGGGGGGGGGAGCAAGGCAGAAGCGGCGAAGGCACAGTAGACTACGGACAGCTGGAACACAATCTTCACCAATGGTCTCCGCCTTCCCGGCTCTCACTCTACTTGCCGGCATTCTGCACTAGACCTATACGAGCATCGGAAAGCATTTCACCTCTGAACACATTTTTCTACACGAATTTTCAAAATTTCACCTATCAATATGTGTGTGTGTGTGTGTGTGTGTGTGTGTGTGTGTGTGTGTGTATTCATATAAAACATATATACGAATTTCGACAAACTGGGAATATATATCCCATCGAAAAAACAAACCCACTTTATGATATAGCGTAATCATGCTACTTTGTGGTAGCCCAATTCACTCTGCACCCGACCGAATACCAACGATCACTCCCTGCCCTAGGCCCTAGGTTATGGACATTATAAGGCAATGATCAATTTCGTCCACACGTAGCTCTATCAAATATGATTCAACCTGGAGCTATATCGGTGTTCGGTTGGCTGTAAAAGTGTCCTGATTTGGGCTACCACACTGTCAAAACATCATGATTTTGAAATGGGCTCTAGATTAAAGTAGGTTTGATTTTCGTAAGGGGTTTACCTCAGGTGGTCGAAGTTTGTGTACATTCTGCATATATGTGTGTATGTATGCATATATATATATATAATATATATATATATATATACACACATATATATACATATATATGTATGGGTGTGTGTGTGTGTGTGTGTGTGTGTGTGTGTATGTGTGTGTGTGTGTGTGTGTGTGACGAAAGTGGAGTAGGAAACCCAGTAGTCTTGGTCTTGAGTTTATTCCTGACGAGTTTAGTAGGTATGCTTTTCCAAAGGAATGAAAAAGCATACCCGCGAACCTAGTCAGGAATAAACTCAAGACTAAGACTCCTGTGTTTCCTACTCCACTACGTCAACTTGTCAGAATGTCTCAACACACACACACACACACACACACACACACACACACACACATATATATATATATATATATAATCTATATATATATATATTATATATATATGTGTGTGTGTGTGTGTCTGTGTGTACAAGGTTGGGTACATAACCTAAGAATGAAGAAGAGTGGAAGATATCACAAAGCCTAATTTGCAGTTCCATGTCCATTACCACTTACCATCTCCATTCGTAAAGTGCCTTTTCTTAAAACAACCAACAGTTTCAGCGCTCACTACATGGTTACTTAGTATATTCCATTCGTTAACCACTCTACAGTTAAAATTCTTTTTGCTCATTTCATTCTTAAATATAAGTTTGTCAAAATTCAAACCATTACTAGGAGTCCTACCTTGCTGCCTTAATATGATGACCTTGTTTGCATAACCCTTTTTTATCCCCTTGACCCATTTAAATACCTCTATCAGATCATTCCGCACTACATCTATCGAGAGTGTACGTTAAGGTCCCTAAGCCTGTCTTTGTATGGTAAAAAATTGACCCCAAGTATCGTGTTGATCATTCTCCTCTGTCCTGATCATAATACGAAATAGATCACAAAAATAAAATCTAAGGATTTTTTTTATCCCAAGTGTTGATATTTTTTCTGTATTGACCATAATACGAAACAGATAATAAAAATAAAGTCTACACGGACTGCGGAATGAGAGAGAGAGAGAGAGAGAGAGAGAGAGAGGGGGGGGGGGGGAAGGGCAACGTTCGTGCATGCGCGTTTGGGAGATTTCCAACTCCTGTTCCTTCTACAACACCGGTTTTCAAACCGAGGGGTTGTGATCCCCACAACGATCGTTTCAGATTCAGTTGGTGTTTGGTAAATTTGACATGTTACTAATGCTTTCCAAAGAATCCCTGACAATGCAATAAACAAGCGTTATGTTTATTCTACCACAATAAACACGTGATAAATTAATGAATATATCGATCACTTAAACGATTTTGATTTCAAAATACATTGGACTGTCAATTACATACAAAATGAGCTCTTCCATTTTCTGGCCATGAACGTGATTCTTCTACTGGAGGGGTCGTGAACGCTGCTTCGTATTGAGCAGACAAATCAAGAACGAGTCTTAACAAATTTCCTCACCGCATTTACCATTTTCACCCCCCCCCACCCCTGCCACCTGTAATTTATGAATATTACCTCGACTCTTTTCCTCATTATTCAGCCCATGACAATAGCCCATACTAGCCCAAACGGCGTCGGGCATGATTAGGAAAATGTTCTCTAGTTTCAAATATTACACGAGGGCGAAAACACGGGAGAACCACGAAGGACCTGCGAGATTTTATTCAGGTGAGGGTAGCCATTAGGTAGATGTTGGCAAAATATAACATAATCCATCAAGCCCGTGTTATAACATGTTGCTCCAGCTAACGGTAAACGATTTACAACATGCTGTATGGACCTACTGAAGCCAGCGAGACTAAATGGGATAAAAATAAAAATGATAATCCATGTCACAGAGATGATCTTTGCATTTTATATGGTATGGGGACTTGACATGGACAAAGTTCATGACGCATTTATAATATATATATATATATATATATATATATATATATATATATATATATATATACATATATGTGTGTGTGTGTGTGTGTGTGTGTGTGTGTGTGTGTGTGTGTGTGTGTGTGTGTGTGAGAAGTCACTGGTAGTCGGGAGTAAGATAGATAGATGGATAGATTGATTACAAAACACATTGAATAGTCCCCAGTACACAGATTTTCGTCTATCAACCACATTAACTTTTTTCCATTTAAATTCCTTATATAGATTTTGTGTCGCCGACCGAACGCTTGATTTTCGGTCGAAGGTGGTCGGAAACAGGTCGTAAGCTTGGTGTAACTGAGGCTTAACTTACTCTATCACTCTGGATATTGTCATGCGACGAGAGAGTAGGTAACTTACTCTATCACTCTGGATATCATCATGAGAGAGAGAGAACCTTGGCATTGTCGACGCTAAAGAAGTTAACCGAGTCTAACAATGTTAGTCCAAATTGCAAAATCTCCTCCTTTATCAGAATATTTATAGACCTAACGCTCTCATGTACGGACGGGACGTCGCTGGGCTGTTTGATGACATTCCTAATTACAGGCCTGACTTCTATTTGCTCCAAGCGTGCTGAAGCCCAAACCCGGATTGAGTAGTAGTTATTATATGGACCGCATTAGACGCGTGGACATACATTTCACCCCTTGATCTCTACTGCGCAGTACAGCTGGGCCTCTCTCGCTTCTATGCGCAGGCGCAGATAAAACCATCTCATGCCAACTACCCCCGAACACGAACAAACACACAAATTCAACCACAGGGTCGGAAGTTGCACCCTAATCTACATAAAACAAGATTGTTGTTAGTCAAAACAAAATCCACATTAACCATCGCCTTGAAGACGCCAAATTGATTATTTTCGTAATTCCGATACCAGAGGTCAAAGAAAACTGGATGAAAAAAAAAAAATAGATCGCCACTCACTACGTTTTGCACACGGCCGGAATTTAGCTGATCAGAGATGTAAACTGATTTAGTTTACTATGTTCTTATGGTTTGTATCATAATAATCTTAATGCTTTATTAATTTCAGCAAAAGAAAGAAATTAGGAAACTGAATACGGAGAAAATTATCATTACCATTTGTTCGGTGGCATATGGCAATACCTAGCTTGCCTGGATGTTGTAGCAAATACTACACCGGAAAATCCCTGAGAGGACTCATAGCATAGGTCCCATACTGCACAAGCAATGGATGATCGGAGTTCATATCGAACCGAAGGCCTATCACTCCTGAGACCATGCGTGTGCGCGCGCACGCCCCCCCCCAAAAAAAAAATACTGCAGATGAATTTTTCAGTTAGTCAAGGAAAGGTCTTCCAATTAGAATAGATGTATCCGTTCCTATTCTTATTTTAATAATCAGTAGCTACATGCTGAAAACGGAGTGCTCTCTAGTGTCTCCTACGATGAAATTTTCACTTCCTAACAAGAAAAATTACTGGCATCAGCACATACTCGTCGACAAAAAATACTGCCACATCAATCCTTCACGAACCTATTCAATACATTGTTAATAGAAAGTGTTAAGAGAAGTTACACAAATATACCCACCCCGACCGGTGTAAGGCGTATGACACGAGCCCCAAATTCTAATTATATTCTAGATGATTCGTTGTAAGCGAGACGTTACTTTTACTTCTTATCCACAAAAGGACAACGACGATGAAATGGCATTACACATTTGGTGACATCAAGTATGGAAAATATCATTAACCGACGTGACTTTCCTTCCAGTGAAAAAAAATGAACAAATCATGAAAGAGAGATACTGTCGCTAAACCCAGCCGGATGTTCACCATGGTCATCCGATCCAACAGAGAACTTCGCAGACAGGCGATGAAGTCGAGGAAAACTCAAAGATAATCACTTAATCTGTCCTGCGCAATGATGCTATTTTAATTAAATAATGAGAGGAGGGGAGGAAGAGGAGGTAGGAGGAGGAGGAAAAGAAGGTAATTTTAAATAAATCGCCCAAATGGCAACGCAAGATAAACAACTAATTAACTTTGAGCTCGAAGTATCTCACCTGAATTAACGAATTTCATAAATTTCAGTTCAACCTTCAAACAACACGGACACTACTGTACCACGTCTTCTCGTTGCACAGCTAGAAAACGTATCAAACAATATAAATTACTTTATCTTTCTCCCATGTAACCCATCTGTCCTGCTGTTTGCCATTCAAAAACCTACCTAAAGACCTAGCCCAACATTTCCATGCTTCGCGCAAATGCTTGCACACTTCTGACACATCACTCATGCAGGCTTCTTTTTTCGTCTCCCTCTGACATGTGCAACGAAAACTGGCTGAACTTGGCATTGTGTGTGTGTGTGTGTGTGTG
>NC_134820.1:12822409-12832409 GCF_046742065.1 Oratosquilla oratoria | reverse complement strand
AGAAACATTAACCATTTAGATTTTAATCCTTTATTCTGGCTGCGGCCAAACGATCCTATTCAGCTGAGCGAAACCCATTCCACAGAGAAAGGGTTCCATGATGATGACGTATTTCTTTCTCTATTTCTCTTAGATAGTAAGTTTAATCATGGTGCACTCCAGACACCATGCATGAATTATGAATACAGTTGTGTTGTGGTGTCTAAATTATTCAATGGGCCGTAGTACGTGATCTGGTTCTCTATCTTGTGATGAACTGCTGCAGTGTGTCTGTACTTTCTCTTACGAAGTGTTTCCTGGGAACTTGTCTGTCTAATGTGGATGGACTAACTGTGTCGCCTTTTCCGAGGTGTTCGTTTTATTGTAAAATGAAAATTTTATTTATTTTCACACTAGCTTCATTAGTTGGCTTGTGGAAGTATGGATATAGTCAGAAGTGTATTGTAAAATATACAAAAGAAAAATCTAAAGCTATACGCCCCTAAAATAAGTAAATAAATCGATAAATAAATAAATTAGTAAATTTTGCGCGTTGTTATCTTTCTTTTCCTCTACCTTCATACCTATCACTCTCTTTCCCAATTGCATGTGATTAACCATAGTTGCGGATGACGTGTTTTACTCTACGTCCGATCTGTGGATAATGCTGTGATCATGTATACATACACAATATCCATTTGCTCATGTAGGAGAGTAACAGTTTCCGTTCTTCAGACAAAGACGCAGCGCTACTCGGGACTAAGCGAGTGGGTTTGAAACACTAAACCAGTTTTCCAACCTTTTTTCAGGCGACCCCAATATGATCCTCATAATAGACCGCGACCCCACTAATATACTGTAAGGCTACAAAAGACAAAGTTAACATAATTGTATTTTATCATAGCAATATGAATTTAAAAATTTAGCATACAAGATAATTGTATTTTATTATAGCAATATGAATCTAAAAATTTAGCATACAAGATAATTGTATTTTATTATAGCAATATGAATCTAAAAATTTAGCATACAAGATAAGTGTATTTTATTATAGCAATATGAATTTAAAATTTAGCATACAAGGTAATTGTATTTATTATAGCAATATGAATTTAAAATTTAGCATACAAGATAATTGTATTTTATTATAGCAATATGAATTAAAAAAAAATTAGCATATAGGATGTCTTGGCGACCCCAGGGTTGGAAAACAGTGCACTAGACATACGCCAGCGAGTAGGGAACGTGAGTACGTGTGGGAATACAACAGCTTGGCCAAGGTTGTATTTGATGGTCTATACCCGACCTAAAGAACAAAGGTCATGCAATAGAACGAGGTACCGAAACTGCTGTTTTCTTATATTCCTGCCTCTTTTGAAAATGTACATGTAGTATGATTAATACCAGTGTTAGAATTACTAAGACTTACAATCACAAATTTACCTAAACGGGTTCCTCTTAAAAGAGATCAACATTTAACATCAAGGTTGTGATGACTGTGTTCGCTTTGGTACCATAACGAACGTCACTCCAAATAACTACACATAACGAGCAAAAACTGGCTGACTTATCTCGACCTTGGCTGAGCGAGCCACTATAGTGAATATGTCCGCCAGTACACTTTTAAAAAAAGGCGGTCTAAACTCTTAAGATGTCACTGACCCCCTCCCCTTCCCCCACCTTTTCAACTGTGATCCTGCTGGACTTTCACACCAAGTCGCCAACACGAGGAAAAGATACTTCGGGGTGAAGCTTCATGACTCGCACTTCATGGCCTATGGCGGGTGTGGGTGGGCGCGCGGGAGGGAGGGGGTGTTATATCATCACTGTCCCAGCATTTCGTCCAGCACATCAGACGATGGCGAATTACGTGGACGCTCTCTTGGCCAAAGCTGGATCCTGGTAACATAAAAGCTCCCGCCTGACGCCACGAGGGGGCACTTCGCAACCGACAAAACCCCTTGGATACAACGAACTTTTTGTATTCTCACACTAATGTAACTGTTGACCTTGCCATACATGCCTTCATGCAGTCTAGCTGGAAGAAACTCCAATCGACAGGGCCATTAACTTGGGACTTTATCATGCAGCTTTGCGAGGCACAACGTACTTACTCCCACCCAGCCCCTGGGCAACAGCGACATCGAAGTTGTGTCTGGGGACAAAGGCACCGGAAACGTTTGGCGATGGGCGTGGCACTGCAACTCCGCCAGAACACGGTCTTAGATGGTCCCAAAACCACTTCAATTGGATGGTATAACACACACTGTTTATGTATGTATATGTGTGTATATGTATATATATATATATATATATATATATATATACATATATATATGTATATATATACATATATATATATATATACATACACACAAACACAAAGAGCCTTTTCCCTCCTATAAAGGAGGCAGCTAGGTCAAAGACATGTACCTACTCCCACCTATTGTACTCCCCGTCCACCACCCTTTCCTCCCTCTCATCTTCGCTCCTCATGGATGATGGGTCATCCCTGTATCTCGCCAACTACCTTGGGTCAGAAGCAATGTAGCAAGACACAGTGCATACATATACATATACACTTTCACCCAAATACAATCATTCACATTTACACTCAAAACTATATAATACACCCATACACTTCATACAATCATACAATCAATCGCAATCAGCAGAGGGTCACATTATCTCGAGCTGTATGGAACTTGGATCTACAGACCATGTTCAATTCCGATAATTACCATTCCGTTAGATAAACTCGTTTAAGGGTTTCATTGTTTTTTCTTACACAATGCACCACCGTAAGGATAAGGATTTGCCTGCAGGGAATTTTTTTCATGTTCTTTATGTTACACGTGAGATATTACCAATGGGATTCAAAGTCGATTTTTTTTCTAACGATATCCCCTACAATATCTTAAAATGTTTTACTTTGGCAAATTTCAGGTGATATACTGTAATATACACGAAAGGTACCAAAAAATCTGAGTGGGTTTACTATTTACTGCTATATACGACCTATATTATATGCAAGTGATCTCAGCCGCCTAAAGGAAACACCCAGGAGTCCGAGAACTGATCAAATTGTCGAACATGTCATGTGTCATATATGACGGTAATTTCTCGATAACACTGCTTAGGACTTGTCTAGGGTGGTTATTACAGGAAAACCATGGGTGAGTGCAGGAAGAAATCTGTCTGGGCTACAAGGCTGCATATTTACTCCGGGTATGTTTTTTTTTTTTTTTTTTTTTTTTTGACAGCGTAATAGAAATACCGACCCATGGAGGGAACTAAGAAGTCAATGCCTTCCAGCATGTTCGTCTGGACCTACTGGAAGTTGATTCTCTTTCGCTGTGGTGATTTCTCTCACCTGAATATGTCATATGAAAGCAAAGGCGTACAGCACTGAGGGAGGCTTAACAGTTACTAGAAGCTGGGAAATCGGATGAACGTGAAGCATGTTAGTTTTGTATGGCGTGTTGCTTCTCACGACCTGTACATTGCGTGTCGGTTCTGGTTGTTACACGTCGTCTGTTTTGACATTTACACAGTGCATGTCGGTTCTGAGTGTTTCTATTAGTGTGCTACATTTGACAGCCTGTATCGTGCCGTTCAAAGTACCAAGCCGGTTTTGTCTATTGCCAGGGCGTGTCGGTTTAAGCATTTGCACGTTGTAGTGCGTCGGTTCGTAACTGCCTCTGAGAAGCATGCTGGTTGTGACATATCGAGAACTGGTTCTGAAGGAGTTACAAGAAATGTGGTGGGTTTGATATGTTACAAATAGTTTTCGTTGCTGGAACAATTGTTGCAATGGCTGCATGTCGCGATTGGCTTGTAATACGGCGGGCCTTCTAGCTGTAGTTTCATGCAGTCTCAAAAACACAACAGTTCCGAAAATGACTCCTGCAAGAATATCCCAGACCAAGCAGATGCATGTTCGTTTGGTAGGCATGGCATTTATGTATTGGTATATGGCGCCTAATTGTACCATTTTATTTAACGGTTTCTAGCCGTGGCAGCTCCGACTACATAGGCCATAGGGGGTGGAGCCACAGGTATGAATGCAATACAACGGCGGGAGCCAGAATATAAGAAAACGTACCCTTCGGTAAGGGACAATTCAATAAAGATAAAGACCACTGCAGGGATGTAGTGTGACAGTTGTCAAGTTGAAATAGACGTGTTAGCTTGACAAAGCAATATCATGACTTTTTATGTTGAGTTTGAGTCGCATGCAACACGAAGTCTGACAGATACACGCATGCAAGTTGGTGTGGCTGACACGATATCTCCACCCAACAGGACAACCTATGCTATGTTCTGTAGAGTTGACAGTAGAATGAAGAACGTTCAGTTGGTTATACACGACAACTGTAGCGTGTGGCATAAGACTTGCAGTCGTGCTAGGTGAGCTCGACATTTCTGGATTGAATGTTGGATTGACCAAGCAACATGCCTGATGAGACAACTGCTTTTCTACAGATGCCAAATAACCTAGTACATGCTCCTGCATGACAGGGTTGTCGGCGATTAAAATGGCTCCACTATTGGTGCCAGTGAGAATGGAATTTTTCACAATCAGTCCGAAGAAAAATAAGACCATTCATTGAGCCGATGAACTTATTGACGACTCCATGGCCATCCAAAAACCCGGTGTCTGCTGTGCGTAGCGACCTTGCAGGGCTGGGAAACGGGAACCCTGGAGGTTGACCGATGTCCCAGTGGTGTAGTTGCGCTGTGGGGCTAACATCACGGGTGGCCCTTTCTGGTTTGAAAAAGTAAATCAATTGAACTGTTAAACTGAAGCCTTTGACAGCTATAGACTGCTTCATTACATCCCGCCGTTACGGAAATTACTCTGGTTCATGAGCGTAGAGAAGATGAAACACTCTTTGAGCTTCCTCTCTCTTACTACAGTACATGTTCTTTTGGAGGCATATGAAACTGAAGACATGTTCTATGCCAAACATGGTTCTTTAGTCAGCTAGTCCTCGCCATCGATTATTTATTGTTTTAGAAGACTTCAGCATGGTTACTGGTATAACAATGCTGACTGTCGAGTATAGCCTATGGCTCTGGAACTAAGAACGTTAAAGGTTCTTTCCTAAATTTCGCAAAGCCTAAAAGGATAAAGACTGTTGGTTCCTGGTTCCCGAGACGAGAGTCACACTAACGGATTTGATACTGCAATAGCGAAAGTATGGCTAAGGAGATCAATCACATACTAGTGTTCTTTAGAGAATTCAATTAAGTAGCAAGGTTGACCGTAGTGCTTAGTTCTCTGAGGATGACACGGACTTGCAGTTGCAATATTTTGTGTATATCATCTACTGTATGTACCCAGGGCTTCTTTCCCCTTATCAGGGAAGTAGCCAAGTCAAAAGGAAATACCCACTCCCACCCATTCCACCCCACTTTTCTCCCCTCCCATCTTAGTTCTTCATGGATGACGGGTCACTGCCCTGGGTCGGAAGCAATGTAGCGGGACACAGCTACATTATCCATACTGGCCATGATACACAGCAATCCAGCTGTGTATCATGTCCAAAAGAATCTCGAGATTCTATATGGAGAAGTTCTGGGGTGATGTGTGTCTAGGAGTAAGCAGTAGCTGTTTCCAATCGATTCGAAGCGTTTGGCACTATTCAGGACCCTAAAAAAACTGGTGGGGCGCCTACCAACGTGCAAACTGCCGAGGAGTACATCAAAGACCGTCCAAGTTAGAGGAGGGGTGTGGCGTCGCGTATTGGCCCAGGAGAATATAGAGAAATCGTTCTGCCAGATTATCTGGGGCCCTGGGCCAATATAGCATTGAATCAACAACCTGGAGATATCCTGATGAAGGATAAAGAGAGGCACGCCAGGGAAGTTATTCAGAGATGCCAAGACTTGTGTATATATATATATATATATATATATATATATATATATATATATATATATATATATATATATATATATATATATGTACAACACTGAATGGATCTAGATGGTGTAGTGGTCAAGTCACTACAAGCACTTGTCACGTGCTGGCAGTGGTTCGAGTCCTCGGGCGTACCACGTTTCAATTTCTGCATGTGCCTCCACGGTATATCCGATGTTGATGGCTTAGAATTAATGTGTACTGTGGTTGATATATATATATATATATATATATATATATACATATATATATATATATATATTTGAGCACTCCTAGAAACTTACTGACAACTAGGGTGAGGCATGGATGGCCCCCTGGACCGTATACTTTAGGCAGTTATATATGACTGACCCTCCTAGCTGCCAGCTTACCCTAGTTGGTGTTCGAGTGACAAATACCGATCCACCAATATATGAAAATGCGCCCTCTCTTAAGTGCGGTTTGTGGCTATGAGTCAATTGAAGGGTGGGCCGGTGAAGTCATGATCTGTGGGCTGCTTGCGGTGCTGTCCGCCGTTTGGTACTCCGGTTCCATTCTCTCAGACTGAAATTACCCTACTCAGTGTGACGGGCAAGGTGCTCGCTCCTCTGTTGCTAGCACAGGTTCGCTCCCATCCAAAGGCAATGTTCATGCCCGGTATGTCAACAACTGTTAGGATCCTAAAGCTTTTGTGTTCTTGAAGCGAGCCTACGTGAAACAAGGTTTGCTTGTAGCTTATGTTGACTTCAAGTGGGCGTTTCACTCACTGCATCATGGGGTTCTGGGGTCTTCTTTGGATCCGTGGGATTCCTGACTTGATACCTGGCACACTTTAGGACAGCGAGTGCTCCAAGAGTGAAGAGACATGTTCGGTTGCTTTCCTGTTAATTCACGAGTGACGAGGGTGCGTCTTCGCCCTGAGACATTATATCTTCACGAACTGGGTCTTGGGCATGGTTGTTGATCAAAATCATTGCAGAACATACACTGTCAACACTAAGGTCAATGACCTTATCTTTGCCGATGATGCTCTACTTCTTTCGGAATAGTTGAAGGTTAGGTTACAGCCCTCTTGTCACTGCATTAGCAGGTGAGATCGCTATGGATTAGGTCTCCTGGACCAAGCCTCGTGTTTGGGGTTTACGGGATGATGTAGCTATTCACGCACGTGGCGAGAATTTCCCGATCTTGAAAAGTTCCCCATATTTTAGTAGTGTAAACACATAATAGTGGGTCATGCATGGAAAGCCTTCCCCTGATTGGTATGAACCGTGATGTTATGAATTCGTTCAATTAGAATGTGGCGTTGTCAATATTTTATAAACGTCAATTCCGATTTTATGGGCACATTATACGTTTTCCTGATACGGATTCCACTCGGGGATTATCTTTGTAAGAGGCCCTTGGTGGAGACAGCAAGGGCATCCACACACTCGTAGTTGGGTCAAGTCATCATCTTGTTGATATCTGTTTAGAATAGAAATTGTGGTTTAGGGGGATTGCACGGGGTAACTGTGGGGAATGGCGTAGGTGGGTGAAAGTAATCCACCCCCAATATATACGCCCCATTGATGACTGATGAACCCCTCATATCACATCAAGCTTGACGTAATCATAACGTCTAAATAAGTTAGGCTCTCGGTGTGTGCTCGCGTGCAGCAAGGAGGGGCTTGTGAAAGACATCACATAATCCTTTCACAGAATAGCGGAGGGGGGGGGGGTTACGTGACGTTTTGTCGACTCTTAAGGGCATTTCTTGACAAAATGCTGAAAGACTTTATACTTAAACTTCGAGTAAAAGTAACGTAATCAGGTTGAGGATGGCGTGCAATTCCGGTCTGACGACCTTATGCGCGTTTAATTGACTTATGGAATACCGACTGATCAAAACACTGACTCATCATACTGAATGCGACAATGTGTGATCTGTACAACAATGTCCTGGGTGTATCTGGTTATGCAGCGATTTGACGTCATATTGAATATAACCGTATCTGCATTACAACATAAGTGTAACATACGAAATTGCGTGACATGGTTATGTGATCTTGTGGCAACATAGGAATGTCTAATTTGACACCAAAACATATGACAGCTGTGACAGTGTCAAGTGATGCAAACACTGAACATGAATAAGTAATAGACAATCTATTAGGGTCGCAGGCTATAGTACCAAAGCGGCCAACAAAGAAACATCCCATGCTACTCTGATTACTGAGTACACAATGCATGAGTGCGTGCGTACCTCCTTCACGCATGCGTACGCGCGTACACCTGACACAGGTGAACGCAGCAACACGCCCACAACTCCACTCAAAGCCCGTCCGTACTCACCCTTGCCATGCGAGCGTGCGGGCAGCACTATACCGGCTGACTACGACTACTATTACTACTACTACAAACTAAAACATAATGTAACTAATTGCCATGTATGGGTTGCAATTAGAGCGACTGGCTACCAAGTACTACAAAGGCTGTCAAAAAGTCCATGCATGACTTCCTGGGGTTACTCACCACGTCAGAAGACAGGGTCGGCGGGGGCAGGCTGTCCAGCGCGCGGGCACACGGATGCAAGTGGGCGAAGGAGCCGCAGTTGTTGTGGAAGCACCACTTGCATTCTATGGAAGGTAGAAGGGACGACAAAACATGAGTGCTGCTAGTAGGGCTAGTACTAGAATACCCTCCTCCTCCTCCTCCCCCTCCTACCCCAACCCCAACCACCCCACCAAGACTGGTGTAAGTACCAGTGGCACAGCTGTACCCAGAGGCACCACCCGGCCCTCCGCCCCCTCCCCCGGTGGAGCAGTAGGCACTGGCGTTATTCATGTAGTGCCCATTGGTGCCTCCTGGGCTGGACGAGTAGAGGCCGGCCGTGCTGTACGTGGAGGAGCACAGCTCGGTGGGCGTAAGGCTGCCACTGCTGTTGGAGCTGCTACTCGTTGGGCCCCCTGATGGGTGCTGCTGCTGCTGCTGTTGTTGCTGGGGGGCGCCCACACATAGGCAGGTGAGCGCGGATGGGCGGACATCGCTGGGTGACGTCACGTTGAACACCACCTGGTCGCTCTGAGTCTGCTGCTGCTGTCTGTGATGGTGGTAATGGTGGTGATGGCAGGAGCTGTTCGACGGTGGCTGACTGTTGCTGTGGTGGTTGATGTGGTGAGAAATGTGGTGGGAGATGTGGTGAGGGTGGTGGTACTGGGATGCCGTGCAGCTGGGAGCCGTTTTAAGCATGTAATTCTCCTTGTCGATGTTAAGAACATGCTTGCCGTTTTCGCCCTTGCTCTCCCCCTCACTGCTGGTGGCCGGGCAGCACAAGTTGTTGTTGTTGGGGGGAGTGGTGGAGGGCGTCGACGAGGAGGAGCCGATGGTGGTGGGGGAGTGGTTACTGTGATGGCGGATGTGGGAGGGGGGCGACGAGGCGATAGGCCTGGCTTTCATGGCCTCGTGCAGCAAGCCCGTGTCCAACATGCCTGATGCGTTGGGGGCAGACATGGCGAGGAGTCTGCATCACTCACAGCCTCGACACAAAAAGCTAAATTCTCGCACTAGCATGACGGCCCGACTGAGCCTATTGGAGGATGGGGCGGGGGAAGGCGGGGCGGGGCGGGGTGGGGTGGGGTGGGGTGGGTGCTACAGCACCGTTCTCCGTCGCGCAGCAACCCAACCGCCACCTCAGGTTACGTTGGACAGACACCCTTGCCCTCCCTCAGGATGACGTATGGGGGGAAATCTGCGTCTTCGGAAGTGGTGGCAGGATTTGCACTTGAGGAGGAACTTGCATCCGTGGTGGAACTGTAGTTGGGTCTGTACCTTCCACCGACAGGCATATAGCAGACACGATACCAGTTACGAATTGTCGTCACGGATTACGGGTTTCACTATTTTGGGCACTCGATGCTTTCTGTGATCCATTAGTTATATTTTTCCTTTCTTTTTTCAGAATGACACAGGAATTTAACCATACACCTAATTTTCTACGCAAAAACAACCCGTGGCTATCCACTACTGTATCGTCGTGAAAACATTAACTACAGGATGGAAAGACAAGAGACTGCCTTCTCTGTGCTCTTGACAGGGCACTGTGGAATACGGGTATGAAGCATGTTTCGAGAGAGT
>NC_134820.1:12809909-12817409 GCF_046742065.1 Oratosquilla oratoria | reverse complement strand
GTGAAATCGAGTTCGGACCGTGCGAAACAGTGGGCCTTTTTTCATAACTATTAAAAAAAAGAAAAAAAAAAATCTGATTTCTTTGCGGCAAATATTGAGTGGAGGAGTTCCAGTGCCCTGAATGACCTGAACACGCGAGAATTATTGCGACCCAACACATACCTGGAACACACACACATTCACGATCCCTCATCCATCCCGTATGGCCCTATGACCTTTATTTCGTAATGGGGACCATCAAAATCTGAAACCAATCGGAGATACACTAATTATTGCACTAAGCCCTATTCATCTGTTCGAAACCAGCAGGATGTATCCAGATGCACATCATGCAATGGAGGTGACGTGTGCACCTCACACACTAACTCCCTTTCCGTACCTCCTAGCATAGGTGACTGCCGGGTGCCAGGCCTCGTGCGTTCATCTCAGCGGCACCAGCTCTTCAGTAGGTTGTGTACCCACCAAACTATTTGAAATCCCTTGATTCCGTTCCGCACCGGGCGACATTTCGGATCAGATGAAGAATCGTCATCCCAGACTTCGACAGGGTGACAATTCTTCATGTGGGCTATCCTAGGGTGACAATTTTCCATGTGGGCCACCCTGAGTTTACGATTCTTCGGTTGTATAAGTTGATGACAATAAGCATAACCTTCATTCAACCTAACCTAATCTTTATTCCATTGTTGATATTCGGCGTACTGGGGTGACAATTCTTCAGATGGGATCTCGTGGGGCGACGATTCTTCAAGCGTGGAGGACATCCCAACCCCTTTGGTAACCTACCGAGAGTTCACTTGCAAACAGACTGCAATGGTTGGACTAAAACAAGCGCTATAAACCATTCACCAGTTTTCCTCAGAATATTATAAAAAAAAATATAACAAAATTACATAATTATTCGGCGAGTTCTTCTGTACGGTGATGTCATTTTCGAGTTTGTTCTGGCTGGAGACGAAAATAAAGATAAATTGCAAGAGAAGGGACGGTTCCCGGTATGAAGAGCGTCTCGATCTTTCCAGACCCTCCACGTTCAACTCCACTGATGCTTGGAGGAAGAGGAGGAGAAGGAGGAGGACTTGGAGGAGGAGGAGAAGGAGGACTTGGAGGAGGAGGAGGAGGAGGAGGACGAGGACGAGGAGGAGGAGGAGGACGACGACGATGAGAAGGAAGACGAGGAGGAAGACGAGGAGGACGACGAGGAGGAGGTGGATTGACACGCCCTCTACCCCACCCCATCCCACCCTCATTATAATTTTTTTTTGCATCCGACCTAGTTATGGACCAAATGGTCTCCTGTCGGCATGCTCATCCTTTGTAATCCTTTGCATAGAATCGCCTGACCTGAGCCGGAGCACATGTCATGAAGTACGATACTGATGCAGAGCACACATTTTCCTCATCTGCCCCCCGGCCCTGTACGGGAGATTAACAAGTGTGCATTAATAAATACGTTCGAGCAAGCACGTGTTGTACACACGCACACACACACGCGCGCGCGCACACACACACGAACTTAAAGCTATGTATGAAAAATTCAGAGTGAGAGACAGGAACCCACGAGCGTAGGTCCTTTCTGTATACTAATTAACTGTTGCCTTGAGTTCCGTAATGTGCAAAATCCGCAGCCCCATAGTGGCTGGCAACGGTCCTCGGAACTCCCCACAGATCTTTCTGGGAAGAAACTTTGAACTAATGTCTGTGTTTTATTAGTGTATGGCTGTTTCTAAGCCAACAATTGAAAGCGCTTTCGGTCGTCATTTTTCCATGTGTGAATTGGAGTATGAAATGCTGTTGAAGTTTATAGAGAAATATCTTGGGCTCAGTCTAGGGATCGAGTGTCAGCCCCTCAAGGCTGCACCTGGTGGAATTGACGGGGTTGACGGTTTTTGAAAATGGGCAGCTCCCATGTCCATCTTCTATGATCAATTCATGAAAATAAGTGACTGATCCCTCCTATATACTACAAAGAAGCAAATACAATTAGGTACACACACACACTCGATGGCGCAGTTGGTAGAGTTCCCGACTGCCACTACTGCGGTTTATGTTGGAATCCCGCCCAGGGCTAAAATAACTTTCAGTATCACTGCGCTGCGAGTCGTTACTCCAACTCTCGTGGGCGATGAGTTGTGTGTGTGTGTGTGTGTGTGTGTGTGTGTGTGTGTGTGTGTGTGTGTGTGTGTGTGTGTATGTGTGTGCGTGTAAGGTCACAGCATTACATATAGATCGGTCATATATGAGCTCTGAGCTCTCACCCGGGAGGGAAATAACTGTCGATCACGAGTCCAACACGTGATCCAAGACCATGGTGAATCACACACACACATCAGTCCCCACCTGAAGGTCACTCTCCCTTGGGAGAAGAGTTGGTGTGTGTCTGTGTGTGTGTGTATGTGTGTGTGTGTGTAGGTGTGTGTGTGTGTGTGTGTGTGTGTGTGTGTGTGTGTGTGTGTGTGTGTGTGTGTGTGTGTGTGTGTGTGTGTGTGTGTGTGTGTGTGTGTGTGTGTGTGTGTGTGTGGGGCCACATTATTACCCATAGATCGGGCAATATATGAGCTTTGTGCTCACATCCGGGAGGGTAAGAGCTATAGATAGCGAGGCTAGCACGTGATCCAAGACAAAGGTAAATATTACACACACACACACACACACACACACACACACACACACAAACACACACAAACGCATGCACACATACCAACAGATACATGAAGACTAGCATTCTAAAATAAGCCTGCCCCACTCGCATGGTTCCACACAAGGTCAGTGGACCAATATAGGATGTGTGACCTTGGACGGGGTGTACAAACAGGTAGAAGAACGAATGCTATGACATAATGATAACAAAAACGACATTGTCACCACCCAGTTACCTAATGGTGAAAGTAATAAGATTTGGAAGGATTTGGATAGAGGCACTTGGCCGGCCACATGGGAAAGGGGGAAAAGGGGAGAGGGGAGGGAGCGAGCGACAGAGCGAGAAAGAGAGAGATAAGAGAGAGAAGGAGTGGGAGAGAAAGGGAGAGAGAGAGAGAGAAAGAAAAAGAGAGAGTGGGAGAGGGAGTGGGGGAGAGGGACAGACAGACAGAGAGAATAGGAGAGGAAAGAGAACGAGGAGAGAGATGGATAGATAGAGAGAGAGGAGAGAGGGATGAAGAGACAGAAGAGAGAGAGGGGGAGAGAGAGAAAGAAAGAGAAAGCGGAAAGGAGATAGAGAGAAAGAGGGGATACAGAGAGGAAGGGATATAAATAGAGATAAGGAGTGAGAGAGATAGAGATTGAGAGAGAGAGAGAGAGAGAGAGAGAGAGAGAAAGGGAGATAGATAGACAGAAAGGGGAAACAAACAGAGAGAGGAAGGTATATAAAGAAATAGAGATAGGGATGTAGAGAGAGTCAGTGAGTGAGAGAGAGAGGGGGGAATGGACAGGGAGGGTGAGAGAGGGTGTGTGTGTGTGTGTGTGTGTGTGTGTGTGTGTGTGTGTGTGTGTGTGTGAGAGAGAGAGAGAGGGAGATAGAGAGAGAGAGAGAGAGAGAAAGAGGGAGATAGAAAGAGGGGATACAGAGAGGAAGAGATATAAATATAGGAATGGAGAGGGAGGTACAGGAGAGAGGGATTATATTTATATATTTGTTTATATATATATATATATATATATATATATATATATACATACATACATGCAGGAAAAACACTGGAAGCGTGTGTTCTTGAAAATGCAAGGTTGACCACGAGGAAAAACTATTAAAACAGAGCGCTTTCGTGTATTCATATCTTCAGTGCAAATAATACATTCTGGAATTCAAGAAAAGACCACCTCGCTTGCGCGGGATCGGGTTTTGTGGGAGGGGAAGAACGTCTGTTAGAAAATGAAAAGATAGTAGTGTATAAAAGAGGGCTATTGCCACCGGGCGAATCGCGAGCAATTAGGGGCTAGATTGTTGTCATGGCATAGGAGGACTTGACCAGGAGCTTGGAGGGAAGCGCCCGACGCCGGAGGTTAGGAGGTTGGGATTACCAACGGGGTTACCAACGGGGTTAGGATCACCAACGAAAGTTGAGAAAATGGTAGGAGGCGTAGTAGTAGAGAAAGGGGGAAAAACGGAAAAATCTTTAGTGGGAGGTAAACTGAAATGAGAAGTTGTAGTATAAGAGAAAGTGAGAAAGGAAGCGAATTTTAGTCGAAGAAAAAGGAAGTGTATATGTTTGTGCGTGGGATGCGGCTATGTTCGTGAGAGGTGTGTGTGTGTAATTTACGGTTAGTGAGTAGATTTCACTTCCCGCGTTTAGAGGGCGTTCCTGATTAGCCCCAGGTAAGGCATGAGGATTCCTGTTTTACCCCAGGTCAGGTTTTGAGTAACGATATTATTATTATTATTATTAATAATACATAGTGAAAGATACAAAGGTGCAGAATATATAGGTGGGAAACGAAGGGAACGTGGAGACATCCTGGTGAGATAGAATGTCTCCACGTGTGTGTGTGTGTGTGTGTGTGTGTGTGTGTGTGTGTGTGTGTGTGTATGTGTGCGTGTCTTTTCCCCCCGTACAAGGGAGACAGCCCAGTCAAAAAGGCACGTACCCACTCCCATCCACCACCCTTTCCTCCCTCTCATCTTAGCTCCTTATGGATCAAGGGTCATCCCTGTAATCCGCTCCGTGCCATGGGTCAGACGCAATGTAGCAACATACGGTACATCTAAAGCAAGGCCGCTTATTTAATCGGCGACCCCCACCCCTCCTCGCACTCTCTCCGTCCCCTTCATGCAGAAAAAGACGGGGAGAAATCCCTTCGGGTTGCGTCAAAATATCATCCACACATAACCACTCCCTACCCCTCTCCCCCGTCCCCCTCTCTTGCACCACAGTATCTTCTATACACAGCCTTTTTCCACTATCTCCCTCCTTCTCCCTTCCTCGTTCATGTTATATATATATATATATCCGAATTTTTTTATGACAGTCCCATGCAGGATTCGAACCTACTGCTATCGGCCTCATAAGATTACCTTCGCAGAAATTATCGGATTGATGTCGCTGTTACTAGCGAATTTCTCATATATATATATATACATATACATATATATATATATATATATACATATATATACATATATATATATATATATATATATATATATATATATGTACATATATATATACATATATATATAACATATATATATGCATATATATGCATAAGGACATACACGCCTATGGAAATACATACATACATACACGCATATATTTGTATATATATACACATATGTAGAGTGGAAAAGGTGGTAGAGAAACGCAGGTAGGAGTAGGAACACTATATTGCTGACGTTTCGACTACAAATCTGAAACGTCAGCAATATAGGTCCTACTTCCAACCTGCGTTTCTCTACCACCTTTTCCACTTTTCAATTGTCAAACCTTTTCTGCGACACACACACACACACACACACACACACACACACATATATATATATATATATATATATATATATATATATAAACATTGAGAGAGAGAGAGAGAATGAAGTGAGAAACTCGAGTTAAAATGCCTAAGAAAAAAATTGTCTTGGGTTTGTTTTCCCGGATGTGACGTCACACTGTCGAGGAGCAGGCCTACCGACCAAGAACCAAGTCGCTTGTCCAAAAAAAAAAAAAAAAAAAAAAAAAAAAAAATCTTCTTTGCCGTTCTTCACGATGATTTTTATTTCGTCGTTTTCTCTTCCATCCCACAAACCATGGATGTTCCCCCTCCCTTCACTTAGCACGAACTCGTGCAATTACCTTGTTCTCTGCTCATCATGGCCTGTAGATTTGTTCGGTCTGCAGCCGGAGCCAGGCGAATTTCTTCAGTCGAGGAGAACCTCCCTGGCTCGGACGGACCCAAAGCCTCGCGAGAACCTTCCACCTGACGCCCAAGAGTCGAGTCGAGTCGACCGCAGCCCGCGAGGATACCATCTATTTCATCTTCCGTCAGGCCCCTCCCTTTGCTGAATAACATCCCTCGAGAGAGAGACGGAGATAGATAGATAAAGAGAGAGAGAGAGGGGGGGGCGAGAGAGATGGGGGAGAAGGACGAGAGAGGGAGGGGAGAGGACGACCGAGAGTGGGTGAGAGGAGAGGAGAGAGAGAGATAGAGAGAGAGAGAGAGAGAGAGAGAGGAAAAGAGATAAAAAAAAAGGCATCGAAGTAGAGAGAGCGGCTCGATACCCCCGTTTGCTCCAACCCAACTGCACTACCCGTGGCACATTTCAGGAATACTGTTCTAAGCGACGCCAAGTGATTCTATTCACCTGAGATCTGTGCGTGCGTGTGTGTGATTCACCATTGTCTTGGATCACGTATTGGTCTCATGATCGACAGCTATTTCCCTCCCGGAAGAGAGCTCAGAGCTCATAGATGACCGAACTATGCGTAATGCTATGACCTTACACGCACACACATAACTCCCCGCCCACGAGTTGGAGTAACAACTCGCAGCGCATCGATACTGAAATTATTTCAGTCCTGGGCAGGATTCGAAACCGGACCGCCGTAGTGGCGCCGGGAACTCTACCAACTGCGCCGTCAAGAGTGTGTGTGTGTGTGTGTATGTGTGTGTGAGAGAGAGAGAGAGAGAGAGAGAGAGAGAGAGAGAGAGAGAGAGAGAGAGAGAGAGAGAGAGAGAGAACCGAGGTTCCGGCGTGAATAGGTTGAGGTTCACTCGAAGAGCGCCTCTGTATCTGCAGTGTACATCGAGAAATAGTCTCGTTGTCGTCAGGCGATTTCCTGAAGCCCGAGGGAGGTAACTCTCCTGAAAGGTTAATGACACCACAACCTTCGAAACGTTCGATCGTGTTGATTACTGCTGCTGCTGCTGAGGCTTCGAGTGGGGTTCGAACTCAAGAAATAAAATGAGGGAATCAATGAATAATCAACGAAAATGCAATGAAACACCTTGATCATTTTATTCTGTCTAACGCCAGGCAATTCCGTTCAGGTAAGGACACAACTCAGTAATGAAATGGGTTAACGCTACCAAACCCGCTTGCTACACTGAAGAATGTAATTACAGACCATCTGTTCTACAACCCAGTCTAGAGTATTCTATCGAGCTCAGTGCAAGATACCCTACACGCTCCATCCACATTTCACGCTGAAGGAGTTACTCGTAATATCCTGATGGCCATTTTGCAATTTCACTTAGGTTTACGCTAGGTCCTGCACTTAGTAAACCCGTTCCAGGTAGAATTTAACTGGGTAGTTAGTAAACTGCCTTCGAATGATCAATATAGTATGCAATCATATGAACTAACTCCCCCCCCCCACACCCCGCGATCCTTGCCAACTCCCCAAAGGCTCCGGTAGCCAGCCCGCCAGCCAGCGGTCAGTAAGCGTTGTTCCCATTTTTGTCACGACAGAAGGAACGAGGCGCTACCCAGGTGGTTGACCGCAGCGATTGATTTATCGATTGGTGATAGATGTCTCCCACAATTCAGAATTTGTCCAGTAGAAATGTACT
>NC_134820.1:12794909-12807409 GCF_046742065.1 Oratosquilla oratoria | reverse complement strand
GTGCTCCTACTAAAAAATGTACTGCAGCACGCTCACACGGTCTCCTGGATGCCACAGAAGCTTTGTATACAACTTCGTATATTTTGTATACAAAAGCTTTGTATACAACTTCGTATATTTTGTATACAAAAGCTTTATATATTTCTACAACGTAATACATATGTTTTTTCATCTCGGCTCAAGTATGCCAATAAAAAGGTTAATTATGGTGACCTCTTGATCAAAATAATTATTCTTTACATAAGTTAGCTACATTATTTTAGATTATTTACACACTGTATAAAAACGAAAGCTTCACTACAACTATCGCTAAGAACATGTCAATCCGTTTCAGTAAATGACATTTCCTTGCATTTATTCCTTTACTACTGTCTTGTCTTGTTCTTGTTTTATCTTTCCTTTTGTTATATTTATTCCATATAATTTTTTGTTATTCACTTATTTCTCCCGATTGTCTTTTTCTAAGCTTATTTATGTTGTAAATTTAATCAAAATGTCCAAAAAACAATATCTCTTATCTGTTAAAAAAAAATCTAGCTCCACCATTTAGCTTCCCGTGTATGTTCTGTACGAAAATAATATCACTGTTGCTGGAAAGTTATTATAAGCTTTCTTCTCCTGCCTTTCCGAGTTCTATATGTTAATATATTATTATCATCGGCCGCCTCTTTTCTCATGTTCTTTTCATTCCAATCATGTATTTTCCTCGGTTCTTTCTTAATTTTCACAATTCCTAAAAATATAAAATAACCTGCGGCACTTGACACGATCACTATTCATCAAACACAATGACGATGCACGACAAATGAACATAATCTATGACGTCAATTCGAAGCAGATGGCCCCGTGGGTAGGTTTTACGAGAACAGTTGTAGCAGACGACGTTTTAGGGATAGGATCAGTAATTTAGATTTGCAATAAATAAAATCTTTTTTGTTTAATTCATTAAGCTATTGTTGACTTGGGTAAGTACTAAAAACATATTCCGGTAAAATTAGGAACGTTTAATTTTCGAAGTGGTTACGCTTTAATGCGTCGGGAGGGCGATCTTGAACAGTAGGAGGATGACCCTCAGAATCTGGCCGCTTAGTCGGTGCAAGTCAACGCCTCTATGGCATCAAAAGTCCCGTTTTCTAATCGGCAAAAAGAAGGGGGAGGGTGACCCTAAACTCAAGTGTTTGGTTCAAGTCGATCTCGATTAGCAGTCCTTTTCCTTTTTGCCTCTCCCCTCTACCTAACACCAGTTATCATCATCCGGATAAGGGGCTACTGTACTCAATCTATCATATTGTTCATGTCAAGCTGGGGATGGAGTAGATGGCTCAGACGTTTGCCCGGGAGCTCTTTTCATAGAAGGACTGAGTACGGCTAGATGCATATTGAAGTGCCTTCTGCGCTGTGCGCAAACGAACAAAACTGAGATTGCTAAAGTAAGAACCAAACAAACGACGCCATATCTACATCCAGTCGAACCACCTGATACACGACGTCGTCACAGGATAGGATGGGTTTCGCTGACGCGTCCTTGTCTCCGCTGGATCGGATGTCAGAAAGTCACGGTCGACATAGGATTCCTGGACACCTAGGTTACGACCCATTTACATAAACTAAGGATCTACAAGACACATCACATGAAACGATGAGATGAGACGGCAGTTAACAAAATCTTTCCCAATAACATGGTTACTTAAATACATAACGTATGTTTATAGATATATGCTTTCAAAACAAGACGAAGGATATGGCGTCATATGATATTATTGTCTGCATGAGAATTCCGTGCCCCAACACGTCGTTTCAAGCCATTAGACCAGCCCTGTGCAACCTGTGGCCCTTAAAGGCTTTCATTGCGGCCCTTTCTCCTAAAAATAAATAAGTTATAGTGCGGCCCTAGAACAATTCTAATTTTTGTGATCCCAATTTAGATCAAATCAGTAACAAACAAATGATCTATCTTTACCAGTATAATCTCACATAATATGTCTTCCATTGTAGTAAATCACATGAAATAGTAAGGTAATGTGGCCCTCCATATCACCATAGTCGCGACTTGTGGCCCTTTGGGAAAAAAGGTTGTACACCCCTGCATTAGACTAACTGCAAGTCAAAGCGTCGTGCAACATGGCTTCACACGATTTCGGGAGCCTCACTAAACGAGGCATAATGCGACATGACGTCATTAATTTGAAGTCACAAATGTTGTTATATGAGACATCGCACGACATGACGTCACATGAAGCAACAAGTCTCACCTTATATATAAGGCATATTAGGCCGCAAGATGTCTTCGTCTTTTTGTCTTGCTACAAGATACACCTTACGACATAACGCAGCAGTGGGAAATCACAGGTTTCGGTTTCGTTGTACAAGAAATCGAACGACATGACGTCACCACAAAGACACGCGACACGATGACACAATCAAAAATCATGTTGACATCTATGCTCCGTTCTACACCACTTGATGACTCCGGTGTCAAGTCTCGACACTAGACACTGACATTAAGACACCAGCAGAAATCCCAGAGGGCAATGATCTCAGATGACCAGGCAGAGGGAGCTCTGCATGGTGAGATGGGACTACGTCGTTTGTTGAGACTGATGACAACCGCAAGCGAAGCATTATCCTCCAATTTGGGCTGCTGCACGCACGCATGGCACAGCTAGCCACGGGGCGGGTGGAGGGAAGGAGGAGAGGAGGAGGAGGAGACATTCTGTAATCAGTGACCAAGTAAATTCACACGTCCGATTAGCAATATTGTACGATACACATGCACTCCATTTGCAAACGCACGCAAGAACACCCATACACTCACACATCCACAAGTGTACATACACGCGCGTGCACCCCGCATACACAAAATAATACAAGTCTTTCACTATTATTATATACAAATGCGTTCATATTATGTACTGTAGAAATGAACGATATTCGTTTATACGAACGCGCATGCACACTCACACCTCACTCTATATCCTCCCTTTTACAATGCCATACACATTTGCAACTTTGACTCTGAGCATCGCCGGAATCTACTCAGCTGAATGGATTAGTATCTTCACGAGCCGTTTCAGTTATTATCCTGCTTGTGCACTACTCGTGGTCTTCGAGTTCAACCGCAATGTCAACCCTTGGCCCCTTCGAGATGCCACCCACCCGCCAGGCCCCACACACCACCGGAGCGCCACACTGCCCTTCAACTGCAGCAGCGCTCACACAACCTACCTACCCTCAGTTCGAGTCTGATACTCAAACACCCAATTACGCATCAGAGCTAACTGGCCCACATCTTTCTCTACTGTTTAAACAATTTCCTAGGAACAACAATGAATCAAAAAGACTCCAAGACGCAAATTTCCCTTTGCACATCAGTCGAATGCCCAAGTCTACCTCTTCCAGGTCAAAGACAATCCTTCGCTGAATAAAATCGGCTGGTCCCGTGCCATGCCATGTCTGCTACTGCGTTGGAGGACTGAGTCACGATTATCTCGATTCCCTCCGTCCCTCTTTCCTTCCCCGTCCGAGACAATGACTTACGGTGCATAGAATCGTTCGCCAAATCATTCATTAATAGGTCAGTACATGTAGAGCACCCCCGACAGCATGCTGCTATCATCTCACACAGCTTCACCCTTCAGGAAAGAGTAAATCTTCTTCAGAAGACCTTATGAGTATAATTTCATCACATAATGATCCTATCACTACGATTTATCTGGTGTCCCACTTCTTTAGTGTACCCTAGATGAATCCAGATATATACATAGAGTAAAATATTCCTTTTTAAAATATTTTCATTTTGTGTACAAATTTGTGTTTTGCATTACGAATATCTGATATCATCAAGTGTAAAACTAGAAGAAAAAAATTCTTGAGAGAATGTAGGCTTCCCAATGAGAATGTTATTTCATCTTTTAATTAAAATATCTAATTCCATGGCCCCGTTCAGGGGCTGAAAAAAAAAAAATCCAATCCAATCCAATCTCGGTACTCACTCAATTCTATGCACCCGAGAAGCCCTTCAACTTTTTACTTTCAATTTATTCTTTTTAGTAATTAATCATTTTAGATTGTAATTAACATGTGCGTCTCCCTCACTAAAAGGAATACATATTTTTGATATTTGTTTGAAAATACATTTTAAATGCGCGATACCAAATTAAAGTGTTTGCAGGATCATACGGAAATGATCCGTTAAATAGGTGTATGGACCTCTGAAATACATCTATGGAGCCCCAGTTCCGCCATTTATTTCATGTGGGCCCAAGAAATCCGACGCCCCATCACTCTCATACATCCACGACCCGGCTCCCACCGGGGCGGAAACCGACCTGGAGGACTGAAACGGTCGACCCAAGCCACCACCCTCTCGGAGGCGGCGTCGTCGTCGTTACTCACGCTCCTCGGCTTTGGGGGGAGATCCCCTCAGAAACAAAACGGTTACTTGTGACTACAATTACTCTATTCTATTACTGGTACAGAGAGAATCTTCACTCGTCCATTCAAGCTACAAATGGAATAAGCCAGTGGTTCTTAACCTTGTTGGAGGTACTGAAACCCGCAAGTTTCGTGCATGCATTCATCGAACCCTTCGTAGCTGGAAAATATTTTTTTTTCTTAAAATTCAAAACATAGGAACTATATACTGTATTAGTGCACAAACTGTACCATGGATCATTTGCACACGAAATCACTGTGTTCAAAGAACAAAACCAACAAAACATGAATTTCACATAAAACAAAAACATAATGAATATTTACTGCAAATCAATGTGACTTTTGCTGTTGCCTCTCAGAGACAATTTCAGAAATGTGCCGAACCCCGGAAACTGGCTCACCGAACCTCTGGGGTTCGATCGAACCCAGGATAAGAAACACTGGAATAAGCGTTTCCAACTTTTGCATGTATCTTCATAACTCAACCAAAATAAAACTCATCATTGTTAAAGACTATTCTAATTGCTTTGAATACACTTTCCCATTGTTTACCACCTAAGCGGACTTTTACAAGGAGGACAGAAATATTCGAGAATAAATTATTTACAAGTTATCAAATATGAAAGAAAAACAGAGTTAAAAAAAATATCTTCAACAATCTACGTTATTTCGGTCATTCTGATGATTATGTCGAGTGCTCCATTTCGGAGTAGAGTAAGTGGACCTAGCCCAGCCCACGTGTCTCCCTCACCAGATGGGCTCAACTAACACCATTACGGTTTAATTACATTTTTTTTCTTATTCAATCGAAACCTTAAATATTACAGGAAAATATTATATTATACTCATTATCTCTGTATTCACCTCGGATCTGCTGCAGTCTCTGTCGAGACAGCCAGACACCACCCTACCGCAGTGAGCTCAGAGCTCATTATTTGTCGATCTCTGGGTAGGTCTGAGACCACTCACACTCCACACACCGGGACAGCAAGGTCACAACTCCTTGACTAACGCGTCCCGTACCTACTCACTGCTAGGTGAACAGGGGTTACACGTGAAAGGAGACAAACCCAACTTATCTCCGCCCGGCCGGGGAATCGAACCCCGGTTCTCTGGCTTGTGAGGCCAGTGCTTTACCACTCCGCCACCGAGCCGCGTGTGTGTGTGTATGTGTAAGTGTGCATATTTTGCGGGGGGGAAGGTATGTGGGATGAACGCTTGTGTAGGGATGATGGGTGGTAATGGACATGGAACTGCCTAATGTAGGCCTTGTGGTCTCTTCCAGTCTCCACTATTCTTATGTTCGTGTGCATGTACATGTGTGTGTGTGTGTGTGTGTGTGTGTGTGTGTGTGTCGCGTTCAGCTCCGCCCTTAGCGCCCCGTATACACGGACTCCGACCCCCCACCCCACCCCCCGGGACCCCCAGCGGCCACTGATGACTGCCACTTGCTTTGGTTGTCCAGGCAGAAGCTCCCGATCGAGGCCCCATTACGGCGATTATTGAGACCGTGTCAGTAATTTGTCACGACATTCCTCCTCATAGCGTCGCCAATGGTGGCTACTAATGTGCAAACCGTTAATCCGTTAAAAACGGTTATTCTTAAGGCGTTATTCAAAATACTTTTTTTTTAAGTTAATGTATTATCGCTAGTTTCCTTTAATCCAAAATGCCATTGACTTCCGTTGACCCGTTAGTTATCTTCTGTTACAGTTCGTTTAATGGCAAAAAGAGATTTAAATGGCCCCGATGACTCAAGTCAACAGAACTTTGGACTGTGGGCAGTGTGGGGTAATCGTAGACCACACAGAGATGGCATCTCGATCAACTCCATTGAAATCGGCCAGGACGAGGTACAATAACGACTGAGCTGCTTGAGAACCCTTCCCTGGCCGCATCTTGACATATCTGTGCCGGAGAGGAACACGAAGGGCAACAACAACGTTTTCCGATGTAAAGTCAGGGTCCACGAGAGCATCAACAACATCAAACGCCAAGTCAAGAAGGAGGCTTGCACGGCAACATCGAACCGTGCCAAGAAGATGCACTGTTCCAGCCCCAGTGTGCCCAGCGATGGATCCATTCCACCAGATGCCAGGAGGCCAGTCAAACAAGCTCGCCAGCTGTTTGTGAGCGAGTCCTCTGGCACCTACAACGCTTGTGTGGACAAGAAACTCGTCGACTTGGTCCAGGTTCACAGAGTATCCCAAAGTCCTGAATCCCAGCAAGTGATTCTCTCCAGAAGAACTAGCGGATTAAAGGATTAATGATTAATTTTCGTTCCTCTAACGTCGGAATTAGCGGATTAACGAAGCTAACGTTTTCCATGAACTTGCCTACCACTGCTGGAGTCGAGTGCATGACAACGAGCGAAGTCGTGTGTCTCAACGAGCGGAGTGCATGGCAACGAGCGAGGTGGCTACGCACGAGTGCGTAAAACGGGGTGCACAGGACGAGTGGCGTGTATCTCAATAACTGGAATGCATGACACCGAGCCGGGTGCATGACAATGGGTGGGGTGCATGTCAACGAGTGTTGTGCATGACGAGCGGGGTCCATTTCAACTTGTGGAAGCGAATACATGACGAGCATGGCAACGTGCAGTGTGTATGACAACGCACAGAGTGCATGACAACACAGCACAAAGCATGCGTGTACAAGTGAGCGATGCATCGCACCCGCAGACGTCAAATATTACGTAACACACCCGCAGCACAGCGCCACAACAGCACGTGGACCGACACGCTGGGACGTTCAATGGGTCTTGTGGTGCCCCAAGGGCATGCTCACTCCAAGGATATACCAAAGTCCTACTAAGGATACTTACTCCAAGGTCCCGAGAAAAAGTCCCAGGAGACTCGCCAAGGTCAAAGGGGTTTACCAAGGTCCCATTAAGGCCCGCCCAAGGTGATGGTCATCATGGACTAGGCCAGGGAATAATCACCAGGGTTTCGCCAAGGGCACACCGCCTTCGTCTTGGCAACAACATTGACAGAGTCCTTTGCAACCCGGTGGCTCCTCCTATTTTTGCAGAGCGTCGCGCCATCATAGGAATCCATTCAGTGGTGGCCAGTTTCGTTTTCTTTAGGCTAACGACAGGCTGGTCTCGGTCAGGCGAGTTAGGATCGAATCATCCTGGCGAATAAAACCGCGTGCCACTGTCCAGAATATCATAATGATCATCTCGTCCAGACAGCACCGCATAAGCGGTCTACAAAAACGGAGGACGCGGCGGCATCTCCACGAAGCAACAGTCAATTCACGTCAATGCACTGGAGGCAAGCACAGGACGGTGTTCTCTGTCGTTAAAACCTTCGGTGGAGAGGAGAGGACAGAAATTAATGGAGTCAGCTTGGCACAAGCCGGAATAACGGAGGAGTTAGTTACGACAGGCTCGAATCCCTTTACCACGGAAACGAATCAAACAGCCCGGTGGCAACAACAATCAGAGAGACAAAGCCACCCAGTATGAAAAAAAGGAATGAGCGATAATATAAGGTACAGCCTCAAGCTCGCGAAGCAGCGCGTAGGAAGTTATGAGAAGACTGCGTACCGCGAACCGAGGTATTGCACTGTAATACCAATAAGGCCTATTTCAGTGCAAGCAGGCGTTAACCTATCATTTTACTAGCTTAGACTGATCGTGACCAGACGTGGCGAGATGTGCTGGGTCCTGACTGAGTACTACGAACGTGAGTTCGTCTGTAACCAGAGGAAAGCGTTAGGAGAGGTAAGAGTTTCCTGTACACGTGCTAAGACTGGTCGGGATAATTACTCACTGGATACATTCATTCATTCATTTTGTGTCCTCTAGTCATACTTGTCTTCCTCTCGTCGGGAAAACGGTTCCGCTACTTCTGGAGATCGGTTTCGTCGACAGAGGACAAAATATGACGATATAATCCATTGTATGTACGCCCGCATGGAGACAGCAAACCTCCCTGCATGGGACACGCACGCACACACACACACACAAGCACATTGCAAACAAGAAACACGACTACACGCAAACATTTACATACCCTTGCTCTCCTATTGAAATTTATTTACTAATTCTCTCTCTCCTACATCTCACTTCAGTTTACCTACCACTAAAAATATTTTAATCTTTCTGGCTGTCCCTACGACTTAAGCCTCCGACTCCTTTCTCATCTTTGTTGGCTGAGATCTTGGATAATAAATGTCCCAAAAAGAATCCTCTCACAGAGTACCTCGGGGACCGAACGCCGATACCTCCTTGACCACGTATAATCCTCCTGAACCACACCCAAGCGCTTGTTGGCAATAGCCGCCTTTCCACACCACTTTCCTTCGTCTTCTAACAGACCGTTCTTCATCTTCTACAAAACCGATCATGCGAAAACAGGTGGTCTTTCTAGAACAGTGTTTCCCAACCTGGGGGTGCTGACATAAATTATAGGGGGTGCTAGGACACGCACGCACGCGCGCACACACACACACACACAAACACACAAAAATAACATATGTATCATTGATTACCTAGTTGTGCATATTTGACTTAATCCATGTTATTTTATTTTTCTAGGGTGTTCTTATTTCTTCCACAAACAACACAGTCAATTTGTTTCAGTTCTAAGGAATCAAGAAAATAAATCATCAAGCAGTACACTTCGCTTTCTTTTATCCTTCCAATAACAAGATAGGGGTGCTGGACTGCTTAAACATGACAACAGGGGACGCTATGATCGGAAAAGATTGGGAAAGTGTTCTAGAGAGCCCATGCCCAATGTGAGTGAGAGGGCCAGCCAGAGATAGTTAGGCAGCGGTGGTGATACCAGTAGATGATTTCCGGCTGTTTCTATTTGCTATAAAATTTGAAAAATCACTTGTTCTTGTCTGGTGGCTTCATCAATGACAAGACCATCTCAGCTTGTTGTTGTACTGAATCTTGACGACTCCGGTCATCTGAAAAGCAACATCCATTTCCAGACGCTTTGTCCTGGACTTTCTTTCTTTCCAGTGGTATTTGACGTGGGTGGAATTTTCATCTCATTAATATTTTACTGGAACAAGCCCAATTTTTCAAAATACATTACTGCTAATTTCACATTATCTTCAGCACGGGAGTGATGGATCATCGATCCGCAAGTCCGGAGGGATTAATTCGACCAGGGAAAGTTGTGCTACCCCGCACCCCTCTCTCTCTCTCTCTCTCTCTCTCTCTCCTTTTGCATCGCAGGGAACCCCCCCACCCCACCCGGCCCTTCAACTAGATCCAATTGCTCGGCGGTGGCCATAACAAACGTTAAGGTCATAAATAGCAGTGGAGGGGTAAACCAAAATATCCTTTCGCTGCGCCCAAGAGAGGTTTCCATCGATCAAACAAAATTACCTAAGGCAGCCGGAGCACATGTATAACTCGAGAGTAGCATCAAAGAGGTTTACGATGGATTTGAGGAGAGAGAGAGAGAGAGAGAGAGAGAGAGAGAGAGAGAGAGAGAGAGAGAGAGAGAGAGAGAGAGAGAGAGAGAGAGAGAGAGAGAGAGAGAGAAACTCAAGACGAATCTCCTGTTGCGGAAACTCTCATCCCGTCTACATAATGGACACACTTGACTTTTTCTTTCTATTACGACACCAGAGTCGTCAAAAATATCTGTGAAAGTTAACCCCACTTGTCAACCGATCGCCGTAACTGGTGCTACGAACGGACTGGACTACCTACCTAGGACAGACCACCCACTCGCGCGGGATCGGTCTTTGTGTGACGGTAGCCGAAGTCTGTGGGGAGTTATTGCCACTGGGCACTTATGTGATACTTATTAGGGGGCGCGCGCGCGCGCACGCACACACACACACACACACACACATACATACACGCACACACACACACACACACACACACGGTGGCGCGGTTGGTAGAATCCTAGACTGTCACTACTGCGTTCCGGGTTCGAATCCTGCCCAAGGCTGAAATAATTTCAGTATCGCTGCGCTTTGAGTCGTTACTCCAACTCTCGTGGGCGGGGAGTTGGGTGTGTGTGTGCGTGTAAGGTCATAGCATTACCCTTAGATCGGTCATACGAGCTCTCTTCCGGGAGGGAAATAGCTGTCGATCACGAGTCCAACACGTGATCCAAAGACCAAGGTTAATACACACACACGAACAAAGATTATCGAAATTAGGACTACCAACACTAGAGCAAAGAGAAAGAGGTGATCTGCTGACTATATTTAGAATCATGAAAGGAATGGAAATCCTTGACGGAAAAGATTTACTAAAAATGACAATGGAAAAACAAGAGGTCATAAAAAGAAACTCAAAAAGGACAACTACAAAAGAGATTGAAAAAGAATAGCTTTCCACACAGAGTGCTGGATATATGGAATAACTTAGATAAAGAAACCGTGTGTGCAAATACCATTCAAGATTTTAAGAAAAATTTTGATGCTGAAGGATACAAAGACGGGTCAACACGAGCATAGCTCCCTTCCTGTATAACTAGGTAAATACATACATACATACATACATACACACACACACACGACTCGGTGGCGCGGTTGGTAGGGTCCCCGGCTATGACTACGGCAGTCCGGGTTCAAATTCTGCCCAGGGGTGAAATAATTTCAGTATCGCTGCGCTTCGAGTCGTTACTCCAACTATCGTGGATGGGGAGTTGGGTGTGTGTTTGCAAGTATGGTCACAACATTACCCATAGATCGGTCATACGAGCTGAGCTCTCTTCCGTGAGGGAAATAGCTGTCGATCACGAGTCCAACACGTGATCCAAAGACCAAGGTGAATCACACACACACACACATATATATGTATATATATATATATATATATATATATATATATATATACACACACACACATATATATACCTATAAATATATGGATATATATGTAAGAACTATTCTTTACGTCTTAGCAGGCGTTCTTATTTTTCTTAACTTTCCAGACTTCTCTAAGGGTTCCTTCTGCAGAACCTCTCAAGACTGATTTCCTCGATATACAATTTTCTGAGACGGGCGACTACGGCAAAAGGAACGGACAAGAGCGCTTGTTCCCGCTGCCCTCTTTCCCCTCTCTACGAGGGCGCTCCTCCTCCTCCTCCTCCCAATCTGACCTCAGCTGATCTTGGTGTGCAGCTGCTCCTGCATACATCTGCATACATCCAGGCGGTTCAGTCTAATGCAACCTGTTCCCAAGCCTTATGGTCGATTTGTAGTTGCTGTGTGTGTGTGTGTGTGTGTGTGTGTGTGTGTGTGTGTGTGTGTGTGTGTGTGTGTGTGTGTGTGTGTGAGCGTAAGGTCTCAGCATTACCCGTAGATCGGGTAATACCTGAGCTCTAAGCCCTCATTCGGGAGGGTAATAGCTATCGATCACGAGTAAAACACGTAGTCCAAGACCATGGTGAAACAGAGATCCACAAGCGTATGTATATGTGTATATAGGTATATATATATATATATATATATATATATATATATATATATATATATATATATATATATATATATATATGATTATAATGACTATCTGCATCCTGAACAAAGATAATGGAATACGTCATCTGACTGAAAGGAAGGTAAGTGGTAGAAATGTGTCGTTACCCGATACTGCACACGTGTAACAAATGCAATCTCACCAACGGTGTAGTGTCAATGAATGGAATAAGCTTTCCACAAAGGCGATCGGATGTCGCGCATCTCGAAGCCACAACGTCGTCTTCCTGACGTCGGCACGCTTTGCCACTGTCCCCCACAGTAGTCGTAACAACATAAAGTACGTTACGTTTGGGACAGACGTAACGTTCATCGACACTACATAAACACGAAACTATAAAAAAGAAATAATAACAATAATAATGATAATAATAATAATAATAATAATAACAATAATAACTTAATAATAATAACGTGAGATGGTTTAACGTCACAAACTCCACCCTATCGGAAGGCTAAGACGGTGTCTCTCACAGAGGACTTTATGGCGTGGAATTTAATTAACCATGCCCTTGATTCAACTTCGCCGTTGGCAGGATTCGAACCGCCATCCCCCTCGACCTTCGCCGCAAGTAACGACACCCTAACCCGCTCAG
>NC_134820.1:12652409-12782409 GCF_046742065.1 Oratosquilla oratoria | reverse complement strand
AACAGAATTAGTAACCATGTAGTGAGTGTTGAAACTATCAGTTGTTTTAAGAAACGGTTAGACAACTGTATGGATGGGAATGACAGGTGGTAATGGACATGGAACTGCCTAGTGTAGGCCTCATGGTCTCTTGCAGTCTCCTTTATTCTTATGTTCTTATATACGCAAGCGAGAGGGACAAATCGAGAGAAATAGTCGCCAAGGTCTTGGATCACATGCTGGACTAGTGATCGACGATCCACTGGTAGTGTTGTCACCTTACACACACAACCTTCCTTGCCCAATAGAGCTGTGTGCCAGTTTGCATGTATGCGCGCGCGCGCGTGTGTACTTACCTCATTGAACCTACTTAACAGGAAAGGAGTAATGCTCGTGGGGTCCCGTATCTTACTCTCCCAGCTTCTAAATCATGTATGGTTTCAACTTGGGCGTAATCTACATTTCACAATCCTCATATTTAAGATTCGTATCCATGTTATTATTCCAATATGGAGTATATTGCCTTCTTTGTTACTCACAGTATATATGCATCCGCATGGAAGACTATTTCTTAGCATCCTTTAGACATTTAGACCTCAATTTGCTTTCATGACCTTCAATTCCTAATCAAGAGATCTCTTCTGTCGAAATGTGGTTCATCCCTTTCACGATCTCAACATTGCCATCAAGTTAATGTTTTCCTCTTCAATGTTTCAATGCTGGCAGACCCAGTGTTGTCAGTCTCTTCCCATATTTATGGAGATGAGGTGGCAATGAAACTTGAAGGCTTAAAAACGGAGTTTCATTCAAAACCATACTCTCCTCTATGTGTGTGTGTGTGTGTGTGTGTGTGTGTGTGTGTGTGTGTGTGTGTGTGTGATTCACCATGGTCTAGGATCACATGTTGGACTCGTGATCGACAGCTATTTCCCTCCCGGAAAAGAGCTCAGCCCGCACACACACACACAACTCCCCGCCCACGAGAGCTGGAGTAACAACTCGCAGCGCAGCGATATTGAAATTACTTCAGCCCTGGGTGGGATTCGAACCCGGATTGCCGTAGTGGCGGCCGTGAATGCTACCACTGCGCCATGTGTGTGTGTGTGTGTGTGTGTGTGTGTGTGTGTGTGTGTGTGTGTGCGCGTGTGTGTTTAGCTGGCAGCACTGCCCACATCCGCCCACCATGGCCGCCCACAGCGCCCTGTCGTGGCCCCCTTTGCTGCTGCCGCTGCCGAAGGTCCTCTCGTCGCCAGGACGGATCTGTGCCAACCCCGACTTCTGCCAAGATACTCTGCTTACCAACGAATATCTTCCTTCTCGCTCCGTCTCCCTCTCTCTCCTTCATAATATTCTATTCGTTGTTTACTGTCGCAACCCTTTGTTCAATGGATTACAACAGATTATATAAAAGTTCCGTCATTGTGAGCCACGCTTCAAGTTCGCTTTACTCCAACCCGCCGTTCCCTCTAGGCCTAGGGCTATGAGTAAATTCCGCAAAACCGCACACATATTACAGTAAACGCTACTCACAAAGACAGGGAAAACCCAGGTGAAATACACACATACACACACACGCATTATATACACATACACATATTTATACATACATACATAATACATATACATACACATGTTTACACACACATATATGTTCTTAAAAAATTGGGCAGGAGATTCTCTCTCAACCATATTTCATTAAATAAAATGGCAAGTTTGCTGTGACAAAGCTTCTTGTCAATCTTCTCTCTCTTTACGAGAGCAGACTGACAAGAGGCTTTGTCACAGTAAACTTACCATTTCATTTAATGATTTTATATATATATATATATATATATATATATATATATATATATATATATATATATATAATCAACCCAGCTGTATCGGCCTCGATCCGGGAACCAGCATATTCCAACTTCTCCACTGAGTGTACAAAAGAACCAGAACCTGACATCAACTTATACTCATGAATAAAGGTGACTGCCAACTACCGTCAACTATCCTTTTCACCTAGCTACCGACGCTATCTGCAAAGAGCAGAAGAGTATGACCGAGGCTTTTATTCGCTTTGCCGTTGTAACTATCATGGAACAAACCACTCGTTAATAGTGTTGTCTTTCAAATAATCAACCCGGCTGGCGTGAGGGTCTACCGTTCTTCGCGGTTGGCGTCAAGGCCTAAGTGAAAAGAAGGATAGTTGACGGCAGTTGGCAGTCTCCTTCATTCCTGGGCATACATATACTGTAGGTAGATTTAATTATATGTTTTAACGTCACAAACTCCTCCTATCGGTAGGCTAGGACGGTATCCCTCACAGAGGACTTTGTAGCGTGGAATTTAATGAACTTTGGTTGAACTTCGCCGGTGGCAGGATTCGAACCGCCATCCCCCCTCGACCTTCGCCACAAGTAATGACGCCCTAACTCGCTCAGCCAACGAGCTGCTATTCCCACCATTATAAGACATATATTCTATTTGCTGACTATGTAGCTGGCCAAAAAATTGCTTCGATCTGTTCCTCGATAAACCATTGGAGGCCCGGAGTTTCTCTTGAATATTTTGTTCCGAGGGATGACTGACGACTTTATTCAGTTCAGTGCTTCGCTATGTTGACGTTCCCCGGTGCTGAACAGAAACATCTGGCATCAGCCAAAGTATAATCTGTTCATTACGACGTCGCAGATAACTCTTCTTCTTCTTCTTCTCCTTTCTCTCTTTTTTAACATACCTAGACCTTACAAATATTTGCCCCGGCTGGCAGCTGACAACTTCCTAATACCAGATTGTATTTTGCGTTAATGTCACAGCTGCTTTACACCACGGCAAAGGCCTCGGTGATGGGGTGGTGGTGGTGGGGGAGATGAGATTGGATATACCTATGAAGCGAGAGCAGATTAACGGTGGTATTCTCAAAAAAAAAAAAAAAAAAAAAAAAAAAAAAAAAAAAAAAAAAAAAAAAAAAAAAAAACTTATATAAATCTTATATAAAATATAAATCCTTGGAAGGCAAAGATTTATATAAGGAAATGATTTTTTTCTAAGAATACCACCGTAAGAATCTTACGGTGGTACTCTTGAAAACATTATTTCCTTATATTATTTCCTTTCCAAGGATAAAGATTTATATAAGGAAAGATTTTTTTAAGAATAGCCTCCGTAATCCCTTCCAAATGGAAAAAATCACTCCATCCGCCTGCTCCCTCACATTATCATTACTATCATTATTTTTTTTAGTTGACAACCCGCAGGTGGCTGACCAACCCATCTAATCACTAGACCTCAACGACTTGCGAAAATATATTTGTGGATCAAGCAAACCCAAGGCACCAGTATACTGTAGTCTCTAGTATATGTAACATAACTTTAAGACAATGATATGCCTTATTTCTGTAGCGTTGTACAACGCCACGCGGTTCTATCCACCTTTGGTAATGCTTTGTAACATGTGTACAATAGTGCATACCATTTGCTTTTCTTCAAATCTATATAAAAAATAATATTGCATATAATTCACACATCCTATTGATATCATAACCTGCAAGTTTATTTCTTCCAATAATTTCTTAGTTAAATCTAAATAACGGCACGTACTCCTATCGTGACGCGACGCCTCAAATATTTCAACTAAATGTTCTGCCTTGATGTGGAAGAATAATTAATAATAATAATAATAATGATGATAATAATAATTACAATATTATTATTGTTAATAATAATAATGATAAAAACAACAACAACAACAACAATAATAATAATAAACGGAGCGGTGACCCTCATACGATGCCCCATTAATTTCCTTATTTTCGTGAACCATCTCGAACAACCGTTGCTCACTTCGGTAACATCCAAGATATATTCTGTTTTGTCTCTTCCCTACCGTAGCGGGTGGGGGGGGTGAACATCTTGTTAATTTTCCTTGACTTTCCGCCCGGCGGCCCTTCTACTCCGCCTCCCTAGGGACCAAAGGGTCTCGAAGAACCCATTCCGTTGCAATGAGGCCATTTCACCCACCTTAGCGGCACCACTTCCCACGGTATCAAAGGAGGTTACTGACGGACGATTCCATTCACCTGAGGACCAACATCACCGCCACCAAGGGAGTGAAGACCTCGAGGGAAAAATGTGCAAAAACAGCGGCGTCGGCGGCGGCGTCCCGGCCAAGAAGGCCCCTCGCCATGAATGCGAACTTCTACCTTGTTGGCAGTCGTTCAAAATGATGTTACTGTTGAACTATGGCATGCCTTACCTCAAAAAAACATTTTACCGTCCTCTTAACAGCCGTACCTCAGGAGAATGTCACTTCACGGGGATAAAATACTCATGTATACCGATATAAAATTACACAAACAACACAGAAAGAAGAACATGAGGTGATATGGCAGCAGCGTCCATAACAATGGAGGGAGTGGACATAATCGACAAAAAAGACTTAATGTGAGTCAAAAGAAACGACAGAGGACACGGAAGAAACTGAAAAAATATGAAATCTAATATATATATATATATATATATATATATATATTTCTCGATGATGATGATGGTTTAGAATTAAAGTGTATTGTGTTTGATTAAAATGTATATCTGTTCAATGGGACCCATTCAGTGTTGTACAAATATATATATATATATATATATATATATATATATATATATATATATATATATATATATATATATAGATATATACACACACACTGAATTGAACACCACAGCATTTTCAGTTATTAATGTTCTTCTTGATATTTTCAAGTTTCCTCACTAAAGTTCTAATATTGGGAGGATGAGCGGAAACGAACTTTCCAAAGTTCTCCATTTTAATACTTGACGTTTCGACTACATAGAGCAGTGGTTCCCAACCTTTTTTTTTTCCAGTTTTACAACTACACGTAATAAGTTCAACTTAATCCTAATGACGGGTACCGCAATGTTTTCTTGATTTTATTTTATTTTATTTTATTTTTTATTTTTTTGTCACCCCTCCATTACCCCCGATTTTTTTTTACCTTCCCCCCAGGGGGTAATTTACCCACAGTTTGGGAACCACTGATATAGAGTCATTATCAAGTTACAAGAACAGTTAAGGCAACACAATTGTGTTGCCTTAACTGTTCTTGTAACTTGATAATGACTCTATGTAGTCGAAACGTCAAATATTAAAATGGAGAACTTTGGAAAGTTCGTTTCCGCTCATCCTCCCAATATTAGAACTTTAGTGAGGAAACTTGAAAATATCAAGAAGAAAATTAATAACTGTGAAAATGCTGTGGTGTTCAATTCAGTGTGTATAAAAGAAAACCTGCCCCCTAAGTATACAATATATATATATATATATATATATATATATATATATATATATATATGTATACACATATATATCTAGAAATACAGCTTTCCATTTAGTGTAGTGCACTGATTACTGGAACAACATGGAAGAAATACAGTACACTCAAACATAACGTACTCAAGGCCAATTGGACAAAAGAGAGCACAGAGACGGGACCCCATTATCATACCTCTTATCATGTATATCATTACAAACACACAAGCATAAAATACACACACATACATATGTACCAACAACATACATACATGCATACATATATACACACACGAGTCCACTAAATTACTGGGAATCACTATTAATGACCAACTGGACTGGGAGAAGCATGTGACAAACACGTCAGAGTAGCATCTTATCGACTATACATGCTGCGAAGGCTGAGATCACTTGGAACACCAGAGAAGGAGTTGAAGAATATATATTCCACCTTTATTCTGCCTAAACTCTGCTATGCATCTCCAGCCTGGACCCCTTCCATCAACCTCACTCAGGAACGCCAGCTAGAAAGGGTACAGAAAAGGGCATGCAAAATCATCCTAGGCTCCTCTTATTCCAACTACGAGGCTGCTCTAACCATCCTCAACCTGCCCAAACTCTCTGACCACCACAAGGAGACACTAAGAAAATTCGGCCTCAAGCTATTATGTCATCCTCGCCACCGTAACCTGCTACCGTCGGAAGCTGACCGTCCTGCCCGGGCCACAAGACATCACAATAGACTCAAGCCTTTCAAAGCACCACGCACAGACAGATATAAACACAGTCCCATACCTTCTATTGTACACTTATTAAACAACATCTAATCCAAACATCATATTAACACTAAGACGCATCTATCATTTTTATATGTTCACTTCAGCATCATAATATGTATAAGTAATCACTTATTATGTACTATGTTGATCCCTCTCAACTTAATATGTGTATTTTCAGCCTTCGGCTGCCATGTTTTCAATAATCCGTTTATTACTAGTAGTAGTAGTACACAATATACATATACACATACCTGATCACACACACACACAAAATATATATGATATTTATATATATATATATATATATATATATATATATATATATATGCTAATAAGAACACGGGTACGTGTGTTCACTTATGCAAAGTAGATCACTTGGAAAAAGAAACTAACGAAGCAGAGCGCTTTCGTATATTACATCCAGTGCAAAAAGTACTTTTTGCACTGAAGATGTAATATACGAAAGCGCTCTGCTTCGTTATTTTCTTTTTCAAAGTGGTCTAATTTTCATAAAATATATATATATATATTATATATATATATATATATATATATACACACGTATATATATATACACACACACATACACACCAGTATATATACCAAAAAAAGCCACTTCCTTCTCTCTCCTGATGGAAATAGACAAAAGCCAAGGCACATACCCATCCCATACCCATCCATCACCATTTGCTTCCCCTTTTATCTTAGTTCAATATGGATAATGGGCCATCTTTTCCCTCTGTCCACTGCCTGGGTCAATAAGACACAGCATCCCATGTCTATGATTCGCACTCCCATGCCCCCACCCACCACCGTACCCAACAAGGGAAGACCAGGATTTGGGTATACATACTAACCCAATATCCCTCGGGGTCATGGGAGATTATGCCACCACCACCTTAACACAAAAGACATGGGAACCATGTTTGATACTTATGATGGAGAGGGACTTCCAACATCCTCCTGTTAAAATCCCCAAAACCATTGTGCGGGTTGCCGGGTGTTGAAAACGAAACACAATCACGTCGAGCCAGGCCCGGGGCGAGCCTTCGGCGGGCTCTCCGTGTGAGCGCCTGGAACATTCTTTCTCTCTCTCCCAGGACGACCGACTACCCTTTCCATCGGCAGAGCTCAGGATATAGTGTCTCTCTAACCGGTGAGAAAACTAAGCAATGGTGAGATCAGTAGTGCAGGTTACATCTACTTTTGGTTGGGCTAAAGTACCCGTCCTCTCCTGGGGACAGAAGCTGGGAAAACTCGAGGGAAACCTCGTATTGAGCCCTGGCAACGAGGTATCAACTCGGGAAACCGAGGTTTCCTCCAACACGGGAGACCTCCGATTCGATAAGGCTGATCGTGTTTGTAGACCCACGTCACTTGATCTGATCGGCACAGTCAGGAAAAAGTAATTGGGCTTATCTGTACTTCCAGGCTTAGAGACATATATGTGTATTTTGATGATGATGGCAGTGGCGATGATAATGATAATGACGGTGGTGGTGGTGATGGTGTTGCTGCTGATGACGATGAAGAGGAGGAACGATGATGTAATGATGGTGTTGATGATGATGATGATGACGGTAGTGGTGGTGATGGTGTTGCTCCTGATGATGATGATGAAGAGGAGGAGGAGGAGGAGTCCGTCCGTACGCGTGCCCCGAACTGACCTCCACTCCAAGCACGGCGGGGGCAGGGTTTGACATCCGTTGCTACAACACCGCCCTGTATGCGCTCTGACGTCATTTTTCCCCTTTTCCTTTTGAGTGATGCGAAACATAACCTAATTCCTCCTCACCACCCTATCTTGGGTCCTCTTTTGTTTGAATCACATCACTTCCTACAAACGTGATTTTATCAAGAAACTATCTTCACGTGCTGTTCATATGACCGCTACGGGGCACCAACGTGCCACAGAATATTTCACAAGTCTCTCTCTCAGGCTCCCACCAGATGAACTTCTTTCCAAGACGAAAAGCTTCACCGCAGTTGAGAGAATAAATTACTACATTTCTTCATCCTCTGGCCAACAACTCACAAAGGATTACAAAGGCGAAACATGCCGACAGGAGACCTTTTGGTTCATAACTAGGTCGGATGCGAAAAATATATATAAATTATAAAAAAAATAGATAAAATAAAACAAAAATTATAATAATATAAATATAATAAATAATAAATAGGTATAGTTAAATGATATTCTTCCGGCTGCCTCCAGACAATTACATTCGGTTGAGGGACAATACCTTCGGCAGTCAAATGGATTATCCGCAAGGTTCTGGAACACTCTTCTTCCTTAACCCATTTAACTCCGATGACAAGATGTCTTGTCATTTGGTCAAATAAAACAAAAAATCATAAAACACCAAAATGTTTGATGAAACACCAGAAAAATATGACGTCAATCCTCGCTTCGCTCGCAGCGAAGCGAGGACTGACGTCATATTTTTCTGGTGTTTCATCAAACATTTTGGTGTTTTATGATTTTTTGTTTTATTTGACCAAATGACAAGACATCTTGTCATCGGAGTTGAATGGGTTAATATTTGGAAAAGAGTGAGCATTGTTCACATCTTGACGTCAGTTTCTTTGTTGGCGCTAACCTTATTAGATAGCTAGTTTGCAAGCGAAGGTGAATATTGCGTGTGATTCACCATGGTCTTGGATCACTTGTGTGTATTTACTTAGTTGTATTATACGGGAAGGGAAGCTATGCTCATAGTGACCCGTCTTTGTATCTCTCTGCATCTAGTTTGTTCTTAAATTCTTGTATGGTTTGCGCGCGCGCGCGTATTTACCTAGTTGTATTTTACGGTAAGGGGAGCTATGCTCGTGATGACCCGTTTTTGTATCTCGCAAGATCAAGTTTGTTCTTAAATTCTTGTATGGTGCTTGCACACACTATTTCTTCGTCCAGTTTGTTCCAGATATCTATCACTCTGTGTGGGAAGCTGTTCTTTTTCAGGTCTCTTCTGTAGCTGTCCTTTTTGAGTTTCATTGCATGTCCTTTTGTTTTTCCTCTGTCCCACTTTAATAAGTCTTCCCTATCGAGGAGATCCTTGCATTTCATAATACTGTAGATGGCGTGTGTGTGTGTGTGTGTGTGTGTGTGTGTGTGTGTGTGTGTGTGTGTGTGTGTGTGTGTGTGTGTGTGTGCGTGTGTGTGTGAGCGCGTGCCTACCTAGTTGCATTCACATTGTCGTAGTGTACGCCGTTTAGGCCCCACCTCTTTCCCTCCATTTACCAAACCTTGCCTTGAATTATTTCGCTGTTGGCTCGCATTACATTTTCATCCAACGTATTCTACACGTCTACGCTTCTTTGTGAAAAACTATACTTCCTGAGGTCTTTTAAACGAGTTTGCTCGATCAATTTTTTCTTAGCTTTTGTTGATCTTTCTTTTCGTATCAGAAATTCTTGTCTTTACATTTTCGCTAAACCTGCTCCCAGTTTAAATATAATTATCCTGCCGCCTCTCTTCACTCTTCCTTTTTATTTTTTTAATATTTCCTCATATATCGTTTTTAGACCAGGGGTCATTTTGGCTACCACTTCTTGCATTTTCTCTATTTTTCATATATATTTTAGGTATGGTGTATATTACAGCTACGTATTCTAGTACGAGACGTATCAATCTTCCATTGATTTTCTTCACCATGTCCTCACCTATGTATAGAAATGCGACTCGTACGTATAGTATTTAAACAGATTAGGGTACGCGTACCAATGGAGACGCACTTGCCCTATGCAGACGCATTTGACAAAAAAAAATTCTACCTGCCGATGGTGAATAGAGAGGAGCATAATTATAGGCTCAAAAAATCACTTAACCCCCTCATAATGTGATTTTTTGAGCCTATAATTATGCTCCTACCTATTCACCATCGGCAGGTAGAAGTTTTTTTTTCGTGTCAAATGCGTCTCCATTGGTACGCGTACACCATACATGTCTGTCATGTTATTTCCTTCATCTGTGTTTAAGGCGATTTGTCGTCTTTGATTATCATGATGCCTCGCTCCTTTTCCTCATTTGCCTTTGTTATCATTTCATTTCTAATTCCCATCGTCGGTCTTTCCAATATTTTCCACTTCTTTGTGTTAAGGTACATATTCCACCCCTGACCATCCGTACACTTTATTCAGGGTCCTTTGGAACTTTATAGTTTAGTTTATTTCATTGACCAAACTATAATACACAAAATAATAATTTATTATACAACTTTCTTAAAGTTTGAATGGTCCAGTATACAAGATAAGCTTCAAATCATACTGCACATCGCTTCTTGAAGACAAAAACTCTGAGTTAAAGTACACATACTATATATGGACGTTCCTCACAGATACTATTACGCGCCTACAGTAAAAAATTCTACCATACAGACTTATCTAAATCTAATAAAACATGTAGAAAAATTATAATATACATTATAGACCACTAAGAGCAAGTTGGGTGAGAGAGCAGACTAGAGTGAAAGATATTGTGGAGGCGGTAAAAGAGAGGAAATGGAATTGGACAAGTTAGTGCGAACGCCTTAAGAGCGATGGAGCAAGTGTGTTACTGAGTGGACGCCGCGAGATGGGAAATGTGGAAGTGGGAGACCTGACAGAATGTGGAGATGAGATCGAGAAGTTTGCAGGAGTGACATGGCAGAGATTAGCGCGGTCGTGTAAATCATGGAATGCTATGAAGGAGGCCTTTATTCAGCAGTGGACTCAGGATGGCTGATTCAATTGATTGAATACATTCATATATAATATTCTATTCATAAACAATCGTATTATTACTGCCTCATACCATTTCTTGCTGGGCATCTCTAAACCAGATATCTACTCTGAAATACACTAATTACCCAATTATAGTCTGCAGGAAAGAGGAAACGCAACTTGGGTCACGTCTCTACTCTCCGATTTATCATACCTACCGGTAGCTTCAAAGCCAAATATGTTTCCAACCTTATTTACAAATTATCATATTTAGATTTGAATTCGTGCATTGTTCCAGTTTGAGTTATGATGCTTTCTAAATCATTCCAAGTATTTATGTATCCATATGGAAAAATGTACTTCACATATTTCAGACATGAAGTCTTTCTCTATTTATTCTCATGATCTCTTAAAATTATCGAAATAAACACCAAATGTGAGGATGGAGCCTTTATTAGTACATTTCGCTTGTTATTACAGCTTTTTCAAGTATATAGACGAGGGGCTCTCCCCTCATTTCTCCCCATTTCATAATTGTTCGTCTGAGGTGAACAAATGTCCTGCACATAGACAATTGCTCCCAAACCATGTGGGGACGGAGCCTTTACTAGTACGACCTTTCGCTTGTTACAGCTTTTTGAAGTATATAGACGAAGGGCTCTCCCCTCATTTCTCCCCATTTCATATTTGTTCGTTTATGGTGAACAAATGTCCTGCACACGGACAATTCCTCCCAAACCATGTGGGGACGAAGCCTTTTTTAGCACGACGTTTCGCTTGTTATTACAGCTTTTTGAAGTATATAGACGAAGGGCTCTCCCCTCATTTCTCCCCATTTCATATTTGTTCGTCTGTGGTGAACAAATGTCCTGCACATAGACAATTCCTCCCAAACCATGTGGGGACGGAGCCTTTATTAGTACGACGTTTCGCTTGTTACAGCTTTTTGAAGTATATAGACGAAGGGCTCTCCCCTCATTTCTCCCCCATTTCATGTTTGTTCGTCTGTGGTGAACAAATGTCCTGCGCATAGACAATTCCTCCCAAACCATGTGAGGACGGAGCCTTTATTATATGTACGACGTTCAGTTTGTTACAGCTTTATCAAGTACATGCATTTCGATCGACTTGTCATCAACTGCCACTTTAATACATCTCTTAAAACCCTCCTATCTCCAATCAAGAGATCCGTCAATCTGTCAGCTTAGTCTATTCCCTTTAGTAACCCGAATACTGTAATCATGTCACCTCTTTCTCTTCGATCTTTCAATGTTGGCAGATCAAGTGCTTTTTATCTTTCCTCAAATAGTTTATTTTGCCAGGCTGTTAGGCAGTTTGGTTGCTACCCACTAGATTCTTTCGATCTTGGTTGTATCCTTCACTCTGTGTGGGGACCATACCATTGATGCATATTCTAGTCTTGGGCGGATCAGGGCTTCAAAGTTTTTTTCATTGTTTCTTCATCTACACAATGAAAAGCCAATTTAATATTCTGCAGCAGTCCAATGTCTCTCATACAATCCTATTGATATGTCTGTCAGGTGTAGGGGCTGCAATGCAGCAGCACCACATAAATGGCAATGTTACAAATCTATTATTCCTGCATGCAGGACTTGCCACTTACACAGGAGCAAGATGAGTGGACATACAACTGGTCGCTGCAATTCTTTCGCTAAATCCATACACGTTGTGGTGAACCGAGTTCAACCCACCACCGGAGTCGGCTGAGAACCATTCTCTATGCTCTCTTACCAATGCAACAGGTAAGGGAGATGGCCCCATAGTTGAGTGGTTCCTTAGGCCAGGGAACAGATACCAATCTACCTTCCTTCACTCCACTAGGAGCCGCCCTGCTTTCCAAGAATCACTGACGAGAGTCAGCGCTGCTGTTCAGATTAAATTAGAATCCTAACGTCACCAACGCATATTCTGGGTGACAATGCGTCACTACTCATGTCCAATACTTGGTACAGACCGGACATCAAACTGTTGATAAGGAACTGAATCATATAGAAAGCAAGACTTTTATGTGGCTTACTTATCTTATCTTGAGTCACTTCATGACGAAAGAACGCACTACATGTGATGATGCTATCTTGGACCCCGTTATCGCGTTTCAGCTCGACCAGGTTAGCAACGTCAAGTCGGATCTATCGAGTTAACCCATCCAAGCCCGGTGGTGGTAACCATGCAGTCAATATCCCATTACTTCAAGAGGATTTGTTTCATAGCTTCTATATAGTGTTTAAAGAATCCTGTTTTTGTATGGGAAAATAAATATTCAACATCGAATGTTGCGTTTGCTAAATAAAAAGACTCGGAAGGGTACATGACTCTTGAGTATACCGGTACTCCTGGACCTGGGGAATTTCGGCGGAAATTTCGATTTTCGAACGCACCTGTACCCTTAGAGCTGGGGGATCCGCGAGGTGACCTCGACAGTCGGGGTGCGACCTCGTCTGATAGGGGAAGAGATTCCTGCCGTGTTATCCCGGACAAAGTGCGTGGAACTTGCCATTGCGCTGAGATGGACATGTTGGGTCAAAATGGAATCGTATAATATTGGCCAATAAAGCCTGTGAAGTGTGTCACCATGCTGAAGCTCTCAATTCTAAGGGCGACCTACCGCCTCCACACCCTCAGCTCAGTATAATCGTGTGCCGTTAACCAGAATAAAACCTGCACATAAAGAGCATCAGTGTCCCTCAGGTCAACAAAACAGGATCTCTCCGGAGTCCTCGACGATTATAGTTTTTCTTGTACCGCAGCATCTTTGAGTCCAGCTTTCATATTTTTAAAACAAGGGGGGGGGGGATTCTACTTGCACGCCTCATTAAAGTGTGGGAGGGAGGGCCAACGAAGAATTACTAGAGAGAGGGACCAAATACAAAAAAAGATAGACATTCGAGCCTCCTCGTGCGCGCGCGCAAAGAGCAATGACCATAATGGTTCCCAGCCTAGCTGATACAACATACGAAAAAAATGATAAGCAGTAACTGCTATCATTTCAGAGAAGGGAGGTGATATGATTTTTTTTTTTCATATTTATGAAATGTGTGGGTACAATCAATAAAGAAGACTCATTGGCATATGGCGGAAAAATAACCGCAGGGCACTGAAAGAAGTTTGAAGGATTTAAAAAAATATTTTTCCGTACAGATGCTTTGATTTGTGGAACAGCATGGGAAAGGAGAAAGAAGAAAAAAGTTCCAGTCAAACAACAGAAACGAATCTAGGGCCATGTTTGACCGATAGAAGCACAGAGGGAGGAACCGGAAAGCATAGCTTTATCCCATGTATTGCAATTATGTAAAGCATGCACACACAGCGGATTTTATCCTGAAGGGGTCTCGCCCCTCGACCACTTCTTAAACACGTACAGAAACACTAACCACTATTCTTTACTGGAAGAGTGACACGAGCATTGGGCGGTTGGTGTTGGACTGGCGGCGGCCGCCGGAATAGAAGGACCAGTGCCACCACTCCCTACGGAGTGTTATTCGCCAAGGAATAGCCAATACGTGTCGCCCGTGGATATACGTTCATAACACAGAAACGATTATCTAAGTTAAGCCTTTCATACCAGTGACATACGCTTTTGATTTCCATCACCAAACTATCCTATTCGGCTGACCTTGAACTTACAAAATCACAATGGATACAACAAACACGTGAATAAACTAGCAATTAAATGGCTAAAATAAATTGTATTAATGAAAGTCTATCTATCTATCTATCTACCGTATATATCAAGGACTCCCTCCCTTACAAAAGGGTAGCCAAGTCAAGAGGCAAGTACCCACTCCCACCCATTCCACTCCCATCCACCACCCTTGCTTCCCTCATCATAGCTCCTCATGGATGACAGGTCATCCCTACATCTCACCCACTGCACTGGGTCAGAAGCAATGCAGCAAGACACAGCACATCCACAGCAAGGCCGCTTCACTTAGTCGGCGACCCCCCCCCCCCATGCAGAAAAAGATAAATCCCTTCGGGCTGCATCAAAATATCATTCATATATAACCACTCCCTACCCACATCACCTCCCTTCCTTGCACCACAGTATCATCTATAAACAGCCATTCTCCATTCATCTCTATCTCCTTCCTTCTCCCTTCCTTTCTCAACAGACATTCCTCTCTTGCTCGATGCACCTTTCACCCTTTCACTCCATCAATCAATCTCATCCTCGGTCGTCCTCTCAATTTCATTCCCTCCATCACTGCTTTCCACACCTCTTTTACTAATCTTTCTTCACTTTTTTTTTTTACATGTGTCCAAACCATCCCAATACTTTTCCATAAATCCCATCTGCCATCCCCCTTTCCATTCCAGCTCTTCTCCTCACTTCCTCGTTTCTCACTCTATCAAACCTAGTAACCCCTACCATGCTTCTCAGACATTTCATCCCAAACACATTTATACTTTTCCTCTTTGCCTCTCCTAAACCCCAGGTCTCTGCCCTATACAATGCCATCGGCACAATCACCACTTCATAAAGTCTCCTCTTTGCATCCATTCCCAAATGCCTATTTCTCATGAACCTTTTTAATTTAGTCAAACGAATGTAGCTGCACTGAAAATATATCATCACCTGTAACCCTGGGTACCTCCTCATATGCAAATGAAAAAAAGTGGGGGTGGGGGGTCTGGCTTTAGAGAGACTGAAAGCATAACTAAAAGTGTTGCTACTCTTGAATATAACCCACTCATGAACATCTTCCTCTATATGCAGTAGCTATCATACCAGAGACCAGTGGCAGGTTACATATAAGCATTGCAGAACTGCAGCACCCCCCAAGTTTCACTCAGTATTACTGATAACATTTAATACAATGAGTCTTTTTTTTTTAAACTTGTACATTACATAACCCTTAAACTTAATGTCAGCAGCCGTCTTCTACTTCATGAAAATTTTACAAAAATCCTTGTATGGAACTGCATGTCTCACAGTTCCAGTGACATGGTGTTGTGCGCATGCACACATGTCCGAGATAAGAAGCTGCATGCTAGGTAGAGATAGCACTTATGCTCACACAATGCTGACCCTGTTGTGTGTGAGGAAGTGTTTCTTTTTTTATTCAACACGTGTTGTGCTTAAAAACTGTGTACCATACTCTTAAATGTGATACAGTGTAGAACTAGATGATCATGATGTTTCCAGCTATCCTGTTAAATTCATAGTTCTTTCCAGTTCTTTTATCTTACAGAAAATTTATATAATATATCAATGGCGTCCTTGCATCTCTAAAAAATAAGTTCTGTGACTATAAGTGAACTTTAACTGCTTCAGTTTTCACATTTGTCTCTCTGTGAGAAAGTTACAGTTAAGAATAGAGGCCCTTCAACACCTGATATTCAAATATCTCACCAACAACAAGCATATTCATAGCTTTAATTCTGAATAGGTTAATACCAACAGAAAAGTTGGCTTTGCGGCTGTGATGCAAAAAATCTTAATCTTGTTTCCTGTGTTTGTTGTTTGGAGGGGAGATTATGTGGACAAAAGGTATGGTTTAAGAAATTTAAACAAAATGAAAGGAAAAACTGAAAAATAAGTCAAAGAGGTACATTAAAAATGTGGTTTCACTGTCACTTCTGGAAAATCTAAATATTAAGGAGAAACTGAGTGAGGCATACAAACCTTCAATCAGTGAGAACATAAAGGTTGCAAAGAACAGTGAAATTTTATCCATATTAATAAAATGTATTTTCTCTTGGGCAAACTTTGAAACTCCCTAACATGGACATAATGAGAGATGATTCAGTAAATCAATGAGTATATTGAGGATGAATGGATTTTGCATCTAGATAGATCCAGATTTGGAGAATCATTTAGAAACCTGTACGGTCTTCAAAAGTGTTTTTTGGATCATTCAGAATGAGATACTTGACTGCCTGCTACAAATATACCATGAGGAGATAAGGACAGAAATCAGAGCTTTCTTTATAGCTAATGACACAACAGATGTTTTGGAACATATTCAAATGGTCATTGTTAAATGATATGTGTGGAATGGAGAAGCATTCTATTTTAGTTTCTAATCTTAATTAAAAAAATAAATAAATAAATAAAAATTCAAACTGCAGATGGCATATCACAGCATATTAGACATAATCCTTCACGAAAATGGAAAAAAAAACTGATGGCTCAGACATTTGATGGCACAAATACAAAGGTCATGAAAGGCTAAAAAAAAGCAAGAACTCATGGAAAAATACAAGCAGTTTAAAGTAGTGCACATTTCATTCATTGTTATGCACATCAACTTGATTTAATAATAAGAAATACAGCACATATTACATGGAACACAAAAATATCTTTCTCTAACATTTTGGCTATTCCAACATTCTTCACAGTAACGTGCATCCACTTTCAGCATTTCACTACCATCCTCTACAAGGTGGAACTTTAACATACGGACTGTAAACAGAATTCATGAAAATATAAAACTTTTAAAAACCTGAAATACAGTCAATGCCAAATGCAGATACCAATGCAGAAGTAACAGGAATTTTAAGGTATTTGAACGGTGATCATTTAATGATTTGGTTAGAGGTTTTTCATCAGATTATGCTTTATGTTAAAGTAATTTACAACAAAATGCAATCTTGCAAGATCAACGTGCCAATGAACATATAAACATATTTCAAAACTGCTATTTTAGAAACAAGAAACTAAATGTACTATGAGGTTCCTTCAAAGACACTCATGGCAGAAGCTAAGGAAGTGTGTGATTTTTTATGTGTTGATATAATTGACAGACATTCCTCCACTGAACACTGAGTAGCTGCTAAATTATTCAACAAGAAAAAATTCACTAGTTTTAAGAATGAGCTGCCTACAGAAGAGATAGTACTGACAACTAAAGCATATCCCAAGAAAAGCTTGAAATTGAACTGAAATTATTCTATTGTAGATCCACTTTGTGCAAACATTGCAAATTAATTCAGCTGCTGAAATTTACCTTGGAAAATAATCTTAGTGAAGTTACAAAACTAAGAAAAATCTTCTTGACAATTCCCATGACCATATCACACCCAGAACATTGCTTTTTAACACTAAAACGAATAAATAGTTTTCTATGAAGCACTATGAATCCTGAAATACTATATGCACTTACAGTGCTTTTACTGGAAAAATTATTCCACAAAATTCATCCAGAGATCAAGGGGGAACAATTAATCTTTCCTTGCAAAGTAAAACAAGAAGAATGAATTTCGTTTTCAATGAATGGATCAAGCTTGAACTGTAACATTTTAGGGCATTGGGGAAGAGGGCAATATCTGCTGAGGAAGGAAGGGAGAAGACAAAAGATAGGGGTGAGAGGAGAATACTTGTGTATGGATGATGCTGGGATGCATGGAATGGGGTGGGTGGGGGATGGGGGGTAAGGGAATATGTGTGAATGATATTTTGATGCATCCCGAAGGGGTTTCTCCCCCTTTTTTTGAATGAGACACAGAGGGGGGGAGGTGCCAATTAAGTGAAGCGGTCTTGCTGTGGATGTGCTGTCTTGCTACATTGCTTCTGACCCAGGGCAGTGGGCGAGATGCAGGGATGACCCATCATCCACAAGGAACCAAAAAAAGAGGGAGGGAGGGGTGGTGAATGGGAGTGGAGTATTTGGAGATGAAATGGATGGGAGTGGATTTATGCCTTTGACTTTGGTTACCACCCTTGTAAGGGGGAAAAAGCCGTTGGTATATGTAAGTGTATATATATATATATATATATATATATATATTACAATATATGAACTCCCAGTTCTCATCCGGAAGGGTAACAGATGTCGATCACGAGTCCATCCTGTGATCCAAGACCATGATGAATCACATATGCATGCATATATATATATATTTTTTTTTTACAGGTGAAAAATGTAATCACACATTTGTCAATCACGTTAAAACCACTGCTGGAGTAGAAAAGACAGGAGACGGGGAATCTATATATTTCGATTGCAAACTGCAATCCTCACAAAGAATTACAAAGGCAGAGCATGCCGACAGGAGACCTTTTGGTCCACATCTAGGTCGGATGTGAAAAAAAATCATAATAATAAATTAATATACAAAAACTATAATAATGTAAATAACAAATAAAATACATAAATAAATGTATAGGTATAGTTCAATAATAAACAAACAGGTAAATAGTAAATAATAATAAATTGACATATAACTAATGATAAATGAGAATCAAACAGACAAATGATAACAAAACAAAGAAAATAATATAAAATAAATTATAATAATTACAGCATCTTGCTTAGGTATCTATCTAAATGATTTTTAAAGCTTCGAACTGAACTACATTGCACTGCCTCTGCAGGAAGTTTATTCCATTCATTAACTACACGGTTGGCAAAGTTGTTTCTACCCACTTCCAAATTGAATCTATTCCCGGACAGTTTGAGACCATTGGTTCTTGTCTGATTCTCATTCAATGTGAAAATTTTGTCACTTTTGATGTTGTCAATTCCCTTTAGAATTTTAAAGACCTGTATCAAGTCACCTCTGAGTCTACGCTTTTTTAGGGAAAACAGATTCATATGTTTTAGTCGATTTTCGTATGACTTATTTTTGATATTTGGAATTAGTTTTGTAGCTCGCCGTCATACTTTTTCCATTATATATATATATATATATATATATATATATATATATATATATATATATATATATATATATATATATATATATACACACACACATATCAAATCACTCGTGACAGTGATTTATTCAAATCATGTAACCCGAATGTGAGCGAGCTTCGCAGTGTACTACGAAAGGCGAGTGCTGCACTGTGTACTACGATTGGTAAGCGTGCGGGTCTCCCGCCTCGCGGATTTCGGTTCGTATCTCAGCCACAGTCGGGTTTCATGATATACATACATACACACACACATATACATACATACACACACAGTATGGCGATCCGGGTTCGAATGCCGCCCAGGGGTGAAATAATTTCAGTGTCGCTGAGATGGGAGTCGTTACTCCAACTCTCGTGGGCGGGGAGGTGGTGTGTCACAGTATTACCCACAGATCGGTCATATATGAGCTCTGAACTCTCTTCTGAGAGGGAAATATCTGACGATCACGAGTCCAAAACGTGATCCAAGACAATGGTAAATGGTGAATCACACACACACATATATGCACATATATGTACACATACAATATGCACAGCAGGTTCCCTCTTACCACTGGAGCAGCAAGGGTACTACCGACCCTCAAACTTGTTTTCCCGCAAGGCAAAATGTAAATTCTCCAGTTCCATTTAAATTCACTGACGGTTCCGAGAACTCTTACGATTTCCTGCAACCCAGTCTTGAGTCAGATTCCTCCACCTTTACGCTACAGTGACTCACCATCCAGACCTGATTATGGTTAATGTTTGATGAATTTAATTCAGTCAAAGTGTTCACACAAGGCTGATTAACTGTTTGTGTAAAGTGGCGTGTTCCACATGTTTCGCGCCAGACGATGCCTGCCGACTCTGAGTAAGGAAAACGGTTACCGTGGAGAAAACGGTTGAGGCTGGCTTGTCTACTCCGCTGTCGTGGCGTACTCTGCACTCTATTCCGGCTACCAACCGATGGTTTATTTATGGATCTACTTATTTATTTATTCAAATCAGATGTCGCCGTATCAATGGGGTCAACTCTCCTCTTGTAAACCAATTTTGTCATATGCCTCAGGAAAAATTGGGAATTGATTTTTTGGCACCGCTACGAAATGTTTCAGGCAGCAAAGATGGCATGCCGAAACATTTACATTACAAATAAAATTATGTTGTTAAAAAGGCATTAAAAGCACCCAGAACGTGAACGTAGAGAAAATAAATGGGGAAAGTTCGTAAAATAATCAGAATAAAGACATTTAAGCGTGGATCTATAATTTCTTTAAGTGTTAGCGTTCTCTACGAACATGAGTACCTTATCCCAGGGAAAGGGCCTCATTTCCAAGTCTCTGCGAGATGCATATTCCATCCTCAAAGCGACAACAGATGAGGTCCCGCTCTCACAGGTCCATTGGACTGGGACTCTACTAGAAAGTGTTTGGGGGACAAGTAGTCATCACAGAATGGTTCTGTTTCCCAGGACATGAGGTAACTATGTGTGACAGGCGTCCGTAGACGGGTCCGTGCAGTCTCTGAGTGCGAGTGACCCTGCATACCACGGGCGGAAAGCCTAAGGGGTTATTTTCCCTCATCTTAGTGTTGGTTATCAAAGACTCCCACCTGATCTGCCAATTGGTAAGAACTGCCACCCGTGTAACGAAGTACATGTCATAAAATGGAATGGGGTTGGAAGGAGCAATCCGAGTTGCTGCCTCTTTAGCTAGCCTATGGGCCTTTTCATTTCCTATCATTCCCACATGTGATGGAACCTAGCAAAACCCAACGGGGTAGCTTCCACGCTGGAGTGCATAGAACCGCTAAAAATAAAACTCATAAAACTAGAGGATCAAGAGAAGGAGTATAATGTCCCACAGCAGAGAACACTACGAGAGTCGCTAAAAACTGCAGAAGATGAAACGGGAAGGGCAATGATAATTCTTAAAGCTACGATAATGGCAGATAGCTCTGCCGTACAAAGAGGCAACACTGGGGAGGCTTAACGCCTGAACAGAATAAAGGGAATGCAATACCGTATCCAACTCCAGCATCAGACTTTGAACCATCTGTAAATACTGGGATAGGGTCGAAATGTGTGGAACAATGCATGGTACTCATAAGGTAAAAAAATATTATGAATAGCAAGGTTGCTTACAAAATTGGGAAATTGCCAATAACCATCTCCAGCAAATCGATAGGGGCATACAGGAATAGAAGCTACATTTAATGTCACCTCAGCAGATGCAACCCTAAAACCAAAAGGCTTATGGAAAACTTGTGTGAAATACATAGTGCTGAGAGCATGAATCTAGGGAAAATGGCATATATGAACTGAGTCAGGAAGACGGTGAACTCGATACCAGCACCTCAACAAAAAGGCCTGGCGACGTAAGTCCAATGGAAGGACACCTGCATCCACCAATATGCTAGATGAGAGGAACGTACCAATTGCCAAGCGAACACCGGCATGGTGCAGAGTCCAACACACGAAGCCGAACCTCTGTAGCAGATGAATAAACTTAATCATACTCCAGCTTAGAAGGAATAATTGTTCGGTTCATTAGGAGGAGGGTCTGTCTGTCTGTCAGGACCTCAAGAGGTATGGACCACAACTCTAAGGAGTGACAGCGTCTTCATACAAGTTTGTCTATATACCAAGTGCTTTATCCCCCTTATATGGGAGGTAGTCAAGTCAAAGGCAAGTACCTACTCCCACCCATTCCACTCCCATCCACCACCCCTTCCTCCCACAGCAAGGCCGCTTCACTTAACCGGCGACCCTCCCTCTCCATCCCCTCATACAGAAAAAGAGAAGACGGGGAGATATCCCTTTGGGCTGCGTCAAAATATTCACACATAAGCGCCCCTACCCCCCATCCCCCGCCCATTCCTTCTTTGTATGACAGTATCATCTATACACAGCCACTCTCGACCCATCCCTATCTCCTGCCTTCTCCCTTCTTTACTCAACAGACATTCCCCTCTTGCTCAACGTCCTCTTCACCTCATCCATCCATCTCATCCTTGGTCATTGCCTCAAATTCAAACTCCCTCCACCTCTGCCTTCCACACTTCTTTTATTAAAAAAAGCATCACTCATTCTTTCCATGTGTCCAAACAATTTTAATACTCTTTCAAAAACTTTATGTCATCTCCTTTTCCACTCCCGCTCTCCTCCTCATTCCTCACTCTACCCGATCTAGTAACTCCTACCATACTTCTCAGACATTTCATCTCAAACACATTAAAACAATTCTCTCTGCCTCTCTTAAATTCCAAGACTCTGTCCAATACAAAGCCTTCAATCTCCTCTTTGCACCCATTCCTAGATGCCTATTTCTCATGAAACTTTTCAAGTAGTTTTAATCAAAATGAAGGTGAGGTACCCAAGTCAGGCGGCCGTCAAATATTAGTCCCAGGAAGGGATTTTTCTTTCGCAGATATACAGGTTTGGGTCAGGGTGAACACCACGGAGGCGGCAAAAGTATATGGTCAGTCTTTGAAGTCGAGAAACGTAATCCCCGATAAGTCCTGTTAATTGTTAACTGCAACTTCCTCTCAATTAGTGCCATCCACATCACAGAGAAGGAGATCGATAGCCATCGACATATACACTATCGCGAACTCTTTCTGGAAGCAGTCCGATGACACGGTTTATAGTCACAGCGAAATGTGTGACAGTCTTACTTGCGGCCCGTTGTCCTCAAGTGGACGAACTTCAGACAGAACGCTCCCAACTCGCACCCGTAAAAACGATGCGATAAAAACTGCTGTATAAATATGGGGAGTCTGCCACGGAGACAGAACTCGAATAGATTCAGTAAAAGCCCGTGGCACCAAGCCGTATGGTATGCTTTCTCAAGAAGAAGAGGAAGAAGAAGAAGACGAAAAAAAGGTAACGTGGTGTTGTTTGCAAATGTTTCACATATAGAAGATTCTTGGGACAAGAAAGCATCTGACGTGAACCAAATTTTTCGAAAACCATATTGGACAGGCGACATATAATTGCCTCTCTTTAATTACCATATAAACCTGACATTTACCATCTTTTCCAGCAATTTACAAACGCGAGAGGTTAAGGAGATGGGACAATAATTGGTCGCCAACTGATGGTCTTTTCCTGGTTTCGGGATTAGGATGAATAGACCAACACCCCAAGAATAGGGAAAGTCACCGGTATACCAAAGAAAGTTGAAGAGATCTAATAAACAGAAATAAACCCTATCAGACATGTGGGATGTCATCAAGGGCTAGCGACGAATCACTGCACTGTGATAGAGCTACTTTTAATTCTCAGATGGAAAGGGGGACAATGCATGATACACTCTAGTGGAGGCAAAGTTAACCCTACAAGATTCCAAATGGCGACGATGGTGTGCCATACACAAGTTAGGATCTTTCTTGGAAACATAAGCAAAGTGATCTGCGAATATGTCAGAAACTACTTTGGGATCTGCCAACATCTCACCAACATGAGAAAATACAGGCGTAGGAGGCGAAAATTTCCCTGAGATCTACCGAATTCTATTCCATACATGCTTAAGTGGGGTCTTGGCTGTAACTGAGGAGGCATAGTCTTTCCAAGACGTGCTCGTCAGTAGGCATCCATGCACTGGTGGTCCCCAAGATGTCGGCGAAGACGTGAGGAAAACAACACGTTTCGGCCACACAGTCGCAGGGCAATCATTGTTCCACCAAGGGATCGGATGTTTGGGAAAACGGTCAGATGTCCTCGGGACGGAGTGCAGTGCTGCAGAACGTAATTTATCAGTAAATTATGTTGCAGCCTCTTCAGAGCTGCCAAAGTTGGCCAGCGAACGATCAGGTGAAGTAAGTTCCGTAAATAGTTGCCAATCAGTCCTGTCTAGACGCCCCTGGGGAGTACGGGACTTTGGTTCAGATCCTGTAGATTACAATACTATGGTAAAGTGGTCGCTGCCATACAAATCCGATGAAATCTACCAATGAAAATCTAAAAGAGCAGTAGGGGAGCTGAAATACCAATGACTTTAAAAGTACCAGTTTGGCTTAAAAATGCATTGCATCTCCTAAATATAAAAGTTCTAACTCCCTCTGGGGTTGTGCTGCCCCACACCCCATAGCTGGCAACAATCAAAATATCTTAATAAAAGAAAAGGAGAGGGAAGGTCTCGCACGAAACGACTAAGATCGTCCCTCTCGAACAATGGGTGAACGTTAAATACTATACACCGTATAAGAGCAGTTTAAAAACATTTTCACTACTACAGCTTGGAGTTTGCATTTCGAGAACAATAAGAGGCACATCGTTTCGTGGTTATCCTATCCTAAATTAAAATCAGAATAAAATGTATCCTGAGGGAGCGGGAGGAACTGAGTCTCCTACCATTGTCTCCTGGAGACAGACACATGCTGGAGAAAAATGTGATAGGAGGAGACTCAGCTTCTCCAGGGAAGTACGCATACCGCCACAATTCCATTGGAGAAATTTAAGTATCGTTATTTTGGGAGTTTTTTTTTCAGGGGAGCTCCGAAGAGGAGTTTTTTGCCTACCTGACAAGGTATTTTACTTGACCGGTGAGGTTTGTCTGGTCTTGAGTTGCTTGTTGAGCCGGTAGCCCGAGATTGGGAGCCTGACGCAGTTATAGGAATCTGCATATGGGTTTTAATATCCAGCTCAGGGCCGTCTGATGCTCCCAAAGGAACCCATCTTGGGGAAACGTCTGTTGAGTCATACTGTACATATACTGTCATACTGTACTGTATATATATATATATATATATATATATATATATATATATATATATATGTATATATATATATGTATATATATATATATATATGTGTGTGTGTGTGTGTGTGTATGTGTGTGTGTGTGTGTGTGTGTGTGTGTGTGTGTGTGTGTGTGTGTGTGTGTGTGAAGTTGTAAAGTTTCGACACATGGATTCACTAATTCTGCCACTGGGATTCGAACCACTGGTTGTGCCACTGGTTACCACACCGCAATGACGCCACCATTGCATCTCTGTGGCCAGCGCTACGTTCAGCCGATATTTAGTGAATAGTGTTGTACCTTTGAAACGTTTTAACCTGCGCAGCCTTAGCCCTCGCTCCTTGTCACTGCCTAGTGCACTACTTGGCATCTAAGTATTTCAATGAAGGGCGCATTTGCCTCGCGATTGCAAGAAGCTCTTGATCATCCAGTCTTCTTCAACAGACTGTGGGTAACGCAAGGCCAGAGACAGGGGACGTAGTGGGGCCTCGGGGAGGCCCCACTCGGAAGGACTCATCAAGCGAACGCTGGGAACAGCCCCGGTTGTATCACTCTGAGCCACCGCGTGGAGTCCTCCATTATATATAATGAGGCCAAGCGGCTAATTTGGAGACTGATAAGAACCAGACCATAGACCGCAGCTGATAGCGCCACGGGGATGATAAAGCCATGCCTGTGGTGGTGGTGGTGATAGTACTGGTGGTGGTCTGATGGTAGTACGGAAAAATATGACAACGAGGAGGAGGAGGAGGAGGAGGAGGAGGAGGAGGACTTGATGGTTGAGGTCGTGGTACAGGTGTCTATCGAAGCAGTGGAGATGAAGACAGTGATAAAGACGATTATAAGACCATGGTACACATGGAGATGAAGATAGCAATAAAGATAGTAATAACTAGATGATGATATGGTTATGCCTGTTTTTTTTTTTCTTTACTTCGAAAAGCGGCAAAAGTCCAACAAATGGGAGACAGGCCCAGAGACTGAGGTGGTACAGCGATAGTAGCACCATCTACTTAGAGCTTTCCTTTGGTATAGGCTGTGCGTGTGTGTGTGGGGGGGAGTGTTCAATAGTAACAAAGGAACTGGAGCAAGAATTACATGACAGGAGGTACCAGTAAGACTTCAATGGAAGGGCGGGATAGATAAAAATAGTTATCTCTTGAGGCCGATGGGGTTCTCCACTTGAAGATGGTGGCTCATTGTCAAGGTTAAACTGTGACAGACACGAGAAGATTTTATTTCGCCGTTCAGGCCGATTCCCTCCGGCCTGAATGTGGTCGGCCGACAAAGACTGCTCCGCTGGGCCGTCGTTCAAGAAGCCGGGCTGGGGAGTGTCCCATCCACTGTCTGCTGAATAAAGATGCCTGTTGCATCCAGAAGATGCAAACCGGGTCGCCAGCACACTCATGGGAGGGTCATTTCCTAAGAATAAAACCGTCCGTCGTCACCCAAAAACAAAATATATACGGTACACATCACGGTACGACACATCAGAAGTTGTTTTACAACCGTCAATTTGGTATCGCACACATACAAACACACATGCACACGTGTTCAAAGTGGGGTTTATCCACAGAGCTGAATAAAACCACATGGAGCCTAGTAAGATAAATTCATGTAACAGTTTGCCAAGAAGATGCTAAACGGGAGTTGACAGACTACAACCACCATTGCCTCAACACATTCCAGTAGAAGCGCCCCCACCCACCCCCGTTAAACCGAATCAGTTCGACTGGCCTCAGCCTGAAATGATACATGTGTTGCAAGAAACGCCTGTAGATTTGAGTGTTATTGATTCATTCTATACTAGCGTGCACACGCGCATGCATTAGCTACACGACGTCAGATCTTGGTGGTATCAGCAAGCTTCAACGAACTATCCATTGTCTAACCCGACCTGCGGTCACTTTGGCTTGACCTCAGATTCAACTGACATCCCGACCAAAGAGTATACAATGTAAACTTACGACAAATGATCAATTACGTCGATAGGATAATGTTTCTGTATATATATATTTTTCCTGTATAAATGTGTATCTATAATCTATACTAGGTGCTCACACTCATTTCTATACTATACATAATTATATTCATAAAGAATATAATTATGTAATTATGACAGTGTTGGCAACCGACACTCATTCTCTTCGTCGCGCCCTACATGGCGAGAGTCAGACGAAGTTTGACTACGTTACTGTCAAGACTTATCAATAAAAAGAACACAAGCGACGCCTTAATACGCCTCCAAACAAATGTAGAACAACACAAGTACACATGTACACTGTGCCACACCAGAGGGAAAAGAGGCGACCAGCTTTACTGCCATCTTTTACAATAATAAAATTTATTTTTTTCACTACTTCAACTCTTGTCATTATACAAGCACTTAAATGTCGTCGAAAAAAGTAATATATCTTGAAGAAAACGTGGGGGTTACAAAAGATAGGAATATGGCGGCTGGGAGAAATGAACGGGAAAGGTGAAAGACAAAAAGAGACTAAGGAAGGAAGGTAGAGAGAAAGGACAGAAAGAGAGGTAGGAGGGTAAGAAGGTAGAAAGGACAGGAAGAGAGGTAGGAGGGTAAGAAGGAAGGTAGAGGGAAAGGACAGAGGTATAAGAGAGAGAAGGAAGGTAGGGAGACAGGAGAAAATAAGGGAGGGGAGAGGGAGAGGGAGGTAAGCAGTGATGGAGGAAGAAAAAATTGAAAAGATGGAAAAGGAGGGAGAAAGAAAAGAAAGGTTAGATGGAAAGCTGGAAGGAAGGGAAGGGAGGCACGAAGATAGAAAAAAGGAAGATATTAAGACAGACAGAAAGGAATAAAGAGGGAATGAATGAAGAAAGGGTGAAATGTAGGAAAAAAGGAAAGTTGAAAGGCAGACTGGGTGGAATGGAAGGAGACAGAGAAGAGCGAAAGAAACTTCATTAAATACAGCAAGAAAAAAAATAATTTAATTAAAACAGGAGTTAAGGCAGGTTCAGAGGATAGGAGGAAGAAAAGAAGGAAGAAATGGTGCAAGAAGAGCCAGGATAAGAAAGGGATGTCATTGTTGGAGGCCACACATGAAGATGAGGATTACTAGGGCTAAGGTTGATGGAGATGGGTGGTGATAGGAGGGAGTAGGGGATGGAAAAGGAGAGGGGAAAGGGGAGGAGGAAGGGGAGAGGGGAAAGGGGAGGAGGAAGGGGAGAGGGGGAAGAGGAGGAAGGGGAAAGAGGGCAGGAAAGGAGTGAGGGGAGACATAGCGGAGTGAGAAAAGATGGGTTGGGATTGAGGAGGAGGAAAGGGAGGGAGGAAAGGGAGAGAGGGAGGGAAAGGGGGGATGAGAAAGGGAGGAAGCATGATTAAGGGATGCCAGATTGGTCCAAGGGTGGTTGGTACAAAACAGGGGAAGCAGCAGCAACAGCAAGTGATGTGTGAAAGGTATCATGGCAAGGTACAATGGACGTTTCTTTCTCATTCTTTCCGTTTAATACTGTGGTCCTCCAAATAGACTTTTTGCAGCTCACTCCAGTTCCTTTCATCACATATATGAAAGATGGAATCCAGTGTCCCCGTCAATCAATGGAGCTCCCATTCATGCTAACCATCAACCCATCAAGAAAATATTTATGTAAAACATATAAACAAAACTACAAGTGTGAGATGCAATTCATTGGCACCAGATAGTGATGATCACCACACAAGGAGATAACTAGCTTACATCAAAGCTAGTGCCATCACACAGAATAAAAAGGTGAAAATGCTGTGGTTGCAATGGCCAAATCAAGCAAATACCCTTTGTTTCAAGTAAACCTTGCTAAATACCAAATATGGTATAAATCACCTCCATCATTACCACCAGTTATTTGATGTCTAATGCTAAACAAAACCCTTTCCTAACCTCCATGACTAGGCTGGTCTTGGTTATGCATTTTTTGAGTTTGCCAGGGAGCCATGGTACTACATGTCACTGAGTTCCTGGTAAATAAGACAGTAATTATATGGATATATACTGTGTGTGTGTGTGTGTGTATTTACCTAATTGTATTTACGTAATCATAGTATACAGGAAAGGAGCAATTCTCGTTGGTTCCTGTCTCCTATTTTCCCATTTTCTAACATACCTATACTCAAATTCATTTACAGTTTCAATTTAATCTATATCTTTGATTTCCAATTATCATATCTAGAATTGAACTTATGTATTAAGCTTGGGCTATATCACCTTCTCAGTTATTCCACATATTTATGGAAAACTATATGGAAAACTGTATTTCTTTGTTCTTTCAACATCTGTTTTTTCTTAATTTACTTCCATGACCTCTTAAAGCCCTAACATTTTTAATCAGGAGATCTCTTCTATCAATGTGATCTATCCCCTTTAGTGACCTAAACACTGTAAACATGTCACCTCTTTCCCTTTGATCTTTCAAAGTTGGCAGACCCAGTACTTTTAGTCTTTCCTCATATGTTTCATCTACCAGGCTAGGGACCAGTTTGGTTGCTGCACTTGGTATTTTTACTTGTATTTTACTGGATGAGAGCTATGCTCATAGTGACCCGTTTTCATATCTCTCCACATCCAGTTTGTTTTTAAAATCATGTATAGTTCTGGTATTTACTGTTTCTCTGTTCAGTATGTTCCAGACATCAATCACTCTACGTGGGAAGCTATTTTTTTTCAGGTCTCATCTGTAACTGTCTTTCTTTAGCTTCTTTTCGTGTCCTCTTGTTTCTCTTCTGTCCCACTTTAATAGGTCGTCTCTATCGAGAACTTTCATTCCTTTCATAATTCAAAAATGGTCAACAAATTGCCTCTTTCCCTTCTCTGTTCTAGTGTTGTCAACTTTAATTTCTCCAATCTTTGTTCATATGTTTGATTTGACAGTGTGGGTGCCATTTTTGTCACTGCTCTTTGGATTATTTCTAATTTTCTTACTTTCTTTTTTGTGCTAGGTGCCCACATTGATACAGCATATTGTGATTGTTAAAATGTATCTCTAATCACTGGGACCCATTCAGTGTTGTACAAATACTTTCCCTTATTTGTATACTTCCAACTGTACTATCATAGTGCAGATGAGTTGAACGCACAATTTCGTGTATGTGTAACTCGAGCATACAAATATATAAGAAAAAAGTTGTGCTCAACTTATATCTCTCTTGATAGCATAGTTGGTAAGTTACTACGGCACTTGTCAAGTGGTTGCTGGGTTCGAGTCCTTGGTAGTACCTCATTTCAATTTCAGCATGTCAGCCTCCATTAGGTCTCCCAATGTTGATGGCTTAGAATTAAAGTGCATTGTGGTTGTTAAAATGTATCTCTAATTACTGGAACCCATTCAGTGTAGTACAAATACTTTTCCGCGTTTGTATACTTCCAATTGTACTATTATAGTGGAGATGGGTTGAATGCAAAATTTCATGTGTAACTCGAGCATACAAATATATAAGAAAAAAGTTGTGCTCAACTTATATCTCTCTTGATAGCGTAGTTGGTAACTTACTATGGCACTTCGTCACTCTCGTAAAGAAATTGCCAAAGTCATTTTTCATCATCTTCTGTAAACCTAACCTAACAAAATCACTGATAATGCGGAATAGTAGGGCACCCTCTACCTCTCAGGAGGCCACCACCAATGTAGTGTATAAATTTACTTGCCAGGAGGGCCACTGTTATGGCTCCAACAGCTACATTGGAAGGACCTCCACGACATTGCGACGCCGTCTACAATACCACAGAAATTAAGGTTCAATTTTCCAGCATCATACACAAGAACATGATAAGAAACAACCCTTACAGAGTCTCATAGATCAAACTGAAATCATCCACCATGAAGATGACTTCAGAACGCTTCAAATTGCTGAAGCCGTTTCCATCACTTGTCAACGTCCTTCCATCAACATACAGCAGAGCATAGATTTCATTTTGCCATCCGTATGCCCACATGAGAGACATACTCCACTACAAATCACCCTTGACCCAACAATCCACCATCCAACCAATCAGCACTCGGGAAGAGCCACTAGGTCTTCTGCCAGAACGCTCCGAGGTCCCAACCAGATATCAGGTTCACACGGCCTACCTGCTAACCAATCAGCATTGAGCTTCACCCATGCCCGGTTGACCTGATCCCATATAAATACCCTTACATGGATAACTTTCCTCACTATTCTCCTAACCTCCAGTGAAGAAACAACCCGCAGTCTACACCCTGAAGAAGCCTCAGATCGAGGCGAAAAACTCTGAGTTTCGGTGAATGTTAGTCAACAGTTTCCTCTGTTACTAGAAGATAATTAATCAAGTCGGCATACAACAGCACTAAAAGTGAGCTATGCTACTCATAAAAGAGAAATGAATAATTTCATCCAGTCCCTCTCTACAAGTAACAAGAAGATCTTTCAAAAGATCAAGAATTCCTACCTTAAAATCATCAAAGCATCCAGTGCAGTTGATTTTAATCAGAATATATATATATATATATATATATATATATATATATATATATATATATAAATATATATATATATATACACACATACATACATTTAGGATTTTAGGACAATAAAAATCAAAAGTAGTACTTACTGGCCTTTTATTTCCACTTTGGTGCTACACTTAATATTTTAGCATCCTACCCTTATTCTTGATAACCATCTGGATCCTTCTGGGCATCGAATTGGCAAGTTCGGTAAAGTTGGTGGCGTCCATTGTCACCCACATCTTCTTCAGCTCTTCCTTCAGGACAAGGATGCTTGTTGGTCGCGACTTTTTCAGCTTGTTTTTCATCTAGTTCCAGACATTTTCAATGGGGTTTAGGTCAGGATAATTACCTGGCAACTCCTAAACACTAATGTTATGGTCAGAAAGGAACTTTTTTACTGCCTTGGACCTGTGAGAAGGAGGACCATCATGCATGAAGTGGTCACACTCATGAATATCCCAGAAAGTGAGTATGTGATCCCTCAACACCTGAATATAGTTACTTGCTTTCATTGTCACATTTGTGGTGAGAAAGTAGAGTCCACCCCTGCCCTTCTTCAGTGAGCTGTCTGAGCTCAGTGAGGGAGGTGGCCCTGTACGCTGCTCCTCAGCACCCCTTTTTATACTTCTCCAGTTAACTTTAGCACCCTTTAATTTGTCTTCCACTGCTCAAGATGGGGCATACCAACCTTACTAGGAAGAGAAGAGCATGGCCCTTGCTCTGTTAGAGCAGGTAATCTGAAGGTGCTAAGGATGGCCATCTACACCTCAAGAAAGCCACTGCTGCCCTCCCTCCTGGTACTCTGTTCCACCAAGAAAGCCGGGCTCTGGGGCACCAAGGAAGACTTCTACACGCACTGACAAGGTCTTATGATGAGAAGTACAACCAGACTCATCCATTACAGCCATTGGACTAAAGAAAAAGCATCCAGAACTACTGAAAAACCTCTCTGTCAGAACCATTCAACATCGGCTCCAAAAAGACCTTAAGTTACCTGCTAGACGTGCTGCCAAGAGGCCGCTGCTCATGGAGTCCATGAAGAAAAGACTAGCATTATACAAGAAATACAAGGACTGGACACCACAGCAGTGGCAGAATGTCATGTTCATTGATGAAAGAACCTTCAGGCTGGTTAGGGGAGGCTCCAAGATCGTCTGTCAACCAAGCGATGTGTCAAGATACAACCTGTGGTACATGGTCAAGACAGTAAAACATCCAGACAGTGTAATGGTGTGGAGTGACTTTAGTGGAAAAAAGGGCAGGGGTGGACTCTACTTTCTCACCACAAATGTGACAATGAAAGCAAGTAATTATATTGAGGTTTTGAGGGATCACATGCTCACTTTCTGGGACATTCATGAGTGTGACCGCTTAATGTGTGATGGTGTCCAAGGCAGTGAAAAAGTTCCTTTCTGACCATAACATTAATGTTTTGGAGTTGCCAGGTAACTACACTGACCTAAACCCCACTGAAAATGCCTGCAACCAGATGAAAAACAAGCTGAAATAGTCACAACCCACAAGCATCCTTGTCTTGAAGGAGCTGAAGAAGATGTGGGTGACAATGGAGGCCACCAACTTTACCAAACTTGCCAATTTGATGCCCAGAAGGATCCAGATGATTATCAAGAATAAGGGTAGGATGCCAAAATATTAAGTGTGGCCCCAAAGTGGAAATAAAAGGCCTGTAAGTACTACTTTTGATTCTTATTGTCCTAAAATCCTAAATGTCAACATTTTTTTTTTGCGGCCACTGTGTATACATATATATATATATATATATATATATATATGCAAAGTAGACCACTTGGAAAAAGAAACTAATGAAGCAGAGCGCTTTCGTATATTACATCTTCAGTGCAACAAGTACATAGTGATAGGAATACATAGACAATATATACATGATACAAAGGAACCAGGACAGTTTGAATAAGCGTACCGACCAATTACCCCCTAGAGAGCGGAAGGTCATTGTCAATTATCTTACGATGGTCGGGCGACATCAGGTCACAGTCGCCAAGGAGAGCGGAAGGTCATTGTCAATTATCTTACGATGGTCGGGCGACATCAGGTCACAGTCGCCAAAGAGAGCGGAAGGTCATTGTCAATTATCGCCCGACCATCGTAAGATAATTGACAATGACCTTCCGCTCTCTTTGGCGACTGTGACCTGATGTCGCCCGACCATCGTAAGATAATTGACAATGACCTTCCGCTCTCCTTGGCGACTGTGACCTGATGTCGCCCGACCATCGTAAGATAATTGACAATGACCTTCCGCTCTCTAGGGGGTAATTGGTCGGTACGCTTATTCAAACTGTCCTGGTTCCTTTGTATCATGTATATATTGTCTATGTATTCCTGCTTCGTTAGTTTCTTTTTCCAAGTGGTCTACTTTGCATAAGTGAACACACGTACCCGTGTTCTTATTAGCATATATATATATATATATATATATATATATATATATATAAAATTAAATTTGACCACTACTTGTGCAAGAATAAGCTTCTTGTTAAAGGATTCAACCTTTCTAATAGTGGATCTTTGTTCTTCATTAAGTCGGTATAAAAGATTATTGAAGTTCATATTGTATATTACAACATTTTGCCCTTCTTAGAGCATTTTCAAGTACATCAAAATGATAATTGAGACAATATATATATATATCTCACAAGTGAATCGGGGAAGCCTACACTAAACAGTGATGAAAGATCAAAGATCTTATGAGGGGATTATGTCCGTGGTGCTCCGTGGGGTGCTGGGATGACCATTTGTCCACCCAGGGAAGCTAAAGCCACAGAGGTAGTGGCTCCCTGTACATTCATGGTTGGAACCTTCTTTCGAATATGGAAGGCCTCCAGGATCTCCAAACAATGAAAGATGAGTGTGGAGTTAATGATCTTTGTGTTCTCCACCAGGATCTTTCTAGTCAGGGAGGAATTATGTTGATCTTAATAAATTGTAGGTTTCTCCAACTATTTTGTTATATGCTTGTCTGGTGACATATCTTTGTTAATAATTACTCCTAGGTCCTTTTCAGAGCTCACTTTTTTTTTTTTTACTTCCTTTGTACAAACTTTATATTGTCCTGATATTCTTTTTTACTTTTTCCAAACTCTATTATACTACGTTTCTTGATGTTGAAGTTCACTCCCCACTTTTGGCTCCATTCCCAGACTTTGTCCAGGTCTCTCTGTAGTGATCCACAGTCTTTTTCTGTACTTACTTTCTTTAGCAGTTTTACGTCATCTGCAAAGAAGTTCATATAACATTCTGCACCTTCATCCATGTCATTTATATATATAGCAAACATTATCAAGTAAGGTGATGAGATGTACAAGGGGTGAAAGTGGCAGTAGACTGGAAGTGAACATTAAGGGAGAGCGACTGGAGGAAGTGGATAGTTTTAGATACTTGGGTGCAAGTGTAGCAGGAAAAGGTGGAGTGAAGGTGGAGGTAGAATGTAGATTGAGAGAAGCGAGTAAATGCCTTGGTGGATTAAAGAGTGTAATGAGGAATAGACATTTGGGAATGGATGCGAAGAGGAGACTGTATGAAGGAGTGATTGTGCCAATAGCACTGTATGGGGCAGAAACGTGGAACATAAGAGAAGAAGAGAGAAGGAGTTTGAATGTGTTTGAGATGAGGTGTCTGAGAAGTATGGTGGGGGTTACTAGGCTGGATAGAGTGAGAAATGAGGAGGTGAGGAGGAGAACAGGGGTGGAAAAGGAGTTGGGAGATAGGGTTGATGAAAGAATATTAGGATGGTTTGGACACATGGAAAGAATGAGTGAAGACTAGTAAAAGAGGTATGGAAGGCAGATGTGGAGGGAGTGAACATGAGGGGACGTCCTAGGATGAGGTGGATGGATGGGGTGAAAGGGGCTTTGGGGAAGAGGGGAATGTCTGTTGAGGAAGGAAGGGAGAGGACGGAAGACAGAGGTGAGTGGAGAATGGTTGTATATGGATGATGTGATTGCATGAGGAGGAATGGGCAGGGGGGTGGGGTAGTATGTGTGAGTAAATTTTGACGCAGCCCGAAGGGATTTCTCCCCGTCCTCTCCTTATATGCAAGGGGGGACGGAGAGGGGGGGACGGAGAGGGGGGGTCGCCGATTAAATGAAGCGGCCTTGCTGTGGATGTGCTGTGTCTTGCGACACTGCTTCTGACCCAGGGCGGTGGGCAGGGTGCAGGGATGACCCGTCATCCAGGAGGTGCTCAGATGAGAGGGAGGGTGGGAGGGGTGTGGAGTGTATTTAGGGATGAAATGGGTGGGAGTGTTTTTATGCCTTTCCCTTTTTGGCTACCTCCCTTGTAAGGGGGAAAAAGCCTTGGTATATGTATGTATGTAATACTGAACCTTATGTGACTCCACTTATCATTTCTTCCCATGTCAAGTTTCATTTCTCTAAGTACCACCCTCATTTTTCTCCCATGCAAGAAATCTTCCATCCATTTCAATAACTTTCCTTGTACACCTCCTGTTGTTTTGCGTTTTCTTCATAGCTTTTTGTGTAGTACTTTATCAAATGCCTTTTGTAAATCCAAGAAAGCACAATCTCCCCATCCATCCCTTTCTTGCATATCTATTAACCTTGAATAAAAACAAATCAAGTTTGTGGCACATGATCTTACTTGTCTAAAGCCAAATTGTTTTGGATTCAGTATATTGTTTTCTTCCAGATGTTTAGTCCATCTACTTTTGATAACTTTTTCACATATTTTAGCTATTGTGCTTGTAATGGAGACCGGTCTATAATTTGTTGGGTCTTCCTTATCTCCCCCTTTATATATTGGCACAATATTTCCATTTTTCCAATCTTGCAGTACCTTTCCTTCTTTGAGTGAGCAATCTATCATCTTACATATTTTGTCCATTAGTTCTATACATTCTTTTAGTATCCATTTGCAATTCCATCTGGGACGTGTGATTTTCTAACATCAAGGTTTATTATTTGGTCCCTTATTTCTTTCTGTGTCAGAATTATTTCTTTCCTTGGGGGTGATCTCTCTCCCTTTCCTTCACCCAAACTGTGTGTATTTTCATTTGTAAATATGATTTATGAATTGTTTGGCTTGAAGGCCAAGTGCCAGAGCTGGTAGGCCATTCAGAGCTTTCATTGGTAAATGCAGACGTAAAATGTTTGTTCATAATTTTAGCAATTTCTACATATTCTATATATTCCACATTCCCTTGATGCAGTTTCACTATTTCTTGTTTATTTTTTAATTAACCATTTACACATCTATAGAATAATTTAGGTTGGTCCTTACATTTGTCTGTCTTTTTCATAGTTTATTTTTTCTTCTCTGACATATTCATTTCTTAGTTTGATATATATTTGCCGCTTACCCAGTTTTTTCTTTTTTCCATCTTTTCCAAGCCTTGTCTCTTCTATCTTTTGCCTCACTACATTTTTTGTTGTATCAGCATTTAACAGACTTCCTGTTACTCCTTGCAATGAATAAAGGATTAGTTCCAAGATTTTTCACTCCCAGTTTCAACTGGTTTAAAATTTTACTGGTTATAACAATTACTACAGATCCTGTATCAATAAATATTTGAATAGGTCTATTGGATACTTTACCCACAATTATGGGTCCTACAGAAGTCCTTCCAGTTGTTATAATAAATCTAAATATTTCTCTTGTGTTGATGTTCTCTTTTTCATCACTGTCTACACTATAATGTCTGTCACTCCAGGGTTAGCCCTGTAGTGTTGTTTCATTTTATGTGTGGGGGTTCTCTTGTTTCTGGGTGAATGTGAAAATTTGACATTCCTCTACAATCCTGTGTTCTATGTCCAACTCAATTGTGATACAAACAGAGAGGTGGGTTTCTACAATGATACTCATCATGGCCTTCATATTTGCAGCTCTTACAAATAATCTCATAATAACACTCATACTGAATGTCCCAATTTCCCACAATTATAGCACTCAAGTCTAGCATTCCTTGAAGTGTTTCTAACTTTATGTTTGGATCCTCTGTTTCAGTAATCACTCTTAGAGTTCCTAGTTTCTTTCTGTTGTTGCATTTCTAATGCCATGACATTTGGACTAATTGCTTTACTTTATTGATAACCTTGTAAAAGATAACCTATCTCCCTTAAGTCCATTGTTTCTTTAAGATCCCTGTATAGCTTTTCTGCAGTTGCCTCATCACTGTTGTATCTAATCCCTATCCCTTGCCCCTCTTTTCCTTGCATAACAGTATCATCTAGATACAATCATTCTCCACTTATCCCTATCTCCTCATTTCTCCTTTCCTTGCTCAACAGAAATTCCCCTCTTGCTCAATGCCCCCTTCATCCCATCCATCCATCTCATCCTCAGTTGTCCCCTCAAGTTCACTCCATCTCTGCCTTCCACACCTTTTACTAATCTTTCATCACTCATTCTTTCCATGTGTCCAAACCATCCCAATAATCTTTCATCAGCCCTATCTACCATCTCCTTTTCCATTCCCACTCTCCTCCTCACCTCATTTCTCACTTTATCTAACCTAGCAACCCTCCCATACTTTTCTGACATTTCATTTCAAACATATTTAAATTTTTCCTCTCTGCCATTCTTAAATTCCAAGTCTCTGCCCCATACATACTAATCTTTCATCATTCATTCTTTCCATTTGTCCAAACCATCCCAATAATCTTTCATCAGCCCTATCTGCCATCTCCTTTTCCATTCCCACTCTCCTCCTCACCTCCTCATTTCTCATTTTATCTAACCTAGCAACCTTCCCATACTTTCCTGACATTTCATTTCAAACTTTTCCTCTCTGCCTCTCTTAAATTCCAAGTCTCTGCCCCATACATACATGCATATATACAAAGGGATTTCTTCCCATCTTCTCTTGTTCTGCATGTGGGAAAGGAAAAGGGGGCCACCAATTAAGTGAAGCAACCTAGCTGTGAATGTGCTGTGTCTTGCAGCATTGCTTCTGACCCAGGGCAGTGGACAGGATATAGGGACGACCCGTCATCCATAAAGAGCTAAGATGAGAGGGAGAAAGGGTGGTGGATGGGAATGGAATGGGTGGAAGTAGGTATGTACCTTTGACTTGGCTACCTCCCTTAAAAGGGGGAAAAGCTCTTGGTATGTAGATAGATAGCATATATATAAATATATATGAGTGCCTCCATGCCCAAAGAAGGTCAAGTAGTTCCCAGCCTGGCAGATAAGCCATATGAGGAGACACTAAAAGCACTACATCTGCCAACTTTGAAAGATCAAAGAGAAAGAGGTGATAGATAACAGTATTCAGGTCACTAAAGGGGATAGATTGCACTGACAGAAGAGATCTCCTGATCAGAGCCCTTTCATGCCTAAGTGCTACCCCGGGGCAGTTCTAAGTTACACCCTCCCTCCCTCTCATCACCACTTCCCATCTCCAACATTCCTATTATAGCTATTGGCTTGCAAATTAATTGAACAGGTTTTAATTTTTTTGTTATTTAATGTCCCTATTGCAGAATTGATAAGGGAAAAATATTTCATATTCTGTTGATTCTAATGCAAAATTCGTATATTGTGGTAAAATATTCAGGGCTCCTTTGACCCTTTTTTATTATAATTATTTTGTCAGCCTTGTGGGCGGCATGTCCAGACTAGAATTGCTGCCCCTTAAATGTGCCAATCCAGGGCATATGCAACCCCCCCCCCCAATGTGAGGTCCCTGCTCCTAATTAAAGATGAGTTTTAAGAAGTCATGAGAACAAACTGAGAAAGACCACATGTCTAAAGGATGTGAAGAAATACATTCTCTATATACAGATTGACCTCTCAGACGTTAATTAGCTGTGTTTGCTGTGTTTTCGGTGTTTTTGGTGCTGTTGTTTAGTGCTGTGCAATCACTATGCCACCCAAAAACCCCTCCAAATCAAAGGATTATTCACATCAACAGACACCGTTACCCCCCTTTTAGTCCGTTAATGAGAGGTCAATCTGTAGATACATAAATACTAGGAATAGCTTGAAAGGTGATATACCCAAAGGTGGAACAATACATGAATACAAATCTAAGTATGATAATTGGAAAATAAAATATAATCCAAGTTGGAGCTATATGAATTTGAACATAGGTATGACAAATTGGAAAGTAAGAGACAGGAGACCTCAAATATTTCTCCTTTCCTGTATACTATAGTTGGGTAAATACAGACCATATACAAAGAAACTTGCTCACCACTAATTAGTCTATAAAGAAACTGCAATCTCCAGTGTTTAATGGATATTCTCAAGTTTTCTAAACAATTCTCCAATATCTCAAACTTAGTAATGGCCATTCAATGAAATGATCTAAGGACATGAAATAACATAATATATCTAAACATGGAGTATTCCCAACACATCTACACTTACCACATGTATAAAGCTTTGTGATATGATCCCATGAATTAAACATTTCAGGAAGTAAAGTGGGTGAGGAAGTATATATGAGAAATAAGTTGATGCAGCCCAAAGGGATTTCTCTCCATCTTCTCCTTTTCTGCATGAGGAGACAGAGAGGGAGGGTCACCGATTTAATGAAGTGCCCTTGTTGTGGATGTGCTGTGTCTTGAGACACTGCTCCTGACCCAGGGCAGTGGACAAGATGCAGGGATGACCTGTCATCCAGGAGGTGTCAAGATAAGAGGGAGGGAAGAGGGCAGAGGGGAGTGGAGTATGTTGGGAATGGAATGGGTGGTAGTGGTTTCTATGCCTTTGTTTTTTGGCTACCTCCCGTGTAAGGGGGAAAAAGCCTTTAGTATATGTATGTATGTAGGAAGCAAATTCACATGGCAATAGGTATTTCGGCATCATATGTGATTCACCATGGTCTTGGATCATGTGCTGGACTTGTGATCGACAGCCATTTCCCTCCCGGATGAGAGCTCAGAGCTCATATATGACCGATCTATGGGTAATACTGTGACCTTACACACACACACTCCCCACCCAAGAGAATTGGAGTAACGACTTGCAGCGCAGCAATACTGAAATTATTTCAGTCCCAGGTGGGATTCAAACCCAGACCACCGTAGTGGCGGCCACAAATGCTACCAAGCGTCGTCAAGTCACACGTGTGTACGTGTATACGTATGTATATGTATGTATGTATATATATATATATATATATATATATATATATATATATATATATATATATATATATATATATATATCTTATCTAAATCAAACTCACCTGTATATTAAGTTCAGAGGCCATCAAGCTGTGTCCATTTGGTGGTCATCACATTTAAATGCTCCTGGGTGCCTTTGTCTTTCTATAGAGCCCAAGCTCAGGCACACTAAGCAAGCTTGATTGAGCCCCTGGTTTTACCAAGGTGGCCCACAAGTCATATGACATGTCAAATGAAACTCATATTCAAATGCAAAAGATTGAAATGGCATAGAAAATAGGTTGATTCTAGAGAACTCAGCCTTCTCATGAACAAAGACTCATAGAGACTTGCCCAAGTAACCGAACCTACTCCAAGGAATCGTTGCCATCTGCATAAGAGCCAGTGGCAAGACTGTACTATAGCTGTCTAGCCTCCAACTCTTCGGATTGTTGTTGTTCCCTAGAATGTCTGTCTGAACAGTCCCATCTCCCCAAGGAAAGCCATGTCCATGATTGTGTATAATGCAGTCTTCCATTATGTGTTGAATAGTATGGGGTGAAGTGTTACATCCTGGATAGTTGTCCACAATGCGGTCATCCAGTCTCTTCTGGTAACTTAGAAGGGTTGGGTGGTGGCCACACCACAGTCTGGCCAGGTGGACTCTGTCCTTTCAACGGGAGAGATGGTTCAGAGGGATGGATATCAGGGGGTCTGGCATGCAGCAATGTGTTGTGAGTGATATGACTATGAATATGTTTCTGGAGGCCAGTATTAGATGGTTTTGGAGGAAGAGAAGAGAGTATTTGTGTGTGATATACATATTTGGGTGTTTTTTTTATGTTTCTTGGTGTGTGTGGGTGTTCTGTTGTGTAGTGTAGCAGGTGTGCTGTGTTTGTGGAGACTGCAACAAGTGTTTGTGTGCCTCTCATGTCAAGGTATCCTCGACTTTGAGGACTTTTGTTTCATAGTGTAGATGGTCTGTCGGTGTTGTATTTGTGCAGCCTGTAATTGTTTTTAGGGCTTTGTTTTGTATGGTCTGAAGGGTGTTGAGGTTTGTCTCACTGAGATTAGGTGCCTATGCAGAATTCGCATAATTCATCACTGAGCATAAGCATTGTTAGTTTCTTTGGTATGTCCAAATGTTGTTCCTGTGATTGATTTAAGTGCATTAAGTCTATGTGTGTATTTATTTTTTATGTTTGTGATGTGCTGTTTGAACGACATGGATGTATCATATGTTACACCAAGAATTTTTGGTGTGTGTATGTGTTGTTGATATAGAGATGAGGTATGTATTTCTGTTCTTTTGTCCAGTTGGTGAGAAGTGTTGCTGTAGATTCGGCTGGTGCTATTTTAAGTCCGTTTGTAATGAACTATGTGTTGAGTGTATCAAGGTATGGCTGTATTATTTCTGCAGCTTTGTCTGTGTTACAATGTGTACATGTGATTGTTATGTCATCTCCATAGGAAGAGATTTGTATTTCTGAGGTCTCTGGTGTGGGCATATTATCCATGTATAGATTAAAGAGTGTGGGGGATAGAACTGAGCCTTGTGGTACTCTATTCAATGTTTCTGGTGTGCAATGATTGGCCATTATATGACACATAAGCATTCCTGCCTGCCAGATAATTGGCCAGCCATCTTTTGAAGTTATTGTGCACATCTGTGTTATATATTTTGTTTGTTAGATTGTGGCAGGGGATAGCATCAAAAGCTTTACTAATGTCTAATGTTATGAGAAGTGTTCTGTGATGGGGCCTATCTGAATTAATGCCATTTAAAATTCTTTGCATAAGGTTTATCAGAAGAGTGTTTGTAGAGTGCAGTGGCCTAAAACCGTGTTGTGATTCAGCAAGGGGAATATTTGGTGTGATGAGGAAGTATGAGGTGTTCTATGACTTTGGAGGGGGTGCAGAGAAGTGTGATGTTGGCATTGTTGGGTCTTTATTGGGTTTTGGGATGGTGATTATTTTCCCATGCTTCCAGATGTCGGGTATAGTGTTGTGTGAATAGCTGTAGTGTGCCAGCATCCTCATATATCCACTCATGCCTCATGATGCCTACAAAGGCATCATCATTTGGACGAGGTTAAATCAATTACAGGAACAACATTTGGACCAAACAAAGAAACTATTACTTCAGTATACAAACAATGCATGCACTCAGTGATGAATCATGTGAGCCCCACATCCCTTAATCTCACTAAGACACACATCACCCTACAGACCATACATAGCAGACCAAATACAAACATTAAACACTGTGATTACTAATAAAATACATGAACAGAAAACACAAAATTGGCCAAATTTTGTCAATACGCTTGATCACAAAACAAACACCAACAAATTGTACAAAACACTCAACAGCATTACACTATCCAACAGTAATACAACACGCTCTCACGCAGCAATAACCACAACAACAGATAATTTACCCTCAAACAGATAACAAGCAAGCACACTCATAAATCATTTTGCACAGACAAGCCATCTCACTTCTCACCCTGACAACTGATGCACCATTCGACATAAGAAAAACTTTTCCAGACTCAGACTATACACCCTTCATAGGCAGTCAGACAAAAAAAAAACATAATACATAGCCTCAAGGACTCATCTGCCTGTGACCCTGACAACATAAGTAACATCCACTTAAAACTCTTGGGGTTGGGGGGGGGGGTCCCCACAATGCAGACACTGCCAAACCAAATCTACAGCCATACTTCTCACCAATTAGACTGTGGAACACAAATACATACCACGCCTCTATATCAACAATATGCTCATACCACATACCCCCATGATTCTTGGGGTAACATATAATACATCCATGTCATTCAAGCAACACATTGCAAACATAAAAACTAAATGCACACCTAGACTTACACACTTATCCTCTTCAATATGAGTCAAATTCTTGCACACAGTATTGGATGCCTAATGTACAATGCATCACACTAGTTGTGTTATAAAATACAAAGTCACTGCTGTATTATTTGTTCTCTTTCACTCTGAGTAATAATAAACACAGAAAACATGATCAAACCAGTTCATAGAATTTGGGGGGCACTCAGCTACAACTACAAAATAAATATAATCAAGACGCCAATGCCAACATCCTCATATACCCACTCACACCTCATGATGCCTACGAAGGCGTCATCGTATGGAAGAGGTTAAATAAATTACAGGAACATTTGGACAAAACAGAGAAAACTACTACTACAGTATACAAACAAAGTATACACTCAGTGATGAATTATGTGAGCCCCACATGGGCCCCCCTAACCTCACTAAGACACACATTGCCTTACAGACCATACAAAACAAAACCTTAAAGACAATTACAGGTTGCACAAATACAACACCTACAGACCATCTACATCATGAAATGAAAATTCTCAAAGTCAAAAATCACCTTGACATGAGAGGCACACAAACACTTGATGCATCCTCCACAAACACAGCACATCCACTACACTACATAACAGAATGCCCACACACACCAAGAGACATCAAAACAACACCTAAATACCTATATCACACACAAACACTATCTTTTCTTTCTCCACAACCACCAGGAGCATATCCATAATCATATCACACATTCCTCCATCAACTAACTGAAAGATGATACATTGCTGCATGCCAGACCCCCTGATATCCATCCCTCTGAAACCTCTCTCCCCCCAAAAAGACTAAGTCCACTTGGCCAGACTGCAGTGTGGCCACCATCCAGCCTTTCTAAGTTACCAGAAAAGGCTGGATGACCACATCGCCAATAACTGTCCAGGATGCAACACTTCAACCCATACTGGAAGAGTGTATTGTACACAATCATACATGCCAACAACATGATATACACTCTATAAAGGATTTGTGGGAAAACCCTATTCCAGGTGTGGTGTTGCTCAGGGAGATGGGATTGCTCAATCAGTCTAGGGAACAACAACAATAACAAAGACTGACATACAGACTAGTAGTCAAAATTGCCACTATGTAAAGGTTAGCTCCCTCTATAGAGGAGGCTGTGGACATCAAGTGACAAAGAAAATATCATCACATAAACAAATTAAAAAGAAATATTACATCATTGCATAATACGTAAGATGATAGAAATATAATTCCAGGTATTTTCAATTTTTTCCATGTTGTTTTCATCATTTTCCTGACAAGTAGTAAGATGACTTGGCATTACTAATGTTTAAACACTAGTTTAGTCTTGGAGTTTATATAAAATGCAAAAGATTTTCATATGCACTTCACTATCACTCATCCTTGGGAGAGAATATTTTCCAGATGCACAATTCCAGGTACTGTGGCACATCCTCTTCGTGGCACAACAAATTTCCAAACCATCTTTCACAGTACTACCCATCCAGGTGAATGCATAAGAAGATAATTATTTATATAATCCTGTTTTGCACATAACAAATACATATATTTAAATATCATCACTGAAAGGATCAAAAGACAATTCTAACAAATAATCTAATTACACAATAGACATGTCATTGTGAATGGAATTCTACAATTATTCTTGTGCTTAATGAATTACCTAGAAGTTTTACATTAATTGATTAGTTCTGGATTACTATTTTTAAAATGGCATGATCTGCAAATCATTCATAATAAATAAAATGATCTAATATACATAGCTACACAAAACTATTTTCATGTAAACCAGAATATGAAATCAAATTCATACATGGTGATAACAAGGTATTTTCACATATATAATAGAGTAAAATAGTTACTGCTGCTCATAATCTGTACAGGCCACACCACAAATTGCAAATCTTTTGCTAGTATATATTGTGTGTCCTTTCAGTTCAGCTGTTCTTTCACAGCAGTGAAACAGACTACAAGGACCAAGTTTACACAAGGGTCCATTGACCATGGTGATGCATTGTATCTGTATGGATTTTGTTCTGTTGAAAGATTTCAGGCAAGTTATACAGTTTATGGAGAGGACCATGACTATTTGAAATACTTCTGCCCCATACAAAAAAGTGACCATGAAACATTTGAATTACAGTTGGCAGATAGGGAAATGGAGCTAAGGAACAAATCACAAAGAGAAGGTAGACTCAAATCTGAGAATCAGATTTCTCAGGCTTGAAGAAATTCTTTGGAGAAGCTGACTGGGAGGATTTCATGAATACTTCAGGAACTATGAAAAAAGGTCAATCTTTTTTTACATTTATATCACAGGAATGAGATAACATGTGCCAAAGATTAGTGGAAGGAAGAATCAGAAAAATGACTGGTTCAATAACAGTTGTGAGATCACTAAAAAAGCCAGGGTGTAAATGAAAAAGAAAAATCAATAAATAATGATAAATAAATAAACTAATGAAAATAAAGGAAGCTTACAAACAAGCTTGAAATGAATACGAGTTAAAATATTCAAATGGATGAAATTTTTCCAGAGGGGCAGGTGCATGAGGATGGTAATAAAGGATAAGATCTCAAGATGTTGAGCAGTGAACATCAGAGTTCAACAAACTTCAGTACTAGCACCTATAATGTTTCCTATGTCAATGACATAATGAAAGGTACAACAAGCTATGTGAACATGAGGAATATTGCAAAAATCATGAGAACAGTAAAGCATAAGGAGGACTGTCAGCTGTTGCAAACAAGATCTAGACACTATATTTGCATTGAACCAAGAATGGAAAATTAATCTCAATACCGAAAAATCTGTAATACTAAAAATGGGCAATAGCTAGAAAAGAAAAATAAATTAAACTGTTCCTTGGGAAATGAATCCATTTCAAAGGCAAAAGAGGAGAAAATTTGGGGAGCATTGATAAAAGACAACCAGTCACTGGACAGACATATCAGTAAGCTTGTGGAAAAGATATACAGACTGCTGCAATAAATTCAAATAATTTTTCACTATATGGATGAAGAGATTATGAAAATACTCCTTGAAACCTTTATCCATCCATGACTTGAATACACAATAGTGATATGGTCCCCACACAGATTGAAAGATATAAGCAAAATTGAGAGGATGCTAAGCGCAGTAGCCAAACTGGTTTCCAGCATGGCAGATAAGCCATATGTGAAGAAACTAAAAGCATTAGAGCTGCCAACATTGCAAGATCAACAAGATATACATGACTCGATTACAGGGTTCAGGTCACTAAATGTGATAGGCTATATATGGACCAAGTGGCTTATTCTCCCTTATAAGGGAGATAGCCAGATATGCACCCACCCCTAACCCATCCCATAGCCAATTGTTTCCCTTTCATCTTAGCTCCTAGTGTAGATTTTTGTATAGTATTTTCTAGCATGTTTGTAAGATTCTTTTGTTTTATTGCTTCTTCTTTTCCTCCATTTTCCCCAAACCACATCCCTGCCATTTTTTGCAATCTCACGCCTTTTTGTAAACCAGTCCTGTTTCTGCTTCTTCCACTAATCCAGTGGTTCCCAAACTATTACCTGATGCCCCCTTTTTGCTTCCAGTAGACCTGCATGCCCCGACTCCCTCTTTATTCATGTGAAATGATTCTTGCATTTATTTCTTAGCATTGTTCAGGAAAACAGATTTCTGTTTGTATTAAATTTTAATAATGAAAGACACTCGAACAAATAATACTACATTCCAGAGACATTTTTCTAAGTAACTAAAAATGAAACATTTGGTTCAAAGGGAGCAAAAAAAAGTTTGAACATTAGCAAATTGTGGTTGGTATCGGTGATATGTCCAAAACATGTAAGGAGAACTAGCTTAATAGAAAATGGGTTGGAGTGACTGCTATAATTATACTTTGCATATATGTAATGGCAGATATTTGTTCTTTGAATGATTTTATTCTAATTAAACAAATATTTTGGAGCAGATGACTTCATCCCCCCTTGTATCCTCCTCACGCCACCCTAGGGGACGTCACCCTAGTTTGGGAACCACTGCACTAATCTTTGGCAAATGGTTGTAAATCCCTACAAAGATTTCCCATTTACTCCTTATTCCCATAGTATTCATGAATTCCTCCCAGTTTGCTTATTCAAAGAATTTTTTCAACCCTAATATGTTTTCCCAAAATTAAGCTTCCCTTGCCTATATGATTAATTTCTTGGATGTATTTCTTCATCCTCCAGCAGAAATTCCATTGTTACATAGTAATTTTTTCCTATGGGGCAAAGGTAATTCAAGGTGCTGATAATGCCTGGCTCTTTGGTTAGTAGTAGATTTAATCTTGTGTGAATGTTCTCTTCTTACCCAGGTCACCCTTTACCCATTGGGTCACTCTAGTCTCCATTGCTATACTAATAGGGTATTTCCCCAGAAATATGCTGTCACTTGCTTCCCTTTCCTCCCAGTTGACCTCACTCCAATTAAAATATCCAATAAGGACTAAATTGCTACTTGTATGTGTGTGTATTTACCTAGTTGTATTCTATGGGAAGGGGAGCTATGCTTGTAGTGACCCATCTTTGCATCTTGCAACATCTAGTTTGTTCTTAAATTCATGTATGGCATTTGCGCACACTATTGTTTTGCCCAATTTATTTGTTCCAGTGTGTGGAAAGACTTTTTTTTTTTTTTTTTTTTTTTTTTTTTTTAAGATCTCTTCAGTAACTGTCCTTTTTTAATTTCTTTTAATGCCCCCTTGTTTTTCTTCTATCCCAATTTTATAAGTCTTCTCTATCAAGGACTTCCATGTCTTTCATAATTCTGTAAATGGCTGACAGATCACCTCTTTCTCTTCTTAGTTCCAGGGTTGGTAGTTCCACTTTAGACAATCTTTGCTCATATGTCAGTTTTGAAAATGTCGCAGCCATCTTTGTCGTTGCTCTTTGGATTATATTTTCCTTATATTTTTTTTTATACTGAGTGTCTATAGTGTCATTATGTACTCCAATCTTGGTTTTATCAGTGTGACTAGTATTTTCTTTATTATTTCCTCATCCAAGTAATTAAAAGACAACTTTATTGATTTTAACAAATTGTAGTTTTCTCCAACTATTTTGTTTATCTGCTTGTTTGGGGACATGTCTTTGTGATGTGTGTATTTACCTAGTTGTATTTTGCAGAAGACTTATACTCGTAGTGACCTGCAGTTGTATCTTTCCGCATCCAGTTCTTTCTTAAAATCATGTATAGTTTTAGCACTCACTGTTTTCTCTTTCAATTTATTCCATGTATCTATTACTCTGTGTGGAAAGCTGTTCTTTTTCAAATCTCTTCTGTAACTGTCCTTCTTAAGTTTCTTCTCATGTCCTCTTGTGTTTCTTCTGTCCCATTTAAGTAGATCATCCCTATCAAGGATTTCCATCCCTTTCATAATTCTGTAGATGGTTATCAAATTGCCTCTTTCTCTTCTTTGCTCCAGAGTTAGTAAGTTTAGTTTGTCCAATCTTTGTTCGTATGTCAACTTGCTAAGTGTTAGTGCCATCATTGTCAATGCTCATTGAATACTTTCTTGTTTCTTTATGTTTTTTATTGCACTGGGTGTCTATAGCGAAGCTGCATATTCTAATTTTGGTCTTATCAGTGTAACTAGTATTCTCTATACCATTTCCTCATCCAAGTAGGTTTCTCCAACTATTTTGTTTAACATGTTTGTCTGGTGTCATGTCATTTGAGATAATTACTTCTGAATTTACTTTTGTAACTTCCTTTGTTCCAATTTTGTATTGACCAGATATTCTATTTTTACTTTTTCCAACTTCCATTATACTACATTTCTTAATGTTGAAATTCACTTCATTCTTTTTACTCCATTTCCAGACTTTGTCCAGGTCTTTTTGAAAAGATTTGCAATCTTCTTCTTTCCTTACTCTCTTCAATAGTTTCACATCATCTGCAAAGAAGTTTATATAACATTCAATTCCTTCATCCATGTCGTTTATATAAACAGCAAACATTATCGGAGCCAACACGGAGCCTTGGGGGACTCCACTTAACATGTTTACCCAATTTGAGTTCTTTTCTCTAAGTACCACTCTCATTTTTCTTCCTTTCAAGAAGTCTTTCATCCATTCCAATAATTTTCCCTGTATTCCACCTATTGTTTCAATTTTTCTTAGTAGTTTTTTGTGTGGTACTTTGTCAAAAGCCTTTTGTAGGTCCAGGAAGGCACAGTCTGCCCAGCCATCTCTTTCTTGTATTATATCTACCAATCTTGAGTAAAAGCATATTAAGTTTGTAGTACATGATCTTCCACTTCTAAATCCAAATTGGTTGGGGTTTAGTATTTTGTTCTCTTCCAAGTGTTTAGTCCATTTATTTTTGATAACTCTTTCGCATATTTTTGCAATTGTGCTTGTAAGGGATACCGGTCTATAATTTGTTGGATTTTCTTTATTTCCTCCCTTATATATTGGTACAATATTAGCATTTTTCCAGTGTGTATTTACCAAGGTGTATCTTATAGGAAAGGGAGCTACATTCGTGGTGTCTCTTTGTATCTTGCAGTATCTAGTTTGCTCTTAAATTCAGGTCACCTCTTTCTCTTTTTTGTTCCAGAGTGGGTAATTCCAGTTTTGACAATCTCTTCTCATATGACAGTTTTGAAAGTGTTGGGGCCATCTTCGTAATTGCTCTTTAGATTCTTTCAGTTTTCTTTATGTTTGTATTTACCTAGTTGTATTATACAGGAAGGGAGCTATGCTTGTGGTGACCCGTCTTTGTATCTTTCAGCATCAAGTCTTTTCTTAAATTCTTTAATAGTGTTTGCACACACTGTTTCTTTGTCTAATTTCTTCCAAGTATCTATTACTCTTGTGGAAAGCTATTTTTCTAGATCTTTTCTGTAATTATCTTTTTTTTAGTTTCTTTTTGTGTCCTCTTGTTTTTCCATTGTCCAGTTTCAATAAATCAATCTTATCTAAGATTTCCATTCCTTTCATAATTCTATAGATAGTTAGTAGGTCTTACAGGGAAGGGAGCTATGCTCATAGTGCCCCATCTTTGTATCTCACAGTATCTAGTTTGTTCTTAAATTTGTGTTTAGTTTTTGCACACACTATTGTTTTATCTAGTTTGTTCCTGATATCCACCACTCTGTATGGAAAACAATTTCTTTTTTTTTCAGGTCTTTTCTATAACTATCCTTTTTGAGTTTTTCTTTATGTCCCCTTGTGTTTTTCTTATCCCAATTTAGTAAGTCCTCTCTATCAAGGACTTCTGTACCTTTCATGATTCTGTAAATAGTCAGCAGGTTGCCTCTTTCTCTTCTTTGTTCCAAAGTCGGTAATTTCAATTTAGCCAGCCTCTCCTCATGTGCATTTATGTTTTATGAAGCATATCAAAAGTTGTGCATTAACATGAAGTTAGTCCTTGACCCTCTTTATGTACTTATGTATTGTAGAGAATATCATCTTATTGTCAAATAGGACCTTTGCCTCTTTGTATCAAGTCCCATCACTGATATACAGGAGTATTTTCTCATGTTTTACATAATGGAAGTAAGAAAGGACAAAGATGTATAAAGGATAGGACTGTGTGGGGTTCAGATGGATATGTGGGGGAGGTATGTATAAGATATGAGCAGCAGTAACTGTTCAATGAAATATTGTCTTACCTTCACATTGAACTCCCACTCGACCACTGCCCCACACATAGTCTTTACCTGTAAATGATAACAAGAATAACATTATATGATGCAGATGATGACAATAATAATCATTAAAAATAATAACAGTAAGAGTAACAACACTACTGTACATACATGCACCAATAGGCCCTTTCCCTCTTTAACAAATCCACAAAATCACAATACAGTAGTCAACATATACATCCCCACCTCCCAAACATCCCCAATAGTTCCCAACAACTTCAGGCCCATTCTCAACCAACTCAACACCATACCCAATCTTATCCTGGGTGGCAACTTCAACACCAAGTCTGGTACAACACATTCAACAACTTCAACAACAACTTCAACACCAAGCCTGGTACATCAACAACCTTAACATGGACAGAGGGTTTGAATAACAGATATAGCTTGATTCACTAACAATAATGAATAACACCTTAACATACATTTATATCCCCCACAACTTGCAAGGGAGTTGTCAGAGTGTAAGATCCCTGTAAATTGGATCAATGTCAAGGAAATGTGCTACTTGCCCATATATGCACATGAAAAAATTAATGTACACAAATTAATATGCAATGTAAAAAACATGATGAAACAAGTAGAGTACTAAATAACCAATACACACAGAAATAATATACAGTTTGTCCAGTAACAGATCTAGGGTGGACTGGGCAATCATTAATAGGACAGTTGTCCAGTGGTGATGGGGTTGGTGGGGGGAGTTGATCAATGGGGGTGGATGTTCAGGACTGTTTTCTGGATACCCTTACCAATTACACTTCACAGACATCACTCTAAAACTACTAAATTCATATTTGTCCTTTTTGCCTTTGTATAATGGAACTACATAAGCATTCTCCAGCCCACTTGCACAATTCACTTCCTTAGCCACACATCAACAATCTCAACAACCAATTCACTATAACTGTTCCTACATTCATCAGACACTCCATGTGACACCTATCTAAACCAGATGCCTTACCAGCTTTCATCACTTTCAATACTCTCTGTTTCTTATCTTTTCCTATCATTATCTTTTCCCATCACTTTAATTTTCCTGACATCTCTAAGTGCCATGATCAAATCTTCTTGAATTTGCTCCACACTCAACAAATTGTTGGCCCTTTCCTGTCTGTCACTCTTTACTTTTTCCTCTCTTCCTGACTCACCCCTCACTCTTCTCACTTCCTTCCAAAACATATTTCTATTCTTTCAAATTTGTCTGTCAAACACCTACACAACTTTAAATAATTTTGCCCCTCTCACCTTGCCTTTTGTTTCTATTATCTTCCTCCTATACTTTTCATATGCTTCCCTACTTTATAACCAATCTCCATGTGTTCACTTTTTTCTTTTCTACCATCACTTTCACATCTTCATCCCAATCACTGCTTCTCCATATATCCTCATACCATCTCTGCATCTGAGCACTTCCTTGAAACAAAACCATACTTCCTCTACTATTTCTTTTATACTTCACTACCTCCCACACTACTCTAACCTTCTGTCACTTTTATTTTCATCTCTTCGTTTAATTTGCTCACCTTCAGCAATTCTCTACCTCCCCTTTCTTTCCCTTCCACTATGCCTCTATTCAATTCTTTTACCAAATAATGATCAAACAACCCCTTGTTCTTTCCTCTACTCTTTTCCTTCTGCATCTCTCATATGCTTCCTCAGTTCTACTTTACAACCAATCTTCATATTCTTGATTTTCTTCCAACACCATCTTCACCTCTTCATACCACCATTCCTTGCCTCTCTTGTTCCCCCATCGTCCTCATTCTTCATATTGTCTTTGCACAACTGGACACTTCCTCTCTGAAACATACCCATTCTTCCTCTAATCCTGTTTCTCTTCTATCCTTCACTACCTCCCATATTTTTTTCAGGTTCTTTTTTTTTCCATTTAATTTGCTGACCTTCAATACTTCTCTGCCTCCTGCTCTTTTGCTCTCCTTCCACTTTACATATATTGTCAATTCCCCTTCTACCAGATAATGATCTGATAATCTACTGCTCTCTTCCCAAAATACATTTACATCCCAAACCCTTCCAATGCTCCCTTTGGGTATCACTACAAAGTCCATAAACATTCTTTTGACCACCTTCCCCTTTACCACTCTGTCACATATATATGTCTGCCTGTCTTTTTTAAATACTGTGCTTAATCTCATCAACTCCCTTTTCATGTACACCTCTCCATTAGCTCTTACCATCCTGTACCTCCTTGTTACTCCATTCCCTGGCAGTGATATATCCCAACATCACGTTTACATTAATCTCAAACCTCTCAACATTTATATATATATATATATATATATATATATATATATATATATATATATATATATATATACACACACACACACATAAATTAGATAAGGCAACAGTGTGTGCAAACACTATTCAAGAATTTAAGAACAAACTTGATGCTAAAAGATACAAAGACAGGTCACTACAAGCATAGCTCTCTTCCCGTATAATAAAACAAGGTAAATACATATCTCTTCTTCATGAACTACAAGGATCATATGTATTCACAAATCCTATATATCTTATCTCAATTTCACCTTTGCTCACATTATTCTTGAAGACACTTCCCTCCACTCCAGCATGCACTTAACTATCTCATCATTTCCCAGCAGTGCCATTCTTTCATTTGCCTACTCTTAACTCCTGACACCCTACCTACCATGCTCCTAAACTCTCACTTTTCTTTCATTTCAATGACATTCAATGCTAACACATTAATTTTTCTTTTCACATAATACAAATCTATCCATTTTATTCTCATCTGTACCACATCCACACATATTTAATGACCCAATTGCTAGGATTTTGGTAGGAGCCTTCCTCCAAGACCCTTCCTTGCTTTGACTTTTCGTCAGGAAAAGAATACATAGAGAGATACCTACTCCCCTCACTTTGACCCATTTAGTCACTTTCTACAAATGCATGGGATCACAGTGTCAGCATTCTTCTTCCACCACCACAGGTTGATCAAGAAGAGATAGCAATAAAAGGTGGTAAAGACCAGGTTTAAGGGAGGACAACAATCGTACAAAATTATCATCATTCCTCTATATGATTTTTAATTCTAATATAGGCAAATGATATGTGACTGAGGTCCATAGGGGTACCACCAGTCACTAAAATATTAACTGTCTGTTAACATGCAGTCAATAACCTAATGATAATAATACATACATAGATATACCAAGGACTTTTTCCCCCTTACAAGTGAGGTAACCAAAGTCAATAGGCATAATTCCATTCCCACTCATTTTATCCCCACATACTCCACTCCCATTCACCCCCCTCCCTCTTTTCTTGGATCCCCCAGGATGATGGGTCATCCCTGCATCTCGCCTATTTTCCTGGATCAGAAGCAGTGCAGCAAGACACAGCACATCCACAGCAAGGCCCCTTCATTCAATCAGCAACCCTCTCTCTAACCCCTCATGCAGAAAAATAGAAGATGGGGAGAAATCCTTTTGGGTTGTGTCAGATATCATTTACACATAACCACTGCCTAACCAATCCCATCCCCTCACCCACTCCCTTCCATGCATCACAGCATCATCCATATACAACTACTTATCCACTAACCCCTATCTTGTCTTCTCCCTTCCTTCCTCAACAGACATCATCCTCTTTATCAACACCCCTTTTACTCCCATCCATCTCATCCTCGGTCACATACTCCTGTTCACTCCATCCACCACTGCCTTCCACACTTCTTTTACTAATCTTTCTTCACTCATTCTTTCCATGGGTCCAAACCATCCTAATACTCTTTAATCAATCCTATCTCCCAACTCCACCCCCACTCTCCCTCTCACCTCCTCATTTCTCAATCTATCTAGCCTAGTAACTCCTACTATACTTTTCACACATTTGATCTCAAACATGGATGAAGGAGTTGAGTGTTATATGAATTTCTTCGCAGATGACGCAAAAATACTAAAGAAAGTAAGAACAGAGGAGGACTGTGATTCATTACAATCAGACCTGGACAAAATCTGGAAATGGACTCAAAAGTGGGAAGTGAATTTCAATATCAAGAAATGTAGTATAATGGAGTTTGAACAATTAAATACAGATTTTAAAAAAATTATAAAATTGGTGAAGAAGAAATAAAAAAGTGTACTCAGAAAGAGACCTTGGAGTAATAATCAGCAAAGACATGACACCGGATAAACATATAAACAAAATAGTTGGAGAAACCTTCAACCTATTAAGGTCAATGAAAGGGGCATTTGACTATTTGGATGAATAAATTATTAAAAAATATATATATATTAGTTGCATTGATTAGACCAAAACTGGAATATGCAGTGACACTACGGACACCCAGTACTAAAAGGAATATAAGAAAATTAGAAAGAATACAGGGAGCAACGACAGAGTTGGCACCAGCTCTTTCCAAATTAACATAGGTACAAAGATTATCCAAATTGGAACTACCAACACTGGAGCAGAGAAGAGAAAGAGGTGATCTACTGACAATCTATAGAATCATGAAAGGAATGGAAATCCCTGATAGGAATGATTTACTAAAAAATAACAATGGAAAAACAAGAGGTCATAAAAAGAAAATCAAAAAGGATAATTATAGAAGAGATCTGAAAAAAAACAAGCTTCCCATTTAGAAAAAGAAACAGTGTGTGCAAATACTATTCAAGATTTTAAGAAAAAACTTGATGCTGAAAGATACAAAGATGGGTCACCACAAGCATAGCTCCCTTCCTGTATAATACAACTAGGTAAAATACATTTAAACTCTTCCTCTCTAATGTTCCATGTTTCTGCCCCATACAATGCTGTCAGCACAATCACTCCTTCATACAATCTCCTCTTAGCATCTATTACCAAATGTCTATTCTTCATTACAATTTTCAATCCCCCAAGCCATTTATTTGTTTCTTTCAATCTACGTTCTATCTCCACCTCCACTCCTCCCTTCCCCGCCGCATTCACCCATAAGTATATAATGTTATCCACTTCCTCCAGTTTCCTGCCCTTAATAATGACTTCCAATTTGCTGCCATCCTCTCTCCTAGTATATTTCATCACCTTACTTTTACCCACATTTACCTTCAACTTCCTTCAGCACACCTTCCCAAACTCCATCACTAACTTAATCCCTCCTCTGATCCTGCTACAGTGTCATCAGCAAACAACAACTGGCTTATCTTTCATTTTTCCCCATTTTCTTTAACCATCTCCAATCCCCTGCCCATTCCTTGCATTTACCTCCCACATCACCCCCATCCATGTACACACTGAACAGCCACCAGGACATAACACATCCCTGACAAAGTCCCACCTTTACCTCAAACCACTTGCTCTCTCCATTTCTAATTCCAACACAGGCTCTACTATCATAAAAACTCTTGACTGCTCTTACGCTATTCAATAAAAGTCAAATTCTCGCACACAGCCTCAGAAGCCTGATGTACAATGATGCATCACAATACTTGTGTTATAAAATATAAAGTCAGAGCTTTATTACTCCTTCTCTTTTACTCTGAATATATTGATAACTACATGCCAATTCACAAAATATGGGGAGGTGTCTTTCAGCTACTACAAAATATAATCAAGGCACTGACACTGGCAACCTCGTCTATCCACTTGCTCCTCATGACACCTACATTGGCACCATCATATGGAAAAGGTTAACAGCTTTCCTCCTATCCCATATATCTGCAATACCTCCCACAGTGCCTTCCTGTCTACCCTATCATAAGCCTTTTCCAAATCCATAAAAGCCCTCTGAAACTACTACACTCATATTTGTCCCCCTTTCCCTTGTAAAACAGAACTATAAAGGCACTCCTCCAGTCCTCTGGCACTATACGCTTTTAGACAAATATTAAACAACCTCACCAGCCAGTCCACCATCACTGTACCTCCCTATTTTACACACTCCAAATGATACCCATCTAACCCAGGTGCCTTGCCTGCTTCCATCATTTTAATAATTGCTTTCACCTTATCTTTTTTTATTTCTCCCCCATTTTCCTCATTCATCACTGTCATTTTCTTAGCACCTCCCAGTGCAAACACCTTTCCCTCCCTATCCTCCTTCACATTTAGCAATAACAATAATAATAATAATAATAATAACCTGATAACCAATAATACAAAAAAAAATCACACACACACACATTAATAATTGGAAACCAAGGATATAGATTAAATTAGACCTATACATGAATTTGAGGCTAGGTATGACAAATTGGAGAGTAAGAGACAGAATGCAACAAGCCTTTTGTCTTGGCTACCTCCCTCATAAGAGGGAAAAACCTTTGGTGTATTTAATATATATATATATATATATATATATATATATATTGCAGATACCACAGGGAGAATGAAGTCAGAATACTAAACGTTTTCGTCCATATTGCTGTGGATGTGCTGTGTCTTACGACACTGCTTCTGACTCAGGGCAGTGGACGATATACAGGGATGGCCCGTCATCCAGGAGGTGCTAAGATAAGAGGGGGGGAGAGGGCAGAGGGGAGTGGAGTATGTAGGGGATGGAATGCGTGGGAATGATTTCTATTATTATTATTATTATATATATATTATTATTTTTTTTTTTTTTTGCTACTTCCCTTGTAAGGGGGGGGGAAGCCTTTGATATATGTATGTGTATGTATGTATATATATATATATATATATATATATATATATATATAATATATATATATTAATACAAAGAACTAGCTGGAGAGTGCGGCGGAGGAATACGCATTCATGCGACGATAGACCGAGGAAGTACTCTTGTGGAAGTACCCTACTTGTCACTCGCTCTCCCGGTTTTTTTTTTTTTTTTTTTTGGGGGGGGGGGGGGGTTTTTGCCCGTCCACATGGTTCCCAAGCGTACGGCACACTCTTCTGGTGGCAGTGCATCGAAAAAAGGAAATCAATCTTCTACGGCGTTACGTAGGAATGGAACTCCGTCCTAACTCGTGGACACCCTGTAGTTCGAATCAAGTCATCAGAAGAGAGCAAACATGGTTGTTAATGTAACTATTATGACCATAAAACATCTAAGCATTTTTGCTTCGGGGAAAGCAAATGAGATCCCAGGACTGATAGCGCGATCGTTTTATTATGAACCTACTGCATAGAAATAATAGCCTCCAGATTTCAGGCTGTAGATTCATACAAGGTAGAACCAGTTCTGCGAATTGCGCAGACAACGAATAAACCTCCTGCCGAAATGATGGATTGTAGTGCAGTTCGAATTTCAAGAATGAGTTGGATAAACCTATGCAATATACAGTAACATTTCTCAATAGCTTATATTATTTGCCTAATTTAGATACTTGTTTGAGTATTTGTTAACTTGTCTATTTCCTTTTTCTACATCCGACCTTGTTAAGGACCCAAGGGTATACTGTCATGCTTCTAAACCAATTATGCAACCGAGACGAGGTTAGCGATAGTTCACATTATTTCCAGAATAAACCCCATGCTTCACCAACTTATCTGCTGGATAATTATACTAATTTTTAGTTGAAAAACACATTTTTCATGTACATACTAAAGTCGATAGATACTACGTGCTTACTCGCATTAGGACACATGACAATTCATACACTCGCAGTACACGAAAATACAGACATACAGCTATATTGCAAGAGATCCTTATACGCCGTAACAATATACTTTCATCACAGAAATCCTACAGTCTATACATAACATAGCAAAATAGCTACATAGCGAGTGTGTACTGAGGATGGAGTTGGTGTTCCCGCCACTTGATCCATGTTGGAGCATGCGCAGAACGACTTTGACTACGTGAGCAAGAAGGCGTGCGAGGAAACATAGCGGATTACCACCGTAGAATTACTATAATTCTGCTCTGACCTTTAAGGATGAAGGATGGGTGTTACACTTCATTAACAAGACATACTTTAAAATACTATTGTATGGCAAAGGTGAACATAATGAATACATATGATAATAAAAATATCTCTTGAAGACAATCAGAACCGAATATAACAATACTTTATGTTCGACTATATTATGATATAATTAAAATGATGTAAGTAATTTCGTCTTAGCAATTGAATAACCATGGGGAATGGGTACGGGAGGTGGGGAAGGATAAAAGAAAGGGGATGAAGTATACGTGCAAAGGTGGGGAGGACCAGAGAAGGTAAAATAACCAAATAAGAGGGCAGCAGGGGAAGGGGAGAGAAGAAAGAGAAGAAGGAGGAGGAGGACGAGGAGTTGGTGAGTACGAGAGACGACCGGCGTGTGCGTTTGAATGGACAAATCCCAACGACTTGAAGCACACGTGCCTTGATCGATTGTTTGACAAAGTCAGAGTCGCGGGAGAGTGAGTGCATCAATGAATGGCCCTGTGTAGTGTGCGAGCCAGAATGTTACACAACAGCCTTTGTGTAGGGCTTCGGCTGCGTCAAGACACAATGGGAAAGCAAGCTAGTGTGATGATTCCCACCCACTCCCCATCCCTATACACAGGCTCAATACAATAAGTCTGTGAGTTTATACTTGAATAAGTCGTATGGATATAAAGTAAATTGTATTTTTTTTTCTATGTGACGCAAGTCTTTTTTCGTATATTCTATCCTGGCCCATGTCTCCTTGACTCCCTATTATTTCAAACATTCTATTTCTACTTGTCTCTTATTTCTACTTTAATCTGTGGATTATCTCTTCCTGTCTCTCATAATTCCCTATTTTCATACCTCTCACCTCTGACATGCCTTTACCTACCACACCTTTGTCGCTCATGATTCTTTTTTTTTTCATATCCGTCCACCTCACGGCCCCTAGTTTCCTTACTCCTCATGTTCTCATAACATCAACGTCTTTTTGCCCTCTTCATTATCACATCCAAGATTCGTGCCTCTTATCTCTCAATTATCCATTCCTATTACATCTCCCTCAGCTCCTTATCTCCTTTACCTGTCTCTCATGTACTGTAATCTCTTATATATTTTTTCCCATCAATGCTGAGGGAAGCAACGCGAGGTCGTCTTTAAACATCAAGAGAGTCTTGACCCCTTTCGGCACGGCGACGGGGCCCCCGCCACCGATGGCCAACCCCGGCCGCCACCAAATTGTCTTCCTTCTGGCGGTTGACCCAACGAGCAAGCGAGCGAGCGACCTCAGTTACAAAGCAGAGGAGGAGAGGGAGAAGAAGGAGAAGGAGGAGGAAGAGGAGGAAGAGGAGGAAGAGGAGGAGGAGAGGGATGGGAGACTGTGGGAGGGGAGAGGGAGGAGTTTTATATATATATATGTATGTATATATATATATACAGAGAGAGAGCAAGAGAGAGAGAAAGAGAGAGAGAAATTTGAGAAAGGGAGAGAGGGGAGGGAGGGAGAGACAAAAGGAGAAAGAGGATGGAGGGAGCAAGAAAGAGAAGAGAATAAGCGAGGGAAAAGGGAGGGAGAAAGTGAGAGGAGGAGATAATGGGAGAAAGGGAAAGAGGGAAAGAGGGAGGGAGGGAGGGAGAGGGAGATAGAAAGAGCAAGTGATAAAAAGAGAGACAGAGAAAGAGCAATTGAGAAATAGACGGAGAGACGAGAAAGCGAGAATAAGTGGGACGAAGTGAGAGAATGTGTGAGAGAGAATGAGAGACGGATAGATGGGGGGGGGGTCCACCCCTAGGGAAGGTGTCACGGCTTCCAGCGAACCACTTGACAACAACGACGCCCTTGAGATACTTTATCCCGTCTAAAGCAAATTTATTCAAGGAAGGAGGCGGGGTGCCGCTGTAGAAAAGAGGGCTACACATCCATTTTGCTAAAGCGACGTCTCTTTCAGCTACATAAAATCGTCTTCCGTTATGGGCTACCGGTCAATACCCGCCACCCATGCACACGTACACACCCCATGGCAGAACGAAACTGCTTTTTTTCTGAAGCCTAAGCGCGTCCAGTATTAACATATTTCCACTAATACCGTCAACTGCATCTAAAAGTCAATACCTGATCCCACATACCCCGCACACCCCTATAGCAGAGCAAAACTACTTTTTCTGACGCCTAAATATGTCTTTTATTCGAATTTGATTGGTAACAGTGTATAAAATGGGATGCAGTATCCAATTTTAACATATTTTCATTTAATCCCCCAACCGCGCGATTCTTGACATTGCAGTTTTCATCATACCTCTACTTCTAGTTGTTGTAGAATTATAATTTTGTTGTCTAAATCTATGTTTTTCATGTCAAGAAAGCCAGTCGCGGTTTTTTTTTTTGTATCTCTATTTCTAAGAAATTTTGAGACAGCACTTTGTGAGCTGAGAGCCTGAGGGATGTCGAACGATGATGGGCCTCAGTCTTCATGGGGCCAACCCTCCAAGAAACGTAGGCGAGATAGTACTCCGACGTCAACATCTCAGTTCGTCAACTCAAACTTGAATCTGTCAGATATTCAACAATTAGTGAATCCTGAGCACAGGTGCGGGAGACTCACCAAGTTTGCTAGGAATCAGAGGTGCACAGTAAAAACCATTGAAGCAGTTCAAAGTTTTCTCAATTCACTCGCAGTGGACACAGGGCAAGCTGCTCACTCTCTCATCTGATCAGGCTGCAACTGATGATGCAGAAAATTATATGCTCACAGCAAAGTAACTTGGCGCAGCAGCACACGATGCGTTCATAGAAGACCGGTTCAAGAATAACAAGAACTTCTTTGAGCCTATTAATCTTCAATACGAATAGAATACTCGCCCGCAGTGTTAGGTTGCCTGATGTACGATGATTCGTCAATGAATCACAATACGCTCGTTATAAGATATAAAGCTACAGATGCAATACTCGTTCTTTCACCCAGAATGTTGATAACCACAGATAAAGCCTATTCACAGAGTACAGGGGTCACTCAGTTAGAACTACAAAATACATATAATCATGACGCCGACGGCGGCATCTTCGTATACCCACTAACGCCTCATGACGTCGGCGCCATATGCTAAGGGTTAAAAGACAAAACCTCAAGATGCATGGATGCACAAACAAGAAAATAATTGTGAAATCACTGGACAACAATGTCAAACAGTTCAAGCAACAAGGAAACTTTGAGTTCCAGTTGTCATTGCTAAATACAAGGACAGTGACTGGTAGGTCTAAATGTAGGAAATGTGAGTCTGCTATTGACCTGGGGGAAATACGAATGTACAAACAGGTTCTTAATAGTAAATATAAGTGTTTTATGAAACATTATTACCATGTTCCCTGTCTATTTATGACTTTTAAGACTGCAAGAATTGCATCCAATATAATTTCCTCATGTGATGATATTGAAAATTTAGATGAAATGAGCCATTTGATTCAAGTTTCTGTTATAGAACTGATCAATGAATGCAAATGTGATGTTTTTCCCAATAAAGCAACGTTCAATAAGAAAACAAGTAAGTCTACGCCTAGGAATGATGTTCCAATGGGATGTCTTAACCCCTCCAATGTAAACAGATATCCAAAATTACTAAATTCAAACATGTCCCATTTAACAGTGGCCTACACAAACGCAGACACCCTGACATCCAACAAGTTATCTGAACTCCAAGCCAGACTTCCCACAATTAAGCCCCATATCATAGCCATAACGAAAGTTAAACCCAAACATTTTAAGGAGAGACTGAAACAAGATTTCGCTCTTGAAGGTTTTACCAGTTATGTCTGCGACCTCAATCCAGGTACTGGTAGGGGTAGTATAATAATGTATGTACACAAAGCCCTTAATAAGTCAGTCTCCCAAGTAAATTTCCTGCCAGCATTTAATGAAGCAACCATGTTAGAAATAAGGCTGAGAGGAGGAGACAAACTATTACTGGGATGTGTGTACAGGAGCCCAAATTCACATGATACCAATAATGATGCTCTCAACAACTTATTTTATTCCATCTGTGGAAATTCGTGTAGCCATGTGTGCATATTGGGTGACTTTAACTTCCCCCATACAAATTGGAGTATACTAAATACATCAGACCATGAAAACTCAAATGAAGCCCTTTTCTTGCAAACAGTCCAAAATTGTTTCCTGTACCAGCATGTAGATCAACCAACCAGAGCTTGGGGAACTGACGTACCCTCAGTGATAGACTTAATTTTTACCAATGAATAACATATGGTCTCTGAGCTACAGTATCTTGCACCTCTTGGATCTAGTGACCATGGACTACTGGTGTTCAACTATCACTGTTATACAGAATTTGGGTTAAAAAAAAAATATATATATATATATATATATATATATATATATATATATATATATATATATATATATATAATATATATATATAGCAGAGGGGACTACGGTGCAATGAGAGAAGCACTCTTAGAATCTGAGTTGACACAAGACTTTGAGAATGACACACATAACCTGAACCCGGAAGACACCTGGAAGATAATCAAAGAAAAACTACTGGACTTACGGGTTAAATATGTACCAATACTATAAACCTAAGTGGAAATATGAATTCCCCATATCAGATGAACTCAAAGCCCTGTTTAGAAGTAAAGATCAAGCAAATCACAAGTGGATTGCCAACAAGTACAGGGAGGATGCTGAGGAATTTAGATTAAAATACGCAAGACTAAGGAATAAATGCAAACAAATGAGCCGCAAAGAAAAGCATAGCCATGAAGGCAAAGTTGCAGGGCAATCAAAGACACAGCCCAAGAAATTTGGAGGTTTGCTAATAGCAAATTAAAAACTAAGTCTGGAGTAGCACCCTTGCTGTCAAACCCAGAGGACCCCTCAACCATCTGTCACAATGATAAGGAAAAGGCAAAGATACTGCAGCAGCAATTTGTATCAGTTTTCACTAGCGAACCCATTGGGCCCATCCCACAACCTCCCGGGCATGCCGATATTGCTGCTGTTCCACGCTACCTAGATAGTGCTAACATTCTCAGTAAATTGAGCTCCATAAATACTAGCAAGAGTTGTGGCCCAGATGAAATACACCCAAGACTTGTCAAGGAGTTGTTGTTGTTGTTGTTGTCATTCCCTAGACTATCTGTCCGAGCAGTCCCGTCTCCCCAAGGAATGCTACTGCCGAAACTGGGTTTTGTCAAGGAGTTAGCGGACCTGATTGCACAGCCTATCACTGTCCTTTATCAGAAAAGCCTAGATCATGGGAAACTGCCTTTGAACTGGAAGGAGGCCCTGGTTGCACCTATATACAAGAAGGGATCAAAGAAGATTGCATCAAATTACCGCCCAGTAAGCCTGACTTCAATCTTGTGCAAGAATCTGGAGTTCTTTATCCGGGAGGCAGTTATGAACCACCTTACAGATATTAATGCCATCTCTCCAAAGCAATATGGATTTATACATGGATGCTCAACTGTATTACAATTGTTGCATTACCTTGACTACTGTTCTGAGATTATGACCGGGGGAGGAGTGTTGGATGCTATCTATTTGGATTATGCTAAGGCATTTGACTCCATTCCACATCGTTGCTTCCTGGCTAAACTAGAGAGCTATGGAATAAGGGACAAGCTATGTTCGTGGTTGGAGAGTTTTCTTATTGGAAGGTACCAGACTGTTATGGTCAATGGGGAGAGGTCCTCAATAGCTCCGGTCCTCAGCGGAATCCCCCAGGGGAGTGTCCTTGGGCCCACACTTTTTATCATATACATCAATGACATGCCAGAGCCCACTGACTCCAACAAGTACATGTTCGCTGACGACACTAAGATCACTCGACAAATCACTAGTCAGGAGGACTCCTACTTACTGCAACAAGATCTGAATAAGATACAGGATTGGTCAAGTGACTGGTTGCTAAGCTTTAATCCCAACAAATGTAAAGTTATCACTCTGGGAGCATTTGAAAATATTATGTTGCACACCGGTACACTATATATGGACAAGAACTTGAACATGTGGAAAGCAAAAAGGACCTTGGCATTACAGTAGACCCTACACTAAAATTTGAAGAGCATATTCTTGGAAAGATAAAATTAGCTAACTCAATGATAGGCCTTATACGACGAGTCTTTTCCTATCTCAGCCCAAGTATGTTCAAGCCCCTGTATACAACATTCGTGAGAACCCACCTGGAATATGCACAATCTGTGTGGTCACCTAGGTATAGGAGTCTTGAAACAAAGATCGAACAAGTCCAACAAAGAGCAATTAGTTTGGTAGATGGCTTTGGATTGCCACTGGAGTGACTCGAAATTTAGATTTGACCCGTCAGCTACACTGTCCGAGCCATAAGCTACAGTTTAAGTTTATCCTGTGAACGCAGCGAAGAGTCGTCATCTCGACTGGTCTGCGTAATATGCTTAAGTAAGTATGATGTTGCTGCAACATCTCTTCCCACTACCCAGCCTATACAGGTGCTGAAAAATGTTAGGGCAAGGGCAGAACCTTCCCTCACTCATGAATTAACAGGAAAGAAGCAAGACATGCCTCATCCATACTTTACATCACTTTCTATCCCAGAGTATAAGCCAGATATTAAGTCAATAATCCTTACAGGAATCCTACAGATCCACAGAAGATACCACAGCACTCCATGATGCACTGAGTCATATGCTTTCTTGTGATCAACAGAAGTTGTTAAAACTCACATTTTGGCAAAGGGGCTACACCTCTTCACACCTGACACTAGATCATTATTAGCTGTTCAGATTGTGTTCTTCTGAGTCACAAATTTCGAGGGGAGTTTTTTCAGGTTTTGGTAGCCTATTAAGTTGGACTAGTAATTGGTAAAACAATTGTAAAAAGAGTTGCTCTAGATGGCAAAGCTTCTAGATAGAAAATTTTATGGGTTGAGTTCCTCACAATTCCATTCTTGGGCCACTTCTACTCATAGTATTTGTCAATTATAAAGACCACGGACTGAGATCTATTGTCTCCAAATTTGCTGATGATACAAAACTGTGTAGAATGGCAAATGATCACTGAAACCAATTAGATATTCAAGAAGATTTACATAACAAAAGTGGTCTGAAAAGTGGCTAATGAAATTATACCAAAGGTTATGCTCATAGGTAAAAACAAGAATAAGTATAATTACAAGTTATTTGGAAATTCATTAATAAAAATGGATGGTGAAAAGAATCTCAGGGAGAGATTCTAAGGCTGATTGAGCAATCTTTTGATTTTAAAAGCCCATCTGTCAATAACAAGCTATATAAATCATTAATTAATCCACATTTGGAATATGCTGTAACTGTATAGTCACTGAAACTTATTAACGAAACTGACAGATTGGAAAAGGTACAATGGAGAGCCACAAAATTGATTCCAAATATCAGAATTAAATATGAAAATAGATTAAAACATATTTCCCCTATAAAAACATAGACTCAGGAGTGATTTGATACAGGTCTTTAAGATTCTAGGATGAGGTGGATGGATGGGGTGAAGGGGGCTTTGGGGAAGAGGGGAATGGAGGAAGAGGGGAGGACATGAGTGGAGAATGAATGGTATGGATGTGCATGCAGAAGGAAGAAATTTTGACGCAGCCCGAAGGGATTTCTCCTCACCCTCCTCTTACATGCAAGGGGGGACGGAGAGGGGGGGTCGCCGACTAAATGAAGCGGCCTTGCTGTGGATATGCTGTGTCTTGCGACACTGCTTCTGACCCAGGGCGGTGGGCAGGGTGCAGGGATGACCCGTCATCCAGGAGGTGCTCAGATGAGAGGGAGGGTGGGAGGGGTGTGGAGTGTATTTAGGGATGAAATGGGTGGGAGTGTTTTTATGCCTTTCCCTTTTTGGCTACCTCCCTTGGAAGGGGAAAAAACCTTGGTATATGTATGTATGTAAGATTCTAAAAGGAACTGACATCAAAAGTGACAAAATTTTCACATTAAATGTGAATAAGGCAACAAATAATGGTGTCAGGAAGTAGATTTAATTTAGAAGTGGGAAGAAACAACTTCCCCAACTGTGTGGTACATGAATGGAATAAACTCCCTCCCGAGGCAGTGCAATGTAGTATATTTCAAAGTTTTAAGATTCATTTACATAAAAACCTAACCAATATGTTGTAATGCCTGCCCTTCATTTTATTCTATTTCAACCTTCTAAAAATCTCCTCCAAGCAAGCTGTAAATAATTTAGGTGAAATTGTCTCCTTGCCATACTCCTTTCTCAATCTCGATCTTTTCTGTATATTTGTGTAGTTGAATTACAGCAGCACCTTTTGTGTAAAATTTTTCTTGCACCACTATGATCTGTTTGTTTGCACCTTGCTTGTGTAGCAAGTTTAGTATTGCTATTTGCTCTACTTAGTCCAAGGCATTCTTGTAATCTATGAAAGTCAAACAAAGACGTATTCTGTCATGTTCTCAATTACAGTAGTTGATTCATTGTCTGCAATTGGTCTTGAGATGAATATTCACTTCTATAGATTGCCTGTTATCTTGGTGAGGTTCCATCTAAAACTTGATTTTGTCTATTTGTAAGGATCTTGGAGAATACATTATATACATATAACAGCAAGCTAATTGGTTAGTAGTTACCAAAGTCTTTCTGGCAGAGCTCAGAATAAAGAAAGAGGAACATGGAGAAAAACATATATATATATATATATATGCACACATATGAGCAAAGCTTGTCTCAAGTGAAACTACCAACTCTGGAACAAAGAAGAGAAAGAGGTGATTGGTTTGTTGGCCAATTACAGAATTATGAAAGGCATAGTCCTTGATAGAGAATACTTATTAAATTGGGATAGAAGAAAAACAAGGGGACATGAAAAGAAACTCAAAAAGGAAAATTATAGAAGAGCTCAAAAAAAAAAAACTTTCCACATAGAGTGGTGGATGTCTGGTGGAACAACTTGGATGAAACAATAGTATGTACAAACACCATACACAAATTTAAGAACAAACCAGATGTTGCGAGATACAAAGATAGGTCACCACGAGCATAGATTCCCTTCCCGAGATTATACAAAGTGGAGTTGGCATCAGCAACTATGAGTGAATAAGAATTGGCATCAGTATTAGGATCGGCAATTAATGGTAAATAGGAATCGGCATTGGCAAAAAAAGAAGAAAAAAAAAATTAATTGGCACACCCCTATATAATATATTCTTATATGTTACTTCTTCAGTGTGATTTTTTTCTAATGTTTGAAAAGGTTCCCCTAATACTTAAAAGCTACTAAATTGTAACATGTTTCCAGCAATTTTGGTTGGCACATGAGAAAATTATTGCATAGAAGATTGGCTGATTTTGATACAAAGGTTTACAGATCTCATTACGCATATATTAAAATAATGAAGCTAGACTGATTTATATATATTTTTTTTTATATATGGTAGACTGTAAAGATGATCTGATCCAACCTTCATGGATATCCATTGAAAATTAAAAAAGATTTATTATAAGTGAATAAAAAAAATTCTTATATCTGTGTAACTAATAGAAACTTATTTATCTATTTATTTTTTTAAGGAACTAGAAGCTTTGATAATGAATCTTATTAACTTACTCTATGCCTAAAAGTTATACCATTCTGAATTTTTCTTTTTGAACACCCAAATTTCGTAAAAAAAATGTTCACGTAATTGTATTGTTAAAAGCCATAGTTTTATCCTTAGAAATATAATGCAACTAGATGATTTAGAAAAGTGTATAAGTATTGTATGAACAAAATATAATTTATATAAAAAAAAGTTTCTGAGTTATAAGCATAAATGTGACAAAAATGCTGTTACCGAGATACTGAATTGCAAAGATAAAAAAAGAATCCACTTTCTGTATGAAAACCTATTAGCAATATAGATGAAAAATACATAGATACTAATAAATTAGATATCATAAATGAAGTGTACCATTTTGTAAGTGATATTTTTCACATTTACATTACTTTATCTCAAAATAGTTATTGGCTTTAACTGGGACATTACAGAAACAGTGATTCATGTTGATGTTTTGTTTCACCAGGGTTGAGGCAATTCCCAACATTCAACAGTCCCTAGTTACATAATTATCCACTAAGAATATATGAGTTTATATATATATATATATATATATATATATAATATATATATATATATATTGAATTAATCTGATCATAGCTTGGGCAGGAATCAACTTCCTGTTGATAGACTCCAGGGATCCTACCAACAAGTTGAAATCTATGTGTAATGGTATAATTGATGCTGTTAACACTAAGCCAGGGGAATCCATCTTTCCCACATTTCAGGAGACCATGGTCCTGGCTATGCTTATGGCAATGTGAAAAGACATTAACCCAACCATTTGCTTAGACCCATTATCAGACAAATCCCCACCCCGACCTATAGCCTAGCCAAAACTCTGAACCTTCTCTCCCCCTACACTCCCAGTACCTGGTTGCTCAAATCCCCTACAGAGTTTATTGATTTACTCCACAGCAAGGAACCCACAGGCCTTATTGCATCTCTGAATACCAAAAGCTTTTATACTAATGTCCCCATTGAGGTGACAATAGACTTCATCATGAACAAGGTCTACCATTCCCACCATCAACACTTGGACATCCCGGAAAATCTGCTGTGTTTTCTACTTGAATCCTGCACCAAATAATCTCCTTTCCATGGATTGGATGGAAAAATGTATAGGCAGGTGGACAGTATGGTGATGGGGTCACCACTTGGGGTCCTCTTTGCCAACTTCTACATGGGTCTGGTGGAGAGAAGAGTTCTATCTATTCCCCCATCTTCATCCTTTTACTTACGGTAGATATGTGGACAGCATTTTTGTGGAGGTCAGAGACTGGAAACATCTCCAGGATCTATGTGAGGCATTTATCAGTAGCTCTTGCTTTAATTTCACTCTCAAGTTGCATGATGATGGGTCCTTACCCTTCTTAGATGTGCTTGTAAAGCCAACTGAGAACAAATTCATGACTTCAGTTCACATCAACAAAACAAATGAAGGAAGATGCCTGAACATTGAAAGAGAATATCCTATTCTTTATAAAGGAAGTGTCATCTGCTCATAAATCAATAGAGCATTCACTCATTGTTCTACATGGCCCCTACTCCATCAAGAGCTTCAATGCCTACAGCAAGTCCTAATGAACAATGGCTTTTCTAACAAGGACATTAGTCTATTATCATGTAAAAAAATGGACACATATCTGGGTTGTGACAATCCCCGCCCTGAGATACACTCCCCAATCCTTCTGCATCATAGATCTTTCATGAGTAAAGCATACCATTCTGATGAAAGAGTCTTGAAAGAAACAGTTGAATGTGGAATCCATCCCATTGACCCTGAGGACAAGTTGGAGCTCTGTATTTTCTATAAAATCCTCAAAACCTCCAACTAGTCTTCACAGTTTTTAGAGGAAGGTGAGAGGAACAAAAACTTAGGTTTACAAGATGTAAATACAGAAGTGAGGGAAGTGCTCAATCTTTTGGGATCATTGAATGTGACAAAAGCTTCAAAACCTGATGGGATCTCACACTGGATATTTAAAGAAGTAAGGAACAGTTGACGGACAAGATTCAGTCTTTTTACATGTTCGTTAAAAGAAGACAATGCTGTATGATTGGAGAAGGGCTAATGTGGTACCAATTCACAAAGGTAGAAGTAAGGAGACACCACTAAATTATATTCTGGTACCATTGGAAGAATTGTGAAAAATCAATGAATCACTACTAGCATCAATAATATTCATTATCATGTCAATTACATGATGGAAGGTACAACCTATGCCAACCCATTTGTAAATGATGCAATAATCATAAATACAGTGAATAACAAGGAGGACTGTAGGCTATAACAAAAATATCTAAACACTATTTTTGCATGGAGCCATGAATGAGAAATTAATTTCAATACTAAAAAATATAAGGTACTGGAAATGGGGAACTGCTGGAAAAGACCATCTTTAAAATATTCCTTGGGAAGTGAACCTGTTATGAAACCAAACAAGGACAAATATTTGGGAGTGTTGATAAAAGACAATCTATCACTGACAGACATAAATGCATGACTGTGGAAGACACATATGGATTGTGCAGAAGATTAAAGTGGCTTTTCCCAATTTACCTAGTTGTATTATACAGGAAGGGAGCTATGCTCGTGGTGACCTGTCTTTGTATCTCTCAGCATCAAGTTTTTTCTTAAAATCTTGAATAGTGTTTGCACACACTGTTTCTTTGTCTAATTTGTTCCAAGTATCTATCACTCTGTGTGGGAAGCTGTTTTTTTTTTCAGATCTTTTCTGTAATTATCTTTTTTTAGTTTCTTTTCGTGTCCTCTCATTTTTCCATTGTCCCATTTCAATAAGTCATTCTAAGATTTCCATTCCTTTCATTATTCTATAGATAGTAAGTCTCTTCTTTGTTCCAGAATTGTTAATTCTAATTTGGACAGTGTTTGTTCATATGTCATTTCAGAAATGGTGCTAGTTTTCTTGTTGCTCTTTGTATTCTTTCTAATTTTTTATATTCTTTTTGGTACTGGGTGTCCATAGTGTTGCTGCATACTCAAGTTTTGGTCTTATTAGTATAGTTAGAATTTTTTTATTAGTTCCTCGTCCAAATAAGCAAATGCCACTTTTATTGACCTCAATAAATTGTAGGTTTCTCCAACTATTTCATTAATATGTTTATCTGGTGTCATGTCCTTGCTGATCATCACTCCAAGATCTTTCTCTGAGTTTACTTTTTTAACCTTTTCTTCACCAATTTTGTAATCTTTCGATATTCTGTTTTTACTTTTTCCAAATTCCATTATACTACATTTCTTGATATTGGATTTTACTTCCCACTTTTGAGTCCATTTCCTGATCTTGTTCAAGTCTTGTTGTAATGAGTTGCAGTCTTCCTCCGTTATTACTTTCTTAAGTATGTGCACAAAGAGATGATGAAAAAACTCACAGAAACCTTGATCCATTGAAGACTTGAATATGCATCAGTGGTATGGTCCCCACACTGAGTGAAAGATACATACAAGATCGAGAGAATACAAAGGGCAGCAACCAAACTGGTTCTCAACCTACTGGAAAATCCATATTAAGATACTCAAAGCTCTGGGTCTGCCAACATTGAAAGACTGAAGAGAAAATGGTGATATGATTATGGTATTCAGGTTGTTAAAGGGGATAGACTACTGACAGAAGAGACCTCTTGATTAGGGATAGGAAGGCATTAAGAGGTCATGGTGAACAAACTAAGAAAGACCACATGTCTAAAGGATGTTAAAAAATGCAGTTTTCTATATGGATGCATAAATACTTGAAATAACTTAGGTGCCAAAATTATTAAAGATGGTGAAGACAATTTTAACTGAGCTAGTTGAACTAATAAGACTTATATGGCCTGAGGATACCATAACTGATTACAGCAACATTGCAATCATAGTGGCACTACACAAGAAATCTACACAACTATTTATAAAAAAAAAAAAAAAAAAAAAAATTGCTCACATGTGTATCAATGCCTCTTGAATTACAGTGAGCCACTCCTGGAACAATAGCAAGCAGGATTTAGGCCTGATAAGTCCACCATCAATCAAATATTCACCCTCCATCAGATCTTAGAGAAGAAATGGGAATTTGAACACAAATTTCATGCTGTCTTCATTGATTTCAAACAAGCCTACAACTGTATACATCAGGAGTCCATGGAAGATACTCTACACTCAAGATTCCAACATAACTGGTCAAAATCATATAGGCTATCTACAACGATTCTATGTCCCTTTTCCCATGGTATCAGGTGTAAGACAGGGATGCCTACTAGCCCTCTGCCTCTTCAACTTATCTCTTGAATGGGTAAAACAACAAGTTCAGAAAGACCTGGCAATGTAAATAGGTAGACTCTGTGTAACAGATGTAGCATATTTACCTAGTTGTATTATACAGGAAGGGAGCTATGCTCGTAGTGACCCGTCTTTGTATCTTTCAGTATCAAGTTTGTTTTTTAATTCTTGAATAGTATTTGCACACAATGTTGCCTTATCTAATTTATTCCAGGTATCCACCACTCTGTGTGGGAAGCTATTCTTTTTCAGATCTCTTCTATAATTATCCTTTTTGAGTTTCTTTTCATGTCCTCTTGTTTTTCTCTTGTCCCACTTTAATAAATCATCTCTATCTAGGATTTCCATTCCTTTCATGATTCTATAAATAGTAGATCTCCTCTTTCTCTTCTTTGTTCCAGAGTTGGTAGTTCCAATTTGGACAATCTTTGTTTGTATGTCAATTTGGAGAGTGTTGGTGCCATCTTTGTCATTGCTCTTTGTATTCTTTCTAATTTCTTTGTATTCTTTTTAGAACTGGGTGTCCATAGTGTCGCAGCATACTCCAATTTTGGTCTTATCAGTGTAACTAATATTTTCTTGACCATTTCCTCATCCAAATAGTCAAAAGCCACTGCCTGACCTTTGTAAGTTGAGGGTTTCTCTAACTATTTTATTGATATATTTGTCTGGTGATATGTCTGCTGATAATTACTCCTACTAAGTATTTCAGCGGCTTTGACCCATCTTTTTTCGCTCATATTTCCAAAATAATCATTCACATCAGCATGGTATATTAGCACAGCCTAATTCACACGAGGCCATAATTTTTGACGTTATAGTGTATTCACAAGTGTATTTAATTATAGTGTTTACTCTTGATATTGTGTGTGTCGTAGCCGACACCCGTGAAGTAAATCGAACAAGTGAAGTTGGGATACACGAGGTAGTTTGTGATGATGTCACGACTTCACCTGTTCAATTTACTTCATGGGTGTCGGCTACGACACACTTAATATCAAGAGTAAACGCCGTAATTAAATACACTTGTAAATACACTCTAACGTAAAAAATTATGGCCGGGTGTGAATTAGGCTGTGCTAATATATCATACTGATGTGAATGGTTATTTCGGAAATATGAGCGAAAAACGATGGGTCAAAGCCGCTGAAATACTTAGTAGGTCCCTTTCTGAGCTCACTGTTTTTACTTCTTCACCAATTTTATAATTCCTCCATATTATATTTTCACTTTTTCCAAACTTGCTGATGATGTGGTGCTCCTGGCTCATGACATGGAAACCTTGGAGTAACCCCTTGAGTCTTTCGTTAACAATTCTGAAAAAATAGGGCTCAGTGTGAACTCTAGCAAGATAAAGGTCTTGCACGTAAATTGGCACATGGGTATTCAGGGAGGACATCTACAGTTTGCAGGTATGAAAATTGAATATGTTAATCAGTTCTCCTCACTAGATTCCAAACTCACTCCAAACAAAGAAATAAGTGCTGAAATTGACATTCGTATCAGCAATGCCACAAGAGCCTTTTATAATCTAAAACAAATTTTCCAGTCAGGACTCCTAAGAAAATAAAGCTAAGGCTATATTGAAACCCAATTTAATCAATGCTATTGTATGACACAGAAACATGGTGCCTCATTTAAATCACAGAAACAAAGTTTTTAGCCAGAGAACAACTCTCTAAAGACACTCTGTGGGCCTATATATGATCCTGATCTGAATCATTGGAGATGAAGATATGCACACAAAGTCTACAGCTTAACATCCTGCCCACTGGTGAATGACCTAATAAGATCCTCAATGGTGAGATGGCTGGGCCCCATACTCAAAGCTGATCCAAAGAGATACATACATCAAGTATATTCTGAGATTATGCTTGAAAGAAGACCAAGTGAATGCATTAACACAAGATGGAAGGATGTTATAAAAGAAGAATATGAGACCCCTGACCACTGATCCAGACAGAGCAGAAGAACTTGCTGTGGATCAAAGAGGGTGGAGGTGCCTTGTCAAAATTACCAAGGGCCTATAGCACCATGGGAGTGATTGAGAGTGACATGATAGGTGGTGTTTCATCCCCTTCTCATGCTCATAATTGGTGTAACTGGAAATTCACTATATTCTACTTGCACAATTTTCTAATTGTGTGAAAGCAAAACGAATGTATATATCGTGTACATAGACAAATACTTGTATTGGTATTTTTGTGTAATAATATTAGCACTGTGATAATATGTTATTCATTTGTAAGTGGTTCTTCACACCCAATTCAAACTGCCACCTCAGAATAAATAACCAGCTTAGAGTCTGATGATTTCTCTTTTATTCCTATCAACACCTCAACATGTTGAACATTGTTTGGGTTTCTGCTTTGACCATTGTTTCTACTTTTTATCACTACTATTTATATCATCCACCCATTGGTTCGAAGGACCACTTACAAAAACAAACTGCTGATGTAGTGGTTCACATCGGGTTCCAAGGATCACTTATAAATGAATGACAAACAATCACAATGCAAATATCATGACACAAAAATACTAATACATATTATACAAACATATTATTATTGATTAGTTTTAACACACACATCAGGTAAATATGAAATAAATGAACACAAATAAAGTTGTTGAATGTACATTCTTAGAGAGAGCAGGATGGTGGACTGACACTGGCAGTCCCTCCCTCTCATGTAGGGTCTGACACCTGATGTAGGTGGCCCCGATGATTGGACAACAGTACTGATTGGACCATCGTCTGGTCCTATAATGGACAAGATTTTTTGTACACTAAGTTGAGGATACATTGCATTGGGATCCGTTAAATGGAGGGTCGAGTGTAATTTAATTTTCTTTCCTTTCGTTATATTAACCCTTTAATTCAATTTTTGCCTTCTGGTCAAACAATGGTTTCATGATTTTTTTTTTTATATAATTTCTGGTCTCTCTTTTTCCTAACCCCCCCCCCCATCTTGTTCAAAGTTCTATCTTGTTTTTTATTGGTCCAATTTATCCAGTTCATACACAATTCTTCCATAATCATTACACTGTTTGGATCTGCCAGCACCAACCATTTAACCATTTTCATCTGTGGTCACCATCGTTTTTAACTGTTGAAGTTTTAAAGAATAACCACCATGCCTAAGCACAACTTTACATTTTTTTTTGTAATGTTATTCATTAAAAAATAAATAAATAATAAATAAATAAATAAATATATCTTATTTCAAAAGTATTTTTTGATTGACTTTCTGATGACAATATTTGTTGTGTGTTAATCTGCATTCTAAAACACAGCATACAGCACCAACTTTTGGTATTAGTTCTGATGACATAAGGATGTATAGTTGTATACCAAACTAAGCCATTTCAATTAACAGAGCCATCCTGTAGCAAAACAGATCATTCCTTCAGTGATATTGAGTTTTTCATTATCTCTTGAGAGTAGTCTCAACTCCCTAAATATCTTTGAACCAAAATACCTCTCTGAAAAAGTTTTCATACTGGTGCATCATGGGTGCTTTTCTGTGTCCATATTGGTTCTACAATGTTGTATCTGAGCACTCAAAAAAGCAAGGGTAGGCCTAGTAAATGTGACACATTCAATGTTTTTGCAGTAAGCTCCTACACAAAATACTGTACTGCAGCATATTCACACTACACCTCCTTGATGCCACAAAAGTTTTGTAAACAATCATTTCTACAACATAACAGATATATTTTTTCATCTCAGTTTAAGTGTGCCAATAAATAGATTACTTATGGTGATTTTTTACTACAGATAAAAAAAAATTTACATGGCAAGTTAGATACATTATTTGAGATTATTTAAACACTGGATAAAAATGAAAGCTTCACCACAAGTTTTGCTTAGAATATATCAATCCATTCCAGAAAATGAAGTATTTTTTGCATTTATTCCTACACTGCATGCCCTACTTTCTATCTTGTTTTGTTTTACTTTCCCTTTTGTTATACCTATTCTATGTAATTTCTTATTATTTCTCCTAGCTTTAATTTCTAAGCTTATCTGATAAATTTTATCAACATTTCCAAAAACAATATCTCTTATCATTTGCTTTGCATAATGCTTTAAGAAAACCCTTTTAGTTTGCAAGAGAATCTGGCCCCATCAACTTTTTGTGTTATATTCTGTACATGAATGACTTATATCATTGTTGCTGGGAAGTTATCTTCTCCTGCCTTTTTCTCTCAGTTCTATATATTATTAATATATTATTACTCTCAACCTCCTTCCTCTGATTCTTTTCTTCCTAATTGTGTATTTTCCTCAGTTCTTTATCAATTTCCATCATTCAATATACAATAGCTTGCAGCATTCAGCACCATCACTATTTATTAAACACAATGATGATGCATGAAGAATGAGCATAATTTCTGATGCCACTGCAAAGCAGATGACACCAAAGGTAGATTTTACAAGAATGACTACAACAAACAATCTTTTCAAGATGCATTCATATCCCAAGGCCATTTCCCCCTTACAAGAAAGGTAGTAATGTCGAAGGCATAAAACCACTCCCACCCATTTCATCCCCACATACTCCTCTCCCTCTCTCTTTTCTTGGCTCCTCCTGGATGATGGGTCATCCCTGCATCTTGCCCACTGCCCTCAGTCAGAAGCAATGTAGCAAGGCACAACACATCCACAGCAAGGCCCCTTCATTTAAACAGCAACCCCTCCCCCATCTCCATCCCCTCATGCAGAAAAAGAGATGGGGAGAAATCCCTTCAGGCTATGTCAAAATATGATTCACACAAATTCCCTCACCCCCCATCCCCCACTCACCCCCATTCTTCACAGCATCATCCATACACAACCATTCTCCACTCACCCCTATCATCTGTCTTCTCTCTTCCTTTGTCAAAAGACATTCCCACTCTTTCCCAATACCCCTTTAACCCCATCCTTGGTTGCCCCCTCATATTCACTCCCTCCACTTCTGCCTTTCACACTTCTTTTACTAATATTCACTCATTTTTACCACATATCCAAATCATCCTAATGCTCTTTCATCAACCCTATCTCCCAACTCCCTTTCCACCCCTGCTCTCCTCCTCACCTCCTCATTTCTCACTATATCCAGCCTAGTAACTCCTATTGTGCTTCTCAGGCATTTCATCTCAAACACATTTAAACTCTTCATCTCATATGTTCCATGTTTCTGCCTCGTATAATGCTGTCAGCCCAATCACTTCTTCGTACAATCTCCTCTTAGGATCCATTACCAAATGTATTTCTCATTACACTTTTTAATCTTTCAAGAATTTACTTGCTTCTCTCAATCTACATTCTACATCCACCTTCACTCCTCCCATTCCCACCACATTCACCCCCAGGTACTTAAAGCTATCCACCTCTTCCAGTTTTCTCTCCCTTAATAATAACTTCCAATTTCCTACCATCCTCTTCCCTTGTACATCTCATCACCTTTTTACCCACGTTTAACTTCAACTTCCTCTTTTCACACAACTTCCCAAACTCTCTTACTAACTTCCTTAATCCCTACTCTGATCCTGCTACAAGCAGTGTTGTCACCAAACAACAATTGGCATATCTCTCATTTTTCTCCATTTTCTTTAATCATCTCTAATCCCCAGCCCATTACCCTTCCATTTACCTCTCACACCACCACATCCATATAAAATTAATCAAGGCAACATAACACATCTCTGGTGAAGTTCCACCTTTACCTCAAGCCATCCATTTCTAATTCTAACACAGGCTCTATTACTCTCATTAAAAATGTTGACTGCTCTTAACAACTTTCCTCCTATCCCATATATCTACAATACCTCCCACAGTGCCTTCCTGTCTACCCTGTCATAAGCTTTTTCCAAATCCATAAAAGCCAAAAAAACATCTTTACCTTTTCCTAAAGCTTTCTCACATATCTGTCTTGCCACAAAAATCTGATCCACGCCACCCCTACCTGTCCTAAACCCACACTGTACCTCACCAATTACTCCCTCGCTTCCTAAACCTCTCAATCAAGACCCTCACATAAGTCTTCCTAACAACACTTAACATACTGATTGAAACTACTACACTCACACTTGTCCCCTTTTCCTTTGTAAAGTGGAGCTATACACAAACTCCTCCAGTCCTCCAACACTCTACACACTTTTAGACAAACAATAAACAACCTCACCAGCAAGCCCACTATCACTGTACCTCTCTTTTTTAGACACTCCACATGACACCCATCTAACCCAGGTGCTTTACCTGCTCTCATCATTTTAATAACTGCTTTCACCTCATCTTTTCTTATTTCTCCTCCATTTTCCTCATTCATCACTGTTATTTTCTTAGCACTTCCCACTGCAACTACCTTTCCCTCCCTATCCTCCTTCACATTTAGCAACTCCCTAAAATACTCTGCCCATCTTCCTCTTCTTGCCATCTCTTCCATTATCATCTTTCCATCTGCACCTTTTACCTTTTCTTCTCAACTTGATTCACCTCCCCTTCCTCTCTTAATTTTCTTCCAAAACATCATTTTATTACTTAAAAAAAAAAAAAAAAATCATACTCTTACCCCATTTCACATCGCTCTCCGTTTTGCCTCCTTTCTCTTATACTTATCTTCTCTTTCTTTGTACCTCTCATATGATTCTCTTGTCCTATTTTGCAACCAATCTGTGAATGCTCATTTCTTCTCTTCTACAACCTTCTTTGCTTCATCACCCCACCACTCACTACATTTCCTTCTATTTCCTCCTGTCCTCCTTGTTCCACACACCATCTTTGCACACCTTGTGACTCCCTCCTTGAAACATCCCCATTCCCCCTACACTCCTAGTTCTACTCTATCCTTCACTCCTTCTCACTCTTTTCTTGGATTCTTCTCATACTCTGCCTTTTCTTTCTCATTTAAGCAGTTTACTCTAAGCACCTCCCTACCTTCTGTCCTTTTCTTCTTTCTCTATCCTCCACTCTCAACTTACCTTCCACCAAAAAATGATCTGATATTCCCCCACTCTCTCCCCTAACAATATGTACATCCAAAACTCTTCCTACTCTTCTCCTGATTACAACTATATAGTCCATTTAAGCCCTATCTAGCACCCTTCCATCCACCACCCTCTCACATGTGTACTTAGGCTTGACTTTCTTCCTAAACACTTTTTTTGCTCATCAACTCCATGGACACATCTCCACCATCAACTCTCTACTACGATTTTCCCAAGCACTCCACACTTCCCAACCACTCCATCTACTGGCTCATTTTGTACCCTAGCATGGAGATCTCCCAATACCATTACATTGACATTTCTCCCTCAACTCTCTAAGCACTCATTTAAATCTTAAAAAAAAAAAAATATATATATATACAATATATATATATACTCCTCTCACTACAAAGCCCATATTCACTTACAAATACCCACATCTCCCTTCCCAGTTTCACCTTCATCCACATTGATCTTGAAGAAACCTTCCACTCTGCCACATACCTATTTCTTCATTTAGTAATATGGCCACCCTTTCTCTCCCTCATTCTCTCTTTACTCCTGACACCCTCCTAAACTCAAACTTGCACCTTCCTTTCAACTTAGTTTCACTCAATGCCAACACAACTATCTTCTCACAAACAACCTGCATATCTCTTCCCCTTTACTCTCATCTGTACCATATTCATGCACATTAAAAGACCCAAACCTTAGGGTTCTGATTGGAAAACTTTTCCCAAACCCTTTTAATGTCCCTTTTGGAGCTACAGAGAATAGGGTGCCTAGTTCTATCCCCATCCTGTTTTTGTCGCCTTTCATGATTCAAGTAGGAACAATTGCTGGCAGTATCTTTTCTCCCTTACCACAGATAATAAATACCATAGGTGCTAGCAGTGAACCTCATGGATCATCACTGGTCACTGCTCTCCATTCTGAAGTTTTATCTTTTAATGCTCTTTTCACATGCCTTTACATAAAAAAATATTTCAGCTATTCGAGTAGTTTGTCTCTTTGTCCTCCAGTGTGCTCCAATTTTCAAATAAATTGATTGTGAGGTATTTTATCGAAAGCCTTCTCTAAGTCTAGGTGCACATAGTCCACCCACTCCTCTCTTGCAGTTCATCAATCACTTTCAAGTAAAAGTTTTGCTCTGTTTGACAATTATGACCTTCCAGAACTGAAGCCAAATAGACTTCTGCCAGACTGTTCAATATTACAAAGGATAACAAAGGAAGTGCATAATAAACAGATAAGTAAATAAATTAATAGATTCTAATAATAAAAAAATGATTATCTATAAAATAAATAATAATAATAATAAATAAATAAATAAAATAAAATAGATGGCAGGCATTACAGCATATTGCTTAGATGTTTATCTAAATGAATCCCAAAACTTTGAACTGTACTACATTGCTCTGCCTCTGCAGAGGAAGTTTATTCCATTAATTTACTATATGGTTGATGAAGTGGTTTCTACCCATTTCCCAATCAAATTTACTTCCTGACAATTTGAGACTATTTTTTCTTGTCTGATTCACATTCAATGTGAAAATTTCATCACTTTTGATGTCAAATTTCTTTAGATCTGTATCAAATCACGCGAGTCAATGCATTTTTAGGAAAAATAGATTTATATGTTTTAGTAGATTTTAGTATGATTTATTTCTGATACAGTATTTGGAATCCATTTCCTGGCTCGCTTTCGCTCACCTTTCTACACTATCATCCGCCTTTGTAATTTTCTTCACTTTCTCCTTCATATTTTCACTTTTGTTAATACTGCCTTTATTCCCATATTTAAGTCGGTAGGCCCTGTTGCCTTCAATCATTCCACTTTGTCAAGTTTTAGACTGTTAGTTATAATCTCCTGTCCAGGTGAATGAAACTGTAGAATTTTTTCTTTTCTTTTTTCCATTAATTCTTATACAGTATGCTTCTCTGAGGTACACTCAAGGAATCCCACAGGAGCACATGTGTTAGCATGGTATGATTGTATATCATACCATTATTATTGTACATTGTACTGGTGTGTTGCTTATTTGGGGAATTATACGTTTCCCCCTCTTTATAAAATTGTCATATGTTTTGTTGTTTGTTGTTTTATTATTTATTGTAATTATGTGTAATCATTGTGTACAGTATATTGTAATTATATTGGATATCGCAAATGCGATGCATGTCTGTTCGCCCCAAATTGGCAGCTTGGCGTCAGTTTGGAGCCAGTTCTCTTTGTATCCACACGCATTATTTGTCAGTGGTATCAGAGATTACAGTGTATTTCCCACCATTTGACCTTCATTTCTTGTAGCCACCCGGTACATTTGGTGGCAGCGGTGGGATAGCTTTGCAGAGATGTATTGATTTCTTTGACCCAATGATCCTTAACTTTATATTTAAGATCCTCCCCAAAGGGTGTCATCTTATAATCATGAACGAATTTAATTTTCTTCACCTTTTCACCAATCAGATTTGTTGTTACAAGTCTATATGGCTATATTGTGTACTTAAGCGATCTCGAATCTCTGCATATCTCACTTAGGTTTTAAATAATTCTTAAGTCAGCAATTCAATTGAGCCCCTGCCCATTGCTTATAAATACAAAATGGAGAGCAAATGTATGCAACTCCTTGTTTGCTGGCTATTGATTATAAACACCTAACCCATAAAAATGAAACACCCATCTTCTACCCCTCTTTCTACCAGCTTTTCTACCACCCTCTTACATTCGCCTTTGTCCTTTTTCCAATCTGTCAATCTTTTAAATGAAATCTGGTGACCATACAGAAACAGCATATCTAATTTATAGTGTTAATGACATTTGGACTTTTAAAATCAAAATACCATGCAATCAGTCCTAGGATCTTATTTGCTTTCTCTGAGGTGGAAATACACTACTTAGACGATTTCAAATCATTACTGAGATCCTTTTGTTAATGAATTTCCAAATTTCTTGTAATTGTTCTTATTGTTATCTTTACCAAAGTGTATTCCCTTACATTTACCTGAGTTAAATTTCATTAGCCACTTCTCAGATCATTGCTGTAGTTTATTTAAATCTTCTTGAATATCTAACTGGTTTAAGTGACCATTTGCCATTCTGCACAGTTTTATAGCATCAGTAAATTTGGAGACAATAGATTTCAGTCCATGATCTATATCATTTATTTATACTATGAAAAGAAGTGGCCTAAGAACAGAACCCTGAGGAACTCCACTAGTAATTTTTTTCCATCTAGAACAACACCACCGGTCATTTAACGCCATGATCAACCACGTAGATCTACTGTATATTCGCACTATACAAGTTAGGAGGACGCATCAGTAAGCTACGAGGGGTTGAATAAAAGGATGAGAAATTACATGGAAGCAGTACAAATATGTCTTAATATTGTGAGTAGAGAAAACTGTTTCTTTTGGGCGATTCCAACAGCGAAAGTAGTTGAGAGTAATGGATTAAGGCGCGGGGGATCGGCGTCCCCCCCCCCCCCATCGAGCTGATGGATGGTACCGGGGTCAGCGGCCGGCAATATGAACTGTGAATTGCGCATACAAGCTCATGTTCGTCCAGTCTTCTGGAGGATCTCTGAAGCATGGTTTATACCCGAAACGTCATATATAAAAAATCTTTATCAAACTCTCCTGAGGTCTTTCATTCCACGCCTACCTGATAAACAAATAATTCTAACCCTTTCCACACTATTTTCGTTTCATTTGGTGAGGAGATACTTTTGTTTTACTATTTATGATTTCTGTTACAGAATTCTTAACAACATAAACAATATGGTGTGTTTCTGACATTAACATTTTGTGTTTTACGTTGCAACAAAATTCTTCCTTAAGGGGACCCCCCGCCCAAAATCTTTTTGTCTGAAGGATCTTGCTGATTTCTTCTGTGTGATATCTAGGTCTGAGGAAACCTTCACAGCATGAGTTTTATTCAGATCTGACGAGTAGTTTTTTATTTTTTAATAAAAAACGTAAAAAATACCATATTTTTGGGCTTCTTTCAAATCCTATCTCCTCTTACAATTTTTATTCGATGTCTTTCATTTTACAGCAAAAGAATCTTCTACATATATAAAAAACAAAATAGAAAGCTTTTTTTAATATCTTTGTTTAACGCCAAGGAAAAAAATATATAATTTTTTTTTTTCGAAAAAAAGCAAAATTCTGACTTTGACACGTTATTAAAAAAAATTATTTAACATATGCAAAAAACTCTCTATTTTATTTTTTGTCATTTATCTAGCTATTAATAGAGACCTCATATGCAAAAATCGGTTGAAAATTGAGGGAGGAGATAGACTTTGAGTATCAAAAACTTACATTTTTCAGAAATGAGTGTTAAAGTTTTTTTTTTCCTTAGTTTGACTAAATTTTACATTGGACCTCCTAAGACCCATTGAAAACAGGTTCCATTGTATTTTCATGATGATTTTGCATCTTTCAAGTAACTCAGGCACTTTGTACCCTCCTACAGTGTAGGATATTATTCACTCAAAGTGAGGGTCTCATAAGCCGCCACCTCACTCGTTGCCACAAAGTTTGAGTTCTTGGTCTAGAATGACCCAGCAAGGTAGTCTGATTGCTGGGATTCAGCTCTCTTTCTTTTCTTGGGTTTCCTTTCTGGTGTTGGAACAGGCTCTTGCTGCATCAGGGACATCACTGTGAGGATTGAGACTCTAAACCCAAGCCCCAGCACCCCGGAGGCATCCTTATAGCCACATGTTAGCAAACAGTTGTTTGCGTAGAGACAACTTGTCTAATATAGGTGTAGAGGACAGAGGATCAAGTGCTGAGGATGTGGATGTAGATGGAAGGGAGAGAGCTGCTGGAGGGAGTACTAGTGGTGGTGGCGGAGGTGGTGATAACAAAGTTGATGCTGGGGTTCTTTCTTTCTCCCCTTGAGTTGCTAATGTAGACGTTCTTATCTTCTGCAAGTGTGCCTTTTGTTTGGATAGCTTAGGCATGGCTAATATCTTCAAATATCTCTTCACTGAAAAATAGATGCGAATTTCACACGGCAAATTAGTGAATGCGGCAAGCTAACGCGTACATGTCCTTTACTTTGTAAGGCTCAGGCCACTGCCAGTCGTGCAGGCTGAACTTCCTCACACCACATACTCACGTGCATGCCGGACGTAAGAGAAAACTTTATGAGTGTATCAAACGCAAAAAAAATAGGGTAAAATATGGTCAAAACGTATGTAAACAATGGTCGTGCGCAGCATGTGGCTGCCGGGGGGAGGGAGGGTAGGCCCTTTAAACCCTTTAAAAATGGCGGTACGATAAAAACACTTTACCAGCATCTAGAGCAAGATCCTTACTATTTATTTATGCAATAAAAAAGAAAATCGATTTTTTTTCTTAAATCTGGGGGGGGGGGGGGGCTTAACGTGATTTCCATTTAACATTATTCGAAGAATCTTGCACCCGAAATCTTACTTAGTCGGACAAATACCCAAATTGTAAACTGAATCAAATGGTCTTGTATGCAAAGTATTTTCAAAATTATTTCATAATAATTGTTCGTTTCTTGTTTTCATGAGGTGATTTCAGTTCTTCAAAAACCTTTCGTCGTAGAAGAATCCAAAAGAAATAATCAGAACACTAAATGGTACAAAAGCGACCATGCTGATAAGTTATTTGATGAAGACATCCTTAGAAAACGGTACTTACTCCAGAGACATACTGTGTTTACTGTATAGCGAGATGTAGCGTGTGTTCAATTCCTTTCGCGCAGGATGGCAGTTAATTCTTTATTCTGGCTGTTGCATGAAAGCCATTTTCATTTATCTCCGTAAACACATGTGGCAGCGAAGGCGCTAAGAACGTAGTGGAAAGGATAGGAGTAGGTGATATCAAAATGATCCTGTGATTCATACACTCTATGCCGTACCCCTTTTCATGACAATTACTGATCTTATTTTTATTACCAAGCGATTTCATTTGAATAAATGGGAGGGGAAAGGGCGCATTAATGTAGTTAAAACAACGAGGACCTATGCAGACTTCGTTCTTAAACAAAACCATAGGGAATGTCGGTCTACTTACGTTGAAAGTGAGTTCACGATCAACCTATTTCCAGCTCTGAGTAGTTGTGTTTTAATTCTCTATAACTAATTCCAGATGTTAAAAAGAAACAAAAAGAAATATGCCAGGAGGCGCTCAGTTACGGCCAGAGACTTCATCTATGCCATATCCTTCTGGGAAGCCAGGGCAAGTGACAGTCCCTCCTTGAGGATCAAACCTGAGGGCTGCTTGCTTACAAGGAGACGAATCCAAAGACGCGCGCTCGACAGTGACCCATGGACTTTGTTAGGAAAAAAAGAAGAAAAAGGAAAGGGAAAGAGAGAGAGAGGGGGGGGAGGGAGGGAGGGAAGCGAGGTTCGCTGTGCTATAGCCACTAGTGAAGCCAAGCGCACGGGTTCGAATCTAGCCTACGGCGCAGGGGCTAGGAAGGTCATAATCCACTTTGAGTTGTGGACCCCAACCGCCAAAACCAAAGTCATTTTGTAATGCACCGCACCGCTATGTCCTGAATAAAGGAGTTTGTGACGTGCAGCCGATTCATCATCATCATATGAACCAGTAGGACATTCAACTCCCCGCGACAATACGGGAGATTCATCCCCCTCTGATCCGTAAGAGGCCAAGACCTTTTGCCTTCCAGCGTCGTCGTGCCCCTAGGGCTACCGTTTCCGCTGTGGTGGGAAGCAGACGATTCCTATCAATTTGTGGCTGACGCTCAACCACAACACTCGACCATTCAAGTTCTCCAGTTGTATAAAACAACGGATTTATGCACTGCGTCAGGGTAACGGATGGGTGGTGGTTCCAACTCTGTGTCCGTGGGTTGAAGATTATAGGTTGGATTTGTAAGCAAATGTTCCCCCATTACGCGAAGAGAGAGTTGAGAGTGTCTGCACACCCGAAAAATGCGGATAAACTTGGAGACATGAGTATAGACAAACCACATCGTCGTTCTGAATAATTTTTGTAGATGTCTGTGCGGACAAGTAGAGAGAAATGAAAGCAGTCAAGCGCGCGCGCGCGCACACACAGACACACACTCGAAGACGCGGTTGGTAGAATTCCCGGCTGCCACTACGGAGGTCCGGGTTCGAATCCCGCCCAGGGCTGAAATAATTTCAGTATCGCTGCGCTGCGAGTCGTTACTCCAACTCTCATGGGCGGGGAGTTGTGTGTGTGTGTGTGTGTGTGTGTGTGCATGTAAGGTCACAGTATTACCCATAGATCGGTCATATATGAGCTCTGAGCTCTCTTCCGGGAGGGAAATAGCTGTCGATCACGAGTCCAACACGTGATCCAAGACCGTGGTGAATCTCTCTCTCTCTCTCTCACACACACACACACACACATATTATATATATATATATATATATATATATAATATATATATATATATATATATATATATATGTATACACACACACAAGACCTCGTGTCTATGGTTCTTTTAGATGTTCTTCGTCGCAAGAGTGACCCAGGATCGAGGGTGCTCGACGCTGGATTCAATTATTATCATCACTATAATTATTATTAATCATCATCATCATAATTATTATCATTATCATTATTATTATCATCATTATAATCGCTATTAATATTATTATTCACTTCCAGGGTTACGTGGCGTGCAACTTTGTAGCATATTTTTGTTCTTGACAGAGATTCACGTACTGCATGACTCAAGTCTTTTACGGCCACCGTGTATATAAGGATAGCGAGTTAATAAACAAATAAAAAAGTGCTCTTGCCTTATAAAAAAAAATCGAGATTTTTGAAGATTTCATTTACTAAAACGTCCAAGACCGTGGTGAATCTCTCTCTCTCTCACACACACACACACATATATATATATACACACACACACAAGACTTCGTGTCTATGGTTCTTTTAGACGTTCTTCGTGGCAAGATGTCCTGACGGGACTCACGGTCAGAGTGACCCATGATAGAGGGTGCTCGACTGCTGGATTAAATTATTATCATCATCATTATAACTATTATTAATCATTATCATCATCATCATAATCATAGTTATCATTATTATCATTATTATAATTATTATTATTATCGTTATTATCATCATTCACTTCCGGGGTTACATGGCGTGCAACTTTGTAGCATATTTTTGTTCTTGACAGAGATTCACGTACTGCATGACTCAAGTCTTTTACGGCCACCGTGTATATAAGGATAGCGAGTTAATAAAAAAAAGTGCTCTTGCCTTATAAAAAAAATCGAGATTTTTGAAGATTTCATTTACTAAAACGTCCGAACGATACTCTTTTATTCTTTAACTAATCGACTTATTTGTTCAACTTTATCTGGCCATTCATTTATTTACTTATCTATTCATTTATTTATTGATGTGATCATTTCCTATTCTGCAATTGACCTCGTCAGAGACTAGTATGTCTTTTGTGGTGCCGCATGTCTTTCCATCATAACCTACCGGCAACAAGCCCTGCACGCCTTATTTGAGCAAATCTGTTCTCGACGATCAACTACCTGGACAGTTCCCCTCCCGGGACCGGCTTGGACAAAGTTGTGACACGATGATCAAGCTTCGTCACCTCAACCTCGAGCGATTGCGCCTAGCCACTTACAGACTTTACGTCTGCTTCCACTCGCTCTTCGCCTGTTGTACGAAAGGCGTTCCTAAAGAGGACTCCACTGAAAAGTCTCCTCGCCCAGCCCATCAAGTGCCCGTGGTGACTAAGAACTCCAAAGTAAAGACGTCACCAGATCCTAAGCCAGCTAAGAGCCCACTAACTGACAAAGTAACGACGGCAAAGGATTCGACAAAAGATCAATTACATCCTTCGTCATATAAAGCATGTGGGTCTCAATCAAGATCTTCAGCAACTTTTGAAGACCCAAGAAGCATCCTTTTCGAGGATAATTACAGTATAAAGTGCTCCCTGGCTGATGGAGGCTTTGCACGGACGGTCCTCGCTTCCAGTAAGGCAACGGGTTCAATAAGTGTTGCCAAGATTCCCATCCAGAAGGATCAATGCACAAGCGATGTCTCCAATGAAATCGCGGCTCTTTCCACACTGGACCATATCAACATAATCAAACTGGTCGACGTTGCAACCGACGTATGCTGCAAAATCATAATCACCGAATACTGTTCTGGTGGTACACTCTTAGCAGCCATGGAAAGGCACAAGTCGCCTTCTCTTGCATGGGGCAGTCAGATTCTTTCCTACTTCAGGCAGATCGTGTCCGCAGTGTCCTACATGCACTCACACCACTTTGTTCATCTTGATCTCAAACAAGAAAACGTCGTCCTCACCGCCGATTCAAAGGTCGTCAAAATCATCGACTTCGGCTTCTCGGCAAGAGTTTCAAACGTTTACCAGCGGCAGATCAAGAGTGTGCAAGGGTCACCTTGGTATATGGCTCCCGAAGTGCTCGACACAGCCCAACATCCATACGCCGGAGGAATGGCTGATGTTTGGGCTCTCGGGTCCCTTCTCTACGAACTCTGCATGGATCGTCTGCCATACTTCCACCCCACAACATTAAGGCTCAAAACCAAAGACCAAATGAGGTACTATCTGGCCTGCTGCAACAAAGGGCGACCATTTCTCCAAGCCCTAAAGCCAGGAAGATTCCAACACCATCACGAGAGGACTCTCTTAAAGGTTCTGTGGGGCATGCTCGACCCAAACCCAGACAGCAGAGCTACCATCTGGCGGGTAGAACAAATCATCTTCAAAGAGGACAAACACAACAAGCACTGAGCAATTTTTCCCAACCGATTATCTGTGAAACATTAAATAGTAACGTTCTGTCACTGCATCCGAAAGACGGAAAGGGCCAATCTTCTTTTCTTTCAGCCTTACAGCAGTTAAAGGGTTCTCCCTCAGCTGAATAAAATCGCATGGCTACAGCCACAAAGACCTACGTATAAAGTAATACGTCTTTATGGTCTGCAACCGCTTCTGAAAAAAAGACAATATCTTTCTGATTCAACCAAAAAAGCGTCCCTCCATTAAGATTTCCAGGCGGAAGACAGAAAAACTCCTTCTCTAATGAATAAAATCGTCACGTGTAACCGCACTATGTTCTTTTTTTCCTGCCATATAAGTTCATCATTTAAACCCTTAAGATGATGACCGGGCGAAATGCGCCTGGTCAGTTCGGTGGTGGCAACAACCCAGCCCAGCCAGGGATCCAACTCTGCCTTCTTCCAAAGTCACGTTTCGGGCTTTCATTCATTCGGAACTGCCTAGTGTAGGCCTTATGGTCTCTCGCAGTCTCCTTCATTCTTATCTTATCTATTCATCTTTATATACATACTGTATAATGACTATAAATTACATTCATTTATATTCACAATAATAATACCTATAGTAATAATTATGATTACTAACACAATTAACAATATCATAACAATAAACGCACCGGAATTCATACTTCCACACCATAGCAAAGTTGCCTATTTTTAAATTCCTTAAAACACAATAAACTACAAATTACAATAAACAGGAAAAAATGAAAAGGAAAGTTTAATACTCACGATAGTAAAAGAATGACTCGTGTTTCGGGAGCGCCGGGTCTTATAGTTACATGTTTGAACGTGCCGTAACTCGTAAGATTTCTGATGTGATGTCCCTGTTTCCCGTACACGAGTTTACTATTGCGTTTGAGTTGGCCAAAGCATCGCTCAATTATTACTCTTTCTTTTTTTAAAAAGCTTGTTATATTTTACCTCAGCAGGAGATGTAGGATTCCGAAATGGAGTCATGAGACATGGCTCTATCCCATACCCGTCATCACCAAGTAGCACAACATTACGTTTAGTTCTTAATTTCTCCATATCCTCGAGTCGTGCACGGATCCAGGCCAACTAACATCAACACTAGTGAACATTTCTTTGGCATTACAAGTGGCTTGAACATTCAGGGTAGACCGACCTTTTCGATTAATGTACTCATCTCCATGCAGTTTTGGTTTCGGTATTCCTATGTGAGTACAATCGATGACACCAATAGCTGTCGGAAACATATACTTCCCTTGCCATACCTGGTTTGCCTCTACTAATTCGCTGTTGGTAGTTGGAAACTTTATCCATTCATTCGCATGAGCAATTATGCTATCAGCTACTGCATTCACAGTCCGTGATACCGTAGCTTGGCTAACACCAAGTTCTTGACCGATACCTTTTTGATAGCCACGATCACTGAGATAACGCAAACATATCTTCATTCTATAGACAGATGACAAGGCGCCTTCCCGAGTTTCTTCATTGGTGCATAAAAATCTGTCTGCAAGCCACTGTACATTCTGTTCTTCAAAACGGAATAACATCTTAAAATCACGATCAGGTGTAGGTAAACGGGGCATGTAATGTTTAACATGCCTCACATCCACAAACTCTGCCATCGTGCTGAGAGTTGGACAAAACAACCTTTCACTTCTAACTGTAGTCTGCTACTGACCAGTAGTGGTGGGCAGCTACCGGTAAAGTTACCGGTTTTATCGGTAACAGCCTTGACGGTAGCTTACCGGCAATAATTCTGCTACCGTTAAGGTTCCGTTAACCGATAAGCTATACCAAACACTCGTGGAGCGGTAAGCACGTCTCGGCTTGGTGGTACTGAGTGACGGTAGTGGTGGGCAGATACCGGTAGTTACGGGTTTTATCGGTAACAACCTTGACGGTAGCTTACCAGCAAAAAATCTGCTACCGTTTAGGCTCCGTTAACCGATAAGCTATCCCATAATACTCAGAGAGCGGTAAGCACGTTTCGGCTTGGTGGTACTGAGTGACAGTACTGACGGCCCTACGTAGGATGAAAATTAACAGGAACGTATTCAACGTGCTAGATCGTCCTGCTCCCTTCTCGGCCCACAGATGCACAGTACGAAATGTACGTATTCGAATATGAAAATTAACAGACGTGCTAGATCGTTTTGTTCGCATCTCGGCCCGCAGAGGTTCAGTGCAAAATGTACGTATTCGATTAGTCAGCCTATGTGATCTAGAAATGAAGAGGTGGTCAAACTACTCGAAAACTTTTCAGTCTGCCTGGAAGGATCCCCTGTTTAAAAAATGGTTAGCGGAAGTGAAAGAGGATGGAAATAAGGCACGTTGTAAAGTTTGTAGAACGGACATGAAAGCTCACAGAACGGGGAGATTGGAGAGACACTGTTTCCACACTTACCAGATCTTCATATTTAACTTTATATTTAATGTTTATTAATATATGCATATTTACATAAATGTACGCAGTTGCTCATGAAAGACACCATCTGCATGTTACAATCTATTTGTACTGTACTTGTATTGGAGTTAATCACAAACAAGTTCACAAATACACTTATCAGACTCGCACGAGTGATGACTGACAAGGATATATATATAAGCTATGGGTTGGGGCAGGGAATACAGTATACCACAACTCACGGAAAGCAGAGACAAGAATAAGCGGGCAGAGACGATCAAAGATTCTGGTGGATTAACACTGTGCCCATTGAAGTGGCCTCTACGACGCAAGGTAACGTGTTATTCAAAAATCATATTTTGTTAGTGATACGCATGTAATTATTATTCGCGTAGTCTTAAGTAACTAATATTTGCGAGCCTTACCCTAGATTGGTGGAGGTGGCGCGCGCTGGCGATTCCGGTGGGCATGTATCCAAATGGATACACAGAATAAAAAATTAAAATAAAATATATGCGTGTGTTTTTTGTCCATTTAAAGGTACTATAATATAAATATAGGGATCGTAGAGTCCTGCTAATACAAAATTAACGTAATTCCAATATAAAAAATGACAACTATGAACAATTGAAAAAAACTTTGACAGAAATTCAAAGGGTTGAGATTGTGTTCCTGAGCCTAATATAAGAGGAACTTGGTAAAAAAAAAAACATTATGAAAATGACCTACATATGTCAATTCATCTCACACAAAACCTTTAAAACCTCAATTGTACAAAAAAAAACTTTGTCCTGACTAAATGAAAAATGGGTGATTTTGGAAATGAATTTTTATGTGTAATGTGTAAAAATGATGCATGTAATTATTTTTCTTTTATGAATTTGTGTTTCTATGTTAAAAATATATTCTTTGTATGAAATTGCACTTACATAGAGACGGAAGTGGAGTGTGAGAGGGGGAGGGGGGGATTGGTGCGTAGGCCTATGCACTGAGGGAGAGGAGGTAATGCTGTGACCTTACACGCACCCCTCGTTACTCCAACTCTCGTGGGCGGGGAGCCCACGAGAGTTGGAGTAACGACTCGGAGCGCAGGATTTTTATAGTGACGACGTTACAAAATTTGTGACTACACACCATAGTAGGATGAAATTTGTTTAGATTTAAGTCATAAAGGCGACTCGAACTTGGGACGTCACTACTACCTCACGAGTCTTTTACCGGTAAATTACCGGTAATTCCGGTAACGGCATTGTTGTTTACCGGTAATTCCGGTATTGAAATTAGCGGTATTTGCCCAGCACTACTGACCAGACTCAGCCTTCTTGAAGCATATGCTCTTTATTTGAAGTAAAGGGTATTGTTTATGTATAACCATTTACTTTTATGCGATTATAAGGTTATGCTTTTGCTCGACAAGTAAAAGGTTTTGCTTGAAAGTTTTATGAATACAAGTAGAAGGATTTCCTTCATATTTTGCAAGTATAAGCATATCCTTTTCTTTATGAATACGGCCCACTGTGTTTACTGTATACCCAGATGTAGCGTGTGCTCAATTCCTTTCGTGCAGGATGGCAGTTAATTCTTTATTCTGGCTGTTGCATGAAAGCCATTTTCATTTATCTCCGTAAACAAACGCGGCAGGGAAGGCGCTAAGAACGTAGTAGAAAGGATAGGAGTAGGTCATATCAAAATGATCCTGTGATTCATACACTCTATGTCATACACCTTTTCATGACAATTCCTGATCTTATTTTTATTACCTAGCGATTTCATTCGAATAAATGGGAGGGGACAGGGCGCATTAATGTAGTTAAAACAACGAAGACCTCTGCAGACTTCGTTCTTAAACAAAATCATAGGGAGTGTCGGTGTACTTATGTTGAAAGTGAGTTCACGATCAACCTATTTCCAGCTCTGAGTAGTTGTGTTTTAATTCTCTATAACTAATTCCAGATGTTAAAAAAAAAAAAAAAAAAAAATGCCAGGAGGCGCTCAGTTACGGCCAAAGACTTCATCTATGCCATATCCTTCTGGGAAGCCAGGGCAAGTGACAGTCACTCCTTCAGGATCAAACCTGAGGGCTGCTTACTTAGAAGGAGACGAATCCAAAGACGCGCGCTCGACAGTGACCCATGGACTTTCTTAGGAAAAAAAGAAGAAAAAGGAAAGAGAGAGAGAGAGAGAGAGAGAGAGAGAGAGAGAGAGAGAGAGAGAGAGAGAGAGAGAGGGGGGGGGAGAGGGAGAGAGGGGGGGGAGAGGGAGGGAGGGGGGGAAGCGAACCTCGCTGTGCTAGAGCCACTAGTGAAGCCAAGCGCACGGGTTCGAATCTAGCCTACGGTGCAGGGGCTAGGAAGGTCATAATCCACTTTGAGTTGTGGACCCCAACCGCCAAAACCAAAGTCATTTTGTAATGCACCGCAACGCTATGTCCTGAATAAAGGAGTTTGTGACGTGCAGCCGATTCATCATCATCATCATCATCATCATATGAACCAGTAGGACAATACGGGAGATTCATCGCCCTCTGATCCATAAGAGGCCAAGACCTTTTGCCTTCCAGCGTCGTCGTGCCCCTATGGCTACCGTTTCCGCTGTGGTGGGAAGCAGACGATTCCTATCAATTTGTGGCTGACGCTCAACCACAACACTCGACCATTCAAGTTCTCCAGTTGTATAAAACAACACATTTATGTACTGTGTCAGGGTAACGGATGGGTGGTGGTTCCAACTCTGTGTCCGTGGGTTCAAGATTATAGGTTGGATTTGTAAGCAAATGTTCCCCCCATTACGCGAAGAGAGAGTTGAGAATGTCTGCACACCCGAAAAATGCGGATAAACTTGGAGACATGAGTATAGACAAACCACATCGTTCTGAATAATTTTTGTAGATGTCTGTGAGGACAAGTAGAGAGAAAGAGAGAAATAAACGCAGTCAAGCGCGCGCGCGCACACAGACACACACACACTCGAAGACGCGGTTGGTAGAATTCCCGGCTGCCACTACGGAGGTCCGGGTTCGAATCCCGCCCAGAGCTGAAATAATTTCAGTATCGCTGGGCTGCTAGTCGTTATTCCAACTCTCATGGGCGGGGAGTTGTGTGTGTGTGTGTGTGTGTGTGTGTGTGTGTGTGTGTGTGTGTGTGTGTGTGTGTGCATGTAGGGTCACAGTATTACCCATAGATCGGTAATATATGAGCTCTGACCTATCTTCCGAGAGGGAAATAGCTGTCGATCACGAGTCCAACACGTGATCCAAGACCGTGGTGAATCACACACACACACACACACACACACACACATATATATATATATATATACATACACGCACAAGACTTCGTGTCTATGGTTCTTTTAGATGTTCTTCGTGGCTAGAGTGACCCAGGATCAAGGGTGCTCGACTGCTGGATTCAATTATTATCATCATCATTATAATAATTATTAATCATTATCATCATCATCATCATAATTATTATTATTACCATTATTATTATTATTATTATTATTATTATTATAATCGTTATTATTATTATTATTCACTTCCGGGGTTACATGGCGGGCAACTTTGTAGCATATTTTTGTTCTTCACAGAGATTCACGTACTGCATGACTCAAGTCTTTTACGGCCACCGTGTATATAACGATAGCGAGTTAATAAAAAAAAAGTGCTCTTGCCTTATAAAAAGAAATCGAGATTTTTTAAGATTTCATTTACTAAAACGTCCGAACGATACTCTTTTATTCTTTAACTAATCGACTTATTTGTTAAACTAAATGGTCATTCATTTATTTACTTATCTATTCATTTATTTATTGATGTGGTCGTTTCCTATTCTGCAATTGACCTCGTCAGAGACTAGTATGTCTTTTGTGGTGCCGCATGTCTTTCCATCATAACCTACCGGCAACAAGCCCTGCACGCCTTATTTGAGCAAATCTGTTCTCGACGATCAACTACCTGGACAGTTCCCCTCACGGGACCGGCTTGGACAAAGTTGTGACACGATGATCAAGCTTCGTCACCTCAACCTCCAGCGATTGCGCCTAGGCACTTACAGACTCTTCGTCTGCTTCCACTCGCTCCTCGCCTGTTGTACGAAAGGCGTTCCTCAAGAGGACTCCACTGAAAAGTCTCCTCGCCCAGCCCATCAAGTGCACGTGGTGACTAAGAACTCCATAGTAAAGACGCCACGAGATCCTCAACCAGCTAAGAGCCCACCAACAGACAATGTAACGACGGCAAAGGATTCGTCAAAAGATCAATTACATCCGTCATCATATAAAACATGTGGGTCTCAATCAAAATCTTCTTCAGGAACTTTTAAAGAGCCAACAAGCATCCTTTTCGAAGATAATTACAGTATAAAGTGCTCCCTGGCTGATGGAGGCTTTGCACGGACGGTCCTCGCTTACAGTAAGGCAACGGGTTCAATAAGTGTTGCCAAGATTCCCATACAGAAGGATCAATGCACAAGTGATGTCTCCAATGAAATCGCGGCCCTTTCCACCCTCGACCATATCAACATAATCAAACTGGTCGACGTTGCAACCGACGTATCCTGCAAAATCATAATCACCGAATACTGTTCTGGTGGTACACTCTTAGCAGCCATGGAAAGGCACAAGTCGCCTTCTCTTGCATGGGGCAGTCGGATTCTTTCCTACTTCAGCCAGATCGTGTCCGCAGTGTCCTACATGCACTCACACCACTTTGTTCATCTTGATCTCAAACAAGAAAACGTCGTCCTCACCGCCGATTCAAAGGTCGTCAAAATCATCGACTTCGGCTTCTCGGCAACAGTTTCAAACGTTTACCAGCGGCAGATCAAGAGTGTGCAAGGGTCACCTTGGTATATGGCTCCCGAAGTGCTGGACACAGCCCAACATCCATACGCCGGAGGAATGGCTGATGTTTGGGCTCTCGGGTCCCTTCTCTACGAACTCTGCATGGATCGTCTGCCATACTTCCACCCCACAACATTAAGGCTCAAACAGAAAGACCAAATGAGGTACTATCTGGCCTGCTGCAACAAAGGGCGACCATTTCTCCAAGCCCTAAAGCCAGGAAGATTCCAAGACCATCACGAGAGGACTCTCTTAAAGGTTCTGTGGGGCATGCTGGACCCAAACCCAGACAGCAGAGCTACCATCTGGTGGGTAGAACAATTCATGTTCAAAGAGGACAAACGAAACAAGCACTGAGCAATTTTTCACAACACATCATCTGTCAAACATTAAATAGTAACGTTCTGTGACTGCATCCGAAAGACGGAAAGGGCCAATCTTCTTTTCTTTCAGCCTTACAGCAGTTAAAGGGTTCTCCCTCAGCTGAATAAAATCGCATGGCTACAGCCACAAAGACCTACGTATAAAGTAATACGTCTTTATGGTCTGCAACCGCTTCTGAAAAAAAGACAACATCTTTCTGATTAAACCAAAGAAGCGTTCCTCCATTAAGATTTCAAGGCGGAAGACAGAAAAACTCCTTCTCTACTGAATAAAATCGTCAGGTGTAACCGCACTATGTTGTTTTTTCCTCCCATATAAGTTCATCATTTAAACCCTTAAGATGATCACCGGGCGAAATGCGCCTCGTGAGTTCCAAAGTAACGTTTCGGGCTTTCATTCATTCGGAACTGCCTTGTGTAGGCCTTATGGTCTCTCTTAGTCTCCTTCATTCTTGTGTTATCTATTCATCTTTATATACATACTGTATAATGACTATAAATTACATTCATTTATATTCACAATAATAATACCTATAGTAATAATAAATATGATTACTAACACAATTAACAATATAATAACAATAAACGTAGCTGAATTCATACTTCCACACCATAGCAAAGTTGCCTATTTTTAAATTCCTTAAAACACAATAAACTGCAAATTACAATAAACAGGAAAAAATTGAAAAGGAAAGTTTAATACTCACGATAGCCAAAAAATACAAACAAGATTTTAGAAACCATCTAGAGTAAATCTTGTACACATCAAAATGCAAACATTATATGTTAAATAAACTGTATAGCAGTGATATATATATATATATATATATATATATATATATATATATATATATATATATATATATATATCTCAGTGGCGACTCCGGCCATCAGGCTACTCGGGCTTAGCCCGAGTATTAGATTTTCTAAAATGAACATGTAATTACAGCCAGTTAGCTCGGGCTCCATTTATTTCGCCTGGCCACAGTTCATATATTTTCGTTCAGCGTCTGGGATTCGTCTACTCTAGGAGGGCTGTGTCAGAATATAAATATTGCTCCTATATATGAGCAGACGTTATCTCGCACTCGTTCAAACGCGCCTGACTCGTCACCCAATGATAGTCGAGCTGCTTCTCGGCTCGGCCGCTCGGGCACAGAGCTTACAGCCTTGTTGTTATCTATAATTGTAAGAATTTAAAAGTAATTCAAATTCAATGTTTCCTTGAAACATTAGATTTCTACAGAGCTTAGGATTTAAATTCCAATGTATGAAAGATCTCAATTCTACAATATTCTTAAAGGAACGGAAAACTGTCCAGTAACTCGGGCTAATACAAATTAGCTTGGTAAGCTGGGTAAAAGACTAACTGGCATCTCTTGAGTTGATGATGCGCTCGGGCTCAGAGCTTACCGGCCCAAGTTATCTATAATTTGTAAGAATTAAAAGTACTTCAAATTCAATGTTTCCTTGAAATAATAGATTTATACAGAGCTTAGGATTTAAATTCCAATGTATGGAAGATTTAAATTATACAATATTCTAGGAACGGATAACTGTCCAGTAACTCGGGCTAATACGTATTAGCTTGGTAGAGGTAAAACACTATAGTCAGCGCAACGAGAAGTGACCGCTAAGGCGGAGTTAGGAGATTTCCCGGTGTTGCCACATCTCCACAGATAACACGGCCCGCACGGCTCACACTGAATGCAGTGTGAGGGGGGCGGGGCCAGAGAATAAATGTAGGGCAACGTTGCTCTCCCTTGCTCATATGCCATGTCTGACTCGAGGAAACGAAACCTTTGTATAGAAAACATTGCTTTGATTTTTACCTCAGTGGTGGTGTATGACAAAAAATTGGAATATAATTACATGTGGCAACATTATAAAAATATAAAATAAAATTATAGAATAAAATTAAATTATAAAATAATTATATGTGGCAACACAGGGGGACTCCCAGTGCTCCGCCCTAACGGCCATTTCTCAATGCAACGAGTATAACTGGCATTGAGTTGATGATGCTTGGGTGGGGGAAACACGGGAATGAGTAGTATCAGATGCATGCAATCGGGCGTTCTTTGATTGCTATTCACATGTGCGTCTGTGTGTATAGATCAGTGTTGTGCAAGGTTTCTTTATTTTCATTTTAACCCTTAACTTAAAAATGGAGAAAGAGATAGTATTAGATATAAAGAATAGGCCGTTTGGAGCCAGGAATATTGCGGAAAAACGTGAAATAATACGAGCTGGCAGGCCAACTCCTTCACTGAAAACTTAAGTTGGAACTCGAACATTCCAGATAAAATGGTATGAACAGATTGATTGGCTTTGTGCAAGTAGCATAACAGAGAAACTCTATTGTTGGCCATGTTTGTTGTTTCAACCAAAAGCTAATCAGTCGTGGACAGATGGAGGCTATAACAATTATAAAAACATCCTGAGTGACTGTAAGTATCACAGTAAATCGGTGAGTCATTTAAGTAGTTATAAAGGCTTGAAAACTTTCGGACAGTACGATATTGTGAGTTATTAGTGAGTCTGCTAAACTGGAAAACCAATTGCATAACAAAGCAGTTGAAGAAAATAGACAATCTTTAAAGCATTTAACAAACGCAGTAATATACCTGTGTAAACAAGAGTTACCTCTACGTGGACATGATGAAGGAAGTGACAGCCTTAATAGAGGAAATTAATGTGAACTATTGCAGTGCTTTGCTGAAATCGACAGCGTGTTTGCTTCTAGACTCTCTACTAAAGAGGGGACGAAACAGTTTTCAGGTGTCTCAAGCACAATACAAAATGACCTAATACAAGCGATTGGAAATGTCATCTCTGATGAAATTAGAAGCGAAGTTGATAAAGCTCCGTTTATGTCTGTACAAGCCGACGAAACTACAGACTGTGCAATGCATGCCCAACTGTCGATCATAATAAGATATGTATATGAAGACAAAATATGTGAACGATTTCTTGGCTTCTATGAAATCAGTGATGATAAAAGTGCTACAAGACTGGCTGATGTAATCGCAACTGCGTTGAACTCCTTCAATGACGCTACAGATAAATTCGTGAGCCACACTTACGATGGGGCAGCTGTAATGGCAGGAACGCTAAACGGAGTACAGAGCAAGCTAAGGAATAAAGGATTTAAACACGCGCACTTCATTCACTGCTATGCACATAAACTTAACTTTGTCTTGAGTAAAAGTGAAGAGAAGGTGAGTGGGGTCAAAATGTTTTTTTTTTTTTAATTTACGCTCATTTAGCAAATTTACATCTTCCAGTACCAAACGGAAAAGTGTTTTCAGACAATTCAATGTCAGTATTCCATCACTGTGTGAAACAAGATGGTGCTATAGGTCAAGAACGGTGTCATCCATAAAACTATTGTATGAAAACTTGAAAAATGCCTTCACAACTATTCTAGACTCTAGTGAAAAGTGGGATGAAGATACACTTTGTCAAGCAGACAATCTATTGGCAAAGTTGAATGATTTCACATTCATGTTTTTCATCAATTGCTTTGATAACATACTTTCTCAGGCTGGAAAACTGTTTGATATCTTACAGTGTAAGCTACTTGACATAAAGTATGGTCAGAGTAAACTAAATGACTTCATTCATTGTGTTGAAGGTTATCGTAAGGACGAACATTATGAAAACATTCTGCGCGATACAGCTGCTGTAGTTGAACAGGCGTATGAGTTCGATCCTCCTCCTAGAATAAAAGTCCGAGGTGCGCAAATTGATTACAAAATTACCTATTTCACAATAATTGATAACATTCTGATGTCCTTACGAGAGCGATTTTCTGGCATGCAGGAGTATGCATTTTTTGAATTACTACACGTTAATAAGTTTGAAGAGTTTGCTAACTCCTTTCCCATGCAACATATGGACTGTCTAAAAAATAAGTACCCCGGTATTTTTGACTGTAAGAACTTAGTGAACGAGCTAAAATATATGTATATTGACAGTGATTTCAAAAAGTGCAAATCAATCAACACCATTTTAGAATTACTGTATAAATTGGAGCTAACTTCCGCTATGTCGGAATCCATTAAACTAATTAAGCTACTGCTGACCATCCCCTTAACATCAGTTGCTAATGAGAGAAGGTTCTCCACGTTGGATAGAATCCGCTCATATCTGAGAAGCACAATGTCTCAAGAACGGCTGTCCTCATTGGCTCGTATTTCCATCGAGAAAAGCATTTTGAACGACTTAGACAACAAGGAGATGCACGACAGGATATTACAAGAGTTCGCCATCAAACCAAGACGACTGGAGTTCATGTATAAATGAAGTGAGTAATTTTTATTAAAAGTATACTTCTGTCTTATTGTTAAGTTATCTGTGATGGTGGTGGGAGGGGGATAGGGTAAGGGGAATATAGGGGGATAGGATATGGGTGTGGTGGTAGATCAAGGTAAAGGATAGAAAGGAAGGGACACCGGACAGAATGACAATGAAGGCCAAAATAACAAGATAGGATGTAATGTCAGTGGAAGACAAAAGATCACGATGGGATGTAATTATAGTGGAGGAAAAAATATCATGTACTTAATGCTCGTAGTATTAGGAACAAATTTCAAGAAATACAGGCGTATGTCAAAAGCGAAAATCCTGATATGATAGGAATAACTGAGACATGGTTAAATGGTAAAGAGTTCGAAGCTGAATTTAATATTGCGGGATTTAAACACTTTCATCAGGATAGGAACCACAAGAAAGGTGGGGGTGTTCTATTGTACGTTAAAAACAATGTTCATGCTTGTGTTTTAGAGAAAGTGAAACAGGATGCATATGATAGTTTGTGGGTTGAGTTAACCCAAACAAATGGACAAAAAATTAATATAGGTGTAATATATAGGCCAAAGACATTATCATTAGCAGACGACCAACTGTTATTTCAAGAACTGTCTAGTTTCTGCAAACGGGATTTATTGATAATGGATGACCCTTGAACATGGCCATATAGGTAGTCGCTTGATTGATTTTCTTGGTGACAATTACTTAATTCACCATGTAAAAGAGCCCACAAGATATGGAAACTTACTCGATCTTTTGATCACTAGCCGTGAAAGCATGGTAACTGATGTAGAAGTCGGTGAATCTGTTGCAAATAGCGATCACAACTTAGATTCAAACTCCTAAACAATTTTAGAATAGATACTTGTGTTTCTAAAATACCCGATTTCAGTAAAGCTCAGTTCATAGGACTACGTCAGGAGCTTCAGCTTACAGATTGGGAGGCAAAATTAAACGAAAGACCTGTAGATCAGATGTGGGAAATATTTCAAAATACGCTCACTAAGATGATTCAAACTTACATTCCTTTTAAGGACAGACGTCCCCCAAATCAGGTTCGCCCAAAGTGGCTCGACAAAGAAACTGAAAAAAGTATTGCTAAAAAGAGACAGGCTTATAAGAAATATAAGTGCTCAGGTGCATCTAATGACTATCAAAGTTATGTATCAATACAGAGAGATTTAAAAAAGACAATAAGAAAAAGAAAACGACAATACGAAATGAACTTCGCTCATAAATCCAAAGAGAATCCCAAACAATTCTATTGTTACATTACAGATAAAAAGCTTGTTAGGAATCACATTGGTCCACTATTATCTGCTGACGGTCAACTTGAATATTCAAATGAAGGAATGTGTAATATCTTAAACAATTATTTTAGCTCGGTATTCGTGGACGAAACACCTCAAAGTGAACTCCAAACTGAAACCTCTGAAAAGTCTAGGGTAAACTTACTCACTACGGTAAATATAACAAAAGAAAAAATCAAATGGTGTATACATAAACTCAAAGTTAATAAAACACCAGGGCCTGACGGTTGGCATCCAAGAATCTTAAAGGAAATTAAGAATGAGATTCTTGTTCCATTAGAAATTATTTTCAAGAAATCCATCATATCCACAGATGTCCCAAGAGAATGGAAGCTAGCTAACGTTACTCCCATATTCAAAAAAGGTGACAAAAAGAAACCAAATAACTATGGGCCTGTAAGTTTGACTTCAATCGTAAGAAAAATAATGGAAACAATACATGAATTTAAAAATAGTTTAGATAAAATGAGATATGAAGACGGGATCCCACGAGCATAGCTCCCCTTCCCGTAAAATACAACTAGGTAAATACACACAAGACTTCGTGTCTATGGTTCTTTTAGACGTTCTTCGTGGCAAGATGTCCTGACGGGACTCACGGTCAGAGTGACCCAGGATCGAGGGTGCTCGACTGCTGGATTCAATTACACTGTATAACAATGAAAAAAAAAAAAAAAAACGGAAATGAGACTATCCTTTTCTAGAGTTATTTTTTGCGTAGATCACGAATATAACATCCGTTTCTTTCTGTGACCCTCCAGTTCTTCGTAAATAGCAGTGCCCGCAATGTCTATCTGAACGGTATTTTTTGTTGCTTTTACCATTTATATAATTTTTCACATAGCTATGTTTTTTTTTCTTAACAGGATACAGAGTTAAGATGCCTAGAGAATGCAAGAATTCGCCAGACAAGTTTTGTTATATATGTGGATCAGTTACATTAAGGCAATACAAGAGACAGTTGACTCAACGTGTAAAGAAACTTTATGAGCTGTACTTTGGATGTAAAGTGGGTGACCAGGACAAAAGCTGGGCACCTCACATATGTTGTGTCAGGTGTACAAGTTCCCTTTCTGCCTGGGTGAAAGGCAAAGGGACTGGCCTAATGTTTGGCGTACCAATGGTCTGGAGGGAGCCAAAGGACCACTCAACAGATTGCTTCTTCTGCTTAACGGATATTAAAGGTGGGTGTTCAGTGTTTATTTTTTACTGTTTTTATATATATTTTCAAGAGATGTATCAATAAAAAAGATCGAAATACATAATAAGTTGCACTTCCACTATTTTTGCACGCGATCACAACCAATAGTATCCATTTTTAGTCTGATTTTATTTTATTTTCCTGCAGGTCGCAACAGAAGAGGCAAGAAATCTATCGTGTATCCAGATCTTCAGTCTGCTATTCGCCCAGTTCTACATTCAAGTGATATTCCTGTACCACAGCCGCCCTCTGAACTACCAAGCGATGACACGAGCAACTCAGACGATTCAGAATCTCAAGATGCAACGTATACGACACCACTTAATTAAAATAAGAAACCAAAACTCATCACCCAACCAGAACTCAATGATCTAGTACTTGATCTAACACTAACTAAGCTACACAGACAACTCCTGTCCTCAAGTTTTCAACAATGGCACATCTTGGATGAAGAAGCTCGAATTACAGTATTTAGGAAGCGTTCTGCAAATCTACAGGATTTCTTCACTTTGGAAAACAACTTGACTTATTGTAATGATATCAGAGGCATATTCAGTGCCCTTGAGCTGTCCTATGAACCCAATGAGTGGAGGCTATTCATAGATGGATCCCTTTACAGCATAAAAGCAGTTCTGTTGCACATTGGGAACACCATGCCTTCAGTTCCAGTTGCTTACTCAGTCATTTTAAGAGAGACATATGAGAACCTTGCTTTTATTCTAGACCGCATAAGTTACAAAGAGCATGAGTGGTTAATTTGTGCAGACTTGAAAGTAGTAGCCATACCTAATGGGCTACAAACTGGATACATAACACGCCATGTTTCCAGTAACTCACAGGGATCGTCCCTAAAATTAGTGATGCCAAGATTAAAGAGGGTATATTTGTAGGCCCTCACATTCGCAAGCTTATAAATGATGAGGACTTAGAGGCGACAATGGATGAACCTGAGCTAGCGGCCTGACATGCATTCAAAGATGTATGCAAAGGGCTTCTGGGAAAGCACCAAGAGTCCCAGCGAGAGCGTAAAGTGGAGAGGCTAATCAAATGCTACCAAGATCTCGGATGCAATATGTCACTGAAGATACACTTTCTTCATTCTCATCTGTCCTTCTTCCCAGAGAATGCAGCAGATGTGAGTGATGAACATGGAGAGAGGTTCCATCAAGATATAGCGTCAATGGAAAACAGGTACAAGGGAAAATGGAGCCCTGCTATGCTGGCTGACTTCTGTTGGAACCTGAAGCGTGACACGCCTGAGACGTCTTATAAAAGAAGAAGTAAATAATAGATTGTAGGTTAATACATCATATAAAGCTAACAAACATGCCGATTCATTATATATTAATTAAATAAATACAATGAAGACATTTAATCTGACTTTGGGAGCAAAATACATTTATGGAACCTTGGAAATCTCTATTAATTGCATAATTATTAAAACAGCGATTTACAAAAAATTGTGACGTGGCATGAAATTTCTGTTATCAAATTTGAATTCAGCACACTGAACTTCATAATAAAACGCACATGAGAACTGTTTTTTTCTTAATCCTGAAATTTGTTGTACAGTGTTATTATCATCATCATTATAATTATTATTAATCATTATCATCATCATCATTATTATTATTATTATTATTATTATTATTATTATAATCGTTATTATCATTATTATTCACTTGCGGGGTTACATGGCGTGCAACTTTGTAGCATATTTTTGTTCTTGACAGAGATTCACGTACTGCATGACTGAAGTCTTTTACGGCCACCGTCTATATAAGGATAGCGAGTTAATAAAAAAAAGTGCTCTTGCCTTATAAAAAAAATAGAGATTTTTGACGATTTCATTTACTAAAACGTCCGAACGATACTCTTTTATTCTTTAACTAATCGACTTATTTGTTCAACTTTATCTGGTCATTCATTTATTTACTTATCTATTCATTTATTTATTGATGTGATCATTTCCTATTCTGCAATTGACCTCGTCAGAGACTAGTATGTCTTTTGTGGTGCCGCATGTCTTTCCATCATAACCTACCGGCAACAAGCCCTGCACGCCTTATTTGAGCAAATCTGTTCTCGACGATCAACTACCTGGACAGTTCCCCTCACGGGACCGGCTTGGACAAAGTTGGGACACGATGATCAAGCTTCGTCACCTCAACCTCCAGCGATTGCGCCTAGCCACTTACAGACTTTACGTCTGCTTCCACTCGCTCCTCGCCTGTTGTACGAAAGGCGTTCCTCAAGAAGACTCCACTGAAAAGTCTCCTCGCACCGCCCATCAAGTGCCCGTCGTGACTAAGAACTCCATAGTAAAGACGTCACCAGATCCTAAACCACCTAAGAGCCCATCAAGAGGCAAAGTAACGACGGCAGAGGATTCGACAAAAGATAAACCACATTGGTCGTCATATAAAACATGTGGGTCTCAATCAAGATCTTCTTCAGGCATTTTTGAAAAGCCAAGAAGCATCCTTTTCGAGGATAATTACAATATAAAGTGCTCCCTGGCTGATGGAGGCTTTGCACGGACGGTCCTTACTTCCAGTAAGGCAACGGGTTCCGTAAGTGTTGCCAAGATTCCCGTCCAGAAGGATCAATGCACAAGCGATGTCTGCAATGAAATCGCGGCCCTTTCCACCCTCGACCATATCAACATAATCAAACTGGTCGACGTCGCAACCGACGTATCCTGCAAAATCATCCTCACCGAATACTGTCCTGGTGGTACACTCTTAGCAGCCATGCAGTGATGGCTGATTATATATATATATATATATATATATATATATATATATATATATATATGTATATATATATATGCAAAGTAGACCACTTGGAACAAGAAACTGACGAAGAAGAGCGCTTTCGTATATTACATCTTCAGTGCATTCCCTTACATTTACCTGGGTTAAATCTCATTAGCCACTTTTCAGATAATTGCTGTAGTTTATCTAAATCTTCTTGAATATATAACTGGTTTAAGTGACCATTTGCCATTCTGCACAGTTTTATATCATCAGCAAATTTGGAGGGATCAGGTGATTTCGGCCCATGGCTTTTCTGGCCCCAAATCGCCCGTGATTTCGGCCCAGCCAAAATAACCTTTTAAGCTTTAAGACTTGGTGCCCTGGCTTGGTGCACTGTATAATTTCAATGTAGATAATTTGTTTCATAAATTTAATTTCGTTTTCACACAGTATGAAAAAAAAATAGTTACTTGAAATGATATATAAGTAATTTTTTAAAATTATTTTAATTGTATATTTTCCTTCAATAATAAGTAAATGATAATAGTAATATTTGGAGGACTGGCCGAAACGTCCTACCCTGCAGAGTTCTGGCCGAAACGTCTGTGGCCAAAACATCCTACATTCCATGCGCTTCCCTCCTGCATGCTCACTAATGATGTTGAACTTCTGGGCTGGGTTCTTAAAAAAAAAAAAAAAAAATACACTATCTTGGCGTTAAATCTATCTTGACATTAAACATCATGGTAACACAGTGCGTTACCATAACATTTAACATCAAGATAAACTAACGCCAGAATTACTTTTTTGAACAACCCAACCCTTGTCTCCTTGTTATTATATCTTATCAATGTTAGACAACTTTTTGTGCAACAATAACACCATTTACCTCAGCGAAAGTAGTTGAGAGTCATGGATTAAGGCGTGGGGGATCGACGTCCGCCCCCCCCCCCATCAAGCCGATGGAAGGTACCGGGGGCAGCGGCCGGCAATATGAACTGTCAATTGCCTATACAAGCTCATGTTCGTTCAGTCTTCTGGAGGATCTCTGACGCATGGTTTATACCCGAAACGTCAAATATATCAAATTTGGACCAAACTCTCTCCTGAGGTCTTCCATTCCACGCCTACCTGATAAACGAAGAATTCTAACCCTTTCCACACTATTTTCGTTTCATTTGCTGAAGAGATACTTTTGTTTTACTATTTATGATTTCTGTTACAGAGTTCTTAACAACCTGGTGTGTTTCTGACATTAACATTTTGTCTTTTATGTTGCAACAAAATTCTTCCTTGACGTGATTTCCATTTAACATTATTCGAAGAATCTTGCAGCCGAAATCTTACTTAGTCGGACAAATACCCAAATTGTAAATTGAATCAAATTATCTTGTATGCAAAGTATTTTCAAAATTATTTCATTATAATTGTTCGTTTCTTGTTTTCATAAGGCGATTTCACTTCTCCAAAAACCCTTTTGTCGTCGTAGAATCCAGAAGAAATAATCACAACACTAAATGGTACAACAGCGACCATGCTGATAAGTTATTTGATGAAGACATCCTTAGAAAACGGTACTTACTCCAGAGACATACTGTGTTTACTGTATAGCTAGATTTAGCGTGTGTTCAATTCCTTTCCTGCAGGATGGCAGTTAATTCTTTATTCTGGCTGTTGCATGAAAGCCATATCCATTCATCTCCGTAAACACACGCGGCAGCGAAGACGCTAAGAACGTAGTAGGTGATAGCAAAATGATCTGGTGATTCATACACTCTTTGTCATACACCTTTTCATGACAATTACTGATCTTATTTTTATTACCAAGCGAATTCTTTGGAATAAATGGGTGGGAAGAGGGCGCATTAATGTGAAAACAACGAGGACCTCTGGAGACTTCGTTCTTAAATAAAAGCATAGAGAATGTCGGTCTATTTATGTTGAAAGTGAGTTCACAATCAGCCTAGTTCAGCTCTGAGTAGTTGTGTTTTAACTCTCTATAACTAATTCCAGGTGTTTATGAACCAAAATACGCCAGAAAGCGCCCAGTTGCGGCCAAAGACATCATCCATGCCTTATCCTTCCGGGAAGCCAGGACAAGTGACAGTCACTCCTTGAGGACCGAACCCGAAGGCTGGTTACTTAGACGGAGACGAATCCAAAGACGCGCGCTCGACAGTGACCCATGGACTTTGTTAGGAAAAAAGAAGAAGAAAAGAGAGAGAGAGAGAAAGAGAGAGGGGGGGGGAGGGGGGTAAGCGAGGCTCGCTATGCTATAGCCACTAGAGAAGCCAAGCGCACGGGTTTGAATCTAGCCTACGGCGCAGGGACTGGGAAGGACATAATCCACTTTGAGTTGTAGTCCCCAACTTCCAAAACCAAAGTCATTTTGTAATGCACCGCACCGCTATACCCTGAATAAAGGACTTTGTGACGTGCAGCCGATTCATCATGATCATCATCACCATCATCATGTGAACCAGTAGGGCACAACTCCTCGCGACAATGATCCAATCCGGAAGATTCATCCCCCTCTGATCCGTAAGAGGCCAAGATCATTTGCCTTCCAGCGTCGTGCCCCTATCGCTACCGTTTCCGCTGTGGTGGGAAGCAGACGATTCCTATCAATTTCTGGTTGACGGTAAACTACAACACACAAACATTCAAGTTCTCCAGTTGTATAAAACAACAGATTTATGTACTGTGTCAGGGTAACGGATGGGTGGTGGTTCCAACTCTGTGTCCGTGGGTTCAAGATTATGGGTTGGATTTGTAAGCAAATGTTCCCCCATTACGCGAAGAGAGAGTTGAGAGTGTCTGCACACCCGAAAAATGCGGATAAACTTGGAGACATGAGTATAGACAAACCACATCGTCGTTCTGAATAATTTTTGTAGATGTCTGTGCGGACAAGTAGAGAGAAATGAACGCAGTCAAGCGCGCGCGCGCGCACACAGACACACCACACACACTCGATGACGCGGTTGGTAGAATTCCCGGCTGCCACTACGGAGGTCCGGGTTCGAATCCCGCCCAGGGCTGAAATAATTTCAGTATCGCTGCGCTGCGAGTCGTTACTCCAACTCTCGTGGGCGAGGAGTTGTGTGTGTGTGTGTGTGTGTGTGTGTGTGTGTGTGTGTGTGTGTGTGTGTGTGTGTGCATGTAAGGTCGCAGTATTACCCATAGATCGGTCATATATGAGCTCTGAGCTATCTTCCGGGAGGGAAATAGCTGTCGATCACGAGTCCAACACGTGATCCAAGACCGTGGTGAATCTCACACACACACACACACACACACACACACACACACACACACATATATATATATATATATATATATATATATATATATATATATATATATATACATACACACACAAACAAGACTTCGTGTCTATGGTTCTTTTAGACGTTCTTCGTGGCAAGATGTCCTGACGGGACTCACGGTCAGAGTGACCCAGGATCGAGGGTGCTCGACTGCTGGATTCAATTATTATCATCATCATTATAATTATTATTAATCATTATCATCATCATCATAATTATTATTATTATTATTACTATTATTATTAGTATTATTATTATTATTATAATCGTTATTATTAATCATTATCATCATAATTATTATTATTATTATTATTATTATTATTATCGTTATTATCATTGTTATTACTATTATTATTATTCACTTCCGGGGTTACATGGCGTGCAACTTTGTAGCATATTTTTGTTCTTGACAGAGATTCACGTACTGCATGACTTAAGTCTTTTACGGCCAACGAGTGTATAAGGATAGCGAGTTAATAAAAAAAAAAGTGCTCTTGCCTTATAAAAAAAATCGAGATTTTTGAAGATTTCATTTACTAAAACGTCCGAACGATACTCTTTTATTCTTTAACTAATCGACTTATTTGTTAAACTTTATCTGGTCATTCATTTATTTACTTATCTATTCATTTATTTATTGATGTGATCATTTCCTATTCTGCAATTGACCTCGTCAGAGACTAGTATGTCTTTTGTGGTGCCGCATGTCTTTCCATCATAACCTACCAACAACAAGCCCTGCACGCCTTATTTGAGCAAATCTGTTCTCGACGATCAACTACCTGGACAGTTCCCCTCACGGGACCGGCTTGGACAAAGTTGTGACACGATGATCAAGCTTCGTCACCTCAACCTCCAGCGATTGCGCCAAGGCACTTACAGACTCTATGTCTGCTTCCAATCGCTCTTCGCCTGTTGTATGAAAGGCGTTCCTCAAGAGGACTCCACTGAAAAGTCTCCTCGCCCCGCACAGGACGTGCCCGTGGTGACCAAGAACTCAAAAGTAAAGACGCCACCAGATCCTCAACTAGCCAAGAGCCCATCAAGAAGCAAAGTAACGACGGCAGAGGATTCGAGAAAAGATAAACCACATTGGTCGTCATGTAAAGCATGTGGGTCTCAATCAAGATCTTCTTCAGGAACTTTTGAAAAGCCAAGAAGCATCCTTTTCGAGGATAATTACAGTATCAAGTGCTCCCTGGCTGATGGAGGCTTTGCACGAACGGTCCTCGCTTCCAGTAAGGCAACGGGTTCAATAAGTGTTGCCAAGATTCCCATCCACAAGGATCAATGCACAAGCGATGTCTCCAATGAAATCGCTGCCCTTTCGGCCCTCGACCATATCAACATAATCAAACTGGTCGACGTTGCAACCGACGTACGCTGCAAAATCATAATCACCGAATACTGTCCTGGTGGTACACTCTTAGCAGCCATGGAAAGGCACAACAAGTCGCCTTCTCTTGCATGGGGCAGTCGGATTCTTTCCTACTTCAGCCAGATCGTGTCCGCAGTGTCCTACATGCACTCACACCACTTTGTTCATCTTGATCTCAAACAAGAAAACGTCGTCCTCACCGCCGATTCAAAGGTCGTCAAAATCATCGACTTCGGCTTCTCGGCAAGAGTTTCAAACGTTTACCAGCGGCAAATCAAGAGTGTGCAAGGCTCACCTTGGTATATGGCTCCCGAAGTGCTGGACACAGCCCAACATCCATACGCCGGAGGAATGGCTGATGTTTGGGCTCTCGGGTCCCTTCTCTACGAACTCTGCATGGATCGTCTGCCATACTTCCACCCCACAACATTAAGGCTCAAAACGAAAGACCAAATGAGGTACTATCTGGCCTGCTGCAACAAAGGGCGACCATTTCTCCAAGCCCTAAAGCCAGGAAGATTCCAACACCATCACGAGAGGACTCTCTTAAAGGTTCTGTGGGGCATGCTGGACCCAAACCCAGACAGCAGAGCTACCATCTGGTGGGTAGAACAAATCATCTTCAAAGAGGACAAACACAACAAGCACTGAGCAATTTTTCACAACACATCATCTGTCAAACATTAAATAATAACGTTCTGTCACTGCATCCGAAAGACGGAAAGGGCCAATCTTCTTTTCTTTGAGCCTTAAAGCAGTTAAAGGGTTCTCCCTCAGCTGAATAAAATCGCATGGCTACAGCCACAAAGACCTACGTATCAAGTAATACGTCTTTATGGTCTGCAACCGCTTCTGAAAAAAGACAATATCTTTCTGATTAAACCAAAAAAGCGTCCCTCCATTTTAAGATTTCCAGGCGAAATACAGAAAAACTCCTTCTCTACTGCATAAAATCGTCAGGTGTAATCGCACTATGTTGTTTTTTCCTGCCATATAAGTTCATCACCGGGCGAAATGTGCCTGGCGAGTTCGGTGGTGGGAACAACCCAGCCCAGCCAGGGATCAAACTCTACCTTGTTCCAAAGTCACGTTTCGGGCTTTCATTCATTCGGAACTGCCTAGTGTAGGCCTTATGGTCTCTCGCAGTCTCCTTCATTCTTATGTTATCTATTCATCTTTATATACATACTGTATAATGACTATAAATTACATTAATTTATATTCACAATAATAATACCTATAGTAATAATAAATATGATTACTAACACAATTAACAATATAATAACAATAAACGTAGCTGAATTCATACTTCTACACCATAGCAAATTTGCCTATTTTTAAATTCCTTAAAACACAATAAACTACAAATTACAATAAACAGGAAAAAATTGAAAAGGAAAGTACTCACGATAGCCAAAAATACAAACAAGATTTTAGAAACCATCTAGAGTAAATCTTGTACACATCAAAATGCAAACATTACATGTTAAATAAACTGTATAGCAGTGATATATATATATATATATATATGAATATGTATATGTATATTTATATGTATATATATCTATACATATATATATATGTATATATATATATATATATATATATATATATAATAATTATAAATATATATATTAGATTTTCTAAAATGAACATGTAATTACAGCCAGTTAGCTCGGGCTCCATTTATTTCGCCTGGCCACAGTTCATATATTTTCGTTCAGCGTCTGGGATTCGTCTACTCTAGGAGGGCTGTGTCAGAATATAAATATTGCTCCTATATATGAGCAGACGTTATCTCGCACTCGTTCAAACGCGCCTGACTCGTCACCCAATGATAGTCGAGCTGCTTCTCGGCTCGGCCGCTCGGGCACAGAGCTTACAACCTTGTTGTTATCTATAATTGTAAAAATTTAAAAGTAATTCAAATTCAATGTTTCCTTGAAACATTAGATTTCTACAGAGCTTAGGATTTAAATTCAAATGTATGAAAGATCTCAATTCTACAATATTCTTAAAGGAACGTGTAACGTAATATTAGATATTACGTCATATGTGTAATTATGTTATAGAATTGTGTTCCTTTGTATTACATAACTATGTTCATATTTCTTGTCTATGTATGTATTGTAACAATGTTAAGCAGTAACGCCCGTCCACTATATGTAATCTTGTCTACGTGCGGAGAGAGGTGCGCACTCTTGTAGAACAAACAGACAAGCGAAATCCTGAATAGTTCGGAGCGCACAGATTTGACAGTTACTAAATAAATAGATTGTTCAAGCGAGTCGAGGGTCCTAAAACTACCCATGTTGACGTGTTAACTTACCCTCCTCCTCACCCGCACCCTTAACCGGAAGTATCCCGCTTCCGGTCCAATGGTATATAAGCGGTGGTATTCGCTCACTCGTCGTCATTTCTCGCTCTATTGATCTCTTGATAAAAATACAAGTTTGGACTCATGAGACGATTGGTGTGAAGTGATCACCCTTTTTGCCTACATTACGTGTCTGATATACATTGCATTACTTTACTTATATTTGTACTTATTACTTATTCTGATGCATGTTCCTGATCTCTTTGTACTTAGATAGTACCATATTGTATACTTATCTTGTTTCTTATTTGAACGATAATTTCCATATTCTTATAATCATGTAACGGTCCCATTGACCCTACTGCCCATTCTCTTTTGTGTTGATTGCCTGTAAATATTTTCCATTAATAATTTCGTTTACTAGTTTTATCGCTAGTTTAATATTCCTTTCCTGGAATCTTCTTTGTTACCTTTACTTCTAGTCTTACGAATTATCTAGGCCCTGACCAGATAGTTCAGTCCTACAGTGGCTTCTAGAAGTGAGCTGGTTCTTAAGCACTTAGACGTTATACGTAACGTCTCTTCACATACCACCAGCCCGTAACAAAGTGGCGACCCTTGCCAAGGATATTTTATAAGGTATTTAACACATTCTTATAGAGATGGATGATATAATTCAAGAATTCGTTCAAAATCCCAAGGTAAGTTTCTTAAAGAAACAAACTAAAGACACTTTGATAGAAATAGGCAAGCACTTTGGAGTAGACATTGATACAAGTTTGCGAAAGAAAAAAATACTTCAGGAACTCGTTGAAAATCTGATCGAAGATGAGATCTTATCTCCAGAAGAGATTACAGCTATACAAATACCTTCAAATAGGTTAGAAATAGAGGCACGACTAACCGAACTTAAGATTAAGGAGATTGAATTAAAGGTCAGGAGAGTAGAAATTGAGGAGGAAGCTAAATTGAAACAAATGCAAATTGAGGCAGAATTTAGAGCTAGAGAAGAGGAAGCTAAAGCGAAACAAGTAGCTAAAGAGGAGGAAACTAAACTGCAACAAATGCAAATTGAGGCAGAATTTAGAGCTAGAGAAGAGGAAGCTAAAGTGAAACAAATAGAAAGAGAGAACGAAACTAAAGTCAAATTGGCAGAGTTAGAATTAAAGAAGGCAGAAGTAGAAGCTAGGATTGTTGATAGACAACCCGTAGTTCAGGAAGGTCATATAGATATTTCCAAGTATGTAAAACTTCTACCCCAATTTTCAGAAGGAGAGCCAGAAATTTTCTTTCTTCAGTGGGAAAAATTGGCGCAACAGTTACAAATCCCTAAAGAAAATTGGCCATTAATCATTCAAACACAATTTAAGGGTAAGGCTCAGCAAATTTATACTTCTCTTTCAGAAGCAGAAAGCGAGTATGATAATATGAAAGCTTGTATTTTAAAAGCTTATGAACTAATACCAGAGGCCTATAGACAGAAATTCCGTAAATATAGGAAGACACCTCAGTTAACATACGTAGAATATGCGGCTCAACAAGAGAGGTTATTCAATAGGTGGTGTTTGGCTAGTGAAACGGACACCTTAGATATACTTAAACAGTTTATTTTGTTGGAGCAGTTTAAGAATACCTTAGAGACAGATCTTAGGATTTTTATAGATGATCATGTTCCCGAAACTTTAACTAAAGCTGCTGTATTGGCTGATGAGTTCACACTAAATCATAAACCTAAGTCAAGACAAATGGAATCCCAAAAGTCAAAGTCATATATTCCAGATTCAACAAAATACTCTGATCCTTGGTCCCTAAAGAAACGCTTTGAAAATCAGTCTAGCCCATCACATTTCAGTTACAGGTCTGATTTCAATCAATATCCTCCAAACCAACCTTGGCAAAGAATGGAAAGGTTTAAGACTAATCCCCCTGTAACTTGTTCATATTGTAAACAGGTTGGCCATCACATTTCTAATTGCAGAAAGAGACTGACACCCTCGTTCTCCAATAAGACACCAACTCTTGTAAGTAATATAAAATCAGATGATTCAAAATCCTCTATTCAGGATAAACTAACAAAGAAGCCGGTATTGTCAAATAATGTAGAACCACCCTCATCAGATCATGATCCTTGTTTCAAACCATTTGTATCTTCAGGAACTATATCTCATAGTAGTAGTTCACAACAATATCCTATTTCCATACTCCGAGACACAGGAGCAAAGCAAAGTCTGATTTTAAATTCTGTCTTGCAGAATCTGGGTGAGTCATATACAGGTTATGATATATTGATAGAAGGAGTTGGAGGAATTGTAAAATGTCCATTACATAATGTTTTCTTGCGGTCTGATTTAACAACCGGAATGGTAAAAGTAGCAGTAGTAGACTCTCTTCCCATAGTAGGAATATCCTTATTGTTGGCCAATGACATCGCTGGAAGCAAAGTCATTTCTCCCTTAATAACAAATAACCCTAAGACCTCAGTAGAACCTTCAGATAACTTACAGTTGTTTCCCGCTTGTGCTGTAACCAGATCTCAGTACAAGAAATCTGAAGAGGAGACCTATAATTTAGAATCCCTATTCTCCCAAACTGACCCATCTTCTTCTTCACCAGTTTCTCTATCTAGAGCAGAATTAATCAAAGAACAGAAGTCAGATCCTTCTCTTAAAAATTTGTACGAGATTGTTTCTTCTCCAGAAGAAGTTGAAAATATGTCACGAGGTTTCTATATAGAAAACGGAGTCCTAATGCGAAAATGGAGAGCATCCACCGCAACCGCTGACCAGCCATGGCAAGTAAGGAATCAAATAGTCCTCCCTCTTGGTTTCTGGAATAATGTTCTAAGATTGGCTCATGATACTCCCTTAGCAGGTCACTTAGGGGTAAGAAAGACCTTGTTCAACATAACCCAACATTTCCATTGGCCCACGGTTGTCAAAGATGTTGCCCAATATTGTAAAACATGTCATACATGTCAACTTGTAGGTAAGCCCAACCAGAAAATTGTAGAAGCTCCACTCCATCCCATTCCTGTAATGGAAGAGCCATTTAAAAAAGTTCTTATTGACTGTGTAGGACCTTTACCTCCTTCAAGTAAAGGAAATCAGTACATTCTCACAATCATGTGTATGAGCACTCGTTTTCCAGAAGCCATTCCTTTGAAAAATATTAAAGCTCAAAACATAATCAGAGAAATGTTGAAATATTTCACTATGGTAGGATTTCCTAAGAACATTCAAAGTGATCAAGGAAGTAATTTTCTTTCCAACAAGTTTAGAGAAACTCTTATAACACTAGGTATAAATCATGTAACTTCCTCCGCCTATCACCCTCAATCACAAGGTGCTCTAGAGCGCTTTCACCAAACGCTCAAGACAATGTTAAGAATCTTCTGTGCTGAGAACACTTGAAATTGGGAAGACGGACTCCCCTTTTTGTTGTTCGCCACCCGAACAACAATTCAAGAAAGCCTTGGATTCAGCCCGTCAGAATTAGTCTTCGGTCATGAAGTCCGTGGTCCCCTAAAGATACTTCATGAACAATGGATGAAAGAAGAACCACCTGTTCCTTCTTTGAAATACGTGTCCCAGGTCACCGAGAAGTTGTTAGAAGCTTGGAAGTTGGCAAGAGAGAACTTGGCGAATGCTCAACGAGTAATGAAAGGTCGGTATGATAAAAATTCTAAACTTAGAACTTTCTCTCCAGGAGATCAAGTGTTACTTTATCTTCCCATACCAGGAGATCCATTGCAGGCTAAATACAAAGGACCCTATGAAGTCTTGTCCAGAGCCAGTGATCTCAACTACATAATCAAAACTCCAGACAGAAGAAAGAGTTCCCGTCTCTGTCACATAAATACCTTAAAACCTTATCATTCCAGAGATCCAATTCCAGCTTGCAGCTCTACCACAATAGAATCGGAAGAGCCTCCTGATAACCTGCCTAATCCTCCTGAGATTCCCTTGGAAAACTCCCAGATACTACAAAATCTTCAGATAAAAGTAGGACACTTATCTGAGAAACAAGGTAAAGACATTCTTTTCCTCTTAAGAAGTTTTCCAAAATTATTTCTAGATTCCCCAAGATTCACTTCTTTGATAGAACACGAAATAATTCTAGACTCGCCAAGGGCTATCAAACAAGCCCCTTATAGAGTCAATCCAAAAAAGAAGGAGTTCATAAAAGCAGAAATAAACACTCTGCTTCAACAGGGAATAATTGAACCCTCCAGTAGTCCTTGGGCATCTCCTTGCATTCTTGTCCCTAAATCTGACAATTCATATCGCCTGTGCATTGACTACAGGAAAATCAATGCCCATACTAAGGCCGATGCTTTTCCTATCCCTAGGATAGATGATATCATAGACAGTCTAGGAACTGCCAAGTATGTATCCAAGTTGGATATGTTAAGGGGATACTATCAAATCCCTGTACACCCTCGCTCAAGAGAAGTTACCGCTTTCATTACGGAAGAGGGATTGTTCAAATTCAGAGCAATGCCATTTGGGCTTAAAAATGCCCCTGCCACTTACCAAAGAATGATAAGTAATCTTGTTGCAGGATTGCCAGGAGTAAAAACTTATCTAGATGATGTGATAATATTTAGTCAGTCTTGGACAGAACACATTGAACACCTAAATAATTTCTTTTATAGAGCAGACCAAGCAAACCTTACCATCAATTTGTCCAAATGTGATTTCGGACATACACAGGTCCCCTATTTGGGATTTAAAGTTGGAAATTCCCAAGTGTTTCCAATAGACGCCAAGATAAAAGCCATCAATGATGTACCAACACCCACTAATCGTAGAGAGGTACGTCGATTCCTCGGAATGAGTGGCTATTATCGCCGTTTTTGTCCAAATTTTTCAGATGTAGCAGAACCATTGACTGACCTGCTGAGAAAAGACCACGACTTCGTGTGGACACCTACCTGTGAGACGGCCTTCAAAAACCTGAAGTCCCTTCTCACTAACGCACCAGTTCTAAGGGCACCCGATTTCCAACGACCCTTTCTTCTGCAAGTCGACGCCAGCGACACCGGTATCGGTGCCGCCCTCTTGCAAGAACACAATGAAGTTCTTCACGCTATCGCCTACTACAGCAAGAAGCTGTCCCCTGCGCAGAAGAACTACTCAACAATTGAGAAGGAAACGCTCGCTTTGGTCCAGGCCCTTATCCACTTCGAAGTCTACCTTGGTTCCTCAACTACCATTCAAGTATATTCGGATCACAACCCCTTAAAGTTCCTACAGACTATGAAAAACAAGAATCCGAGACTTACACGTTGGAGTTTATTTCTCCAACCCTTTAATCTAACAATTCATCATATAAAAGGCGTCTTTAATGTTTTAGCCGACGTCCTTTCTAGAACATAGCTTTTCAACAGAAAGTGAAAAGCTTTCCCAAACGGTGGAGGTGTAACGTAATATTAGATATTACGTCATATGTGTAATTATGTTATAGAATTGTGTTCCTTTGTATTACATAACTATGTTCATATTTCTTGTCTATGTATGTATTGTAACAATGTTAAGCAGTAACGCCCGTCCACTATATGTAATCTTGTTCTACGTGCGGAGAGAGGTGCGCACTCTTGTAGAACAAACAGACAAGCGAAATCCAGCATAGTTCGGAGCGCACAGATTTGACAGTTACTAAATAAATAGATAGTTCAAGCGAGTCGAGGGTCCTAAAACTACCCATGTTGACGTGTTAACTTACCCTCCTCCTCACCCGCACCCTTAACCGGAAGTATCCCGCTTCCGGTCCAATGGTATATAAGCGGTGGTATTCGCTCACTCGTCGTCATTTCTCGCTCTATTGATCTCTTGATAAAAATACAAGTTTGGACTCATGAGACGATTGGTGTGAAGTGATCACCCTTTTTGCCTACATTACGTGTCTGATATACATTGCATTACTTTACTTATATTTGTACTTATTACTTATTCTGATGCATGTTCCTGATCTCTTTGTACTTAGATAGTACCATATTGTATACTTATCTTGTTTCTTATTTGAACGATAATTTCCATATTCTTATAATCATGTAACGGTCCCATTGACCCTACTGCCCATTCTCTTTTGTGTTGATTGCCTGTAAATATTTTCCATTAATAATTTCGTTTACTAGTTTTATCGCTAGTTTAATATTCCTTTCCTGGAATCTTCTTTGTTACCTTTACTTCTAGTCTTACGAATTATCTAGGCCCTGACCAGATAGTTCAGTCCTACAGTGGCTTCTAGAAGTGAGCTGGTTCTTAAGCACTTAGACGTTATACGTAACGTCTCTTCACATACCACCAGCCCGTAACAAACGGAAAACTGTCCAGTAACTCGGGCTAATACAAATTAGCTTGGTAAGCTGGGTAAAAGACTAACTGCCATCTCGAGTGATTTCGGCCCAGCCAAAATAACCTTTTAAGCTTGAAGGCTTGGTGCCTTGGCTTGGTGCACTGTATAATTTCAATGTAGATCATTTGTTTCATCAATTTAATTTCGTTTTCACACAGTATGTGCAAAAAATAGTTACTTGAAATGATATATGTCATTTTTTATAATAATTTTAATTATATATTTTCTTTCAATAATAAGTAAATAATAATAGTAACATTTGGAGGACTGGCCGAAACGTCCTACCCTGCAGAGTTCTGGCCGAAACGTCTGTGGCCGAAACATCCTACATTCGATGCGCTTCCCTCCTCCATGCTCACTAATGATGTTGAACTTCTGCGCTGGGTTCTTCAAAACAAATTTTTACACTATCTTGGCCTTAAATCTATCTTGACATTAAACATCATGGTAACATACAGCGTTACCATAACATTTAACATCAAGATAAACTAACGCCAGAATTACTTTTTTGAACAACCCAACCCTAGACTCCTTCTTATAATATCTTATCAATGTTAGACAACTTTTTGTGCATTAATAACACCATTTACCTTAGTCCACACGTCAAAATTGTATCATTTCAATATGGATAATTTGTTTAATAGGTTTCATTTCATTTTCACACAGTATGTCCAAAAAATATTTATTTGAAATGATATATAATTTCTTAAAATTCTCTTAATAATATATTTTCTTTCAATGATAAATAAACAATGACAGCAACATTTAGAGGACTGCTATTATTATTTATTTATTATTGAAAGAAAATATATTATTAAAAGAATAATACATCACCGGCGATTTCGGCCCACAAAAACCCTGGGCCCAAATCACCTTGGGCCGAAATCACCCGAAGCCAATTTGGAGACAATAGATAGGCCATGATCTATATCATTGATATACTATGAACAGTAATGGCCCAACAACACAACCCTGAGCAACTCCACAAGTAAAAAATAATCCATCTACAGTTTTGACCATTTAGAACATCACCGGTCATCTAACGACACGATCAACCACGTACGTCTATATTCGCACTAACCGAGTTAGGAGGACGCATCAGTAAGCTACGAGGGGTTGAATAAAAGGATGAGAAGCAGTACAAATATGTCTTAATAATGTGAGTAGAGAAAACTGATTCTTCTGGGCAATCCCAGCAGCGAAAGTAGTTGAGAGTAATGGATCAAGGCGCGGGGGGATCGGCGTCCCCCCCTACCACCCATCAAGCTGATGGAAAGTACCGGGGGCAGCGACCGGCAATATGAACTGTCAATTGCGTATACAAGCTGCTCATGTTCGTTCAGTCTTCTGGAGGATCTCTGAAGCATGGTTTATACCCGAAACGTCAAATATATCAAATTTGGACCAAACTCTCTCCTGAGGTCTTCCATTCCACGCCTACCTGATAAACGAAGAATTCTAACCCTTTCCACACTATTTACGTTTCATTTGGTCAAGAGATACTTTTCTTTTACTATTTATGATTTCTGTTACAGAGTTCTTAACAACATAAACAATATGGTGTGTTTCTGACATTAACATTTTGTGTTTTACGTGATTTCCATTTAACATTATTCGAAGAATCTTGCAGCCGAAATCTTACTTAGTCGGACCAATAACCAAATTGTAAACTGTATAAAATGATCTTGTATGCAAAGTATTTTCAAAATTATTTCATTATAATTGTCGTTTCTTGTTTTCATAAGGCGATTTCACTTCTCCAAAAACCCTTTCGTCGTCGTAGAATCCACAAGAAATAAGCAGAACACTAAATGGTACAAAAGCGACCAAGTTATTTGATGAAGACATCCTTAGAAAACTGTACTAACTCCAGAGCCATACTGTGTTTACTGTATAGCCAGATTTAGCGTGTGTTCAATTCCTTTCCTGCAGGATGGCAGCTAATTCTTTATTCTGGCTGTTGCATAAAAGCCATATTCATTTATCTCCGTAAACACACGCGGCAGCGAAGGCGCTAAGAACGTAGCAGAAAGGATAGGAGTAGGTGATATCAAAATGATCCTGTGATTCATACACTCTATGTCATACCCCTTTTCATGACAATTACTGATCTTATTTTTATTACCAAGCGATTTCATTTGAATAAATGGGAGAGGACAGGGCGCATTAATGTAGTTAAAACAACGAAGACCTATGCAGACTTCGTTCTTAAACAAAATCATAGGGAATGTTGAATGTTGAAAGTGAGTTCACGATCAACCTATTTCCAGGTCTGAGTAGTTGTGTTTTAACTCTCTATAACTAATTCCAGATGTTTAAAAAACAAAAAGAAATATGCCAGGAGGCGCTCAGTTACGGCCAGAGACTTCATCTATGCCATATCCTTCTGGGAAGCCAGGGCAAGTGACAGTCACTCCTTGAGGATCAAACCTGAGGGCTGCTTACTTAGAAGGAGACGAATCCAAAGACGCGCGCTCGACAGTGACCCATGGACTTTGTTAGGAAAAAAAGAAGAAAAAGGAAAGAGAGAGAGAAAGAGAAAGAGAGAGAGACGGGGGGGAGGGGGGGAAGCGAGGCTCGCTGTGCTATAGCCACTAGTGAAGCCAAGCGCACGGGTTCCAATCTAGCCTACGGCGCAGGGGCTAGGAAGGTCATAATCCACTTTGAGTTGTGGACCCCAACCGCCAAAACCAAAGTCATTTTGTAATGCACCGCACCGCTATGTCCTGAATAAAGGAGTTTGTGACGTGCAGCCGATTCATCATCATCATCATCATCATATGAACCAGTAGGACATTCAACTCCCCGCGACAATACGGGAGATTCATCCCCCTCTGATCCGTAAGAGGCCAAGACCTTTTGCCTTCCAGCGTCGTCGTGCCCCTAGGGCTACCGTTTCCGCTGTGGTGGGAAGCAGACGATTCCTATCAATTTGTGGCTGACGCTCAACCACAACACTCGACCATTCAAGTTCTCCAGTTGTATAAAACAACACATTTATGTACTGTGTCAGGGTAACGGATGGGTGGTGGTTCCAACTCTGTGTCCGTGGGTTGAAGATTATAGGTTGGATTTGTAAGCAAATGTTCCCCCATTACGCGAAGAGAGTTGAGAGTGTCTGCACACCCGAAAAATGCGGATAAACTTGGAGACATGAGTATAGACAAACCACATCGTCGTTCTGAACAATTTTTGTAGATGTCTGTGAGGACAAGTAGAGAGAAATGAACGCAGTCAAGCGCGCGCGCGCGCACACACAGACACACACTCGAAGACGCGGTTGGTAGAATTCCCGGCTGCCACTACGGAGGTCCGGGTTCGAATCCCGCCCAGGGCTGAAATAATTTCAGTATCGCTGCGCTGCAAGTCGTTACTCCAACTCTCGTGGGCGGGGAGGTGTGTATTTACCTAGTTGTACCTAGTTGTATTTTACGGGAAGGGGAGCTATGCTCGTGAGGTCCCGTCTTCATATCTCATTTTATCTAAACTATTTTTAAATGTGTGTGTGTGTGTGTGTGTGTGTGTGTGCGTGTGTGTGTGCATGTAAGGTCACAGCATTACCCATAGATCGGTCATATATGAGCTCTGAGCTCTCTTCTGGGAGGGAAATAGCTGTCGATCACGAGTCCAACACGTGATCCAAGACCGTGGTGAATCTCACATACACACACACACACACACACACAAACATATATATATATATATATATATGTATACACACACACAAGACCTCGTGTCTATGGTTCTTTTAGATGTTCTTCGTGGCAAGAGTGACCCAGGATCGAGGGTGCTCGACTGCTGGATTCAATTATTATCATCATTATAATTATTATTAATCATTATCATCATCATCATAATTATTATCATTATCATTATTATTATTATCATTATAATCGTTATTAATATTATTATTCACTTCCGGGGTTACATGGCGTGCAACTTTGTAGCATATTTTTGTTCTTGACAGAGATTCACGTACTGCATGACTTAAGTCTTTTACGGCCACCGTGTATATAAGGATAGCGAGTTAATAAAAAATAAAAAAGTGCTCTTGCCTTATAAAAAAAAAATCGAGATTTTTGAAGATTTCATTTACTAAAACGTCCGAACGATACTCTTTTATTCTTTAACTAATCGACTTATTTGTTAAACTTTATCTGGCCATTCATTTATTTACTTATCTATTCATTTATTTATTGATGTGATCATTTCCTATTCTGCAATTGACCTCGTCAGAGACTAGTATGTCTTTTGTGGTGCCGCATGTCTTTCCATCATAACCTACCGGCAAAGAGCCCTGCACGCCTTATTTGAACAAATCTGTTCTCGACGATCAACTACCTGGACAGTTCCCCTCACGGGACCGGCTTGGACAAAGTTGGGACACGATGATCAAGCTTCGTCACCTCAACCTCGAGCGATTGCGCCAATGCACTTACAGACTTTACGTCTGCTTGCACTCGCTCTTCGCCTGTTGTACGAAAGGCGTTCCTCAACAGGACTCCACCGAAAAGTCTCCTCGCCCAGCCCATCAAGTGCCCGTGGTGAGCAAGAACACCAAAGTAAAGACGCCACTAGATCCTCAACCAGCTAAGAGCCCACCAACAGACAATGTAACGACGGCAAAGGATTCGTCAAAAGATCAATTACATCCGTCGTCATATAAAAAATGTGGGTCTCAATCAAGATCTTCTTCAGGAACTTTTGAAGAGCCAAGAAGCATCCTTTTCGAGGATAATTACAATATAAAGTGCTCCCTGGCTGATGGAGGCTTTGCACGGACGGTCCTCGCTTCCAGTAAGGCAACGGGTTCCATAAGTGTTGCCAAGATTCCCATACAGAAGGATCAATGCACAAGCGATGTCTCCAATGAAATCGCTGCCCTTTCGGCCCTCGACCATATCAACATAATCAAACTGGTCGACGTTGCAACCGACGTATCCTGCAAAATCATAATCACCGAATACTGTCCTGGTGGTACACTCTTAGCAGCCATGGAAAGGCACAAGTCGCCTTCTCTTGCATGGGGCAGTCGGATTCTTTCCTACTTCAGGCAGATCGTGTCCGCAGTGTCCTACATGCACTCACACCACTTTGTTCATCTTGATCTCAAACAAGAAAACGTCGTCCTCACCGCCGATTCAAAGGTCGTCAAAATCATCGACTTCGGCTTCTCGGCAACAGTTTCAAACGTTTACCAGCGGCAGATCAAGAGTGTGCAAGGCTCACCTTGGTATATGGCTCCCGAAGTGCTCGACACAGCCCAACATCCATACGCCGGAGGAATGGCTGATGTTTGGGCTCTCGGGTCCCTTCTCTACGAACTCTGCTTGGATCGTCTGCCATACTTTCACCCCACAACATTAAGGCTCAAAACCAAAGACCAAATGAGGTACTATCTGGCCTGCTGCAACAAAGGGCGACCATTTCTCCAAGCCCTAAAGCCAGGAAGATTCCAAGACCATCACGAGAGGACTCTCTTAAAGGTTCTGTGGGGCATGCTGGACCCAAACCCAGACAGCAGAGCTACCATCTGGTGGGTAGAACAATTCATGTTCAAAGAGGACAAACACAACAAGCACTGAGCAATTTTTCACAACACATCATCTGTCAAACATTAAATAGTAACGTTCTGTCACTGCATCCGAAAGAAAGACGGAAAGGGCCAATCTTCTTTTCTTTCAGCCTTACAGCAGTTAAAGGGTTCTCCCTCAGCTGAATAAAATCGCATGGCTACAGCCACAAAGACCTACGTAGAAAGTAATACGTCTTTATGGTCTGCAACCGCTTCTGAAAAAAAGACAATATCTTTCTGATTAAACCAAAAAAGCGCCCCTCCATTAAGATTTCCAGGCGGAAGACAGAAAAACTCCTTCTCTAATGAATAAAATCGTCACGTGTAACCGCACTATGATGTTTTTTTTTTCCTGCCATATAAGTTCATCATTTAAACCCTTAAGATCATCACCGGGCGAAATGCACCTGACCAGAGTTCGGTGGTGGCAACAACCCAGCCCAGCCAGGGATCCAACTCTGTCTTCTTCCAAAGTCACGTTTTGGGCTTTCATTCATTCGGAACTGCCTAGTGTAGGCCTTATGGTCTCTCGCAGTCTCCTTCATTCATATCTTATCTATTCATCTTTATATACATACTGTACAATGACTATAAATTCCATTAATTTATATTCACAATAATAATACCTATAGTAATAGTTATGATTACTAACACAATTAACAATAGAATAACAATAAACGCACCGGAATTCATGCTTCCACAATATAGCAAAGTTGCCTATTTTTAAATTCCTTAAAACACAATCAACTACAAATTACAATAAACAGGAAAAAAATGAAAAGGAAATTTTAATACTCACGATAGTAAAAGAATGACTCGTGTTTCGGGAGCGCCGGGTCACATAGTTACATGTTTGAACGTGTCGTAACTCGTAAGATTTCTGATGTGATGTCCCTGTTTCCCGTACACGAGTTTACTATTGCGTTTGAGTTGGCCAAAGCATCGCTCAATTATTACTCTTTCTTTTTTTAAAAGCTTGTTATATTTTACCTCAGCAGGAGATGTAGGATTCCGAAATGGAGTCATGAGACATGGCTCTATCCCATACCCGTCATCACCAAGTAGCACAACATTACGTTTAGTTCTTAATTGTAAACACACTTGTGAATTTCTCCATATCCTCGAGTCGTGCACGGATCCAGGCCAACTAACATCAACACTAGTGAATATTTCTTTGGCATTACAAGTGGCTTGAACATTCAGGGTAGACCGACCTTTTCGATTAATGTACTCATCTCCATGCAGTTTTGGTTTCGGTATTCCTATGTGAGTACAATCGATGACACCAATAGCTGTCGGAAACATATACTTCCCTTGCCATACCTGGTTTGCCTCTACTAATTCGCTGTTGGTAGTTGGAAACTTTATCCATTCATTCGCATGAGCAATTATGCTATCAACTACTGCATTCACAGTCCGTGATACCGTAGCTTGAAGCTAACACCAAGTTCTTGACCGATACCTTTTTGATAGCCAGGATCACTGAGATAACGCAAACATATCTTCATTCTATGGACAGATGACAAGGCGCCTTCCCGAGTTTCTTCATTGGTGCATAAAAATCTGTCCGCAAGCCACTGTACATTTTGTTCTTCAAAACGGAATAACATCTTAAAATCACGATCAGGTGTAGGTAAACGGGGCATGTAATGTTTAACATGCCTCACATCCACAAACTTTGCCATCGTGCTGAGAGTTGGACAAAACAACCTTTCACTTCTAACTGTAGTCTGCTACTGACCAGTAGTGGTGGGCAGCTACCGGTAAAGTTACCGGTTTTATCGGTAACAGCCTTGACGGTAGCTTACCGGCAATAATTCTGCTACCGTTAAGGTTCCGTTAACCGATAAGCTATACCAAACACTCGTGGAGAGGTAAGCACGTCTCGGCTTGGTGGTACTGAGTGACGTGGTGGGCAGCTACCGGTAGTTACGGCTTTTATCGGTAACAACCTTGACGGTAGCTTACCAGCAAAAAAATCTGCTACCGTTTAGGCTCCGTTAACCGATAAGCTATCCCATAATACTCAGAGAGCGGTAAGCACGTTTCGGCTTGGTGGTACTGAGTGACAGTACTGACGGCCCTACGTAGGATGAAAATTAACAGGAACGTATTCAACGTGCTAGATCGTCCTGCTCCCTTCTCGGCCCACAGATGCACAGTACGAAATGTACGTATTCGAATATGAAAATTAACAGACGTGCTAGATCGTTTTGTTCGCATCTCGGCCCGCAGAGGTTCAGTGCAAAATGTACGTATTCGATTAGTCAGCCTATGTGATCTAGAAATGAAGAGGTGGTCAAACTACTCGAAAACTTTTCAGTCTGCCTGGAAGGATCCCCTGTTTAAAAAATGGTTAGCGGAAGTGAAAGAGGATGGAAATAAGGCACGTTGTAAAGTTTGTAGAACGGACATGAAAGCTCACAGAACGGGGAGATTGGAGAGACACTGTTTCCACACTTACCAGATCTTCATATTTAACTTTATATTTAATGTTTATTAATATATGCATATTTACATAAATGTACGCAGTTGCTCATGAAAGACACCATCTGCATGTTACAATCTATTTGTACTGTACTTGTATTGGAGTTAATCACAAACAAGTTCACAAATACACTTATCAGACTCGCACGAGTGATGACTGACAAGGATATATATATAAGCTATGGGTTGGGGCAGGGAATACAGTATACCACAGACTTACGGAAAGCAGAGACAAGAATAAGCGGGCAGAGACGATCAAAGATTCTGGTGGATTAACACTGTGCCCATTGAAGTGGCCTCTACGACGCAAGGTAACGTGTTATTCAAAAATCATATTTTGTTAGTGATACGCATGTAATTATTATTCGCGTAGTCTTAAGTAACTGATATTTGCGAGCCTTACCCTAGATTGGTGGAGGTGGCGCGCGCTGGCGATTCCGGTGGGCATGTATCCAAATGGATACACAGAATAAAAAATTAAAATAAAATATATGCGTGTGTTTTTTGTCCATTTAAAGGTACTATAATATAAATATAGGGATCGTAGAGTCCTGCTAATACAAAATTAACGTAATTCCAATATAAAAAATGACAACTATGAAAAATTGAAAAAAAATTTGACATAAATTCAAAGGGTTGAGATTATGTGTTCCTGAGCCTAATATAAGAGGAACTTGGTAAAAAAAAACATTATGAAAATTACCTACATATGTCAATTCATCTCACACAAAACCTTTAAAACCTCAATTGTACAAAAAAACTTTGTCCTGACTAAATGAAAAATGGGTGATTTTGGAAATGAATTTTTATGTGTAATGTGTAAAAATGATGCATGTAATTTTCTTTTTTATGAAATTGTGTTTCTATGTGTAAAATATATTGTATGAAATTGCACTTACATAGAGACGGAAGTGGAGTGTGAGAGGGGGAGGGGGGGATTGGTGCGTAGGCCTATGCACTGAGGGAGAGGAGGTAATGCTGTGAGCTTACACGCACCCCTCGTTACTCCAACTCTCGTGGGCGGGGAGCCCACGAGAGTTGGAGTAACGACTCGGAGCGCAGGATTTTTATAGTGACGACGTTACAAAGCTTGTGACTACACACCATAGTAGGATGAAATTTGTTTAGATTTAAGTCATAAAGGCGACTCGAACTTGGGACGTAACTACTACCTCACGAGTAGTTTACCGGTAAATTACCGGTATTTCCAGTAACGACATTGTTGTTTACCGGTATTCCGGTATTGAAATTAGCGGTATTTACCCAGCACTACTGACCACACTCAACCTTCTTGAAGCATATGCTCTTTATTTGAAGTAAAGGGTCTTGTTTAGGTATAACCATTTACTTTTATGCGATTATAAGGTTATCCATTGCTCGACAAGTAAAAGGTTTAACTTGAATTTTTTATGAATACAAGTAGAAGGATTTCCTTCATATTTTGCAAGTATAAGCATATCCTTTTCTTTATGAATACGGCCCACTGTGTTTACTGTATACCCAGATGTAGCGTGTGTTCAATTCCTTTCGTGCA